>NC_054377.1:10562633-11213633 GCF_017654675.1 Xenopus laevis | reverse complement strand
GCTTTTCAATTGGCCTTCATTCTTTTTTTTATAGTTTTTAAATTATTTACCTCCTTCTTCTCACTCTTTCCAGCTTTCAAATGGAGGTCACTGACCCCATCTAACAAACAAATGCTCTGTAAGGCTACAACATATTACAATCTGTCTAAAGCTGAGAATGAAGCTTTAAAAGCTCTTGGCAGTAACAATGTAATGTAACACTTAAAAAGGCAGATAAGGGTGGTGCAATTGTAGTTATGGATACAAGTCCGTACCTACAGGAAGCAGAAAGGCAATTATGTATACCCCACCACTACCAAGAGATTGGTTAAAAAAAGTTATGGAAGCATTTAATAATGAGATAATTACCCAAAACACCAAAGATTTCCTAATAACAGACCCATGTACCCCAGTATTGCATCTAGTACCCAAAATTCACAAGTCGTTAACAAACCAACCAGGGAGACCTATAGTGTCGGGCATGGGTTCTGTACTTGAACCATTGGCTAAATTTGTGGATGGTTTTCTCCAAACTATAGTTAAGACCATCCCTACATGACCAGGGGCAGCTGGGAAATTGACAATATGTCTAGCCCCATGTCAGATTTCAAAAATGAATATAAAAAAATCTGTTTGCTCTTTTGAGAAATGGATTTCAGTGCAGAATTCTGCTGGAGAAGCACTATTAACGGATGTGTTTTGAAAAAAACACGTTTTCCGATGACAGGATCCCTTTAATAAACCTAAGAAGGAAACAAAAGACCCTATCTTTGTAAACAAATACTGTAAAGTCAGTAGGGAAGTAGAAAACATAATCAAAAGATATTGGCCCATAATACAAGATGACACTACTTATGGGCACCTGTACATGACTGACACACCCATATTCAGCTATAAACGGGAAAGTACACTATGCCCAAGTGAATTTAAAACTAAGATGGGTGCTCAGATGTTTCTAGGCCCTCCAAAATATGGCACTTCGGCATGTTTAAATTGTGTATGCTGTTCCAGTGTGATAAAGGGTGATCCCATTAACCACCCAACCAAGGGATACCCAATTAAATAAAAGCATTTCTCTACCTGTGACACTAAGGGGCAAATTCATCAAGGGTCGAATATCGAGGGTTAATTAACCCTCGATATTGGACTGGGGAATGAAAATCCTTCGGCTTCGAATATCGAAGTCGAAGGATTTTGCGCAAGTACTTCGATCGAACTATCGAAGGAATAATCGTTCGATCGAACGATTAAACCTTCGAATCGAACGAATCGAAGGATTTTAATGCAACGATCGAAAGATTATCCTTTGACCAAAAAAAGTTAGGCAAGCCTATAGGGACCTTCCCCATAGGCTAACATTGAGCTCGGTAGCTTTTAGGTGGCGAACTAGGGGGTCGAAGTTTTTTCTTAAAGAGACAGTACTTCGACTATCGGATGGTCGAACGATTTCTAGTTCGAATCCTTCGATTCAAAGTCGTAGTCGAAGGTCGAAGTAGCCAAAAAAACACTTCGAAATTCGAAGTTTTTTTCTTCTATTCCTTCACTCGAACTTAATGAATGGGCCCCTAAATGTATAATATATATGCTCAAGTGCCCTTGCGGAAAGGTGGACGTAGGGCAGACGGCAAGGCCGGTTAAAAATAGAATAAAAGAGCACAAAGGGAATATACGGAATTTTAAAGAACAAACCCCTACTGATACGCCAGTATCCAGACATTTCTTTGGATCTAAACACAACTTAGATGGTTAGTCCTAGAGACTGTCACTAAACCATCACAAAGCGGTAACATAACTAAGCAACTGTTACAAAAGGAAGCGAGATGGATAAAACAACTGAACACAGGGGTAGGCAACCCGCGGCTCCGGAGCCTCATGCGGCTCTTCATCCTGCTTACTGTGGCTCAGTCTTGCGCCTTTGCCTGTCACGTCATCTATACAGCCTTCTCACCTGCTGGCCACTTCTTGAGTGTGCGCCCGCGGTAAACTAATGGTTAGCGTACTGCGTTCACACACTCAGGAAGCCACCAGCAAGGGCTGTATAGACGTCCCAGGCAAGACCGAGCCGCAGCAAGATGATTCATCATGGTCCTTACCGCGGTCACACACTCAAGACAAGAGAGGGAAGATCAGCACGAAGCTTCAGAAACAGAAGTCACATTAAACAGATGAGAACACTAGCATTTAATAGGGCTATTCAGTGTTTAATTTATTTCAAAGTCGGCCTACACATACACACGGCACTTCTGTTTGTTGTATTCTGTTGTTGTAACGGTTAAAATGAAAAAAAAAGGTTAAAACTTTTAAAAGTTTATAAGCTGTTATGTTTTCCGGCTCCAGAATATTTTACTTTAGTGGAAGAGGGGGGAAAATGGCTCTTTTGATAGTAAAGGTTGCCAGCGACGGATTCGCTGGGTGGGCGCCCCTAGGCCGTGCGCTCCGCGCGGTCCTAGCGCCCGCTCGCACTACCACACGCTGGCGCAAAAGCACCAGCGTGCGAGCGCCGGAGCACTGGGGAGCACAGGCTCCCCACAGAGTGGCTGGGCGGCATGCCGCCCCCAAAAATGTGCCGCCCTAGGCCCGGGCCTATGTGGCCTCGCCACAAATCCGGGCCTGAAAGTTGCTGACCCCTGGTTTAGCCCCACATGGCCTAAATGATCAGAAGCGTCACTAGAGGGAGGCGGGCCCTGGTGCGTGACGCCCCCCTCCGAACGGCAGCATTTGTCAGCGGCGCAATGTCTGCCGGGGGGCCCTGAGGGGGTGCGGGCCCTGGCCTGCTCGCACCCCCTGCTCCCCCGGTAGTTCCGACATACCTCCCGACTGTCCCTTTTTCGGAGGGACAGTCCCTCTTTTGACAGCTCAACCCGCAGTCCCTCATTTGTACTGGAAAGTCCCTCTTTTCTCTGCACTGAACAGCCAGAAAAAGAAACAAAGTTTCTCACTTAATTGGCTTTTAGCAGAGAGCCCAGAACAGCTAACAGGTGCAAATAAGATACTTTGTAACAATTTTGAGACACAAAAACACAGTTTAGATAAGGAGAAATATTTTCAAACTTTCATAACCTGCCAAATTTTGTAAAACAAACATGGTAATTAGGGGGTGTGGCCACATAAAGGGGTGTGGTCAAAAAATTGCTGAGCTACGTGCGGGAAAAAATTTTTTGTCCCTCTTTTTACTTCTAAAATGTTGGGAGGTATGGTTCCACCATTGTAAATGATACATGGAGTATCAAATGTTTGCTGTAAAATACATACTTGTCTCTAACTGAAACTATGTTTCCTTCCACAGATATAGATCTGCCCTAGAGAACAATGTAGATTGTGGTAAGATGTATATCTGAAGTAGAATATAAGTAATGGGCAGTACAAAAATGTATATACAATACCCTATATTGTGCACTTTGTTTCAGGTCTAGGCCCTTTTTGAAGGCCCTATTGGGTAGTTCTGGGTACTTAAGTGTGACATGGGGGTAGTCTCTTAAATCCCCACCCCACCCATGGATTCCAGCATGGACAAACGGACATTGTGCAAGGGGAGGGGTTTACCACAGTCTCTAATTCAAACCAATGCATGGTTGCTAGGGTGATTTGGACCCTAGCAACCCAATTGCTGAAATTGCAAACGGGAAAGCTAAATAACTCAAAAACCACAAATAATAAAAAATGAAAACCAATTGCAAATTGTCTCTCGCTACGTCAAACTAATAGTTCATTTAAAGGTTAACCACCCCTTTTAAAAACCACAGGCAAAATAAAAACACTAATCATAGTCGCTTTCCAAAGCCAGGACGTGATCATAGTAATTCTTACTGAATAATAACGTTGAGAAGACAAAGATACAGCGTGGGGTGTGGTAGTATGAATCCAATAGCCAAAGAACTATTATTATTATAGTTACACCATTCAAGTCACGTGAGAGAAACACCACGGTGCTGTTCCTTTAAATGGCTAAACTGGGTTTGGAAAAACAAGGAGGGAGAGGCGGGCGTATAAGTGGGAGGGGCCTGAGTTGAAGGGGATTATGCTTATAACGGGACAGCAGCCTGACAGACGACTACAAGAGGGTGAGACTATCTTATTGCTGTCACTTAGGGGAGACTGTTCGTTTTATAGAAGCCGGACTGTACCATTCACAGCGAGAGCAAAGATCGTCATCAGCAGGTAAGACTATACGATATAATCACGAGGGCTGTATCATCTGATCAGCAGCCAAAACGCCACAGGCAACATTCCCGGATTTTATATCGCTTCATTCCCCAGTAGGACACCCCGGAATTTCTTTAAAAACCGGAGTCTCGCTTGTCCCCATTGTGGGGAGGAAAGAAAGTCATGCGCACAGCCTCTTAGGTGGGGTTGTACCACCACAGGAAGGGAGGGGTGTTTGCTGGGATTGGTAACATAATAAGATTTGAAGGGGGCGGCGATGTAATTTGCTAATGTAGCAATGTTCTTGTTAACGCTGGCATAATCCTTTTTCACTTACTGGCACAGTTCTCGGTGTGTGACTATGACATTCCCATGTAATGGCAAACAATGGTGGGTAGAAAGCTGAAAGCCAAAACAACTGTAAGAGGCCCATGCTCTGTGAGATGAATTACTGCGGTGCAGTAAAGTTTGCTGGAATTGCTCGTGAAATAATAGCAGACTTGAGACAGGGTGCGGCTTGAGAAACTTAAAGAGATACCGACACCAGAAATTAAACCTTTTTACATCTATCATAATGTTGCCTTTGAAAACGACTTCTAAGTTTGCCATAAAGTAATTGCCCAATTCTTTTACGTTACCTGTCTGGTGCCCCATGTTCCTGTGTGCGGGGGCTGCCATATTTGTGCTGCAGGAGTCCGTTCGCGTTATAAACTCTAATGGACAGTCAGGTTGGCAAAACCGTCAGGTTTAGGGAGTTCAATTAACAATAACTTAGAAAACAAACAAACCTCTCAGCAATCAACCATACCTCCCAACTGTCCCTTTTTCGGAGGGACAGTCCCTCTTTTGACAGCTCAACCCGCAGTCCCTCATTTGTACTGGAAAGTCCCTCTTTTCTCTGCACTGAACAGCCAGAAAAAGAATCAAAGTTTCTCACTTAATTGGCTTTTAGCAGAGAGCCCAGAACAACTAACAGGTGCAAATAAGATACTTTGTAACAATTTTGAGACACAAAAACACAGTTTAGATAAGGAGAAATATTTTCAAACTTTCATAACCTGCCAAATTTTGTAAAACAAACATGGTAATTAGGGGGTGTGGCCACATAAATTGGTGTGGTCAAAAAATTGCTGCGCTACATGCGGAAAATTTTTTTTTGTTCCTCTTTTTACTTCCAAAATGTTGGGCGGTATGAATCAACATCAGGCCGGACCAGCAATCTGTGGGTTCTGGCAAATGCCAGAGGGGCTGCTATAAGGTGCCATAGAAAGTCACTATTTAGTGGGCTGGTGGGGCCTTTTTTCACTTCTTTGTGCGCTGATTTGGCCTCTGTATGGGCTGATTGGGCCTCTGTGTACCTGAAATGCCAGGGCCTATTTTCATTCTCAGTCCAGACCTGCTCAACATGACCTTTCGGTAACTTTTAATGTACATTCATATTTTAAAAAGTAGGTTTTTTTTTTTTTTCTTCAGTATCACTTTGTCATTTGGCTTTGCTGCTGTGCCAACTGCAATGTGTCCTGCAGCTCTGGACTGAGAATCAAAATAGGCCCTAGAATTTCAGGTACTCGGAGGCCCCAGCAGGCCACACAGAGGCCCAAACAGCCCTCCACCAGCCCACTAAATAGTGAGTGTCTATGGCATCTTACAGCAGCCCCTCTGGCATTTGCCAGAACCCAGATATTGCCAGTCCGGGCCTGCAGCTCTTGCCCTACATTAAACAAGGCTCGGGAGTAACTATTAGGGTTGCCAGGTGTAATTTTCAAAACCAGCCCAAATCTAGCAGAGAGGCACTTGAAAAGTAGCCCAAAAATAGCACAATACATGCAGTGGAAAAAAAAAAGTCTTAAAAATAAATAAATATATGTGAAAATAAAATTATGCGAAAAATTTTCACTGTTTCGGAAATTTTTCCATGGGCAAATCTGTCTCATTTTGCTTCATCACCAGGGACATAAGTACAGAGGGTGGCCCAGGAGGTAAAGGGACCCTAATTCATATACAATTTCAATAATTATTGGTAAAAACGCTCAATCGCTAGACATTTTGCTGAGGAAAGTCACCAGAAAATGTGAGAATGCTGAAGAGGGACAGGAGACTGGGGTACAGAGCTCAAAATCTGGTAACTCCTGACTTTTACACAAATCAGTCCCATTGCATCCTGGGTATTTTAGTCTTACATTAAACTTGGCAGTTGGCAAATTGTTAAACAAAAACTACATTACCCAACATGCATTGGGAGACACAGGCTTGGCACATTAGGGCAAGAAAATACTTTGGCTGGTTTTCAAAGTACAAACCAGCCAAAGGCCCAAAAAGTAGCCTAAATCTGGCTAGTTTGTACTTTCAAAACCAGCCCGGGCTTTAAATTAGTAGCCCAATTTGGCTGGAAATCCGCCAACCTGGCAACCCTTGTTGCCACCTGTTCTGTTTTTTAAGGCCTGTTTGGGTCTCGGTTTTCAGCCTTGTGAAATCCGAACAATAATAAGATACTTAACCTCGACGTGGCATAGTTATTATCAAGTGCAGTTAATTTCTCATTATTACAGAAACAAAAAATGCTCTTCTCTGTCAAAAATAAGAAATTGTTTTTCTAAATTAGCTGTATTTCAGAGCTTTCTAGATAACTGATTTCTATATAATAGATCCCATACCTGGTGTTAAAAGATTGGTCTTAATCATCTGGCCAAACCGAATCCAAATCCTAATTTGTGTATGCAAATTAGGGGCGGGAAGAGAAATCACTTGACTTTTCGTCACAAAATAAGTAAGTAAAAAAGTTCCCCCCACTTTTTCCTCCTTCCTGCCCCTAATTTGCATATGCGGATTCGGTTCGGTATTTGGCCAAATCTTTCACAAAGGATTTGTAGATTCGGCCGAATTCCAAATCGTGGATTCGGTGCATTCCTAAAAAATTTACCGACAATGTAGCTGCCGTTAAATTTGTAGTACCCCTAACAAAAGCCCTTGGTCGACCCCCCCCCCATCTGCTCAATCGGGGGGGGCCCAATGATGCACTGACTGATGCCAAAATGGTACCCAAAAGCCACCCAGTAGGATATAAATTTGTAGTGTGGATGTCTGGATGTAGCTTTCTAAGCACAGACTTCATTCTAATCCCCGGGGTGTTTACAGAAATAATAATCGTGTCAGGACTCGGGACTGTATTATTATGTCTGCCAGCTGGGTCTCTTGCTCTTGAACATTTACAAAAATCTCTTTAGAAACTTGATATTTGCAGTAGCTTCAGAGCTGGGACACACTGTGCGATTTGGGGAGATTTAGTCGCCTGGCTAATAATTTATAGGGTTTTTTGTCCCTTGTCAGTGATCTGGAATGGAGTGGGGGTGCAACAGATCAAAGCTGATTCCCCTATTGCCTGCTATGCAATCAAGTAAAATTGTCCTTGTGACAAAGGGTATAACTTTAGACTCGGGGGGGGGGGGGGGGGGGGGGGGGCAGGTGGTATAGGGGCTGATTATGGCATTGACTGAGAAGGCCTAAAATATTTTTTTGTAGTGGGGCCCAGTAACTTCTGGTGAAGCTACCATTGCTTTCTGCTGTACTGTGGCAGGAGTAGTGGTTTTCTGCCCCTGTGTGACCCTAGCATTAAATATTGTTTTACTGGCTAGATGGGTGAGTTCTTTGGAATGTCAGCAGCTATCTGGTTGCTAAGGTCCAATATATTCTAGCAACTAGGCAGTGGTATAAATGAGAGCCTGGAAGATGAATAGGAGAGGGCCTGAATAGATAATTAATAAAATTATCAACAATTAATTTGTAGCCTCCTCTAGCAATAGGTTTTTGACTGCCCCCCCCCCCCATATGAAGACTGGCAAAAGGCAGGGGAGAAATAGTTGCTCTAAAAAATGAAGATCAACTGAAAAGTTGCTAATAAGACACTATTACATATAACTTGCAGGTGAATAGAATACTAACTAGTGTACTGCACAGGAAAATGCACCAGCATGTGACCTTCCGGATATGTATTTGCTTAATCTCCACTGGAGATAACTGCACAGAGTGCGAGAGGGAAATGCTTTAACCAACCGCACAGATCTGATGCCTCCTTTATACGAAGAAGCTTAAGTTAACATATAACAATAAATAATGCTTATTGTTCTTTTATCACCCTTAAAAGGGGACTGGTCACCTTAAGAAAAAAATCCAAATCCTATTTTATGATGTTAGTCAAGCAAAATAATTGTCACTCGTATACAATTATTTAAATCTTTTTTTTTTTTTTTTTTTTTTTTTTTTTTTTTTTTAATACATATATTTTTTACAACAAGCAAGCAGGCGCCATATTGTGGACACTGTTATTAAGGCAAGCTTTGCATCATGCTTAAATCCTCCCTCCTTCCCATCAAATTATGTGGAAATGCAGTGAAGCGGAAGGGCTGTCCAGGTCAAAACTGCCTGCCTGGTTTTTCCAAATTTGGAAAACTGAACAGGCCTGACGCGGTAATCGGCCAATCACTATGTCATAGCACTGCCTCCATGACGCAACTGCCCTGTCCGAGATGACACTGTCCCGCCCAGTGACCAGTCCCCTTAATTGGCAGCAGGGAAAGGTGGCAACCACGTAGGAACCCCCAATGGTTGCTTGACCCTAAGCCGGAGCTCTTTATTTAAATTGTTAAAACCTAGTGATCACAGCAGTGCCCAGTAGCTGACAAATGCTGCATTAAAGGAGAAGGAAAGTCCTTGTTACTTGGGGGGGTGCCTAACTTTTGGCACCTCATAGTGATTGCATTTACTTAACCTGACATCCCGGGCCGGTGCTCCTATCAGCAGAAAACTGCACTGCACCACGGATCAATTGTTTTCCTGCTTCTTTCGTCAAATTTCTTGGGGCAGACTCATGCGCAGTAGAACAAAATAGAGAGCGAGCACACAGAGCGATAATATTCCGGCTTCTTCATTAAAAATTCAGCGTTTCACTCTACTGTGCATGTGCAGCTGCGAGAAGAAAGAAGAAGCTGGAATATAATCGCTCTGTGTGCTCGCTGGAAGAATCCAGGAATGTGCAGTTTTCTCATAGCTCCCAACATTTTGGAAGTAAAAAGAGGGACAAAAATTTTTTCCCGCACGTAGCGCAGCAATTTTTTGACCACACCCCTTTCTATGGCCACACCCCCTAATTACATGTTTGTTTTACAAAATTTGGCAGGTTATGAAAGTTTGAAAATATTTCTCCTTATCTAAACTGTGCTTTTGTGTCTCAAAATTGTTACAAAGTATCTTATTTGCACCTGTTACCTGTTCTGGGCTCTCTGCTAAAAGCCAATTAAGTGAGAAACTTTGTTTCTTTTTCTGGCTGTTCAGTGCATAGAAAAGAGGGACTTTCCAGTACAAATGAGGGACTGCAGGTTGAGCTGTCAAAAGAGGGACTGTCCCTCCGAAAAAGGGACAGTTGGGAGGTATGGTTTTCTGCTGTTAGGAGCACCGGCCCGGGGTGTCGTGTAAGTAAATGCGATCACTTGGGGGTGCCTAGCTTTTGGCAACCCCAAGTATAACAGGAATTTCCTTCTCCTTTAAAAATAGTAACCCATAGACACAGTACTGTATATACATTCCAGGGTCCTTGTACGTGGCCTGTGATTCCAGCGGATCACTGTATGGGGATTAGCAACAGAGCAAATGGCTACAGGGTTCACTAGATGACAAGAAACTTACTGGCTGCCCCCCAATTGGCATGGGTTAGTAGCAAATGGTCTGTAAAGGTATGTTGTAATTGGAGGTACTTATATGAGCATTTGGTATGGCATTAGAAGCTTTTCATGTTTTCTCTTTGGTAAGATAATGACCATAATAGCATGTAATTTTAACTGCAGAATAATGAAATGTGAAAGTGCTTTGTTTAACTTTTGAAACTTGACTGGAAAGTGCTGCCAGTCATCCTGCAACCAGCATTTAGTCCCTATCTGATATTCAGATAACTATGTTCTGAAGCAACACTTCATATATACCCGTGTAAAAGAATATTATTGAATTGGCATATACATATGAGTTAGTAATACACAGTTTTTTCCCTCCCAGCCGCCATTTTGGGATGATCCCCTTCAGAGATCACCTGACAGGAAATAATGCCTGTGGGAGTAAAAGATAGGTCTCTGTCCACTGATTGGCTGATGTAACCTAGCATGTATAGATCTCTGTCCACTGATTGGCTGATGTAACCTAGCATATATGTGTCTCCTTGGTTTGTGTGAGAGCACAGTCCCTCACAGAGGCCAGTGTACATCATGGAGGCAGTGTTGTGAGGTACACTGGCATCTTATGGCCGGTGCAGTCCATCAATCAGAGGAGTGTTTGACTGCTTGCCACTGCAGCTAATTAAAGTGTGTTTTCCCTTAATCTAAGTGCTGATGTTCTGGGAATCCATTCTCTTCCCCACCCTAAGCAACAGAGCAGAATCTGACTCACAAGACTTTGTTATTGCAACAGCTATTAAATTCTTGAGGCAAATTTGGCCAGAGCCCAGGAACAAAAAAAGAACCCTGCAAGTCACTTCTAAACAAGTGTTGTAATTCAACGAGGCATGGCAGAGCAACCGCTACTCCACCCATTTCGTTTCTGGCTTCACCATCCGATATTTTTAGTGCAAAAACAAAAGAACTTTCAGCTGATCCATGTATCTGTATAATACACAAGAGCCATGATTATCCTGTAAATTATATCCTTGTAAACGGTGCTTAGTGATGTCATTGGTTATAATCGGAGCTTAGTGATGTCATTTCTGTCACATGACTCCCTAAAACTTGTGTATTTTTTAGGGATGCCCCGAATCGACTATTTTGGATTCGCCCGAATTCTTTGCGAAAGATTTGGCCGAATACCGAACCGAATCCTTATGCAAATTAGAGGTGGGAAGGGGGGAAAACATTTTTACTTCCTTGTTTTGTGACAAAAAGTCACGTTATTTCCTTCCCCACCCCTAATTTGCATATGAAAATTAGGATTCGATTAGTCCGAATCCTGCTGAAAAAGGCAGAATCCTGGATTCGGTCCATCCCTAGTATTTTTATAATAAATAATCCCCTTTGAGGATATAAGAAGTACCTCATGACCTGTATAAAAACACTCTGCCTTTGGCCGCGTGAATATATGGTCATGGAGCTCCTCGGTAACTTATAAAAGCCTTCTATTTTATACTTTATTCACTATATATTTCTTTCTTGCACATAGGAACAATGAAGAGTTTTTGGGATTTCCGCGTGATTGTTCTGGCACTTGTGATCCTCTCCTTGTGCACTTATGGTGAGTGTTTAACTGTTACAATGTTCTGCTGAGTTTGTTGCCCTGATGCGGGTGTGCCACAGAATGCAATGAGGACATTGGTGATTGGCAATTAAATGAATGCAGAAAGATTCTGAATATTTTAGGGCAGGCCCTTTGATCCATAAATGTCCTGGCCAACGAAAATGCCTGATGCTTGTGTCAGTGTCCTTATAGGGGAACATGTGGTCTGATGTTGCCTGCACACATATTGCCACATCCAATACAGGCCTTGATCTGATCAAATCCACCATACTTTCAATAATTGGCCCAATGAGGCTGCATACATGTCCACTTCTTCTTTCGTCAAATTTCCGGGGACAGACGCATGTGCAAAACCCTCAGACACAGTCAGAGCAAGGAGCATGGTTGCGACCTGGCCTGGATGTAATGGGGGGTGGGGCATGGCTTGGGCACATCAGGAGCATTGGTTTATAATTTTAACATATTCCCAAAATCCTCAGGAACCGGCAGAGCCAGTGGCGTAACTAGTTGTTACTGGGCCCCATAGCAAATTCAATTTAGGGCCCCAAAATATTTATAAGTTGGCCTATTTTACCAATATATATTGAAATTGCTAATTAATTAGGGTCTCACTGGGCCCCCTACACTCCTGGGCCCCCCTGCAACCGCAGGGTCTGCTTCCTCTATAGTTACGCCCCTGGGCAGAGCAAGGAGCACGGTTTTGGGCCTGGTCTGGATGTAATGGGGACATGGGCATGACACATCAGACGCATTGGCTTACAACTTTGCTATATAAAGTTAGGTCCATAAATATTTGGACAGACAACTTTTTGTTTTTTCTAATTTTGGTTCTGTACATGACCACAATGAATTTTAAATGAAACAACTCGGATGCAGTTAAACTGCAGACTTTCAGCTTTAATTCAGTGGGTTGAACAAAAAGATTGCATAAAAACACACTTCAATTCAGGGGATCAAAACTAATTGGACAAATTAAAAAACTGAAAATAAAATGTTAATTTCTAATAATTAGCTAAAAACCCTTTGCTGCCAATGACGGCCAGAAGTCTTGAACTCATGGACATCACCTGATTCTGGGTTTTCTCCTTTTTAATGCTCTGCCAGGCCTTTACTGCAGTGGCTTTCAGTTGCTGTTTGTTTGTGGGCCTTTCTGTCCGACATTTAGTCTTCAACAAGTGAAATGCAGCTCAATTGGGTTCTAATCAGGTGACTGACTTGGCCATTCAACAATATTCTACTTCTTTGCTTTAACAAACTCCTGGGTTGCTTTGGCTGTATATTTTGGGTCATTATGAAACGCCTCCCAATCAATTTGACTGCATTTAGCTGGATTTGAGCAGACCGTATGTCTCTGAACACCTCAGAATTCATTTGGCTGCTTCTTTCCTGTGTCACATCATGGATAAACACTATTGTGCCACTGGCAGCCATGCACGTCCAAGCCATCACATTGTCTCCCAAATGTTTTATACATCATGTGCTATGCTTTGGATCATGAGCTGTTCCACGCCTTCTCCATACCTTTTTCTTGCCATCATTCTGGTAGAGGTTGATCTCGGTTTCATCTGTCCAAAGAACTTTTTTCCCACAACTGTGCTGGCTTCTTTAGGTTGGTATGTTGGGCTTAATGAAGTCGTTTGCACATGGGATAGGAAACTGGCTACAGGATCGGGCACGGAGGGTGGTTGTTAATGGTCCATTCTCTACTTGGAGTAAGGTTTTTAGTGGGGTCCTCCAGGGCTCGGCATTGGGTCCACTTTTATTTAACTTGTTCATTAATGACTTAGGGGAGGGTGTTGTAAGTAATGTTTCAGTGTTTGCAGATAACACAAAACTATCAGCCCAATTAATTCCATCCATGATGTGGCATCCTTGCAACACGATCTTGACAAACTGGCAGTCTGGGCAACTAAGTGGCAAATGAGATTCAATGTTGATAAATGTAAAGTCAGGCACCTGGGATGTAAAAATATCCACTTATATCCGTAATGGGACTGCACTAGGCAAATCCATAATGGAGACGGAGCTTGGAGTCCTTGTAGATGATAAACTTGGCTGTAGCAAGCAATGCCAGTCAGCAGCATCAAGGGCAAATAAGGTCTTGAGCTGTATTAAAGGGGCATAGAGTCAAGGGAGGAGGGGGTCATTCTTCCACTGTATAGAGAACTTGTAAGGCCCCATCTAGAATATGCCGTACAGTTTTGGTCTCCATCACTCAAACAGGACATTATTGTATTAGAGAAGGTACAGAGAAGGGCAACTAAGCTGGTAAAAAATGGAAAATCTTACTGGACAAATTGGGGATGTTCACGCTGGAGAAGAGGCGCTTAAGGGGAGATATGATAACTATGTATAAATATATAAGGGGATCATATAATAATCTCTCTAATGCTTTATTTACCAGTAGGTCTTTCCAGCCGACACAAGGTCACCCATTCCGATTAGATTTGACCAGATTGGCACTTTTATAAGACAATAGGTTTGAGTCTTTTTTTACAACTTTTAAGTTTCAACTTTTTGTCTGTACAGGTGACGCCCTGAAGTGCTACACCTGCCCAGTCTTTTCCGACAGCTGTAGCGCCATCACATGCGAAGCAAACCAAAACGCCTGTTTAAAGCTGTCTAAGGGTATGTATATTCCCAGTGCCCAAGCTAAGGTTCTTTGTAGCATTTTGCTTGCACTACATGATGGAGCACTATGGATCCTCCTCTTGCTCTGTGTGTGCCGCTAATCTACAGCTCCACTTGATTCTTGTGTATCCCATGGGGCAGAACATTTTTGGAGTGAAATGCTTAATAGGGATGTACCAGATCTAGAATTTGTTTTGGGATTTGCCCAAATCCTATATGTCCAAAAAAAGCGATCTAGGCCCTCAAAAGTCACGTGACTCTAAAGCTCCGTGACCACTTCTTTTGTTCAGATTTAAATTTTTCTAAAATTTGAATATACAGTATAAATTGGAGAACTGATTCCACTAAGAAAGTGCAATTGCAATTAATGTGAGGAAAAAGAAAAACAGAGGACCCCCCAAGTAAATCTACTGCTGATACATGGGCCGACAAACTCCAGCCTGAGATGGCATCTTATTGTCCTATGCATGGGGGCCTCCTGATAGCCTGCCTTCAGTAGGATTTCTATTGGTCAGGTTTGAAAGTACCATTGTTGGTTCTTGAGCCAATTTGTAGCAACATATAGGTAGCCAGACTGGGCACAGATGCTGTCATTTTGTATGGACAGGTTAAAGCTTTGCTGATTAGGTGGTTGCGCGATGAGATTTAAACAAAAAAAAAAAAAACACATTTGATTGGATTTAAAAACAGTCTCAATAAATCATTGCCTTGATGTGGTTTGCATCAGATTATCCATATCCAGGGCTTTAATATGGTTTAGATTTGGTTAAAGGGGTTGCTCACCTTCCAAACACTTTTTTTTTTTTTTCAGTTTTCAGATTGTTCATCATAAACAGACTTTTTTTCAATTACTTTCCATCTTTTATTTCTTTACTGTTTTCCCAAAATTTAAGTTCAAAGTTTAATGTTCGTGTCTCTAGTTTTCTAGTCTGGCAGCTCAGTGATCCAGGAGCATCTTAACAGGTACAATTTGCTACATTTAGTTGCTACAATTAGTTGATATGTTTCTCAGCAGTATCTTTGGAACATTAGCAACTATTGTATCAATTCTAACAGTTGCCTTTAAGGAAACTCAGATTCAGCTCAGCAGGGACAAAGATAACAAATGTATCAACTAAATGTATCAATTTAGAAGTTAGAGTCGGCGACCCTTTAGAAATGAAACTTTACACTACAATATTCTCAAATAGAATGTAAGTGGAAAAGTATTTCTGCTGAACTATCTGAAACTAACTGAACTAGAAAAACGTGTTTGAAGGTGAACAACCCCTTTTAAATGCAGATCCAAATCTCGCTGTTTGTGCTGTATTTCACTATATTATGCTTCATCCAGTACTTTGCTGGCCTCGAGGGCTGTATCATAAACATTTATTTTATGGTGTGTTTTTCAGCTGATGGTTCACTGCGCCAATGCTCAAGCATAAGCCGTTGTGAGAGCAAATATATCAAAGAGGATTTTCCTGGCATCACAAACTTTAAATATGAATGCTGCCAGAGCGACCTGTGCAACAGCAGCGTGACCAGCCTGCCCAGTGTGGGTCTTCTCCTCTCTCTGGCCACCGCTCTGCTCCTCGTCTTCTGCCGCTGAGCTCAACTGCCGGAACGGAGTTGTCCCTCGACCCAGTGTTTGATTCCGGCATCTTTTATAACATGTTCTTGGTTCGTGAATTCTTTTGCTTCACACTTCTAGTACGCTAGGTTGTGGCGTGTTTGTGATTTTTGTAACTAGAAACACAGGCTTCCATAACACAAGGCTTTGCCAAGTCCTACTGCTGTTCCCTAAACGCTGCCTAAAGAATAATCGTAGCCCTCTTTAATGGGACACCATGCAACTATGACAATTCAAGTGTTATGTCCCCCAATTAATTTTTAACTGCAACATCTAAACTTTGGAATATGGCTTCACTCTCTGTACCTGATCATATTAGTGTCTGGCCTAGTAAATCCCTCTCCCTGACTCTATGCAGGCGATTGCTGACCAGTAGTACACTAACCTGGTCCTCTCCTTTAACCCCTTCTAGCACAGGCCAGCGTGTGCTTGCTTTGATTCACTGGCCACAAGTATTTCTATGTATAGTCAATAGAGAAACTTGGTGGACAAAGGTTTGTCTATTGGCATGAACATTTTAAACATAAAACCTTTATATATTTAAATTGTCACTGAGCTTCACCAATGATTTTTTTTTTTTTATTAGCTGTATTTTGATGCCCCCCCCCCCCTTCCCCCGGTGCACAAATTCTGCCTAGGTTCACCTCCCTACCACCCTCATGCTCTTAGTTTAAGCACTAATATCCACTCATATCTCTCACTCCCTACATGTGGAGGGTATGTTTGTGTAATGTAACTGCTCCTTCCCTTGTAGTTAGGTGAGAGATTCTTTTACAAAGCGTGCAGATTTTTCCTGGTGCAACCATATCGCTCATGTTTTCCGACCCTGAGTAACTACTTGAGTTAAAGGGCCTTTCCAAAAAGAGAAGGCACTTTAGCTGAAATATAAGCAGGGGCGCTCCGCCAATGAGGCGAGTTGAGGCACTCTCCTCAGGTTGCCAGGGGCGGCAAAAATGCTGCTCCTGTTAACGAAGAGCCAAATTTCCGGTTTTCAACTCGGAAATTCGGCTCTTCTAGTGCTCTCTGCACTAGCGACGTGGATCCGTCCGGCGCTGAAGGTGTGAGGCGGGGGCAGCAATAACTAAGGCCTCCTCTGGCGGCAAATTGGGCAGGATCGCCACTGAATATAAGCCATCATCTATTTTTTTTTTTTTTTTTTTTTTTTAAATTCAAGTTTATTGAAAGTATTTTGCAAATAACAAGTCAGAAATTACACCGATACATCGCGTAATAAAAGAAGGGAAAAGAAAGATCAAAGTGAGGAAAAGAGAGAAAGGAAAGGGAAAGAGTGAGAGGGTTTGAAGACAAAACAGTCCTCCGTACCTGTGAGTAAAATAGAGTGAAATTTACTGTGGAGAGCGGAGGTCCAGCAATAGCACTTGCAATTCCTTCAGGTATTGAGAGGGAGTAAAGAAGAGTGGATAGTAAAACCAGGAAAAGAGAGGGTAAAGAAAAAGAAGCAAAGGTCCATCTAGTCAATAAATGTGCAAAAGGTACACGAGACATATCAATAGCGGATCCGTAGGGGGGGGTTGCAGCCAGAGCGAGGCAAGTTTCGGTAACGGATACCTAGCCATCATCTTTTTTTAAAGAGACTCCCCACGTACATGAGGAGGCCCCAGTGCTCTGCCCGAGCCTTCAACACGAGGGATCGGACATCAGTGTATTGTTTGTAGGGTAGGCACTCAAAGAGCAATCCTCCAGGCAGTTGTAGTAAAAAGGTATTTATTGAAGTACAAGTATGGATTACAGCCTTGCGTGTTTCGCTTAATCATAGGCTCATGATTAAGTGCCTATGATTACTTGTTGTGAAAACACAATACGCAAGGCTCTAATCCATACTTGTACTTCAATAAATACCTTTTTTACTACAACTGCCTGGAGGATTGCTCTTTGAGTGCCTACCCTACAAACAATACGGTGATTCCCAAATGCTGTGTTTGATGCACTTAGAGTTTGGTAAGTAGCACCAGTGAGTATGAGCCCTAAGTCGGCCTGTGATATCCCTGGTGTAACATAAAGACTCCCTGCTCTATGATTTAGTTGCTTAACCTGGATGCAGAACATTAACCATTTCCAGAAAAATGAATAATAATAATAATAATAATATATATATAAAGCTGAATTTTTACTATTTGTGTATTTAACCATGCTTCTTCTATGGAGTGGCGGCACACGAGGCTGTGCCTGGATATAAGGGAACCCACCAGTGGTTAGTGACTGGCAAGAATTTATTGCATTTGGCCAGTGACATTAAATAATTAGAATCTGTAGAAAAAGCTTTTCTGTTTTGCTAAATAAATATGTTCAGTAACCAGTTGCTTTGTGTTCTTATTGCTTCTATTTTATGTGGAAAACATGGGGGGTGTATGTATAAATCTGAAACTGTTTTAACCTTGACCATCAAAAGAGCCATTTTGCCCCCTCTTCCACTAAAGAAAAATAGTCTGGAGCCGGAAAACATAACAGCTTATAAACTTTTAAAAGTTTTTTTAAATTTTAACTGTAACAACAACAGAATACAACAAACAGAAGTGCCGTGTGTATGTGTAGGCCGACTTTGAAATAAACGAAACGCTGAATAGCCCTATTAAATGCTAGTGTTCTCATCTGTTTAATGTGACTTCTGCTTCTGAAGCTCCATGCTGATCTTTCCTCTCTTGTCTTGAGTGTGTGACTGCGGAAATGTTCAAGCAGGGAGATCCCCTTGCGTGTTTATTTGCAGAAATGCAACGTTTCTGCTATAGATCTCCCTGCTTGAACCTGCCGTGAGTGCCAGTGTATTCTTGTCATTGATTGCTTGGGAGGGTGCCGATCCCTCCAACACCGTGCACCAAGCATCTAACTTTGAAGGCCAGTGTGTGCGAGTGGGCCATATTATTCAATGACTGCGGTAAGTCTTACTGTGGCACGGTCTTGCCTGTCACTCCTCCTGAGCCGTCTATACAGCCCTCGCACCTTCTGGCGGCTTCCTGAGTGTAAGACCACAGTAAGCTAACAGTTAGCTCACCGCGGTCACACACACTGAAGAAGCCGCCAGAAGGTGTGAGGGCTGTATAGAAGACATAACGGGCAAAGCCAAAAGACCGAGCCGCAGCAATCCGGAAGAAGAGCTGCATGAGGCTCCGGAGCCGTGGGTTGCCTACCCCCTGGTCTGGGAGAACACAAGAGTGAAGGTACCTATTTCCCAGAACGCTCTGAGACACAAAGCTTATTTACTAAACAACGAATGCAAAAATCCCGAAAAATTCTGGATATTTATTTATTTCATATAAAATTGGACCAAATCACTCAATTTTTGGAAATTATTAAACCCAGAGGATGAAAAAGTCTGAATCAGAAAATCCGGCATCTCAGACCTGTCGAGGTTGCATATAAGTCAATGGGAAAAGTCCCAATGATTTTTTTAGATGTGCACTGGGTTTCGTGCAAGACAAGCTTTCGGGCAAAAAAGCATTAAAAAAAAAAATATATATAAATATATATAATTTTTTTCCCCCCGCAAAGCACATTTTTGAAAAATTTTATAATAAATAAGCATAAAAAAAACAGCGGATTTGATCAGAGTTTGTAGCAGAAAATATTGAGATAAAATCGGACTTTGATAAATAACCCCCTAATCGTAATAAAAATAACAGATGCTGTAAACAATCTGCAGTTACAGGAAAACCATACCCCCTGAACAATATAGGTCTCTATAAAAAGATATTGCATAAAACAGCTCATGTGTAAAACCCTGCTTCATGTAAATAAACTAGGGATGCACCGAATCCACTATTTTGGATTTGGCCGAATACTGAACGGAATCCTAATTTGCATATTATGGATGGGAAGGGGAAAACATGTTTTACTTTATTGTTTTGTGAAAAAAGTCACGCAATTTCCCTCCCCGCCCCTAATTTGCATATGCAAATTAGGATTCGGTTCGGCCGGGCAGAAGGATTCAGCCGAATCCGAATCCTGGTCGAATCCCGAACCGAATCCTGGATTCGGTGCATCCCTAAAATAAACCATTTTCATAATTGTATACTTTTCTAGTAGAATTAGCCATTGGGTAATCATAAATAGAAAATTGCCATTTTAAAACATAAGGGCTGCCCCCTGGGATCGTTGGATTCACGGTGCACACAAACAAACCATACATGTTAGGTCACATGAGCCAATAAACAGACAGAGTTCTGTCTTTTGCTTCCACACTTCTTCCTGTTACAGTTAGAGCTGCAGTATTTCTGGTCAGGTGATCTCTGAGGCAACACACAGACCATCACCAAATGGGGGTTCAAGGCAAGAGATATAAAAGGACAATATTTACTTAAATATATATTCCAGTTTGGTAAGATTCTTTAATATGTCACTTAATTTGATATAAACTATCTGTTGCTTAAATATTCATTTTGGGGGTAACCTTTCCTTTAATTAGCACTGCAGGTGTGGTGTGATATCACCACGAGGGAAGCTCTCTGGTAGAAGCAGGTAGTGAGTTTTTGGATACTGTCCTGGGACAAGTCTTTGGGAAACTGATATATGGACTAATGGCCTAGTGGGACTTAAGCATTGCTGAAAAGAGCAAGACCTCTGGAGCCAGTGGGCCAGTTAGCAAGGCTGTTCTGATTGATAAGTAGGGATGCACCGAATCCACTATTTTGGGTTTGGCCAAACCCTCGAATTCTTTGCGAACGATTTGGCCTAATACCAAACTGGATCCTAATTTGCTAATGCAAATTAGGGGTGGGAAGGGGGAAACGTTTTTACTTCCTTGTTTTGTGACGAAAAGTCACATGATTTCTCACCCGCCCCTAATTTGCATATGCAAATCAGGATCTGGATTCGATTCGGCCGGGCAGAAGGATTCAGCCGAATCCTGCTGAAAAAGGGCGAATCCTGGATTCGGTTCATCCCTATTAAGGGAGGAAATCCATGGGCGATCTCGGCGTGATCCGCCGCGCCGTGCAAAAATGCAGGAGTCAAGTCAGATGCGATGGAAACAAGGTAGGCAACAGGAACGTCAGATGGTGTCGCAGCATTTGTCCGACACGACTCACGCTGCGTCTGCATCCGACAGTTGTGATGCGTCGGATGAACGTTGCGACTTCTTCCGACATTTCCATCTCTTACCATATTTCCGTCGCATCCGACTTAACTCCTACGTTTTTGCATCGCTACAAAGTCGCTCGTGGAGTTCGTCCCTAATAAGCACAACTTGTATTTCTGTATTGTCAAGTTATTTCTGAGGCTGCCATTTGAACTGGCATAGTTCTATGGCACATCTATTCATACAGTCCAAGTGAGAAACCCAAGAGTTATTTCTGCTGTAGAGTTGCCTATTTACAGCCATATTCTGTTGGCATTGACCATATTTGCATCATGTCAGCCCGTCCCCCACCAGAGGGCTTATTTACTAACATTGGAGATAAATATCTCTGGAGGTGTTGTCCATAGCAACCAATCAGATCTTTGCATTTGTTTCTAACTTGTAGAGGACTGTTTAAATCGAATTGCTGATTGGTTGCCATGGGCAATATCTCTGGAGCTATTTCTCTCCAACGTTAGTAAACATGCCTCCAAGAGAGCTAAGGGACATAAGCAAGAGAGACACTTTCAACATAGGAAAGGGCACCTGTGGAATTCCACAAAGCGTCAGGTTTTGGGTGAAAAATACCTAATTCCCTGACTGGGTAGGTGGTCCACAGGCAGGGCTGCCATCAGGGGGGCACAGGGATTACAGGTGTACCTGGCCCAAGCCTGCAGGGGGGCCTGGCAGTGCTGACCTTTTCAAAAAAGAGCCGGGCCCTCCTTGACAGCGCCAAAGCAGTGCCGCCTCCTTCCGAAGTGCCAAAATGCAGAAGTGCCGAACAGTCAAAGTCCTGAAGCAGCAAAAAGACCCGAAGTTGCGAAAACAGCCGAAATTAAAGTCCTGAAGCGACGAAAAGACCCGAAGTTACTAAAATGGCCGAAATTGAAGTTCTGAAGCAGCAAAAAGACCCGAAGTCACGAAAACAGTCGAAATTTGTGCCCTGAAGCGGCGAAAAGACCCAAAGTCATGAAAACAGCCGAATTTGAATTCCTGAAGCCGCAAAAAGACCCAAAGTCACGAAAACAGTCGAAATTTGTGCCCTGAAGCGGCGAAAAGACCCAAAGTCATGAAAACAGCCGAATTTGAAGTCCTGAAGCGGCAAAAAAATCCAAAGTCACGAAAACAGCCGAAATTGAAGTCCTGAAGCGGCGAAAAGACCCGAAGTCATGAAAAGAGTTGAAGTGAAGTCCTAAAGGGTCGAAAAGATCCAAAATCACAATATGAGGTGAAGTTAAAGACCTAAAGCCACGAGTTCAATTCTACTGAACACCAATGTGTGTTTTTTTTATTGTTTTTTTTAATCCCCAATTTTTTTTTACTTGTAAGGGCGGCCCTGGCGCCAATGTTTTACAAAAAAAAATATTCTTTGGAGCCCCAATGTTTTTTTTACTTGTAAGGGGGCCCTGACACCAATATCTTTTTGATAATTCAATATTAATTGAAGACAAAAAGACATAAGAAATTTAATGGAGATACAAAATTAATTCTAACCCGAACGCGGGGGAGGGGTGAAGCTGATGCCTGAACCTAATCTAGGTCTGAACGGATTAAAGGAAAGCAACGCTACCCTATACATATAAAGTAATATAGTCATCAGAATAAATGTTACTTTTTTCAGTTATAGACTAGTAAGGATGTGACGACCCAGACCTACCTACAAGAGGTAGACACAAGGTTATTAGACACACAAGCCACGGTGGTTTTCGATACGTGTTTCGTGAGGTTACATACAGGATGTGGCACCAACCAACACAGAGATGCGGATATAGGAAACATCACCTAATTTGCATAAGTGTCTTTGCCTTAAGTCTATTTAGTCTAGTTGCTAGGGTCCAAATTACCCTAGAAACCATGCATTGATTTGAATAAGTGACTGGACTATGAATAGAAAGAAAAGTAACAAAAAGTAGCAATAACAATACGTTTGTAGCCTTACAGAGCATTTGTTTTTTAGATGGGGTCAATGACCCCCATTTGAAAGCTGGAAAATTAAGGAAAAAAATAAAATAATGAAGACCAATTGAAAAGTAGATTAGAACTAGTCATTCTATGACATACTAAAAGTTAACTTAAAGGTGAACCACCCCTTTCATATTCATCATTTTGAACAGGTTCTCACCCCCCACCACATTGTGACTCTCCCTTCTTCTCCTAACCCCTTTTTCAGATGGAGGATATGGACTTTAGGGGCGGGGTGTGGATTTATCTAGATATGACAGAACAATGAAATACAAGTAGGTAAAATAAGTGTAAAAAAAATTGTGTAAAAATTTTGAAATTTTTTTATTTCTAGCAATTAAATTTTTTTCAAAAATGTGTTTTCTCCTGAATTCTCCTGAGCAAGTGATAGCGATAGAAGGACTTAGAGAGAGATAATAGGAATTCCTTGCTAACCCCAATGAGAATGTCCTTCCTCTGGAAAGTATTGCTCTAAAAAGACCCAATTATGTCACTTTGAGACTATTTTTATTAAGGGCTCTTACACACGGCCGTTCCGACCTGCGCTCCCCTGCGTTCCGTTTTTTGGCGTTCAGCCACAGGGGAGCGCAGGAATAGACGCAAGTCATGATTTGAAATGGGGCTGTACTCACTCAGGCGCGTGTAGGCGCCGAACGCAGGTTCAGACGCAACATGCTGCATTTTTCCTGCGTTCGGCGCCTACACGCACCTGAGTGAGTACAGCCCCATTTCAAATCATGACTTGCGTCTATTCCTGCGCTCCCCTGCGGCTGAACGCCAAAAAACGGAACGCAGGGGAGCGCAGGTCGGAACGGCCGTGTGTAAGAGCCCTAAGGGAGTTAAAATGAGTAATAACCTATTGTTATAGATGAGTATGACCCCACCCATGCCTTCCATAGTGTCCTCTCCCTTCCTCCTCTTCCTTCTCCACCCACTCATGCCCTGATTTATTAAGGGGCCTATTTATTAAACCTCATATGATTCTGGTCGAGTTTTTAAAGGGAAAACTTGAATTTTTAGAGGGTGAAAAAAACTAATTTTTTTTAGAGATTTCTTATACCCCAAAGCTGGTACCAGTATGGTTGTATCAGATACAGAAAATGCAAATGTGCTAAATCAGTTCTTTTCTTCAGCGTATACAATAGAGGAGTCTGAGTTCCCAGGGTCACTTCATAGTTGCACTGATGGCTCAACTCAATCTAGTCAGTGGCTGACTCAGGATATGATTCATAAATCATAAAAATTAATGTGAACAAGGCTCTAGGGACAGATGGAATACACCCTTGTGTTCTAAGAGAGGTAGTTCAGTTTTAGACCAGCCCCTATTTCTGATTTTCTCTGACTTGCTGTCATCTGGTATGGTGCCTATGGATTGGAGAAAAGCTGATGTTATTCCTATATTTAAAAAGGGATTACGATCTCAGCCTGGCAATTATAGACCAGTAAGTTTGACATCTGTGTGGGGCAAATTATTTGAAGGCTTGTTAAGGGATCACATTCAAAATGTTGCCCTAGTGAATGGCATTATGAGCAACAATCAGCATGGCTTTATGACGGATAGGTCATGTCAGACAAATGTGATTGCTTTTTATGATGAAGTAAGTAAGATGCTGGACAGTGGGGTGGGGGCAGTAGATGTGATCTATTTGGATTTTGCCAAAGCGTTTGATAAAGTGCCTCACAAACGACTGCTTTCTAAACTAAGGTCTGTTGGGAGAACCAAACCCTTAATTTGAAAAACCCATACCCCCCACCCAACATAGACCCCCCTCCCTGTTCCCCCCCCAACCTAGGTGTTACCCCCGGTTAATGCCCCTACCTCTTTACTTACCCCTCTGTGCAGATTCTGTGCAGCGGAGTTCATGGGCGCAATCTTCTTCTTTTCGTTAATCTTCGGGAAGAGAGTGGCGTAACGGAGCATGTGCAGTTGGAGCAATCTTCCAACTCATGACAATTACGCATGCGCTGAAAGTGACGGAAATTACTGAAGCTCCAGAAGAAGATCCGAATATTACCGAAGAGAAGAAGATGGCGCCCGTGAACTCTTAGTGACTGTAAGGGGGGCCCCATGGGACATAACTGTTCAGTGAGTTTGCAATTGATCCTCAGCATTCAGCGCAGCTTCAAAAGCAACAGATATGATCCATGTGCCCTCCCTCAAGTCTCTGATTGGTTACTGCCTGGTAACCAATCAGTGGAAACCAAGAGAGCTGAAAAGCAGGAAGTAGTGTTCTGGCTATAATGGTACTCATCGAGTCACTCCAGCCTTTATACATTACATTTCTATTTACCCAGTTTTTATTTTTATACTGAATAATTCCTTTAATGGGACTGCGCTATGCAAATCCATAATGGAAAAGGAGCTTGGAGTCCTTGTAGATGATAAACTTGGCTGTAGCAAGCAATGCCAGTCAGTAGCTGCAAGGGCAAATAAGGTCTTGAGCTGTATTAAAAGGGGCATAGAGTCACGGGAGGAGAGCACTGGCAGGGGCGTAAATACAGAGGAAGCAGACCCTGCAATTGCAGGGGGGCCCAGGGGTATAGGGGGCCCCACAAGTCCCAAATAATGAGTAATTTCATTATCTATTGGTAGAACAGCACAACCTGTGGATATGCTTGGGGCCCTAAAATTAATTTGCTGTGGGGCCCAGTAACATCTAGTTAAGCCACTGAGCACTGGTAAGGCCCCATCTAGAATATGCCGTACAGTTTTGGTCTCCATCACTCAAACAGGACATTATTGTATTAGAGAGGGGACAGAGAAGGGCAACTAAGCTGGTAAAAGGTATGGAAAATCTTAGCTATGAGGAAAGACTGGCCAAATTGGGGATGTTCACACTGGAGAAAATGTACTTATGATAACTATCTATAAAAATATAAGGGGGTCGCACATTAACCTCTCAAATGCTTTAATTTACCAGATGACCCCGATTAGAAGAAAGGAGGTTCTAAATTTCCGGAAGGGATTGTCTACAATGAGAGCTGTGAAGATGTGGAATTGTCTCCCTGAATCAGTGGTACAGGCTGATACATTAGATAGGTATAAGAAGGGGTTGGATGGTGTTTAGCAAGTGAGGGAATACAGGGATATGGGAGATAGCTCATAGTACAAGTTGATCCAGGGACTGGTCCCATTGCCATTTTGGAGTCAAGAAGGATTTTTTTCCCGCTCTGAGGCAAATTGGAGAGGCTTCAGATGTTTTTTTTTTTTTGCCTTTCTTTGGATCAACTGGCAGTTAGGCAGGTTAGAAAAAGTTAAAAGGTTGAACTTGATGGGCGTGTGTCTTTTTCTACCTAACTTACTATGTTACTAAGTAAACTGCTAAAAATCCAAATCCAAGTTGAGTTTTTGAGGCGCGAATTTGATAAAGTCCAGTCGGATGATTCGAATTGATGCATGAATTTGTTGCGATATTTTATCTCACCGACTATTTTGAGAAGAATTATTGATAAAGTAAAATTCGTGGATAGGAGTTAGGTTGACTTTGTTGTAATCAAAAAACGAGATAAGTTCAAATTTTAGGAAATACCCCCCTAGATGTTGATGTTGTCCCACCATCCCTCATTCAACAAAGAGGCAGCTCCTGCCAGTCAAACCAGACGTTAATTGCAAGGTAAACTTCCCCATTTACCATTTAATCATCATAATTCTGGGAGAAAGCACGCACACGAGACACCACCTGATGGTGTGAAAGTGATTGTCGCCAGTGAGTAGGAATGAAAGGAGAAGCTCATTTTTTGACCTGGGAACACTAATCGTCTTTATTTTTTTCACTGGCTTAACTGCATCTTTGCTAGAAAAATAAGCTCGGCCCATTACTCTAATTAGACTCAAGAGCTTTGATCTGATATTGATGGATTAGCTTTTACTCTTGTTTGTGCGTCTGTGTAGCTTCAGAGACGTAAACAATGGCAAATGGGGTGTATATTTTACCCCTGGAGTCTTTTAGCCCTTGTAGAAAAGCCCAACATCACTACTTCCACCTTCGGTTCACTTGAATGGCACTGGAACTTGCACTTTTCAGCCACAAAGCACCTTTAGGCTAAGGGCAGACGGGCAGATTCGGGGAGATTTAGTCGCCTATCGACTAATCGACTCTTCTGTGGGATGACAATGTCCCCGAATTGCCTTCTTCCTGCCTTCTGCCTGCTTGAATGAGAAAACGCCAGCGCAATCCACTCACGGCGCTTCGATTTCGGAAATCGTCCGAATGCACTCGCTGTGCTTCGATTTCGGAAATAGCCCAAAGTGGAAACTTCAGGAGATTTCGGAAATCGAATGGCAGATGTCCCTATCCCAATTTGAAGATATCGTGGTCTGCCCTGAGTTTAGCCCGATAATCTAAAAAATTCAGAGTTTTCGGGGAATAACCCTGAAAAAAAATCGAGTCTTTCCGCGATCCAATTTATTTGAGTTATTTTAAGAACGAATAAGGCAAAATTGCGGATGGAAGTTTGGTTGAGCTTTGTTTAATAAAAAAATTTGATAAATTTGGATTTTAGTAAATAACCCCCATAGTGTCTTGGTCATATGGTACTATATAAATTCTATGATACAGAATTTGTTATATAGATCAAAAGGGTCATTTAGGAACAAAGCTTATATTTGATATGTTACAGAATGGCCAGTTCTAAGCAATTTTTTAATTGGTCTTCATTTTTTCTTTTTTTATAGTTTCTGAATTATGATCCTTCTTGTTCTCACTCTTTTCATTTTTCAAATGGGAGTGGCCACTGATCCCTTCTAAAAAAAACAAATGCTCTGTAAGGCTACAAATGTATTGTTATTGTTAATTTTTATAACTCCTCTTTCTGTTCAGGCCTCTCCTATTCATATTCCAGTCTCTTATCCAAATCAATGCATGGTTGCTAGGGTAATTTGGACCCTAGCAACCAGACTGCTGGAATAGCTGGAATTTCTTTTTAAAGATTTTAGTATGTCATAGAATGGCCGGTTTTAAGCTACTTTTTAATTGGCCTTCGTTATTTTTTTTATATATAGTTTTATTTTATTTATATAAACAACTATGGATAAAAGCACACTGACGTTCTGCTATATGTTGTAATCTACTTCCTCTTGAGTCACGCAGTTAGGCGTTTTATTCTTCCCTATTTACACATTTGATCTGTCTCCAGTTATTTCATGTTATCAAATGGCACCGTGGTAGATGTAGACACATCTATAAATACTGATTTATAATCTACTAAATACAGGGAAATCAGAGGAAATCTCTTTGCAGTCCTTGTTGATGTTTTGATGTTAGTGATAAAGGGTAATAAAACCTCAAGGTTTTTGTTCTACACTGATTTCTAGATGAATTTACTGGTCGGTAGGAGTCCTTAGGGTTACTCTGCCCATTATGATAATGAAGCTCATGGAATGGCAGATTATAGCCATACACAACTGGATCTCAGGAACTTGTATCAGCGCAGAACTGCAAGAAACACTACGTTTTAACATGTCGGTTACATGCTTTCAAGCTAATCTTGGACCTGGAGCGGACTATGTACCTTTTATGATTACATTGCCTTATTTATTGTTCCAGCTCATGAGAATTCTTGGGAAAGTCAGGTGAAGCCATAAATTCTATTTCAAAATATTTTATTCTGAATCATTTATTCAGTGGTAGAACATGAGTATTTGCCCTTTGGGTAACGGAAGGGCCTAGCAGAATTTAATTTTGTTTATTAAACATACCTGTGCTCTGGGCTGCGTTACAAGCCCACATTTATGATGTGGGCTCTAACAGTGTCGGACTGGAACACCAGGGGCCCAACCAAAAACTTTAGACCAGGGGCCCACTCTCAGTACTATTATTCTTCCTTTCCTCACTCACCTCTATTCTCCTAGTCTCTTTTCTTTACATACTATAATCCATTATTTCATCTATTTAGCCTCTTTGTTCTCCTAGAAATAGAGAATGACCATGAAATAGGCCAAATGTTTAGCAGCATGAGGGACCACTGACACCTGGGCCCACCTGGACTTTTCCTGGTATCCCAGTGGGCCAGTCTGACACTGGGCTCTAGTGATGTGCAGGTCAGGAAAAACCTCTACCCGCACACTACCCTAACCCACAAAATGTTGCCATTGTAGGACCCACAGCTGACTTGGACCTGCACCTGACCAGTGCCCAAGACACGGAATATACGGGAGTGTACTATCCAATCTGACCCGTACCCAACCCTAGCCTTCAACTGTTGGCCAAATTTCAACCTGACCCCACCCAACCGGGGGTCACCACGGTTTTAAACCTGCACTTCACTAGAAGGCACCCTATAGGCTGGATGGTCCTGCTACAGCTCCTCACTGCCTTTGTGTGCACACATGGGCAGACATGAAATTTAAATGTTATAGAATGGTGATGAGCGAATTTGTCCTCTTTAAAAATGTATTAATTCCAGGACAACACCATAGATTTTCTGGAGTATGTTGCCGCCCTGAATCTCACCCTGCGTGGAAAACTGGAACACAAGCTGCGATTTCAAAATCTACGACACGGATGGCAATGGCTGTGTAGATAAGGGGGAGCTGAAAGAGATCATACAGGTAACTGCACAACCTTAATTATGTATGTTTCCTTGGGGTAGGACTGAGAGCCAGAGCCAGGTGACCTCAAACACCCCTTCCCTCCCATGGAAAAGCAAGGGCAGGGGTTCTCTCTTTTGGGTAAAGAGGGAGCCCAGAGTTTCCAATTGTATTGATTCATGGGACAGTCATCATTTCACAGTGTAGAAAGAGGGAGCAGCTTCACAGAAAGGGGAAGAGTTTGGCCAATCCAATAATGCTCTGACCTGGCAGAACAAAGAGTCAGGGCCAGGAATCATTATGAACAGTATTTAAATGTTATTTTTTTGTATTACAGTCAATATACAGCATAAAGATAGGCTGGAGAAGAGATCAAGAGGCCCAGTTAATGAGCCCAGAAGAAGTATGTGAGAGGATTTTCCAAATTGTGGCTGAAAATGGTGATGGTAATTATAGGCTTTATATAATCCATTTGGCTTTGTATTATTGCTAAGTATTAGTAGTATGTTTAGTTTTGTGCCTGCGGTTACAGGACCAGAAATAGGGACAAGCACCCCCAGAAAACAATGGTGAAAAAGGTGAAAGGATTAGCCAAGAGCAGGGTGAGAAGTGAAACATGGCCTGGACTGTGAGACAATCATGGGAAAGGGGAGGGAAAAGATGGCAGCCATGGTATGGAATGGAGAGATATAGTGGTGGCAGAGATGAGAAGAACAGAAAGATGTCAGCCACAACAGACAAAATGGACTTATTCTCTAGTGCTCGGAGTCTCTTCTAGTTGTGTAAAGTTGCAAGCCTGAATAAGCTGGAGGATACATGAAGCACCAACAAAGCAATAAGACAAAATTTACACACATGGAAAGGTTCAGACGACGCCTGAGGATTTGCGACCCTTCCTACAGGCCTGTAATGCTCCGAAGCTTGATCTTTCAGACTGGATTAAATTTGTACAGCTACCGACACCAACTTTGCTGCCGCATCAAGATCCTTGGAAAGAGGTGGAATCACCTAAGGCGAAAAGAAGTAGATCACGACAAACACCCGGAAAAGCTCCCGGGAGCCCTATGCCATCTAACCCTGGGTGAATCCCCAAAAAAGCAGAGAGTGCTTCAAGTGAATTAGCCGTCTTTTTTTTCCCCACACCTTCTTTATTGTTATGCTCCACTTACAATAGTGTTGTTACATTTTTTTGGTTCCTCATGGGCTCTAGCAATTTTCTGCCACGGTGCGCTTGCACGACACATGTTGCTCACTACCTCCCCCCCAGCAATGGGCCAGACAATTTGTCTGACGTATGGTCTGCATTTGCAGGAGAGAAGCCCATTTATACGGTATACATTTTTCCTTCTGTTTTTTTCTATGCTCCCACATCTGCTGGGATTATGTTGTTCCGGTCAATGCATTATGTTTGATTACAAGATATGTTTAGATTGTATTTCCACTGCTTTTTTCTATAGATTCTACCCTGTTGCCCTTTCTCAACCTGAGCTTGGAGGCTACGATTTCAGTGAGAAGTTTGTATTATGTGTTATTATTGTCTTATATTGCTTATACAATGGAGAGTAATCTGAAAATAATCTCTTTAAATGTGAATGGCCTAAATGTCCCGGAAAAGAGGAAACAACTGATAACTTTGATGAGGAAAAACAAAGGGGATATAATTTTACTTCAGGAAAGGTTCAGACATGGGAGGGGGCAGAAGAGAAGGGCAGCATGACAGGGACAGAGAAGAGAAGGGCAGCATGGAAGGGGCAGAGAAGAGAAGGGCAGCATGGAAGGGGCAGAGAAGAGAAGGATGGCAGGGGCAGAGAAGAGAGGGGCGACATGGCAGGGACAGAGAAGAGAACAGAAGCATGGCTGGGGCAGAGAAGAGAACAGAAGCATGGCTGGGACAGAGAAGAGAACAGAAGCATGGCTGGGACAGAGAAGAGAACAGAAGCATGGCTGGGGCAGAGAAGAGAACAGAAGCATGGCTGGGACAGAGAAGAGAACAGAAGCATGGCTGGGGCAGAGAAGAGAACAGAAGCATGGCTGGGACAGAGAAGAGAACAGAAGCATGGCTGGGGCAGAGAAGAGAAGGATGGCAGCATGGCAGGGGCAGAGAAGGGCGGCATGGCAGGGACAGAGAAGAAAAGGATGGCAGGGGCAGGGCAGAGAAGGGAAGGGCAGCAGGGGCAGAGAAAAGGACACAATGAACAGCTGAAATACCTTTGTAGTGACGGAAATACTTAATGAATCATTAAAAGTGACATTTTTTATATGTAGCTCACACTCCTTTTCACAATATTAAACTTTTTCCTGCCACTATATAGTAAGTCCCATATTTCTTGTCCTGCTGTGAGTGAAACAATTGCATCAAATATGATGTAAGTCCAGTAAATTTACATGGAAACTCACGTAGTAAGAAAATTGCAACACATCTGCTAAACTGTGACACTTCCTTGACAACTGAACCATCCTATTCATAAATGCACTTTGACCGCAGTACAATTTTAAAGGGGAACTTCACCCAAAACCTACTTTTTACATAATGAAAGAACGAGTAATTCTCAGCAATATCCTGATGCACATTTATTAAACACGTTATTTGCAAATGTAATTTATATTGAAAGCAATAACTGTCTGCCCCTTCCTGTTCTCTGACTCCTGAAACAATGTTGCAGATTTCAGTTCTCTTATGGGTCAGTTAAAGGACCAGAAACTTCAAAAAAAAAATCTAAAAAATTCGTATACATGGAAAAAAACCCACCAAGACAAATTAAACTATAAAATCGCAAAGTCTTAATTAACAAAACTCCACTCGCGCTCCTCTTCAGAAAGCGATCGGGCAATCCATCGTGCAGCGCTCGATTTCTCCTCCCTGCCTTCCTTATAGGAGAAAGCCAGGGAGGAGAAATCGAGTGGCGCCCTGTCGCCTTTTCTGAAGAGGAATGGAAGCAGAGTTTCGGTAAGTTATTTCTTAATAAAGACTTTGCGATTTTAAAGTTTAATTTGTCTTGGTGTTTTTTTTCTATGTATACTAACGATTTTTTTTTTTTATATTACTGGTCCTTTAATCAGTTGGCTTCTGCAAAATATTTAAAGAGATTCTGTCATTGTGTAGTTTTTATTTCTAAATGACACTGTTTAAACTGCAAATAATTTACTTTACAATATAAAATTTAATTCCTGAACCAGCAAGTATATTTTGTTTAGTTGTAATATTGGTGTGTAGTTGCATCTCAGGTCATTTTGCCTGGTCATGTGCTTTCAGAAAGAGCCAGCACTTTAGGATGGAACTGCTTTCTGGCAGGCTGTTGTTTCTCCTACTCAATGTAACTAAATGTGTCTCAGTGGGACCTGGATTTTACTATTGAGTGTTGTTCTTAGATCTATCAGGCAGCTGTTATCTTGTGTTAGGGAGCTGCTATCTGGTTACCTTCCCATTGTTCTGTTGTTAGGCTGCTGGGGGGGGGGGGAGAGGGGGATGATATCACTCCAACTTGCAGTACAGCAGTAAGGGCAGAGACAAATGCTGCTATTTCTGGAGATTAGTCACCCAGTGACAAATCGCTTCTTCTCCGGGAAATGAATGTCCCCGAACTACTTCCCCATGGGCAACATGTTGCTCTCCAACCCCTTTTAATTTCAGGCTTGGAGTAAAGTGTTAGTTGTATAAAAACCACGAGTACTGCCAAACAGAGCCTCAATGTAGGTTGACAATCCACATGGGCTACCAAATAGCCAATCACAGCCCTTATTTGGCACCCCAAGAACATTTTTCATGCTAGTGTTGCTCCCCATCTCCTTTTACTTCTGAATGTTGCTCACGGGTTGAAAAGGTTGGGGTTCCCTGGGCTAGAATGTAAATTGCCGGTGGGTGGCACTCAGATGATTCGTTTTTCGAAGTCGCACCTCACGAGAAAACCTTCGGTGACTTCGGAAAGCAAATCGATCCGAATGCCATCCGGCCAGCAATTTACATTCTAGCCGGCGGGAAGGCAGTTCGGGGAGATTATTCACCCAAAGAAGAAGCGATTTGTCGCTGGGCGACTAATCTCCCGAAATAGTAGCTGTGTCTCTGCCCTAAAGAGTGATCGAAGTTTATCAGAGCACAAGTCACATGACTGGGTAAACTTCTTTGATAAACTTCAATCACTCTTTACTGCTGTACTGCAAGTTAGAGTGATATCACCCCTCCCTTTTTCCCCCCAGAAGCCAAACAAAAGAACATTGGGAAGGTAACCAGATAACAGCTCCCTAACACAAGATAACAGCTGCCTGGTAGATCTAAGAACAACACTCAATAGTAAAAACGAATGTCCCACTGAGACACATTCAGTTACATTGAGAAGGAACAGCAGCCTGCCAGAAAGCATTTCTCTCCTAAAGTGCAGGCACAAGTCACATGAATGGGGGCAGCTGGGAAATTGACAATATGTCTAGCCCCATGTCACATTTTAAAATTAAATATAAAAAAATCTGTTTGCTCTTTTGAGAAATGGATTACAGCGCAGAATTCTGCTGGAGCAGCACTATTAACTGATTCATTTTGAAAAAAATGTTTTTCCCATGACAGTATCCCTTTAAGCTTTTTTTAAATTCTGTATTTCTGTCTCTCTATTCCCCCTCCAGGGCACTTTCTCTGCATGAGTTTGCGGAAGGGTCAAAGAGGGACATTTGGGTCCTAAAGATGCTGCAGCTTGATACCAATCCCTGCAACTGGGTTATGGAGCAGAGGAGAAAGAGTGCGTTATTCTGAATGATATTTAATGGCCACTCGGAATTCACATATTTGCCTTCATTATACAGTGACTCGTGGCAAGGGGACAGCAGAACAAATCCTCCTTCTTGTTTGTCTTTCTTGGCTAAAGGGCTTTGGTGGGCAGATATATATATAAAAATATTTCTTCATATGTTTAATCACTGACAAAACTGTCAGCTCCACTGGACTGGACTCTACCCAATGTTTCCGATATTCCAAATGAGTCTAATAAAGAGGAAATGAGTCAGATGTTAAAGAAAGAATTCACTTTAATTTTACTGCCTGCTGAACTTACTGTACCAGCCCAGAGGTTCTCCCCAGCAGTTTCCAATCTTCCGATCCTTAGGGTTGCCACCCAGCCGGTATTTTACCGGCCTAGCCTGTAAAACAGATGCCAAAGCCGGGCCGGTATTAAAAATTTACCGGCAATGTAGTTGCCGGTAAATTTGTAATACCCTTAAAAAAAGCCCTCGGCCCGCCCCCAATTCGCTTAGAACTTACTGTTTTTTTCAGCCTCCTGGTCATCGTGCAATGTTGCTCCACCCCTTTTGCATCACGTTATGTGTCTCTGCCCCTTTTGCATATATAAAAATATATATATATTAGGGATGCACCGAATACAGGATTCGGTTCGGGATTCGGCCTTTTTCAGCAGGTTTCGGATTCGGCCAAATCCTTCTGCCCAGCCGAACTGAATCCTATTAGGGGCGGGGAGGGAAATCATATGACTTTTTGTCACAAAACAAGGATGTAAAAAATGTTTTCGCCTTCCCACCCCTAATTTGCATATGTAAATTAGGATTCAGTTCGGCTGGGCAGAAGGATTTGGCCGGATTCGGTTCGGTATTCGGCTGAATCTCTCGCGAAGGATTCGTGGCTTCGGCCGAATCCAAAATAGTGGATTTGGTGCATCCCTAATATATATAAAATTTATATACATGTATGGGACCTGTTAATCAGAATGCTCGGGACCTGGGGTCAGGGCCGGCCTTAGGCCTATTGGACCAATTGGGCCCAATAGGGCCCCGCACCTCTGGGGGCCCCGCACCACAGATAATATTTCCCTCAGCACATGATGCTGCCTGGCCTGCCCCCAACTTTGAGAGTCCAGCCCATCCCCAAATACATAGGTCCAGCCCACCCCCAACTCTGATAAGCCAGCCTATCCCCCAACTCCATAGGTCTAGCCTGCCCCCAACTCTCATAGGCCCAGCTTTCCTCCAACCTTGATAGGCCCTGCCTGCCCCCAATCCAACCAAGCCTGCTCCCAAGCTGAATCGGCCCAGCTTGCCCCAAACTAATTGGCCCAGTCCACTCTCCTATTTCCTCCCTCTCTCTCTTACCCTGTGTGCCCCTATTATGTGCCCCTATTTCATCCCTCTCACTCTCTTACCTTGTCTGCCCCTTTCCTTTCTATTTTGTGCCTGTATGCCCTTATTTTCCTAAATACTTGGTGTGTCAGTAGCCAGAAACACTTTGTCTAGGGGCCCCGCCAACATGGTCCCAATCGGGCCCCACATTTGATAGGATCAGCCCTGCCTGGGGTTTGGGTCTCCATATCTCAGATCTACTAAAAAATTATTTAAACAGTAAATAAACCCAGGCTGGTTTTGCTTCCAATAAGGATTAATTATATCTTAGTTGGGATCAAGTACAAGCTACTGTTTTATTATTATAGCGATAAAGGAAATAATTTTTTAAAAATTGGATTATTTGGATAAAATGCATTCTATGGGAGACTGCGTTTCCGTAATTCAGAGCTTTCTGGATTACGGGTTTCCGGATAAAGGTTCCCATACCTGTGTATATATATACATATATATATAGTACATTGTGTGTGGGTCCCTAAGCTCAGTAAATAACAGCAGCACAGAGCATGTGCAGTGAATCAGCAGAAAAGAAGATGAGGAGCTACAGGGGCGCAGACCTTTCTTACTAAAGGGCTGCCATTTCCTTGGGCTGTTCCAGAACTGGGCCCAAGCACTTGGGGTGCCCAAGGTAAGTTTCTGCCCCAATCCCCACTCCCCACATATATATGCATGCAAGCGCAACTCATGCACCAGATGGCACCAACTAGGGAACATCAAATGGCCCAACACCCCCACACCGTTGTGCGGCACATGCCTCTTCTGCCTGCCTTAATTCCAGGCCTGAGCTTAAAGGGGTGTTTCACCTTTAAGTTAACTTGTAGTATGTAATTCTAAGCAACTTTTTGATTGCTTTTCTTTATTTATTTTGTATAGTCTTTTAAGTATTTGCCATTTTCTTCTGACTCTTTCCAGTTTTGAAATGGGGGTCACTGACCCCATCTAAAAAACAAATGCTGTGTAAGGCTACAAATGTATTGTTATTGCTACTTTTTATTACTCATCTATCTATTCAGGCCTCTCCTATTCATATTCTAGTCTCACATTCAAATTAATGCATGGTTGCCAGGGTCATTTGGACCCTATTGCAGAAATTAACTGGAGAGCTGCTGAATAAAAAGCTAAATAACTCAGGGGCGCATGCGCGCGCTGTCCATGATGGCCGCACAGCGCCGATTCGGACCTAAGCGCCGCCTGAGGCGGCTCCTGCAATGCCGCCCCCCCTCGCCGACTTACTTGTCGGGAGGGGAGGCAGGAACACTAATGCGGAGAGCGCAATTGCGCTCTCTCGCATTAGTAAAGCCGAATTTCCGGTTTAAAAACCGGAAATTCGGCTCTTAAAGGTGCAGGAGCGGCTTTTTGCCGCCCCTGGAAACCGCTTCGGCGTTGCCGCCTGAGGCGAGCGTCTCAGCTCGCCTCATTGGCGGCGCGCCCCTGTGGCCGCACCTTGAGGCAGCTCCGTGCCAGTCTGGCACTTTCAGGGACAACTGTAGACATTAACAAGGCCATACAACCCCCCAGAACCTTATAGATAAATATTCTGTTCCGCTAGCAGAACATTTCCATTTGAGACAATTATTGCATTTCGCTCAATCACAGTGGGATCGGAGCCAATTAACCAATAACACCCCAACCTTTTTTGAACAATGGTGTTTGAGAAACCTTCAGACTAAGAAAGCGATCTCTATATTATATAATAATTGCTATGAGGATGTTGAACCAGCCCAACTGGCATATGTAGTCTCTTTGCAAAAAGATATAAATTGTCAATTGGATGGGGAGGGATGGCAATCAATATGGTACAATACTATGAAATCATCTAAAAATGTTTCTTTATTGGAAATTATAAGGTCTTATTCAGATGGTATTTGGTCCCAGCCTGTATTGCCAAATTTGCCCCAACAGCAGACCCTAAATGCTTTAGAGGTTGTGGACAAGTTGGCTCTATGTTTCACATTTGGTGGGAATGCCCATGGTTCTGGATTCAAATTTATACCATGTTGCATTCTGTATTCCAAGTGGTGATCCCTAAACGTCCCGAAACGACGCTGTTAGGTAAAAAACCAGAAGAACTCTCAAGGATTATATTCCAATTGTTTATTGCAATTATGACAGCAGCAAAAAAAAAAAACCATAGCGAGAGCTTGGAAAACGAAACAATTATCTATCGAAATTACTAAACATAAAGTAGATTGGATAATGTCTCAAGAAAAATAAAACTAGTATTCTTTCAGACACACATAGCAGATTTCTGAAAACGTGGACACCACGGCTGGAATATAGATATGGGACAGATGGCCGCATTAAGGTAATGAGATCTTTCCCAAACAAGATCATGAACTAATAGGACTATAGATAGGCATGTCTTTTCATTTTCAAATTAAAATGTTTAAACTACTTTAGCGTAAGGTACAGAGTACACAGGATTAGTCGTCATAATATGGAATTATGATATCGGAAATAAATGATATAGAATAGGGCCTAGGCCTTTATTATGTGGAAAGGCAGGATGTATATGAATACTTAGGGTCAGATTTAAATAGGGTTGAATATTGAGGGTTAATTAACCCTCGATATCGACTGTCAAAGTTAAATCCTTCGACTTCGAATATCGAAGTCGAAGGATTTAGCGCAAATAGTTTGATTAATAGTTCGCAAATAGTTCGATTAAATCCTTCGAATCGTTTGATTCGAAGGATTTTAATCCATCGATCGAACAATTTGTCTTTGACCAAAAAAAGCTAGCAAAGCCTATGGGGACCTTCCCCATAGGCTAACATTGACTTCGGTAGCTTTTAGGTGGCGAACTAGGGGGTCCAAGTTTTTTCTTAAAGAGACAGTACTTCGACTATTGAATGGTCGAATAGTTGAACGATTTTTAGTTCGAATCGAAGTCGAAGTAGCCCATTCGATGGTCGAACTAGCCAAAAAAAACATTCGAAATTCGAAGTTCTTTTCCTCAATTCCTTCACTCGAGCTAGGTAAATGGGCCCCCTAATCTTGAGTTGGTCACTGGAATATATAATTTGTACTTAACTATACAATCTTTATTGATTGCTGATGGCTGCCTGTGTATTTTTCTTTTTTTGTGAATTCAAATAAAAAATATTGAAATATAAAAAGCTAAATAACTCAAAAACCACAAATAATAAAAAATGAAAACCAATTACAAATTGTCTCAGACTATCCCTCTCTACATCATACTAAACTGATCTCAAAGGTGAACAACCCCTTTAAATTCTCCATGTAATGAAGGCTATAACACACCTGGTGTTTACTTGGTACTTTATTTCTACTTTCTGTATGAGAAGCAAATAAAATAACAAATAAAGAATTATACTTCTCCCTATAAAATCTGTTCACAGAGATATGGGACAGGTGCCTGCACCAATACTGAACGAAGCATGACTTATGTCCTTATGAGTGTTATTGTAACGAGGGCACAGGCATTGGAGTAACTTCATATAATCAGACCACTAGGGCAGGGCCTGGGGGAAAGGGGGACTGGGAAGGACTCCCTGTGGGCATAATGGAGGCAGCACCGATTCTGGGGCTGCTGCCGCCAGAATCGTCCCGGAAGTTCGGTTCTTAAAGTTACAAGAGGCGGCTTTTTGCCGTCCCTTGTAACTGGCTGCTCACTGCCGCCTGAGGCAAGGGTCTCACCCACAAACCCAGAGAACCGCCGACCCGCGTCTATACCCGCTCCCTACACCTCTACCTGCAACCCGCGGGTACCCGACCCGCTGAAGGTCTCTAATTCACCTTCATTAGCAAAACTGTAATAACACATAAAAACCACATAAAGGTGTTGAAATTTTCATAACTTGCAAAATTTTGTAAAATCTACATCGTAAGTAGGGGGCGTGGTCACACACATGGGTGCGGTCAAAAAAATGTTGCGATCCACGCAGCAATTATTTTTGTCCCTCTTTCTATTTCCAAAATGTTGGTAGGTATGCAACGAACGCTGTAGCTCTCTGCACTCGTGGAGCTGAAATTCTAGGTTAAAAATGGAAATTCAGCTCTTAAAGTTACAAATGGTGGCTTTTTGCTGGCCCTTGTAACTGGCTGGTTCTTACCTTGCCTCATGGCTAGGGTTGCCTCCTTTTCTAGAAAAAAATACCGGCCTTCCTATATATTTATCTTTTTTCCCCTATTAATAACATTGGGATCAACCATCATTTTCACCTGCCAGACTGGTAAAATACCGGCCAGGTGGCAACCCTACTCATGGCAGAAGTGGCCGTGCCTATAGGAGCTATGTTTGTATTATTAGAATGACTGTCCTCCATTCTCTATCTCTTGTTGTCTCGCTTTTCCCTCTTCTGGCCAAAGTCTAGTACTACATGTTTAGCAAGGGATCACACCCCATATATCATCTTATGTAGTAGAGCAGCGGTCCCCAAACTTTTTTAGCCCCGGGGACCGGTATAGAGCCAAATCTTTTTGCAAGGACCGGGGTCAGTGTCCAATTCGTTATATGGAGCAAGCTCTGTTATGTATGGGACCTGTTATCCAGAATGCTCAGGACCTGGGGGTTTCTGAATAAGGGATCTTTCTGTAATTTGGATCTTCATCCTTTAAGTCTACTAGAAAATCATATAAACATGAAATAAACCCAATAGGCTGGTTTTGCTTCCAATAAGGATTAATTATATCTTATTTGGGATCAAGTACAAGTTACTGTTTTATTATTACAGGCGTGGTATCTATTATCCAGAAACCTGTTACATACCTCCCAACATTTTGGAAGTAAAAAGAGGGACAAAATTTTTTTTCCTGCACGTAGCGCAGCACATTTTTGACCACACCGCTTTCTGTGGCCACCCCCCCTAATTACCATGTTTGTTTTACAAAATTTGGCATGTTATGAAAGTTTGAAAATATTTCTCCTTATCTAAACTGTGTTTTTGGGTCTCAAAATTGTTACAAAGTATCTTATTTGCACCTGTTAGCTGCTCTCTGCTAAAAGCCAATTAAGTGAGAAACTTTGTTTCTTTTTCTGGCTGTTCAGTGCAGAGAAAAGAGGGACTTTCCAGTACAAATGAGGGACTGCAGGTTGAGCTGTTAAAAGAGGGACTGTCCCTCCGAAAAAGGGACAATTGGGAGGTATACAGAAAGCTCAAAATGACATACAGGCCGTCTCCCACAGACTCCATTTTTTCCAAATAATTGAACTCTGAAATAATTTCCTTTTTCTGTGTAATAATAAAACAGTAGCTTGTACTTGATCCCAACTAAGATATAATTAATGGCCTGGGCTTTAAATTAGTAGCCCAATTGGCTAGAAAACCGCCAACCTGGCAACCCTGGTATTGACAGAGGTAGGGAGTGACAATGCAGCCCATTAGTTTTTCTGTAAGATGTCCTAAAACGGACACCGTAATGTTCGATTACGCTACGCAACCTCAGCCGCCATCTTGGAGATTGGCAGTCGCGGTAATCCTCGGGGAGGCGGGGAACAGTCTCTTCGCTGACGAGCTCTGACGTCACGTCTCAGCTGTAGCGTTGATCCAAGATGGCGGCGGAAATGGAACAGCAGAACGCAAGATTGACCTAGAGTTGGGGGGCTCATACCGGAACTGTCAGCTGGACATGTGCCCGTTCTAAAGAGCCTGGGGCTCAGGTAATGGAACTTTATTTGGCAGAGAGCGTCGGGTTGGGCCCAAGCACTTTAGGAAGGGGGAGAGAAAACATTGGAGAGAGAGAGAGGGGGTGGAATAATGACGTTTATAATAATAGGAGCAGTAACAGGACCTGTGAGGGAACTGATTCCATAAAGACCTGTATAGTTTATGTCTGCCACGTCATCATCCTCCTCATCATCATCATCTCCCCCTCTGGCACCTTCTCAGTGCAGATGCTGCAGCTTGTCTGACTCATGTCTTCACTGAACCCTCTGTGTACACCTTGCTTTTAGTATGTTATATTTATATGTTATATGTATGTTCTACAATTACCACCTCTAAGCAGCTTCTCAATTGCTCTACATTATTTACTTTTATAGTTTTTTATTTGCCTTCTCCTTCTGACTCTTTCCAGCTTTGAAAGGAAAGGGGGGGTCACTGACCCCCATCTAAAATCAAATGCTCTGTAAGGCTACCAATTCTATTGTTATTGCTACTTTTTATTACTTCTCCAGGCCGCTCTCCTATTCATATTCCGGTTTCATATTCAAATGAATACATGGTTGCTAGGGTAATTTGGACCCTAGCAACTAGAATCCTAACCCTGCAAACTGGAGAGCCGCTGAATAAAAAGCCAAATAACTCAAAAACCACAAATAATAAAAAATGAAAAGCAATTGCAAATTGTCTCAGAATATCCCACTCTACATCATACTAAAAGGTAATTTAAAGGTGAACAAACCCTTTAATACTATGCCTGGCCCAATATGACTCATATAGAATGACAGTGGTTAATGTAGGGCATCGGTCATTGATTCCCAGTTTTGGCCTTTTGGGAGTTGGAGAAGAGCTCAATCCCCCGGAAAGTTTTTCACCGACTTCCAGTCTGTATTTGACAGTCCTTATATCTTGTGCATGTATCCCCAATGTATACTGGGCAGCCTCCTTATCTGCCACATCTTTATAACCACAATATCCCCAAGTGCACTGATGTAGAGGCATTCTAAGATCTCTCTCTCTCTCTGTATATTATAGATGTGAATAAGGGTAGGACTCCACAAGCGATTATGTCACGATCTGACGCACTGCGACAAAACGCATGCAACAAAAATAAGGTAAGATATAGAATTGTCGCATGGTGTCGCAGCGTTGACCTGACAGTCGTTTCGCGTCGGATCAACGCTGCGACACCATGCGACAATTCTATATCTTACCTTATTTTTTAAGAGATTGTTGCATGGTGTCGCAGCGTCTGCATCCGACAGTCGTGTCGCATTGGATCGCGTCGGATCAACGCTGCGACACCATGTGACAATTCTATCTCTTAAAAATAAGGTAAGAGATAGAATTGTCGCATGGTGTCGCAGCGTTGATCCAACACGACTGTCGGATGCAGAAGCAGCGTCTGCATCAGACAGTCGTGTCACGTTGGATCAACGCTGCGACACCATGCGACAATTCTATCTCTTACCTTATTTTTGTCGCATGCGTTTTGTCGCATTGCGTCGGATCATGACAAAATCGCTTGTGGAGTCCTACCCTAAAGCACCAGCATAATCAAGCTAGCCTTTATTGATAGCACATGGATAGAGAGGCCTGGAGTTGACATTCTGGAGGTGGCACAGTGGTGCATAGAATGCGTCCCCCGAAACATTAGTCGACCCTGGACTTCAAAGCTTTATTGTAAAAAATACATTGAGACCTTCTACATACCTCCTAATTGTCCTGTTTTTTGCGGGACAGTCCCGATTTTGACAGCTCAACCCTCAGTCTCAAATTGTTACTGAAATATCCTGACTTTCTCTTTGATCTCCTGCGCTGAACAGCCACAAAAAGATACAAAGTTTCTAAAATGTAACTAAATAATTAAGTATCTAGATGTAGGTTGAAATATATATATTGATATATTAAAGTGGTTGGTCATCTTGAAACAATCTTAGAGTATGATGTTGAGAGTGATATTCCAAGACAATTAGCAGTTGGTCTTCACTTTCTATTATTCGTGTTTTGTGTAATTACTACATTTCTGCAGTGTTACCGTCCAAATTCCCCTAGCAACCAGACAGTGGTTTGAATGAGAGACAGGAATATGAATAGGGGAGGCCTGAATAGAAAGAGGAGTAATAAAAAGTAGCAATAACAATACATTTGTAGCCGTACAGGGAATTCATTTTTATACGGGGTCAGTGACCCCTAGTTGAAAGCTGGAAAGATACAGAAGAAGAAGGCAAATAATTCAAAAACTATAAAAAAAAAATAATGGCCAATTGAAAAGCTGCTAAGAATCGGCCATGCTATAACATATTAAAAAGTAAACTTCAAGTTGAACCACCCCTTTGAACCTCAAGAAGTGTCCATTTGCTGTACTTCATAAATCTCCTTTTAAAGGGTTAAATCACCTTTAGTATGCTATAAAATGGCCTGTTCTCTGCAGTTTTTAATGACTATTTCCAGCTTTCAAATTGGGGTCACTGACCCCCTGCAGCAACATAACTATTGCCTTGTGAGGTTACAACTTTTTTGTTATTGTTTCTTTGTGTTCATCATCTTTCTATTCCGGCCTCTCCTATGCGCCTTCTAGTCTCTCCTTCACGCCACTGCCTGATTGCTAGGGTGACTTGGACCCTAGCAACCAAATACCTGCTGAAATACTAAACTGGAGAGCTGCTGAACAAAGAACTAAGTTAGTTAAAAAACGCAACATATACAAAGTGAAGACCAACTGCAATCTTAGACTATCACTCTACATCATTCTATAAATAATTTGTAAGGTGAACTAGCATTTGACATTGACTGAGAACCCCCGGCTTGGGGTAAGCACCAAAGATTAGTACAAGTATGGGATCCGTTATCCAGAAACCCGCTACACAGAAAGCTCTGAATTACAGGAATGCCGTCTCCCATAGACTCCATTTGGTCCGAATGATCCAAATTTTTAAAACTGATTTCCTTTTCCTCTGTAATAATGAAACAGTAGCTTGTACTTAAAGGGGTAAGTTAACTGTTAGTAGGTTGTAAAATGGACAATTCTAAGCAACTTTTTAGTTAGTCTTCATTATTTTATTTTTTTATAGTTTTTTAATTATTTGCCTTCTTCTGACTCTCATCGGCCTTCAAATGGGGGTCGCTGACCCCTTCTAAAAACAAATTCTCTGTAAGGCTACATATTTATTGTTATTGCTACTTTTTATCACTCCTCTTTCTATTCAGCCCTCTCCTATTCATATTCCAGTCTCTTATTTAAATCAATGCATGGTTGCTTGGGGAATATGGACCCTAGCAACCAGATGGCTGAAATTGCAAACTGGAGAGATGCTGAATAAAAAGCTAAATAACTCAAAAACCACAAATAATAAAAAATGAAAAACAATTGCAAATTTTCTCAAAATATCACTCTCAACATCATACTAAAAGTTATCTCAAAGGTGAAGATCCAAATTACGGAAAGATCCCTTATCCTGAAAACCCCGGGTCCCGAGCATTCTGGATTACAGGTCCCGTACTTGTAGTAAGTTCTCTGTCTGTGTCAGAATGGTTCCCTGGCTTCTCAATGTTATGTTCTTATACAGAGGCCTTATATGGCTTCCTCCTGTATCTGATTCCTCCCTGTATGACTTAATTTACTGCACTGGGGGTTCTGCCTTGAGAGAGAGGCGTTCTAGCATTACAGAGGGAGAGGGCAGAATCCTACCTCATCCTACTGCTCATCCTACAGAGGGGAGAGAGAACTAGTTCAGCCGGTTTTGTCATTTCATGAATTAGACAGAAATGAGACAGACCACGGAGGCGACTGTAGGTAGGGCAGCTCATCTCTCCTCCGCTCGTTAATGTCCTAGGATAAAATACAACTGGTTACACGTTAACCCTTTCTCTGCTGGTGGGGAAAAAAATGCTAGTGCTGCTCACTCAGTCTCTAAATTGAGGGGAAAAACCCCCCAAATATTTTATTTTAATTTCCAAGCAACTGTTCAGTTGGTCTTAATTATTTATTGGTTATTGTTTTTTAATTATTTGCCATTTTCTTCTGACTCTTAAAGCGATACTAACACGTTCCGGAATAGTTTGTCCTCAAAGCTGCCCCCAACCTTGCATCTTAGGATCTTGTTTGTGCACCAGAATGGGGAACCTGATGTCCATTCTAATGTACTGGTTACACAATTAAAGGGTAACGAGAGCGAGGCATTGTGGGGATTGCAGTGATACCTAGGAAGTGCTGAATGGAAAGTGAAAGTAATTGCAAGCCCCACCTCTATGCTTAAGAGGCATAGAGGAGGGGCAGGTAATATTTGATTGACAGCTGAGATTTTTAAATGAGTTTATGAATACTTAAATAAAAAAAAGAATTTGGGTTTCATGTTTAATCTGAGAAGGACTTTTATTGTACAGATGTTAATGTCTGGATGACAGGTCCACTTTAAGGGTTTGTTGCTGCTTTAAAGGTGAGCCACTCCTTTAAGCAAAACACCATTCAGGCTGCAGTAGAAGCGCAACTCCCGGGTTAACCTCAACCCAAAACCTCCTTATTTAGCAGGGGGGGGGGGTATTGGGCATTCTAGTTCCTCAATACTTGGAGGGCTCCTGGGTTTCAATCTCAGATGGAATATGTTTAAGGCAAGAGGGTCATTGGCCTGAGGGGAAGGAAGAAGTAGTTACAACACCTGGCTGTGCTGACCCACATTCCTAAGGATTTATTGACTCTGTGTAATTCTAAACTGTAAATACCAGCCAAGGGTGCGTGTAACTCCTCGTGTTCATGGTCACATTAACCCCATAATTCACCCAGAATATACACAGTGAGGCCATGTTGTTTCTTTGTTTACGCATGAGATAGTCTTCCCTAGTGAACCAGTCACAAACGTTTCAACTAATGCAGCTTTATTCGCGAACATTTTCATAGTCTGGACCAGTTCAATGGGGATTGGTGCATTTTCATAGTCTGGACTAGTGCAATGGGGATTTAGGAGCTGCATGCCGCCAATAAAATCCACAAAAAATAAGCCCGGGCCTTGGTGGCCTTTCCACAAATGTGACCTGGTTAGGTGTTGGTGGTTTCTATAGACCAGGGGTCCCCAACCTTTTTTTTTTTTACCCGTGAACCAAATTCAGATTAATGATGTGCGGGTCAGGCTTTTTCCAACCTGCATCCACCCGCCTTCCCACCATCCGAGCCCGACTTCCGGGTTCCTTTTATAGACCTGCGTCGCCCCGCCCCTTTGATGACATCACAAAAGGGGCGGACGAGAGGCGTGTGTCTATAAAAGTTCAACTCGGAGAGTAGTCAGAAGAGCTGAACCTTCACCCGCCCGCGACCCGGAAAGGGGGGTGCGAGGTCGGCCCGAACCCGCCTGGGTAAATCCGCGGATATCGGGCCGGCCCGCACATCACTAATTCAGATGTAAGAAGATTTAGGGAGCAACACAACCATGAAAAAAGTTCCAGGGGATGCCAAATAAGGGCTGTGATTGGCTATCTGGTAGCCCTATATGGACTGGTAGCCTATAGGAGGTTCTGTTGGGCAGCAGAGATATGGGGCCTGTTATCCAGAATGCCCGGAACCTGGGGTATTCCGGATAATGGACCTTTCCATAATTAGGATTTTCATACCTTAAGTCTAGTAGAAAATCATGTTAACATGAAATAAACCCAATAGGCTGGTTTTGCTTCCCATAAGGATTAATTATATCTTAGTTGGGATCAAGTACAAGCTACTGTTTTATTATTACGGAGAAAAAGAGAATCATTTTTAAACATTTGGATTATGTTGATAAAATGGAGTCTATGGGAGAAGGCCTTTCCGTAATTCTTAACTTTCTGGGTAATGGGTTTCCGGATAACGGATCCCATACCCGTACACCCGCTTTTCCTGCAACCAAAAAACGCCTCCTAACCTGAAATTCAAAAATAAGCTCCTGCTTTGAGACCACTGAGAGCAACATCCAAGGGGTTGGGGAGTGACATGTTACGCATGAGCCTCTGGATAGATTGACTGTGATGGTCTATAGAAGTGATCCCCAACCAAACAGAAAATGTTATATGCCGATACACTGTAATGATGTGTGGGTCGGGGGCGGGTTCAGGCCGACCCTGTTGCACCTTTTGCTGGATGTGGGCGGGTTCATGTTGAGCTCTTCCTGCCCGCGATTTTAGACTGCCGGCTTCCCGCTTTATAGGCGGCCCTGCTCCGCCCCTTTTGTGACATCATCATCAGCGGGACGGCCTGGGCCTATAAATGGAGGTGGGGAAGCTAGGTGCAGGCAAGCTCAGGTTTGGGTGCGGGCTGAGCTTTTCTCGACCCGCACAGCACTACATTTCTCCGCCATAATGAATTAAACAGCGGATCAGATTGGAAGTAAAAAGCTAGTTTTGCTACCGGTCAGAATGATGGCCCAGTATATGCATTAACTCGTTATCCTCTGTTTCAGAGCCAATTAAGCACAATGTGGAAATGGTATTCTGGGGATGAGTCAACCCTTCAAGGAGGAGTAAGTGTCCGTTTTAATGTTTTCACTATTTAATGTGCACCCCTCTCTAGTACGCTTGTCTTTAGCTGCTTTATATACAGTTCCATTAAATGGGGGGCGACTGAAATCTGACAAGGCCTTTTCCCCTAAATGTTAGAATATAGAGTGCTGTACAGGTATGAGACCTTTTATCCAGAATGCTCAGGACCTGGGGTTTTTCTAGATAACAGATTTTTCTGTAATTTGGATCTTCATACCTTAAAGGGGTGGTTCACCTTTAAGGTAACTTTTAGTATGTTATACAATGGCCAATTCTAAGCAACGTTTCAATTGGTCTTCATTATTTATTTTATTCATATTCCAGTTTCTTATTTAAATCAATGCATGGGTGCTAGAGAAATTTGCACCCAAGCAACCATATTGCTTAGAGTTGCTGAATAAAAGGCTAAATAACTCAAAAACCAATTGCAAATTGTCTCTGAATATCACTCTCTACATCATACTAACAGTTATCTCAAAGGTTTGCTTCAGAAGACTACTGTAGTTTATATAAACAAACTGTTGTGTAGCCATGGGGCCAGGGGCGTATTTATAATAAGGCACCCAAGGGCCTGTGCCTAGGGCGGCAGGTTTTGTTGAGGGGGCGGCCCTCAGGTGCCTATAAATTTATTTTTTAAATTTTAAAAAAATCCAGTGAAAGAACTGGGGGGGGCTGGGTGGCGTAAGTGACGTCACACGCACACGTCGCAACTGCCGCAACGTCCGTGTGTGTGACGTCACGCACACCGTTTAGGGGGTTTGTTTAGGTCCGGTGCCTAGGGCAGCATCAGAACTAAATACAGCCCTGATGAGGGCAGCCATTCAAGCACAGGATACACCGTAGATAACAGATAAGTACTACTATAGTTTATATAAACAAGCTGCTGTGTAGCCATGGGGGCAGCCATTCAAGCACAGGATACACCGTAGATAACAGATAAGTACTACTATAGTTTATATAAACAAGCTGCTGTGTAGCCATGGGGGCAGCCATTCAAGCACAGGATACACAGTAGATAACAGATAAGTACTACTATAGTTTATATAAACAAGCTGCTGTGTAGCCATTGGGGCAGTCATTCAACCTGGAAAATAGGAGAAAATGCACAGGTTACATAGCAGATAACAGATAAAACACCATTGTATTGGACAGAGCTTAGGGAAACATAGTTATATACTTATATAATACACAAAAGCCATGAATATCCTGTAAATTATATCCTTATAAACGGTGAGTTCTGATGTCATCAGTTATAAACGGTGAGTTCTGATGTCATTTCTGTCACATGACTCACTGAAATTTGTGTATTATAATAAATAAAGTACCCCCAGTTGTAAAATATGAGGATATTAGAATTTACCTCGGAGTTCCATGACCTGTATAAAAACACTCGGCCTTCGGCCTCGTGTTTTTATATGGTCATGAAACTCCTCGGTAACTTATAATATCCCTATATTTTATAAAAGGGGGTACTTTATTCACTATATAGTGCAATACATATGTATTTTTTTTTTTTATCCCTTTTAATATGTAGGCTCCAGACAATGAGGGGAGCCCCGCTGGCACCATGTCGGTTGCAGATCTGACAGAACAGCTGGCACAGACCGAACAGCTGGTGGTTCAACTGAAGGAACTTATCAGAGAGAAAGATAATGAGCTTCGCAAGAAGGATCAACAGCTCAAGGTCTGTTTGCGGTGCTTTCTGGAGACTTGTTATCTTGTAAATCACTGTGGTCCTTTGTAAGATAACAAATTCCTAGCGCTAGTGGGGAATCATTGTACATCAGCTGTTGCAAACTAATCCCCCACTGCTCTATCTTCTATAGGCAGCTTTTATAGTTCAGCTGTTGCCAAGCTTCAGCTCTCTCTCCCCCTCGCTTTCTCCCCTCTCTCTCTCTCTCTCTCTCTCTCTCTCTCTCTCTCTCTCTCTCTCTCTCTCTATATCTGTCTATCGGTCCGTCTATCGGTTCCGTCTATCGGCCCGTCTATCGGCCCGTCTATCGGCCCGTCTATCGGCCCGTCTATCGGCCCGTCTATCGGCCCGTCTATCGGCCCGTCTATCGGCCCGTCTATCGGCCCGTCTATCGGCCCGTCTATCGGCCCGTCTATCGGCCCGTCTATCGGTCCAAAAAATAGGGCAGATATTGATTGGGCAAGTTTGATTTTCCCTTGAGATCAAGGACCGCATCGGCTAATTGATGCTGTCCTCGTCCCATCATCGCTCAATGTCATCGTTATAATCTGATCATTTGGACCTAGGGCCGAACAGTCAGATTTGCCCAGTATCGCCTCTGCTCGTTTGGCAACCTTGTGTATTGTATGTCCACCTTTAGTTTGTTCATGCCAGACTGGATGTAGTTCATTAGATTCCACAGGGTGTAAATAATTTACTAACATAGAAAATGCCTTTGTAATCCAGGAAGAGAAAGAATCTGCAGAATCTAAGATATCAAAGGCCAAGCTTCAAAATAAAGCGAAGATTGTATCGCTGACATCACAGCTGGAAGAGCTAAAGAAACAGCAAGCTTCATCCAGACCACATGAAAAAAAATCTGAAAGCAAAAAGGTATATGTTTGCTTATAAATCCCAGGAAGGGACTGACACATGCAATCCTTACTTGAAAAACCGACAGTTTGCACTTTTGGGTGTTAATTGCCTGCTTGGACCCGCAACAGGCACATTCAGGCAGTTGCATATAAGAATGAAGGTCCTGTTGGAAACTTTTCCCCCTGCCAGTGGAGCTGCAAAAATAATCAGGACTGAAAAATGCTCCAGTTTTTCTTTGTGTTAACTTTTTGTTTGTTATAGATTGGCCAATTCTAAGCAGCTTTTCAGTTGGTATTCATTGTTTACTTTGTATAGTTTTTTTCATTATTTGCCTTCTTCTTCTGAGTCTTTCCAGTTTTCAACTGGGAGTCACCATCTAAAAAACAAATGCTCTGCAAGGCTACAAATGAATTGTTATTGCTACTTTTTATTACTCATCTTTCTATTCAGCCCCTCTCCTATTTATATTCCAGTCTCTTATTTAAGACAATGCAAAGTTGCTAGGGTCATTTGGATCCTAGCATCTCGTCTGCTGAAACTGCAAATTGGAGAGCTGCTAAATAAAAAGCAAAATAGCTCAAAAACCACAAATAATAAAAAAATTAAAACCTAATGCAAAATTGTCTCAGAATATCCTTTTCTACATCATACTAAAACTTAAAGGGATACTGTCATGGGAAAATTTTATTTTTTAAAATGAATCAGTTAATAGTGCTGCTCCAGCAGAATTCTGCACTGAAATCCATTTCTCAAAAGAGCAAACAGATTTTTTTATATTCAATTTTGAAATCTGACATGGGGCTAGACATTTTGTCAATTTCCCAGCTGCCCCAAGTCATGTGACTTGTGCTCTGATAAACTTCAATCATTCTTTACTGCTGTACTGCAAGTTGGAGTGATTTCATTCCCCTCCCTTTTCCCCCTCAGCAGCAAAACAAAAGAACAATGGGAAGGTAACCAGATAGCAGCTCCCTAACACAAGATAACAGCTGCCTGGTAGATCTAAGAACACACTCAATAGTAAAATCCCATGTCCCACTGAGACACATTCAGTTACATTGAGAAGGAAAAACAGCAGCCTGCCAGAAAGCATTTCTCTCCTAAAGTGCAGGCACACGTCACATGACCAGGGGCAGCTGGGAAATTGACAAAATGTCTAGCCCCATGTCAGATTTCAAAATTGAATATAAAAATATCTGTTTGTTCTTTTGAAAAATGGATTTCAGTGCAGAATTCTGCTGGAGCAGCACTATTAACTGATTCATTTTGAAAAAAAATTTTTCCCATGACAGTATCCCTTTAAGTCAAAGGTGAACAACCCCCTTTAACATATAAAGCTGCAAGTGAGAGAAGCTGTTTTCAATAGGGACGCACTGAATTCTGGATTCGGTTTGGGATTCGGCCTTTTTCAACAAGATTCGGCCGATTCCTTCTGCCCTGCTCAACCAATTAGTTTGCATATGTAAATTAGGATTCGGATTTGGTTCGGTATTCAGCCGAATCTTTCACAAAGGATTTGGGGGTTCGGCTGAATCCAAAATAGTGGATTCGGTGCATCCCTAGTTTTCACTAGCTTTTATGGGACATAAACTTTCATACGATTGCTGTCAGGGGCAAAACATCGGCTGGTCTGTTCTTTTACTACTTTATTTGATCAGAATGGTCAGTGGCAGGTCAGGAGATGGGGACGTCCAATCATTCGAGAATTCGAACGATTGGATCTTTGCATCTATGGCCAGCTTTAGGTTTTAAGGACTGTCTATTAAGATAATCCCCTGTATTGTGGCCTGTAGCTGAGAAACCATTTATCATAATAGAGCATCAGTTCTGATGGGCAGAGCATTCCTGAATTTGTGTGATCATGTGCAAACATTCAGCTCTCAATGAAGCAAGTGATTCACTGATGAACAAGGGATTGTTTCAGGCTGTTGAAACATCCGTGGAATTTGCTTATCCAATATTTATTCACGGTTTCTCTCTCTTTTTTTTTTTAACATTTTTTTTTAAAGGCCTCTGGTGATGGAGATTACGAGAACAGTTCAGCAAATCGAGGAAAAATTCTTCTGTTAAAAAGGCGGGTGGAAGAATTAGAGTCACAGCTAGCACATAAAAATGAAGAACTTCAGAAAAAGGTATATAATAGCGTACATGCACTTTACTCTTATAGTATAGAAATATTTAATATATCTGCATTATCAGGGGTTTGTTTCCCTCTGGATGTTGTTTGGTCTTACAGTGTCTGGCAACACCTAGAGAGCAACAAGTTGACAAACACCAGTGTAGGTCACTTTTCTCTGTCGTCTTAAAGGAACAGTAACACCAAAAAATGAAAGTGCTTTAAAGTAATGAAAATATCATGTAATGTTGCCCTGCACTGGTAAAACTGATCTGTTTGCTTCAGAAATACTACTATAGTTTATATGAACAAGCTGCTGTGGAGCAATGGCGGAAATTGAAAAACGGCTATATGGCACAGGGTGACTAATGGATAACAGATAAAACCATTAGACAGACAGAGCTTATTTGCTGTCTGCTGTGTAACCTGAGCCTTTCCTCCTTTGAATGGCTGCCCCCATTGCTACACAGCTGCTTATCTATATAAACAATAGTAGTGTTTCTGAAGCAAACACAGCAGTTTTACCAGTGCAGGCCAACACTGCATTATATTTTTATTACTTTAAAACACTTTTATTTTTTGACGTTACTGTTCCTTTAAGGGGACACAGGGACTGATGGGGTTAAGCTCCATCCTCTATGAGGCAGGACACTTGAATAGTAATTAAGGGGTGTGCCCATCAGGCTTTACCCCTCACACTGTACATCCTATTCAGTTTTTTTTTTAGGTGTCTTGCTTCCGGGAGGTTGGATCTGCGTGTGATGCTATGTTCAGCTCTGGCTGATACCCGGGGTAAGGCCGAAAAAGCAGGGTTACCTGTTTTATATGGGCAGCCCCCTACGAGGTGCAACACACCGGGGTCATTACCTAGCATAAAGCTATACAGACCACCTAGACGTTACCTGTGCTGCCTGACCCAGTGCAGAAGGTCTGGCCTGTGTGAGGGGTAAGTGGCATGATGCCTGTTTTACCAGGAATGTTGCCTAAATATTGGGTTTCTCCCCCCCGATTTCCGCTGCCATTGCCTGACATTCACTCGACATGCCGCAGTCTTCAGTGCCTTAGGGGGAATGGGCGCAGATACCAGCGCGCTGTGTGAAAGGACTGGAGGCTGCAGTTAGTAGCTCCCTGGCTGACATGTGGCTGAGTTCGGGAGCGCATAAGGGTTGGAACGCATGTGCGTTCCTCCTTCTAGTCCTCCGGCGGCCATTTTCTTTTGGCGCGATGGGAAGTGCATGTGCACATTCGCGCACGTATTGGAACGCAAACGTGCAGCAGTCTTGGCGGCGCAAAGAATAGACACACTCTCAGGAGCTCTTAAAAGAGCGCTCGGGTCTGGGGCTCCCTGCAGGCGATACCCTTCACACTCGACCTCCTTCTTTAAACATGGCAGAAGGTAGGCCAGTGGGAATATTCACGTGGTCCGGGGGGGAAGGTCCCATCTTCAGCACAGGTGAGGTACCTGGCTTGTACTAATTGTCAGCTAAAGTTTTCTGGGGGCCAGGGGGAGCCGCTGTGCAGGTCTTGCACTCGGGCAGGGGGCAACCAGCGCCTCAGGGGGTCTCCCAGCTGCACAAGTTGAGAATTCTCCCCGAATTGACACACAGGAGTTAGACTCCAGAGTTTCAGCGGAACCTCCTCCCCCTCTATGGGCTGTTCAATTGTCCCAATCCCTGGCATCTCTACAGGGGTTACCTGCCGTTGCAGACAACCTGGGAAAAGCATTTGTCAGGCTCAGTCACAAGTCCGGTGCTAAACGCAGACGGTTAGATGACACAAAAGAGGATGCTGTCAATACTGCTAGGTCTGATGAATCATCTCCTGAACAACACTCATCTCACCCTGAGGGTGAAATTGCTTCTTCTGGTGAGGGGGATTACCAGTATGAGGGCAGAGACCGTGATAATTTACACAATGTAGACGGCATTATTAAGGGGGTGCTTGAGGTACTGAATATATCACAGAAGCCCAAACAGGCAGATGAGGCGCCTACCCTATTCAAGAGGCAGCACAAATCGTCAGTCTGTTTCCCAGAGCATGAACAACTGCAGAGTCTGATTCAAGACAAATGGAATTCCCCTGAGCATAAATTTCAGGCAACCAAGACATTTTCAAAGTCATATCTGTTCCCAAAGGAATTGGTAGAAAAATGGTCAAACCCACCGGCAGTAGATGCTCCAGTGTCTAGACTTTCAAAGTCCACCATCCTACCAGTCAACTACGCAGCAGCATTCAAAGACCCTTCAGATAGGTCAGAGGGCTTTCTACGAGCAATTTACACCTCAACGTTGCGTCCCTGTTTGGCATCAGCATGGGTGTCCAGAGCTATACAGGCATGGTCGGGGTCTCTAGTTAAAGACATTCAGAATGGGACTTCTCGACAGGAACTGTTATCATCCGCACAAGCCATAGTGGAAGCATCTAGTTATCTTTGTGATACCACTCTGGACACATCCCAAATTACGGCGCGCAGTTCAGCATTATCCATAGCGGCGCGCAGAACACTGTGGCTCAAAAATTGGTCGGCGGACCTTAGCTCCAAGAAATCCCTAACTTCGCTGCCTTTTAAGGGTCTTTGGACATCAAGGATGCATACCTCCACGTCCCAATATGGCCTACTCATCACCGTTCTCTTCATTTTGCATTCAAGAACAAGCGATATCAGTTTGTGGCACTTCCGTTTGAACTTTCGTCTGCCCCCAGGGTGTTCACTAAGTTAATGGCAGTAACAGCAGCCACGTTGAGATTACAAGGGACCTCAGTGACTCCCTACCTGGACGATCTCCTCTTGAAGGCCAGATTAGTGATGAGGGCCAAGGAGGATCTACAGAAGGCGGTACAGCTGCCACCGGATGGCCTCAGGGCTCACTCCACTAGAGCGGTGGGTGCCTCCTGGGCATGGCGCAACTCGGCTTCCTTAGAGCAGATCTGTAGGGCGGCTACCTGGTCCTCTACTCTACAAATTCTACAAAGTCGACATATATTCTTCTGCCGAGGCCTCCCTTGGACGGAAGGGGTTGCAATCCGTAATCAAATAATTGTATTCCATATATGTATATACAGCTTGCTCCCACCCTGCTGTTGTTGGGACTCCCATCGGTCCCTGTGTCCCCCCTAAGACGACAGAGAAAACAGGATTTTTGATACTCACCATTAAATCTGTTTCTCTGTAGTTGAAAGGGGGACACAGGGCTTCCCGCCCTCGGCGAGCTGTGAACGTTTGGTCGCATTGAATAGTTCTTTGGTTTACTTTCTGTCTGTTAATAGTTTTTGTCACAAAACAAGGAAGTAAAAAAATGTTTTCTCTGTCGTCTTAGGGGGACACAGGGAACCATGGGGTTAAGCTCCATCCTCATGGTTCCCTGTGTCCCCCTTATGACTACAGAGAAACAGATTTAACGGTAAGTATTAAAAATCCTGTTTTCCCCTTCCCACTCTTAATTTGCATATGCAAATTCAGATTCGGTTCAGTATTGGACCGAATCTTTAACGAAGGATTGGGGGGTTCGGCCAAATCCAAAATAGTGGATTCGGTGCGTCCCTAAATCAAACTTACGTATAATGATAGGGGAACAATTTTAGAAAATATGGGAAACTTGGTTAGACGCCATCCCTCATGTATCCCTACCAGATGTCTGGTCCTCTAGGTTTTGTCACTGTATATGCAAAATAATTGTAAACAGTAGTCATGTAAGTGTCAAGTTTGTTTGCTTTATTTTTTAATAAATTTTTCTTATGTCCTAATAAATTTTTCTACTTTTTACATTTGTTTCTTTATTATTGGAGATCCTCACTTCCTTTTTGGATACAGTGTTTTTTTTGCTTTATTTTTGTCCTTTCTTTTCTGTTTTGAAAATGCTAAATAAAAACCTTTAACACCAAGGTAGATATTTTGATTTCGACTTGTGCTTTATCTATTGTTCACAGTAGGAGAGGATGATGCTAAATTCTGTGATGTTTGTGTTCACTGTTTCTAGGAGGCTGACCTGGAGCAGCAGAGGTTGCGGGGCTCTCAGATGGATGCCATGCTTAGTGAAAAAGAGCAGAAACTGGCTGCCAAAGAGGCCTATATTATCGACTTGCAGATGGCTGCAGGATCAAACACATCCAAAAATGTACCCAGTTCTCAAGATAACACCCAGGTATTTTTCAGCTGCGGAAAAAATATAATTGCTGAAAGGATGAAAAGGCGGCACTCTGGTAAGATAAAAAGGTGGTTTTATTCCAACAGGTCACTGACCAACATCACCTGACGCTTTTTGGAAGTAACTCCCTTTATCATATCATATTATAGAAAAAATATAATTCCAACCAGGTTTAGTCCACATGGGTAAAGTCCAAAGCACTGCGGCACAATGACAAGATGAATGTGTTTATATTCGTGACGTTTATTGGCTCCAATTCAAGTAGACAAAGGGCCCTTTGTCTACTTGAATTGGAGCCAATAAACGTCACAAATATAAACACATTCATCTTGTTAGTGTGCCGCAGTGATTTGGACTTTGCATGTGTATTCCCAAACCCATGGCAGGTGTGGTATTTTACTGCTGAACACCTGTATCGAAAGAAAGTATACAGAGGTAGAGCACTTCAATATTTTGAAGTCCACATGGGTAGTCAGATCATTCATATCATGGCACTAATAAAGAGACATAATCAAAAGGATTTGACCGCTCCAAACTTACTCCACATGTGTGCTCCTTAAAGACACCACCACTGAATATCCCGGGTGCTCTGCCACCAACCTTCCCACTGTAATATACCGAACTTGAAAAGATAGAGCATGATTAAGGGAGTTGCTCCCGAGATGCTTCAGGTGGTGTTGATCCGTAACCTGTTGCAATAAACAACCTTCTTTTATCCGGAGGGCTGCCTGCTGTATCTGAAATATTCTATGAAATTAAATAAAATAAGATGATTTTTACGGTGGTAAGAATTTCATGACAACACACATAATTTATCGTATGTCTTTCCAACCCAGGAAACAAACAAAGACACAGCTAATCAGGAGCTGCAGATCCTAATCCAGAACCTTACAAGGAAAGTGGGGGAAAGTGACGAAAAGTGTAGCCTTCTCCAAGAGCAGGCCGAGAGTTTAAAAACCCTACTGAACAAAGAGAAGGATCACTTCAAGGAGAGGGAGGCGATGTACACGGAAAATGTGAGTAAGCCTTTCCAGGATGGGAAATGGGTGGCTGCAACTGCAAACACTGTTTGGTTAATTTAAATATGATCACAAGGAAGCTTACTTTTTTGGAATAATTGCATGTTTCTTTCAAGTTAAAACCAACATTTGTAATTCAATTTGTTGTTTTACTATGATGCCCTGGTAGCTGTTTAACAAGGGACATACAGTCCCTCACGAATTTGCCCTGCCCTAGAAACGGCTGGTTTTTGGCTATTGAATAGCCTTAAAGGAATTGTTCAGTGTAAACATAAAAACTGGGTAAATAGACAGGCTGTGCAAAATAAAAAATGTTTCTAATATAGTTAGTTAGGCAAAAATGTAATGTATAAAGGAGTGACAGGATGTCTAACATAATAACCAGAACACTAGTTCCTGCTTTTCAGCTCTCTTGCTTTCCACTAGGGATGCACCGATTCCACTATTTTGGATTCGACCAACCCCCGAATCCTTTGTGAGATCCTTTGGCATATGCAAATTAGGGGTGGGAAGGGGTACAAATTTTTACTTCCTGGTTTTGTGACAAAAAGTCACGCGATTTCCCTCCCCGATCCTAATTTGCATATGCAAATTCGGATTTGGTTCGGCCGGGCAGAAGGGTTTGGCCAAATCCTGCTGAAAAATGCTGAATCCCGAGCCGAATCCTGGATTAGGTGCATCCCTACTTTCCACTGATTGGTTACCAGGCAGTAACCAATCAGTGACTTGAGGGGGGGGCACATGTGTCTTAACTGTTTGCTTTTGAATCTGAGCTGAATGCTGAAGATCAATTGCAAACTCACTGAACAATTATGTCCCATGTGGCCTCCCTTCAAGTGTGTGACTAAAGGTGGCCATACACGGGCCGATAAAAGCTGCTGACAGACCGAGTCGGCAGCTTATTGGCCCGTGTATGGGACCCTCCGATTGGCTTCTCCGATCGACATCTGTCCAAAAATCGGGCAGATGTCGATCGGACGGGACTAAAAATCCCGTCGGATTGCAGCTGCATCTGTTTGTTGATGCAGTCCCGCAATCCGGCTGCCCGTTAGCCATCGTTAGGATCCAATCGTTGTGCCCTAGGGTCAGCCCAGATCAGCCCGATATTGCCCACTTCAAGTGGGCATATTGGGGGGTGATCCGCTCGTATGGCCACCTTTACTCAGAGTTAGAGAGGTGAAAAGCAGGAAGTAGTGTTCTGGCTATTATGTTACACATCCAGTCACTCCAGCCTTTATACATTACATTTTTGGCTAACTACTGTATATTAGAAACATTTTTTATTTTGCACAGCCTGTCAATTTACACAGTTTTTATTTTTACACTTAGCTGTTCCTGTAACCTAGCACCCTATGTTTGGGGACCCATTAACTCTACTTAGCGAAAATAGAATTTACATTTTTATTTTTTTCATTTAATAAAGCTGTCAAAGACATCCGGTCCTTCAGCCAAATTAGCATCACTGGAACACCAACTTTTATGTGCCTACACAGTACCTGCCTACCAGCCGAATTGTCTGCTGTAGACAATGGCACTGACATGTACATGAATAGAAAGCATCTGTCAGCGGAGGCTTGTGTTTTCATCATTACTGTTCTGCCTAAAAGGACCAGGCCAATAAAAGCAACCCCTTTAAATAAGCATTATTGTCGCTAAACCAGTTTACATTTGTTCTCCAAAGATAATGCCGAGTAGCTTACATTTCCAAATGATTGCTTTTTGTAAAGAAGTCTCTAAATTATAATCAATTGGTTTGCGGTTTCTTTGGTTCTACCCACCTTCACTATGAGAGACTGACATGGCAGTTAGGATGAGGTTGCTTTTCTCTTATGATTTTTTCCAAACACCTACCACTGCGGAAAAAGCAATTGTATTTTGTTCAGCTCTAAAAACAATCCCACCTGGCCTTTGCATAGTGTATGCAGACACAGTGCATGATTCATAGGTGCCGCCTTCTTGCGATGTAGCTGCATTTTAAAGGGATTCTGTCATGATTTTTATGGTGTAGTTTTATTTCTAAATTACACTGCAAATAATTCACTTTACAATATAAAATTTAATTCCTGAACCAGCAAGTTTTCTTTTTAGTTGTAATATAGGTGTGTAGGTGCATCTCAGGTCATTTTGCCTGGTCATGTGCTTTCAGAAAGAGCCAGCACTTTTGGATGGAACTGCTTTCTAGCAGGCTGTTGTTTCTCCTACTCAATGTAACTGAATGTGTCACAGTGGGACCTGGATTTTACTATTGAGTGCTGTTCTTAGATCTACCAGGCAGCTGTTATCTTGTGTTAGGGAGCTGCTATCTGGTTTCCTTCCCATTATTCTGTTGTTATACTACTGGGGTGGAAAGAGAGGGAGGGGGTGATATCACTCGAACTGACAGTACAGCAGTAAAGAGTGACTGAAGTTTATCAGAGCACAAGTCACATGACTGGGGGCAGCTGGGAAACTGATAATGTCTAGCCCCATGTTAGGTTTCAAAATGAAATATAAAACAAACTGTTTGCTCTTTTGAAAAACGGATTTCAGTGCAGAGCAGCACTATTAACTGATGCATTTTGGAAAAAAAACATGTTTTCCCGTGACAGTATCTCTTTAAGTGATCACTGCAGCTGCAAATAAAATACAAATCCATGTCTTATATACCAACTGTTTTAAATCTATTGACTATTATAAATAAAGAAAGCTAACACCCTATTCCTTTCTGTTCTTCATGTTTAGATCCGGGTGTTCCAAAACTTAGTCCAGGAAAAGGAGAAAGAGCTGAAGGAACAGTCCCAGAAACACGAGCAAGACATTTTTAAACTATTGGCAAAATCCGATGCCAACGCCGATCTGCATCAGGTAATATCCCCCCCCCGCCTTCTTTTACTTCTGAAATCACATCATTGTATTCATCTTGATTACATTTTGTCATTTCTTGAATAATGGCCTTTTCTGTAGCAGAACTTTTTATAATATATAAAGCTACTATCAATGTAGTCGATGAAATATTTAAATGTGTTGTATGTTTGCATGATTTCTGCCCCTGCAGCTGCTCAAGGCCTTAAAACAGAAACTGCACGAGGAAGAGGAGGTTTTACTTGGGAAGAATCAAGTGATTGATGTGCTACAGAAAGAACTAGACAATAAGGAGCAACAGAATATGGTGAGGATTGATTTTTTTTTAATTACTGGGACGTCTGTCCCTGCTCCAGTGGAGCTTACAATCTAAGGTCGCTAAGATTTTAACAATGTAGGTTAATGCCTAGCTTTACCTATCCTTATCTGTTGCAACCCCATCCACATTCCAGTGCAGCAGCTTGTGACCAATAGGAATTTAGCTAAAGTGGACATGCACAATTGAACTAGAGAGTGAAAAAATTCCCTTTGCAGACTGGTAGACAAAGAGACAGCTGAGTGTTTGATTCTTGATGTAAATGTTTTTCTAATGCTGACGAGGATGATGCTTCTAAAATGAACATTTTACCTGTCTTGATAAAGACTTCTGACAATTTATTTAAGGAAATAACCGAAAAGTGTAAGCGTCTCCAGTCCGAAAAAGAGAATCTGCAGTCCAAGTTGGAAGCGGAGAAGCATGTAATGAGAGCGCAGCTAAGAGACATGATGGATAAGCATGAGACTGAGCTGCGGGGCCTGCATGACAAACACGTTGCTCAGATCCAGGAAATTCAGGAGAAGCACGAGTTGGAAATCCAGGAGAAGTGCCTGACTGTACAGCAGCTGCAGCATCAACTTCAGAACTTGGGGAATAACGTAGGAGAAACGGCCCAACCCACAAACATCACAGAAATGGCAGTCGTTAAACTTCAAGGTAATTGTAGCATTTTGGTAGGGAACAGGTAGCCTTGAAACTAGGGATGCACCGAATCCACTATTTTGGATTCGGCCAAACCCCTGAATCTTTCCTGAAAGATTTGGCAGAATACAGAACCGAATCCAAATCCTTTGCCAAACAACACGTGATTACCCTCCCCGCCCCTAATTTGCAACTCATGGTGCATCCCTTCTTGAAACTGGTAGGATTCGCCCAATCCGAATCCTGCTGAAAAAGGCCGAATCCCAAACCGAATCCTGTATTCGGTGCATCCCTACTTGAAAATGGAAGTTTGTTGTAACAGATACATCTTCTTTTTTGTAATTAAATACTTTGCAGGGTTGTGTTGTAATGCACCGTTTCAGTGGTTTGTGTAAGGATTATCTTAATCCCCACTTTACTGAACAATCTCCCCATCCAAATGAGGAACCTGTTATTTTGGGTAGAGACACACGGTCAGATTCGGGGAGATTAGTCGCCCGGCGACAAATCTCCTCTTCTTCGGGGCGACTAATATCCCGAACTGCCTTCTCGCCGGCTAGAATGTAAATCGCCAGCGGAATGGCACTCGGAGTGCTTCGTTATCCGAAGTCACTCGGGTGACTTTGGAAAACAAATCGATCCGAGTGCCATCCCGCCAGTGAGTTAAATTCTAGCTGGCAGGAAGGGTTTTTGAGGAGATTAGTCGCCCGCCAACAAATCTCCTCTTCTTCGGGCGACTAATCTCCCCGAAAAGCCTTCCTGCCAGCTAGAATTTAACTCACTGAATCTCCCTGAATCGGACAGTGTGTCTCTGCTAGGGATGCACCGAATCCACTATTTTGGATTTGGCCGCACCCCGAATCCTTTGCGAAAGATTTGGCCGAATACCGTACCAAATCTGAACCCTAATTTGCATATGCATATGATGGGAAGGGGAAAACATTTTTTACTTCCTTGTTTTGTGACAAAAACTCACTCGATTTCCCTCCCCGCCCCTAATTTGCATATGCACCTGGATTCGGTGCATTCCTAAGAGCACAAGACTCCGTTTTCATATACAAGGGCAGAAGTAACAGATTATCCAAGGGGAACTCAACTCCATAAAAAAATGTAATCCTAAACAACTTTCCAATATTCATGAATTAAACATTTCCAAAGATTTTAAAGTTTTCGTTGGTAAGAATAATTGCCATTGAAACCCAGGAGTTGGCTGTTTATTCTCTGCATTTCTTGAGAGGTCAGAGGTTGTGCTTTTAATGATTTATACTGTGCAAATTAAGATATACCTTGATCTAAAGAGGGTCAGGTACCCGCGGGTTACCTGCAAAAACCTGCGGTACCCTGCGGGTTGCGGGTAGAAGTTCCGGGTGCCGGTATAGACATGGGTCGGCGGCTCTATGGCTCTGTGGCTTTGTGGGTCGGCTTCTCAATAACGATTTTTACTCCTTTTGTCTGATCACGCCTTCTCTCGATGATGTCACTTCCGATTTCAATGACAGCACTTCATGATTCTTTATGGTCAGCGGGTCCGGGTTGTGGATAAGGTACTTGCGGGTCGGGTCAGGTAGCGGGTCCAAGCGGGTAAGAATGCGGGTTGCGGGTTGCAGATTGCGTTTAAGGGTCGTATATGGGTTCCAAAAAATGGACCCACGCAGGACTCTACCTTGATCCCTTATTGGGGATAATGAGCCATACCTTGGAATGAACAGCAGAGGGCGATTCATGAGCATTAGATACGTGGTAATGAGGCAATGCAGAATGGAAATTATTTTCTTATAGGGATCACAATGATTGTCAAGCATCTCCTGTTGCTGTGAACACATATACTATTATTTTTGGTTACATAAAGGTAGTTTTTGTCACTCTTTGTCAGTCTGCAACTCAGTTTGTTTATGGACACTGAACCTGTTGGCTATTAGCCCAATTAAAAACCAGCCCCAGGAGCAAGTGAATCAAATTGGTTTCCAGTATTTATTAAAAATACAGAGTTCAGGGCTGGGTGTGGTTTGGGAGGGGGCGGGTTAGGGTCGGGTGCGGGTCGAGAAATTCTCGACCCGCATATCACTAATATGCCGGTCTAGTTTCCCTCAACCCGGCCCTGACCCTAATCCCCCTTTCTCCCAACCCGAACCTGGCCAGGACCACTCGATCCACTCTATTTATAGACCTGCCCCCTGCCCCTTGGTGATGTCACAAAAGGGGTGGAGCAGGCGCAAATTTATAAATTCGGGGAACAGAAGCTGGTAGTGTAAAGTCACGGGCGGGGAGAGCGGAAGGGATCAATTGACCCGAACACAGCAGCTTGTTTATATAAACTATAGTAGTACTTATCTGTTATCTACTGTGTATCCTGTGCTTGAATGGCTGCCCCCATTGCTACACAGCAGCTTGTTCATATAAACTATAGTAGTACTTATCTGTTATCTACTGTGTATCCTGTGCTTGAATGGATGGCTGCCCCATGGCTACACAGCAGCTTGTTTATATAAACTATAGTAGTACTTATCTGTTATCTACTGTGTATCCTGTGCTTGAATGGCTGCCCCATGGCTATACAGCAGCTTGTTTATATAAACTATAGTAGTACTTATCTGTTATCTACTGTGTATCCTGTGCTTGAATGGCTGCCCCATGGCTATACAGCAGCTTGTTTATTTTGCCAGGTGCCATATGTGCAGTGTTTTAGAAAAAGAGGGAGTGAGAGAGTGTGTGTGAGAGAGAGAGAGAGAGTGTGTGAGAGAGAGAGAGAGAGGGTGTGAGAGAGAGAGAGAGAGAGAGAGAGAGAGAGGGTGTGAGAGAGAGAGAGGGTGTGAGAGAGAGAGAGGGTGTGAGAGAGAGAGAGGGTGTGAGAGAGAGAGGGTGTGAGAGAGAGAGGGGTGTGTGAGAGAGGGGTGTGTGAGAGAGGGGGTGTGAGAGAGGGTGTGAGAGAGGGGGTGTGAGAGAGGGGGTGTGAGAGAGGGGTGTGAGAGAGGGGGTGTGAGAGAGGGGGTGTGAGAGAGGGGGTGAGAGAGGGCGTGAGAGAGAGACTGAGAGGGTGAGAGAGAGACTGAGAGGGTGAGTGAGAGGGTGAGAGAGAGACTGAGAGGGTGAGAGAGAGGGTGAGAGAGAGACTGAGAGGGTGAGAGAGAGACTGAGAGGGTGCGAGAGACTGAGAGGGTGAGAGGGAGACTGAGAGGGTGAGAGGGAGACTGAGAGGGTGAGAGGGAGACTGAGAGGGTGAGAGGGAGACTGAGGGAGACTGAGAGGGTGAGAGGGAGACTGAGAGGGTGAGAGGGTGAGAGAGAGACTGAGAGGGTGAGAGAGAGACTGAGAGGGTGAGTGAGAGGGGATGAGTGGGAGGGAGAGTGTGAGAGCATTACATGAATCAGTTGAGTGTAGTAATGTGCATTAGATCAGTGTATTGTAGCCAGTGGAAGACTGCAGCCCTGTATATTATACTACTGACCTTTATGTTCCTTTGAGAGTCCGATCACATTACTTTCACTAGACTGAACCTTTGTTGCGCTCGCCTGATCAAACCTTCTTATGTTTCCTTGCAGATGAAGTCAAGCTGAAAACAGAAGAGGCAAGTAAATCCGACGCTAAATTCCTTAAAATGAAGGCTTGGTCAAAGTCCAAAATCAGACAGTTGGAGGAAGAGCTAAAAATTGTACAAGTACCACCTTATCATTTAACCTGTCGTTTAGCTTCTCCTCCTTTCTATTATATTTTAGGGCTCTTACACACGGGCGGTTTCACCTGCGCTCCCCTGCATTTCGCTTTCTTCTGTTCAGCCTCAGGGGAGCGCAGGAGTAGACTCACTCAATTATTGTCAAGGGGGCTGTACCCACACAGACACATGTAAGCGCCAAACGCAGGTGGAACACAGCATGTTGCATTTCACCTGCGTTCGGCGCATACATGCGTCTGTGTGGGTACAGCCCTCTTGACAATAATTGAGTGCATCTACTCCTGCGCTCCCCTGCGGCTGAACGGAAGGGAGCAAAACGCAGGGGAGCGCAGGAAAAAACCCCCGCCCTACTTCTCTGTTTAAACCTTCTCTGTTTTCCTCTTTCATTTCTCAGTGTTTTATCGTTTTGCACTGGTGTATTATTGTAACCATTTTACACCTGTTTTTTTTTATCATTATTATAGTCTCAAGGCAAAAACCAGGACCTGCGTGGCTTGAGCAATCGCATTGTAGAATTAGAAGAGGAGAAGCATGAACTGGAAACAAAACTTGAAACATTAACGGAACTTCAGGCAATAAATGGTGAGCGTGGGTTGAAAGCTGTGCGGTTTGATGTAGGTACAGTGGCCCGTAGCAACCAATAAGCATTTAGCTATTGCAGGTGTATTGTAGCAAATATCTTTTTGGCTTGCTGGTCCTTGAGCAAATGTGTATCCTGGGCCTTGATGATCGCCCAATCATTTTCTGGATGGAATTTGCTTGATATTGGTATTGATCGGGCAGGTTTAATAATTCTCATTGATGTAGTCCTCGCCCCGACAGCCTGTGTTTCCATCATTGTGATAAAATCTTGTTTCCCGAGGCCCAGAAAATACCACCCTTATCAGTTCAGGCATATTGGAGAATGATCTGCTTGTTTGGCAACCTTATCAAGCAAGCGAATTTTGGGTACTGCCACCTTAATAATAGTAGGGATGCACCCGATCCAGGATTTTGTTCGACATTCAGCCAAGATTCTGCCTTTTTCAGCTTGATTCTGCCGAAGCCTTGTGCCTTTCTGAATCTGAATCCTTCATTTGCATATGCAAATTAGGGGCGGGATGGGAAATCATGTCACTTTTTGTCTCAAAACAGTAGGGATGCACCGAATTTGGGGTTCGGCCTTTTTCAGCAGGATTCTACCAAATCCTTCTGCCCGGCCGAACCGAATCCTAATTTGCATATGCAAATTAGAGGCGGGGAGGGAAATAGCACGACTTTTTGTCACAAACGAAGGAAGTAAAAGATTTGGTTCACTACTCGGCTGAATCGAAGGTTCGGCCGAATTCAAAATAGTGGATTCAGTGCATCCCTATAAAACAGGGAATTTTTTTTTTTTACTTTTTTACTTTTTCCGCCCCTTTTACATATGCAGATTCGGATGTGGCCAAATCTTTCACAAAGGATTCGGTGCGTCCCTACTTAATAGTCCCTTCTTAAACTGGCCATACACGGGCCGATAAAAGCTGCTGACAGACCAAGTCAGCAGCTTATTGGCCCGTCTGTGGGGCCCTCCGACGGACTTCCCCGATCAATATCTGGCCGAAAGTCGGCCAGATCTTGATCAGGCAGGGTTAAAATTCCCGTCGGATCCGGCCGCATCTATTCGTTGATGAGGTCCCGCGATCCAACCGCCTGTATTGCCTACATTTTGATCCGATCGTTGGGCCCAAGGGCCCACGATTGGATCAGCCTGATATCGAGGAGAGAGCCGCTCATTTGGCGAAATCGTGTATGGCCACCTTAAGAATCCTGTGGATCAGTGTTGTGTATTTTAACGCAGATTATTTTTACCCCAATTTTTATAACAGCTCTTAAACCTTTTCGCTTTATTTCCAAATAGAACAACTTTTGGCCAAGCTTGTGCTCTACGAAGAGCAGCAAAGGAAACTGCAGGCAGATCTCGAGCAGGTTGCAAAGAGGGCAGACTCGCAGGTAATGTATTTCAAGCATGGGCCTGCTTTCTGTGGGATTCTGGGTAATGTAGTGCAACAACATTTGCAGAGATATAACTAGCATTTCCCGTTCACTTTAAAGGGATGCTTCACCTTTATTTAAGTTTTTAAATTATTTGCCTTCCTCTTCTGACTCTTTCCAGCTTTCAAATGGGGGTCACTGACCCCATCTAAAAACAAATGCTCTGTAAGGCTACAAATGTATTGTTATTGCTACTTTTTATTACTCATCATTCTATTCAGGCCTCTCGTATTCATATTGCAGTCTCTTATTCAAATCAATGCATGGTTGCTAGGATAATAAGGACTCTAACAACCAAATTGCCGAAAATGCCAACTGAAGAGCTGCTGCATAAAAAGCGAAATAACTCAAAAACCACAAATAATACAAAATGAAAACCAATTGCAAATTGTCTTAGAACATCACTCTCTACATCATACTACAAGGAGGTATACAACCCCTTTAAGCTTTGTAGTCAGCATTTCCAAAGCCATAACTTTCCTACCAGTGCACTTGTCTGCCATTAATAAGGAGCTGCTCACGTTGGTAGATTTTGGATGAGTTTAGGTTATATATGGCTTTTCATTATAGGTATGAAGAATAGCCTGAGATAGAAGTATAACACAAAGAAATTAGCTTTTCTAATCTACCATGATTGTGTTCAATAGTTTGGCAATTGAAGGGGAAGTAAAGTCTAAAATAGAATAAGGCTAGAAATGCTGTATTTTGTATACTAAACATAAACATGAACTTACTGCACCACAAGCCTAATTAAACATATGATTTATGCTTTCAAAGTTGGCCACAGGGGGTCACCATCTTGTAACTTTATTAAACATCTTTGCAAGACCAAGACTGTGCACATGCTCAGTGTGGTCTGGGCTGCTTAGGGATCGTCATAAATTATCAAAACAGCACAAGTCAAATAATATCTGCCAGAAGCCGATACAGCAAGACTGATTAATAATCAGAATATACAGACTGCACTGGGTCCTGTGTTGTCATGTAATCTAATGTGGGTTTTATAGTTTTTGTATTGTTTAATACAAACTTTCTCCAACTCTGCAGAACCAGTGGCTGCAGCAAAATAATCCTCCAAATAGAATCCCAGTTTATCTGTTTAAATCTGGCTCCGTGATCTTTGTCCCTGCAGCTGAAACAGTAATACGGATGTAGAGCCAAAATAAAATCCAATACAAATCTCTACACAGTCGCTGACTGCTGTACAGGGAAACAAACAAAGCTGCTTAAGTTCTGCATGGCTGGGAAGTAAGGCGGGGGCTCCCCCTGCTGTTCATAATAAGTATGATTGTTTCCCTGCAGAGCAGTTAGGGACCATCTGACAATTCCTATCCACAGCAGTAAATGAAGGGAGAATTTCACTGCGTACAGTCAGGTTTCTTATAAAAACATTATATATTTTTTAATTAAAGTATATTGGAGATAGGTTTCTTTTTCATTAAAGAAAGTAAAAATTTAATTTTATTTTTTTGCCTTTACATGCTCTTTAATGACTCAGACAGGCATTTTGTATTTCGCTTTTAAGACACATGGTCGTGCACTTCCACTGCATGAAGGCGGTGCATTTATTCTCATTAGTCCACAATACATTATTCATCCTTCCATCACATTTTCAGACAAGCGAGTCGGGCAGCGTGGATGAGTTGCACAACCAGCTTCTGGAATGGAATGAAATGAGCCCTGAAATGGAAGAAGCGCCGGAGAACAGCGGCGAGGAGAAGTCTGTCCTTGCTCTGAGGATGGCACAGATAGAAGAGGAAAGAGAAGGTGAATTCTCCTATTTCGTTTACCCGATACAATTACCTGGTCAGGTTACTCGGTGTCTGGCTGGGTTGCCATTATGTGGGCTGACAGACAGGTAGTGATATAAAGTGATTGATACATGGCTTCAGCATTGGATACCCATTTTAAGTACAGTACAGACATAGTCTTTTCTATGCTGCATCAATTACATTGTAATTAGCAAGCCATTACTAATGTGTAAGTCAATCTGATCACCCTGTAGTTATCCAGCACCTAAATCTCTTAAAAAAAAAAACACACACACACAAACACACACACACACTGAGTTCTTCCATGACTTCTTTAGACAAACCAATGCTGTGACTGACCTGTCCAGATACCCTTTCTGTCGGCCCACATCACATGGTAAAGGGGAAGTGCGTCCAGATGAATTCTATTGCAAAAAAACAAAAAGAGTTCCCCCAAATGCCTGCCCCCGTCTCCTTAACTGCTACAGGGAAGGTGACCCGATGGTGTTAAACGAATATTCACAGGATTCCCTTAAAATTGCATTTATACTCTTTTATATTCGAGCAATGCAGTATAGGTAGGGGATCCGTGATCCAGAAACCCGTCATCCAGAAAGCTCTGAATTACGAGAAGCCGTCTCCCTTAGACTCCATTTTAATTCAACAATTCAGATTTTTAAACTTGATTTACTTTTTCTCTGTGATAATGAAACAGTCCCTTTTACCTGATCCAAACAAAGATATAATTTTTCCTTAATGTTTAAGTCCATTTTAAGCAGACTTAATGTATGGAGATCCAAATTACAGAAAGATTGTTTATCCGGAAAACCCCTGGTCCTTAGGATTCTGGATAATAGCTCCCATACCTGTACTATACTTATACAGGTATGGGACCTGTTATTCAGAATGCTTGGTACCTGGGGTTTTCTGGATAATGGCTCTTATCGTAATTTAGATCTTCATACTAGAAAATCATGTTAATAAACCCAATAGGCTGGTTTTGCTTCCAATAAGGATTAATTATATCTGAGTTGGGATCAAGTACAAGCGACTGTTTTATTATTACAGATAAAGAGGGAATCACTTTTAATAATGTGGTTTATTTGGATAAAATGGAGTCTACAGGGATCAGCCTTTCCGTAATTTGGCAATAAATAAACAGTTCAAATACACTCACGATACTTTGAATAGCTTGTGAACTGTAAGCTCGGCGTGTCTCCCAGTCACATGACCCAGCGTGATATACTAAATCATAGAAGAAAAAGATGAAGACGCGATGCCAATCCAATTGGTGTACTTGGAGTACCTCCAAATCTTTAATGTGCGGAATAGAGCCAAACGTTTCAGGAGCCTCACGTTCCCTTCCTCAGTGCACTTATCCACTGAGGAAGGGAACGTGAGGCTCCGGAAACGTTTGGCTCTATTCTGCACATTAAAGATTTGGAGGTTCTCTAAGTACACCAATTGAATTGGCATCGCGTCTTTTTCTTCTATGATTTCTGTAATTTGGAGCTTTCTGGATAACGGGTTTCTGGATAATGGATCCCATACCTGTAAAGCAATGTGACTAACATTGTGTTTTAAGCTTCTAGCATTAAATATCCTTTCTGGTTCATACAGTCAGCCCTCCACCCACCTTTTACTGTACCTATCTATTTAGCCAGTTTTTATTTTTACACTGAACTGTTCCTTTAAAACCCCCAGGCCCCTCCTCCACTCCAGAGTCTGCAGCTTATTGTCCTATATATATATATATATATATATATATATGTATATATATATATATATATATATATATATATATATATATATATGGGTTGCTGCTGAGAGTCCTGATCAATATTTTCCCAAAATCAACCTGAAATCAGTTGGGCAGGTTAGAAACCCACCTGAGCTGTACCAGTGGGTCTCCCTCAGCTGCCCCCCCTCCCATTATGATCAACTTGGATTGGATCGGAACTCGATTTGGTCCATCCATACGGCCCACATTCCGGTAAACTGAGCAGTGTGAATTATTCTTTAACACCAGCAGGTTCTGCAAATTTATGGTGATTATGTCTGGGCAGCTTCAAGCTCTACTGCACATGCCCCGACCCTTCCTTGCTCAGTACACAGTATAAATTGTATTTATGGCAGTGAATATGATTAATGGTGTATGAATGAGTGAAGAAGGGGCAGTGCATGCACATTAGCACATGAAGCTTGCACTCTCTTAACTCTTGCTGGCTGCTTTCCCTGTTGCCAGATACAGGTATGGGACCTGTTATCCAGAATGCTCAGAACCTGGAGATCTTTCTGTGATTTGAATCTTCATACCTTAAATTAGGGATGCACCGAATCCAGGAATCGGTTCGGGATTCAGCCTTTTTCAGCAGGATTCAGATTTGGCTGAATCCTTGTGCCCGGCCAAACCGAATCCTGCCCCTAATTTGCATAAGCAAATTAGGAGTTGGAAGGGTAATCTTTCACCAAGGATTCAGGGATTCGGCTGAATCCCAAATAGTGGATTCGGTGCATCCCTACCATAAATCATGGAAACACAAAATAAACTCAATAGGCTGGTTTTGCTTCCGATAAGGATTAATTATATCTTAGTTGGGATCAAGTACAAGCTACTGTTTTATTATTACAGAGAAAAAGATAATCACTTTTAAAAATTTCAGATTTTTTTTTATTATAATGGAGTCTATGAGAAACAGCCTTTCCGTAATCGGGAGCTTTCTGGATAACAGGTTTCCGGATAATGGATCGCATACCTGTACTTATTTTGGCAACAGGGGCAGCACAGGCAGAATTTATCAAAAGGTTGACTTCCCCTTTAAAGTCCTGCAGAGAAATGTAAAACCGATAGACTTCTCTTGCCATTACATGAAAGGTTCTGGGTACCTACATCAGGGATAGGCAATGTTTCACTTCTTCGGCTATTGCAGGAGGAGAACTCCCAAGACCCTCGCACTGGGTGCTGGGAGTAATCGATTCTGTAGCAGCTGCAGGGGCTGGACTTTGCCGACGTTCTTTATCATTTCTCGTCTGAGCATGATTGTTCTTATTTTATTTTCTCCTCCACGTCATGAAATCCGCTGAGTGCTCAGCTTTCCCTCCCGCCACTCTTCTACCCTACACTGTGATTTGTTCAGCCACCAAGAACATGGTTTCCCATCAGTTTTGTGCATGCAGGTTACCTGTTGCCTCCGCAGCTAGCGACGTACTGCTGTCTCGTTCCCCCGGGAGCCTTATCTTGTGGTGGAAACAGACAGCAGTATGTCTCTAGCTGCTCCCGGCCTTCCAGTCGTCTGTCTGTTGTCTATTAACATCGCTACCAGTCCCGTCTGTATCCGATTTCCTTTTAAAGGAGAACTAAAGCCTAACTAAAGAAGTAGCTAGAAATGTTGTACATTATGTTTTGGGCTTCTGTACCAGCCCAAGGCAACCACAGCCCTTTAGCAGTAAAGATCTGTGTCTCCAAAGATGCCCCAGTAGCTCCCCATCTTCTTTTCTGCTGATTCACTGCACATGCTCTGTGCTGCTGTCACTTACTGAGCTTAGGGACCCACTCACAATATACAGTACACATAGAATAGAAATGTCACAATATAAGGCTGATTAGTAATTAATACAGATAATTACTACATGGCAGCACAGAAACCAGTGCAATTAGCATCAGAATTTAATAATCAGCAAACCTGTAGCATCAGCTTATATTACAGCCAGGGAAGCTCATTTTCTGCTGGATAATTAGTGACGAGCTCTAAGCTTAGCTTCTCAACAGCCAATCAGAGCCCACTGAGCATGTGAGTGTCACAGACACTTTCCAAGATGGTGACCCCCTGTGACAAGTTTGAAGTCCTGGATCATTGCTGCTATTGACAAGCTGACACTTTAGGCTGGTGCAATAAGTTCAGTATATAAAACATGGCATTTTTAGCCACATTCATTTTTAGGGTTTAGTTCTCCTTTAATCCCTTTTCACAAATTCCTTTCCACTGTCATGTCCTTGTGCCTGTTTCCATTGCATGGTTTGTGTGTGGGTGGGTGGTGTCCGCTTTGCCCGACTGCTACACAAATTCATTATCCTACTGGTGATCACCTATTTGCACTATACTCATGGTGTGATCTGGCCCGGAGACTTTATAAGATGTGGTCGGTACTTTACTAGCACATTAAGACACCCTGATGCCTACAAAGCAACTTTTTGTTAAAGCAAAAGCGGGGATACGAGTTCCGACCTAGTTGGGGATGCCTTATGTAAGTAAGTAAGGCCCAGATTAATGTTCCGGGTTTAGGAAAGCTGCACAAGCCTACTAGATATGTAAATAATATTGGGGCTGGTGTTGAGCCTGGGCTAGGTAGGGTTAATATACCATCTCACAAGCACACTGTTTACACTGCAAATAATTCACTCTACAGTATAAAATTTAATTCCTGAACCAGCAAGTGTATTTTTTTTTTTAGTTGTAATATTGGTGTGTAGGTGCATCTCAGGTCATTTTGCCTGGTCATGTGCTTTCAGAAAGAGCCAGCACTTTAGGATGGAACTGCTTTCTGGCAGGCTGTTGTTTCTCCTACTCAATGTAACTGAATGTGTCTCCGTGGGACCTGGATCTTACTATTGAGTGCTGTGCTAGAGACCACCTGTTTGGCACTTTCGTCAAACGAGCGGATCTCTCCCCGATATCCCCACCTTAAAGGTGGGCGATATCGGACTGATCCAATCGTGCGCTGTAGGGCCCAACGATCGGATCATAATGAAAGCAATACAGGCGATCAGGCAGTCAGATCGCTGAAGCGCGTCAACGAACAGATGCAGTCTGCGATCCAACTGGATTTTTAACCCTGCCCAATCTACATCTGGCCGACTCTTGGCCAGATATCGATCGGGCAAGCCCAGTGTTGGACTGGGACACCAGGGGCCCACCCAAAACCTTAGACCAGGGGCCCACTCTCAGTACTATTATTCTTCCTCTCCTCACTCAACCTCTAATTCTCTTTTTTACATATTATAATCTATTTAGCCTCATAAAAATAGGGAATGGCCATGATATAGGCCAAATTTTTAGCAGCATGAGGGCTCACTGACACCTGGGCCCTTTTTCCTGGTATCCCGGTGGGCCAGTCCAACACTGGGCAAGCCTATCGAAGGGCCAATCTGGTTACCTTCCCATTGTTCTGTTGTTAGGCTGCTGGGGGGGGAGGGAGTGATATCAGTCCAATTTACAGTACAGCAGTAAAGAGTGACTGAAGTTTATCAGAGCACAAGTCACATGACTGGGGGCAGCTGGGAAACTGACAATATGTCTAGCCCCATTTCAGATTTCAAAATTAAATTTAAAAAAATCAGTTTGCTCTTTTGGCAAATGGATCTTCAAATGGAGTTTCATTGTTTATATTTATAAACTGATTTCCAGAGTTGCTCAATGCACCAGAGACAGTTCCGTTAGAAATGATTATAGAGAGAAATGGCACAGCCCTTTGTGAATTGTGAGCCTAAATGTGGTCGCATCTATAACAGCAACTAAGAGATCTGCACCAAAGCGCTAGTTTTTGACCTCAAATGTAAAGACCCTGGTCTGACGCCGAGGGCCGTGCTCCGCGTGGCGTGCTGGACAATTGCTGAATGTCTCCTTTCCCTTTTATAATTTCAGTCGTTTCAAATGAGTTTTGTGAGCACCAAATTACCAGTCTAGGGATTTTTGAAACATTAATTTCCCTTCTGCTTTAACAAAGAACTTTCTTCAACGTTGCATGCTGCAGAATCTTTGTTGGATCTTCCAGGGCTGGTCTTGTGCTTGGGCAAAAACAGGGCCATTTCCCTGGGACCCTTTTGCATTAAATGAATTTAAAAAGGGAAGGGGGTGTGGATCACCTTTACTTTAACTTTTACAATGTCCTTTTCTTAGCTATTTTTTCATTTGATTTGCTCTTTATTAAAAAAAAAAAATTCAAAGGGGTACCGTAATTAACTTTTAGTATGATGTAGAGAGGGATATTTGCAATTCGGCTTCATTTTTTTATTATATGTGTTTTTTGAGTTATTAACTCTTTATTCAGCGGCTCTGCAGTTTGCAATTTCAGCCATCTGTTGATAGGGTCCAAATGACCCTAGCAACCATGCACTGATTTGAATAAGAGACTGGAGTATGAAAAGGAGAGGGACTGAATAGAAAGATGAGTAATAAAAAGTAGCAATAACAATACATTTGTAGTCTTTGTTTTTAGATTGGGTCAGTGACCCCCCCCCCATTCGAAAGCTGGAAAAAGTCAGAAGCAGAAGGCAAATAATTTAAAAAGATCAAAAATAAACAATGAAGACCAATTGAAAAGTTGCTTAGAATCGGAACCACCCTTTTAGGGTCAGGGCACACAGGCAGATTCGCGGAGATTGGTCGCTGGCGACAAATCTCCTCTTCTTCGGGGCGACTAATCCCCCTGAACTGTCTTCCCGCCAGCTAGAATGTAAATCACCCGTGGGATGGCAGTCAAAGCAATTAGTTTTCTGAAGTCGCGCTAAGGGAAAATGAATCGCTCCAATTGCCATCCTGCTGGCGATTTACATTTCAGTTTGGGGAGATTAGTTGCCTGGCCACTAATCTCCCTGAATCTGCCTGTGTGCCCGGACCCTAAGGGCAGGACTCGATGATGGGTTTTGACCAAACACGTCGCAATGCGACTAAACATATGCGACGCGTCGGATGGTTTACTGAAAACGGAAGTGAAGGAGAAGCTGCGATTTCATCCAACAGTCGGATCAATGTAGTTGTAACATGCGATTTCTCCTTCACTTCGGTTTTCAGTAAACCATCCGACACGTCGCATGCGTTTAGTCGCATTGCGGCGTGTCTGGTCAAAACGCATCATCGAGTCTTGCCCTTAAAACCTTTTTGTATGATTTGCCTTTTCCATCTGCCTCTGTCGAATGGACGTCACTGACCCTGAAAGCAAAAACACGATTTTATTGACATTTTTACAATTTATAACACTTCTTTCTATTCATGGCTCACCTGTTTATACTCTCTCTCATTCATGCTCGGGTAAATTTACAACCGGATATCGGCTGACAGTAGCGATCCTAGAGGGGGGCGAGCCCTGGTGCGTGACGTACAGCCGGGCCCCGCCCCCCTCCGTACGGCCGCATTTGGCCAAATTTTCAGCGGTGAACGGACTGCCGGGGAGCCCTGAGGGGGTGCTCCCCCGGTAGTTCCGCCACTGTCGGCTGAAATTGCTGTTGTAGCAAAATATCACTCTGGACGTACTAAAAGTTAATTTATAGCTGACCTGCTGTCACTGATGTTCTATGATCAACCCCCTTCCTAGCATTTAAAAAGACAGTTATCCGACTGAGAAACTGGAGGGCTACAGGTTTGACATGAAGGTGCCAGGTGCCCCCCAGCCATAACTCCTGCCCTGGGGACTACTAACTATTTGTTTAGATCACAAAACAGATGGGAATAATACGTTCCAAACGTGCAATTAGCCAAAATAAACACCGGCCTATATTTATTATGGTTTATCTATATGTAATCCTGTATCAGTTTTATTGCGTATATTCTACTATGGCTTGATAAGAACCACTGCAGTGTATTACTTGTGACTGTTCGGCTGCAAGGTAGGGATGCACCCAATCCAGTATTCGGTTTGTGATTCATCCTTTTTCCGGCAGGATTTGGATTTTACCTAATCCAAGTGCCTGGCCGAACTAAATCCAAATCCAAAAACATCACGTGACTTTTGTCCCACTAACAAGAAAGTCAAAAAATGTTTCTGTGCTTTCCCCCTTGTTTCCCTAACTTACATGTGCAAATTAGGGTTCTGGTTGGGCAGAATCTTTCAAAAAGGATTCTGGATTTGGGCGGATCCTGAAATAGCGGATTTCGGTGCATCCCTACAAACTAAATCAAAGTGACGCATCCCCCCCTCCTCCCCCAAAGCCAATGTCCCACTGGGAGATTTCCATACATTTATTCTAAAGGATAAGTAAACATTTAAAATAGGTGAATGTAAAATCAATGAGGGTGCTGTTCTAAGCGCTTTTGCAATGTACATTTATTCCTTTTTTTAATTCCAAGATATTAAGGGATACATGTGCTGTTAATATGAATGAATTTTGTTACAACAGCGCCACCTGCTGGTCATTTTCTGACCAGTCTGACCACCAAGTAGTCAATGAAGTTGTCAGGAGAAAGAGGCTGCTCTGATGTTCTTCTGCTTAGGAAAGATTTGTGAAAGTTTTCTAATTATTTTCCTAAGCAGAAGAACTTTAGAGCAGCCTCTTTCTTTCTCCTGACAACTTCCTTGACTACTTGGTGGTCAGACTGGTCAGAAAATGACCAGCAGGTGGCGCTGTTGTAACAAAATTCATTCATATTAACAGCACATGTATCCCTTAATATCTTGGAATTAAAAAATAAATAAATATTGAATGTACATCGTAAAAGTGCCTAGAATAGCCCCCTCGTCAGTTTTATATTCACGTGTTTTTAAGGGTTACTTATCCTTCAAACATGGGAGATGAATAATGATTGACCAATTAGATTCATTCATGTATGGGCGCCACCGGAAGCAGCAGCGGTTCAATATTTGAACTGCAGTGAATTCCTTCTTTTTAACCCTGTATTTTTTCAGTGGGAATAAAATCTTGACGAATCTCCCAGTGGTTCAATAGCATTAATGAATTGCGGTAATTATCAGAAATCACTGCGTTTCGGTAATACTTCAATTTCTCTAATTCTGCACGTTAAGACAATTTCTGCATGTTTGGTCAATGTAAAAACCTGGCGTTCTCCCTCCTGCAAGGAATAGTAATGCAGACAGATAAGTTGCTCTCATGGGAAAGATCCTGTTGCAGGGCTCTCAGGTGTTCATGTAAAAGTAGCCACATCTGTAAGAAGCTGCCACTGGGCAAGTAATAGTATAAGAACATTGTTTTCTAGGGCCTAAATTACTTTACTGAATTGGTAGGGTTTCCTTTTCTTTAAAGAAGCAGCCTATGTCTATTTTTAATATTAATAATGCTTGTGCTGAACATTCTATATGCCCGTTCTTTCCATCAAGAAGCATCTATGGTTTTATTCTTGGGGTCAGGGCACACGCTCATATTCATTGAGATTAGTTGCCTGGCGACAAATCTCCTCTTCTTCGGGGCAGATAATCTCCCTGAACTGCCTCACGCCGTTTTCCGAAGTCGCCTGAAGCTAGAATGTAAATCGCCAGCAGGGTGGCACTGGGAGCGCTTAATTTTCCAAAGTCGCCAGAAGTTTCCTCATCCGGCGACTTCGGAAAACGAACCACTCGGAGTGCCATCCTGCCGGCGATTTACAATCTAGCTTGGTCGACTTCGGTAAACGAATCGATCCGAGTGCCATCCCGCCGGCGATTTATATTCTAGCTTCAGGCGACTTCGGAAAACAAAGCGCTCAGAGTTCCATCCCGCTGGTGATTTACATTCTAGCTTCGGGCGACTTCGGAAAACGAAGTGATCCAAGTGCCATCCCGCTGGTGATTTACATTCTAGCTTAATGAGACTTCGGAAAACAAAGTACTCCAAGTGTCATTCCGTCGGCGATTTACATTCCAACTTCAGGCGACTTCGGTAAATGAATCGCTCCGAGTGCCATCCCGCCGGCGATTTACATTCTAGCTTCAGGCGACTTCGGAAAATGAATCGCTCAGAGTTACATCCCGCTGGCGATTTACATTCTAGCATAGGGCGACTTCGGAAAACGAAGCGTTTCGAGTGCCATCCCGCCGGTGATTTACATTCTAGATGGCGGGAGGCAGTTTGGGGAGATTAGTCGCCCTGAAGAAGAGGAGATTTGTCGCCGGGCGACTAATCTCCCCGAATCTGAGCGTATGCCCTGACCCTAAACTGTAGCTACCTTCTAATATCCTTCCTCTGTATAATGAGCTGCTCCTTAACTCAAAGCCTAACAAAGGCGGAACGAATCGATAACACACTATTCCATTGGTGCTTTATAATAGGTGACATTAGGATGAAATAGCTTTATTATAAGGTTCCGTCTCATGCAAAAGCAACTTGTCAGGCATTACTTCCCCTTGGAGTACCCCAGCCAAGCAGCCATGATGGAATACATTTGGGGGAACTCACCAGGTGAATGCGGTGGTTGAAAGTGTGCCGGGCTTGTGGGTTGGGTACAGCTTTGTTATAAAACTGCTTTCCTGTGGCACAAAACTGATTGAGGATGACTGGTTCTTTCCTGGCTGCTCCGATCCAGCCATGGACTCAGGGCAGCAGGAGCTGGAGGAGGAGCTGAGTGCAGCTCGAGGCCTGGGGAAAATGCGACCGGCGAGGAGGAAAGGCAGCAAAGCAGCGACAAAGATGCAGGTCAGTGTTCTCCTATTTTCCCACCTCAGTGATAGATTTATCAATATTTACACCCATTCACCCTATTCTCTCCCAACTGCAAAATCTTTCCACCTCCCTATTTGGGGAAACAAAGGTTCATGGTGGATAAAAACATGGCGGTTTGTTCCTTTTTAACACTTTGCATCTCATTACTAAATAGTTGTTCCTGCGAAAGTGTAGTTTCAAGGCTACATAAGGGTTCTTCCTCCTTATCCTCACAAAGCAGCACTTCTGTAATGCTTTATATTAGAGTCTTGAGCTGGAACCAATTTGTAAGATCTGAACCGGCAGCCCACGACCCGAACTGCAACCCCTTATATTTACCCACTTTGATCCGCTACCCGACTCAGACCCGCAACTGCCTTATCTGCAACCCGCCGACCACCATCAAACAGGAAGTGATTTGCTGCAAACCGGAAGTGACATCATCAAAAGTGGGCGGGCAGAACCATGTTTTGTAAAACTTTAAAAGGAGTAAAATATAGACAATATTACATAAGATAAGAAATTTAGATGACACCCGCAACCCGACCTGCGACACGCAGCCCCGTATCTATACCCACACCTGAAAATTCTCCACTCATTCCGCAGGGTGCCCCCCTTTTTTTGCGGATACCCAACCCGCTGCAGGACTCTACTTTATGGCTACAATTCTTGCCTTCTGTTATCTGCAAAGTAGGGATGCACCGAATCTACTATTTTGGCAAAATTCGTCCGAAGCCTTTGTGAAAGGTGAACAAGTACCTAAATAAATCAGAACCCATATTTGAATATGCAAATTAGGGCTATTAATGGTTTAGTGATGTGCGGTCCAATAAGGATTAATTATATCTTAGTTGGGATCAAGTAAAAGTTAATGTTTTATTATTACAGAGAAAAAGGAAATTAATTTTTAAAAAATTTGGACTATTTGGATTAAATAGAGTTTATATTTCGGAGCTCTCTGCATAACGGGTTTGCAGATAATGGATCCCGTAACTGTACTTGGGCCCAACTAAGATATAATTAATCCTTATTGCAGTCAGAACTTTCCTATTGGGTCTATCAAATATTTTAATTATTTTTTTTAGTAGCGTTAAAGTATGGAGATTAAAATCACAGAAAGACCCCTGACCCGGAAAACCCCAGGTCCCGGGCATTCTGGATAACGGGTCCCATACCTGAATATGGGGTATCTGCTCTGTAGCTGTTGTTGACCTGTAGGTCCCAGCATAGCACTGCATATACAACCCCTACCCCAAGAAGCCCCTCTTATGTTATTAGCCCAAACTAAAACCCCTTGCCTAAACCCGGCTATAACACTTAACCCCATATGTAATAAAAGACATTAAGTTTGCCCAGGAGCATTACCACGTAGCAACCAATAAGATGCTTGCTTTAAAACAGGTGACCAGTAAATGCTTCCTGCTGATTGGTTACTGCCCCAGGGCAAACTTATAGTGCCTTATATTACATAACCCCCTGTGCTCTGATAAACAGTTTTATGAACATTTTTGCCACTTTGTTCTAAAGCAGTTTGGTTCCCCTTCCTTGTTCAGTGATTAAACGACTTAACATTTCATATATTTGTATTGAATGTAAGAATGTTCTTGTGTTTCTTTTCTATCCCCAGGAGGAGGATGATTACAGCAGAAAGGGCTTCGATGATCAGAACGTGACCCTGGACAGCATCGATTCTGCTGAGGGCGAGAACATGGGAGGTTGGTGGGCTGAATACGCTTCTCCTAACTCAGGTGTGACCCCCACTAGACAGTTTATTAACCCCTTGTATGCGCCCTCTGGCCTACAAGGGGTGAAGCATGCACTGCATCACGTTTTTCACGTTTATTTCGTCATATACACACACTCTAACAGCTGTTTGCGTGTTGGTTTCTAACACGTGGAACACGTTTGTTTTGTGATCGTGACTTTATTTTTTGTCATTCATTTATTTTGCTTTGAATTTGAAGGCATGTGCAAGCTTGATGAACTGCCTAGTCTGGCTCTTGGTCATTGTGATGCGTTCCATGTGGGTCCGGTAATGTGCGTCTTCCCTTACGCTAATGGCTTCCACACCAGTGTGGTCTCAGGTGAAAGTAAAAGCTCACCAAAAATGAACTTTTAGCGTTTTGTAGACTGAAAACTGACTAAGTTACTATGCAGTTGGTCTGATTATTTAAAAACTCACCCCAAAACCGAAATGTGACAGTCTACTTTATGCTAAAAGTTAAGGTGAACTTGTAATATCTGTCATGTGCTAATTATGCTTGAGATATGTCTATCATATTTATATATATATATAATATCCCATTAAATGTGTTCTAGTAAACAATCCATTTAGCATCTGTGTGTATTGGTATAGATAAGAAAGATGGTTTCCTGCGTGCTTATTATATATGGGTGGCTCCGTGACTCCTGGAGGCACCTAAACCGTTCTTAAAGGGCATGTAAAGACAAAAAAATAAAATCCCATTTTTACTTTCTCGAATGAAAAAGAAACCGATCTCCAATATACTTTAATTAAAAAATGTCTCTCTCTCTCTCTCTCTCTCTCTCTCTCTCTTTCTTCAAGACAAAGCCTAATCCATCTCTCTCTCTCGCTCCCTCTCTCTTCAAAACAGAGCCCAAAGCTCTCTCTCTTTCTTTCTTTCTTTCTTTCTTTCTTTCTTTCTTTCTTTCTTTCTTTCTTTCTTTCTTTCTTTCTTTCTTTCTTTCTTTCTTTCTTTCTTTCTTTCTTTCTTTCTTTCTTTCTTTCTTTCTTTCTTCAAGACAAAGCCATATCTCTCTTTCTTCAAGACAAAGCTTAATCCATATCTCTCTCTCTCTTCAAGACAAAGCCCAATCCATCTCATTCACTCACGCACACTGTATTTTATATACTGAATTTACTGTACCAGACCTGGGATCTCTCTCTCTCTCTCTCTCTCTCTCTCTCTCTCTCTCTCTCTCTCTCTCTCTCCCCTCTCTCTCTCTCTCTCCCCTCTCTCTCTCTCCCTCTCTCTCTCTCTCTCTCTCTCTCTCTCTCTCTCTCTCTCCCTCTCTCCCTCTCTCCCTCTCCCCAATCCATCTCTCTTTCTTGAAGATCCAGCAGTCCTATAAAAGTAACAATCCAGGCCTTCAAAGTTGCCCTCAGCAGCTCCCTTACCTTGGATCCTTTTAGACCATATTCTGTGTGTCAGTGGCACTGCACATGCTCAGTGTGCTCCGGGAAGCTGAACTTAGGGACTGTAAATGTCAAATAAAGTGAGGTTCATCTGCCATAGAAGCTGATGTTTCTGATGCAGACTGCACTGGTTTCTGAGCTGTCATGTGACAATTAAAGGGGTTGTTCACCTTTGAGTTAACATTTAGTATGATGTAGAGAGTGATATTCTGAGACAATTTGCCATTGGTTTTCATGTTTTATTATTTTTGCTTTTTGGAGTTATTTGGCTTTCAGCAGCAATTTCCGCAATCTTGTTGCAAGGGTCTAAATGACCCTAGCAACCATGCATTGATCTGGATAAGAGACTGGAATATCAATAGGAGAGTCCTGATTTATCAGTAATAAAAAGTAGCTATAACAAAAAATGTACAGCTTTACAGAACATTTGTTTTTTAGATGGGGCCAGTGACCCCTATTTGAAAGCTGGAAAGAGTCAGAAGAAATTATTATTATTAAAAAATGATTAAAAAACTATTAAAAAAAATGAATAATGAAGACCAATTGAAAAGTTGCTTAGAACTGTCCATTCTATAACTTACTCAAAGTTAATGTAAAGGTGAACCACCCGTTTAATTACTAATCAGGGTTATATTGTGACGTATCTATATACAGTACACATAGAATAGAAATAAGTAAGCTTTCATTGACTTGCAGTTTGCCCCTAATTCTTTGCAGGATTGCGCACGGTGGTGGAAGAGCTTGAATTAGAGAGGAACCAACTGCAAGAGCAAATTATGAGCTTGGAGGATCGTTGCCAGGAGCTGGAGGACAGATTACAGCTCCAGCTAAGAATTGAATCTTTGCAGGTACGTTGGTACCTTACTGCAACACCAGCACATATATTATATATATATTTTAGATATATTATATATTGAGACAAGCTGGCTGCCTGTACATGTAATTATTGGGGGAAATGATCTATGGTAGGCAGGTAAGCAGAGGATCAGGAGCATAAAGACAGGGACATGGCAAAAAATACAGGTTTATTCAGGAAAACTCTTCCGACATAAAGTCACTGCCATACAGGAACACAGTTTATTAGCGTTTTAACATCAGGCATTCAAAACATTTCCCCACTCTGTGGTTCTCACCGTACAGGTTGGTTTCCATACCATATTCAGGCTTCTCACTAAGCCCTTCTGACTCTCCCCTCCTGGGATATCAGCTCACCAGCTTCAGATCTGTTTCACCTTGTGGAAGCAATTCAATCACTTTAGACTCAGTCTCAATCATCTTGTCATGTCTCCCTCTGCTCTTTGCAGTGACTCACACAGATGCATGTATGCTCCAAACATAGGTGAAATGCAACATGCTGTGTCCCACCTGCGTTTGGCGCATACATGTGTCTGTGTGAGTACAGCCCCCTTCACAATATTGAGTGCGTCTACTCCTTTGCTTCCCTGCGGGTGAACAGAAGAAAGCACAAAGCAGGGGAAACCACCCATGTGTGAGAGCCCTAAAACTTAACTGTGATTAAATACGTTTCCACAGGACAGCCTTCCTGTGGTAAGTGAACTCCAACATGTGAACTAGACCATTGGAATGGATTGCCCGTTTCTTCGAGAACACTACAGCTTCCAGGGCCAGACTGCTATATCCTAAACAGAGAAACCATTCCCTGTTTAGTAACGTCTCCATTACAGAGTTCATCTCCAAGAAATAAAAGGCAAAACTCACTTTTTTACACATCTGTTTGGTCCTGTTTGGCACTATATATATATATATATATATATATATATATATATATATATATATATATATATATATATATATATATATATATATAGTGCCAAACAGGACCAGACAGATGTGTAAAAAAGTGAGTTTTGCCTTTTATTTCTTCCCAACAGGAGATGGGTCTAAATAAATATATATATATATATATATATATACCCATAAGTTGGTAGTATGTGCCAAATGTGGGAAATCTGCGACCAATAGAAACCAAATGGGTGCACACACTGAAAGTTCAGCCAGACCTAAACCATACTATATTATATAGAAGAGCATCCAGCATTTAGATTCAAAGCAGGCACTGAAAGTGGGAAGGAGGGTGGCGTCCGGAAGGTCATCAAAAGCGGTGGAGCCAGAAGTTAGGTTAAAACAGATGAACTTTAATGAAATCCTTAAAATCGACAGTACAAGCAGGCAGGGTGAGTATAGCTTGAAGCTATACTCACCCTGCCTGCTTGTACTGTCGATTTTAAGGATTTCATTAAAGTTCATCTGTTTTAACCTAACTTCTGGCTCCACCGCTTTTGATGACCTTCCGGACGCCACCCTCCTTCCCACTTTCAGTGCCTGCTTTGTTCACTATAGTGCTGTACCGGACCGGCATGGAGGGCTGCACCAAGAACCGGAAGTTGATTCCTTCCCTTGGTTAGCGGTGATTTCATTTTTTGCTCTATCAGCATTTAGATTCACAAGCTTACTTATTTCGGTGTGCATGCCAATTGATGTGTTCACCTTCACATCCTTGAAGCAATTTCCAAAATAGATAGCAGCACTCTCATATAGCATAAAAAGCCTTTATTACAAAATATTCATCGGGCACAGCAACGTTTCGGACCGCCTGGTCCTTTTTCAAGCTGACAAAACCATACTATATTCCCAAGAACTTCTTTCCTTGGAGACGTAATACAGTGCACTTTTCAACAGGATTCAGCCAAATCCTTCTGTTCGGCCAAACTGAATCCGGATCCTAATTTGCATATGCAAATTAGGGGCGGGGAGGGAAATCGTGTGACTTTTTGTCACAAAACAAGAAAGTAAAAAATGTTTTCCCCTTACCACCCCTAATTTGCATATGCAAATTCTGGTTCAGTATTCGCCCAAATCTTTTGCGAAAGGATTCTGCCAAATCCAAAATAGTGGATGCGGTGCATCCCTGGTATAAATAAATTACAGATCTACAAAAACATTGTTTTATTGGAACTTGGTCCAAAATATCTCGGACATTTTTAACCCCAATTCTCAGTGTAATTGATCTTCAAGCTGGACTTTGTGTATTAGGTTTTAGTTAAGGTGCAAAGTTTGCCCAGGTGTAGTGACCCATCGCAACCAATCAATTGTTTCGTTTCAGATAGGTGACCAGTCTGCTGATTGGTAGCTATAGGTCACTGAAGATTTAGCAAAAGGTGCACCTTTTTAACCTTACCCCGGTGAAAGCAAACTGGTTCTGTCCCCAGATCTAATCCTACCTAGCTTTAAGGCTGGGCCTCCCTAGTTTCCATTCCAGATCCAGAGTTTTGGAATCACCGTTCTCATAACACAAGCTAGGGCAGTGACTAGTACACAACGTCCAGCCTAGAGTATCTGGCCGGCTTGACCCAGTGATTTGCGACTACCCTTTCTATGGGGGTCAGTCTAAAGCCCACTTAAATTGATATATTAGGAGGATATCTGTTTCATCTTAAATACATATCTGGAAATCTTGCTTAAAGGATAAGTAAACCTTAAAAACAAGTGAATATAAAATTGACAAGGGTTGACTACTTAGTGGTCAGACTGGTTGTAAAATGATCAGCAGGTGGTGCTGTTGTAACAAAATTCATTCATATTAACACTACATGTATCCCTTAATATCTTTGAATTAAAAGAAATAAATTATCAATGTACATTGCAAAAGTGCTTAGAATAGCCCCCTTGTCCGTTTTATATTCACTTATTTTTAAGGTTTACTTATCGTTTAAAGATCAGTAAGGGAGAGATTAGTATATTTGAATATTTATTTCCTGTGCTTGATATTCTTCTGGTAGAGCTATATTTTCCTATATCCCCCACTTGAACATAAAACAGTCCATTTCTATTTATCAAAAAGCAAAGTTAAATCCACTGTGATTCCATGATCTATGGCAATAAAATAAAGTAAACTTCCACTGGGATCAAGGGAGTGAATATTGGTTTCTATAACATATTAAAGGTGAACTACCCCTTTAACCTTCCCAGCTTGTATAATTATGGCAGCAGCATTGCAGATGTTCAGTGTTACTGAACTATAGAGTGTTTATTTTTTCTCTTGCTAGTACATAATACAGGCTGCCGCTATCCCTCCTGCATTTCCGCATTGCATGTTCATACAGGTATGGGACCTGTTATCCAGAATGCTCGGGACCTGGGGTTTTCCAGATAAGGGATCTTTTAGTAATTTGGATCTTCATACCTTGAGTCTACTAGAAAATCATATAAACATTAAATAAACCCAATAAGCTGGTTTTGCTTCCAATAAGGATTAATTATATCTTAGTCGGGATCAAGTACAAGCTACTGTTTTATTATTACACAGAAAAAGGAAATCATTTTAAAACTTTGTATTATTTGAATAAAATGGAGTCTATAGGAGACGGCCTTTCTGTAATTCGGAGCTTTCTGGATAATGGGTTTCCGGATAACGGATCCCATACTCGTATAGCTTCATGAGTTACTGCTTCTCTGACAAACGTATCCATTGGCCCATATGTACTGTAACCAAGCCTTTTAACACAGGTAACATTTGATGTAGATGAAGATGCTTTTCCCATAAGTCAGGTTTGTTCTGGCCTTTCCAAAATCCGTGTGCTTGTTGTGATGGGAATAGTAACACTGGGTGCCTTACTCACTCCTTGGTATGGTTATAGTTGTGTTGAGTGGCTTGCGGTTGGCATTCCTTTTGCCCACTTAATTGTGTGCTTGTGGTTTGTATTAACACTGTGGGTTCGGGATTTACAGACTAGTGATGTGTGGGCTGGGCCAATACCCGCGTGGGCTGGGCCAATACCCGCGGGATTACCTGCAGGTCGGGAGGGTTCAGGCCGACCTCGCTGCAGCTTCTCTTGCGGGTTAAGGTCATGATTGGGCGGAGCTCTTTCCTGCTCTCCCCGCCCACAACCTTAGACTGACTGCTTCCGACTTCCTGTTTTATAGGCTTGCGCCTGCCATCCTCCTTTTGTGATGTCATCGGCAGGGTGGGCCTATAACTGGAAGGGGAAGTCTGATGTGGGCGGGTCTAGGTCGGGTGCAGGTCGAGCTTTTTATTATAGACCCCCGCTACTCTCTCCATTTATTGGGGAGCAGTGTTTCAACAGCAGCTGGAAAGCAGCTGGTAACCAGTCCATATGGCTGTTGTTGGTAGTTTAATATTTCTGTTAATTTAGTTTATTTATGGACCTTTTATGGATTTGCATATGCAGTTTAAAGGTAAAAATAACTCCTTTTTGACATGAGCTTATTCCGTTGGGCTGATCTTAAAAAGGTGCATGAACACTGTCTGCCAGACTTCAGCTGGCAGTCATTCAGCCTTCAACTGGCAGTCATTCAGCCTTCAACTGGCAGTCATTCAGCCTTCAACTGGCAGTCATTCAGCCTTCAACTGGCAGTCATTCAGCCTTCAACTGGCAGTCATTCAGCCTTCAACTGGCAGTCATTCAGCCTTCAACTGGCAGTCATTCAGCCTTCAACTGGCAGTCATTCAGCCTTCAACTGGCAGTCATTCAGCCTTCAACTGGCAGTCATTCAGCCTTCAGCTGGCAGTCATTCAGCCTTCAGCTGGCAGTCATTCAGCCTTCAGCTGGCAGTCATTCAGCCTTCAGCTGGTAGTCATTCAGCCTTCAGCTGGTAGTCATTCAGCCTTTAGCTGGCAGTCATTCAGCCTTTAGCTGGCAGTCATTCAGCCTTTAGCCTGCAGTCATTCAGCCTTTAGCCTGCAGTCATTCAGCCTTTAGCCTGCAGTCATTCAGCCTTCAGGTGGCAGTCATTCAGCCTTTAGCTGACAGTCATTCAGCCTTTAGCTGGCAATCTTTAAGCCTTCAGCTGACAGTCATTCAACCCACTCCCTCACCTGGTTCCATATTGAAGTGATGTTTTCTGGGATCTAAACTCCGTCCATAGTGGCTGCACAGATACTCTGGAAATCAGAGGAAACACTATAGACCTAAACACACACGTACAAAGTGTCATTCAACATGACATTATATATAAAAGTAAATTGTTTGGATTTGCAATAAAAATACTGACCAGAGTAAGTCACTGTTGAACGTTATTGTCTGTCTGTATGTTGCCATACCCTAGTTATGTATGGGTCTCTTTGTTCTTTCATTTAAAGAGATAGTTCGCCTTTAAATGTTTGTATGTTATAGAATGTCCTGTTGTCGGCTCATTTTCAGTTGTAGTTTTTGATTTATTTGCCCTTCCTTTCTGCCTCTTTCCAGCTTTTAAATGGGGAGGTCACTTACTGGCAGCTAAAATCTATTGCTCTGTGAGGCTATACTTTTATTGTTACTGTGACTTTTTATTCCTTATATTCGATTCGGACCTCTTATTCAAACCACTGCCTGGTTGCTAGGATCAATTATACCGTTGCAACCAAATAACTACAAACCCGAGAGCTTCTGAACAATATTTAAAAAAAAGAAATAAAAGGACCAGTTTCCAATTGTCTCAGAATATCACTGTCTACGTCATACTGAATAGTGAATTTAAAGGTGAACTACCCCTTAAATAGGGTGATGGGATTACACATAAGGTGAGGCTGAGGATCCTGTTTGAACTCGTACATTTCTGTAAATGTTGTTTTTACCCATGTGCCGCGTCAGAGTCTGATTAATAACCCATAAGTCGCAGAACTTCTTGAGTGAGAATTAACCCTTGCTTTTCTGTTTTAGGGTGAAAATGAACGTTTGCAGGCGCAGCTTGGTCAGCTACGTCAGCAGCAGAACCGGGAGACTGAGAAGCAACACAGCGTTACATCCACTCTGAGCGAACAGCTAAAGGGGTATCTTATATTCTCACAGATGTCCCATTGATACGGAAATGTGTTTGAATGTGTATATTAAAGGGAAAACTCATTCTTAAAGACTGCAGATACCGTTGTCACAAGTTGGCCTGACACGTTTCGTGCCAGACAGGGCTGAGCCTATGAGTATGTGCCCTGTCTGGCACGAAAAGCGTTAAGCTGGCCATAGACAAATAGTAGTGACAGTCTCCCATTGATATCATCAGATAGTCAATACATGCAGAAATATTATCGGTAGGTGATATAAATCTTTTAACCTGTCCCATTGGCTGAATGACCAATCACGATAGTACGAAAAATGTCCGAAAATCATGCGAATCTTCGTTTTGTATGATAGTATCTTTGCGTCTATGGCCAGCTTTAGTTGTGAGACCATCTGTTACTTTAATACTGTTTTGGCCTTTTACTGGATATTGCCTACTCTTAATTTAACTTAACTGCTTGTGCAAAGCCAAAACACACCAGTTGTTCCATTAGATACTGATTTCAGTTGTGATTAACTTTACACATAACTTAAAAACCATTGAACATTAGTTATTAACATATATTGTAACGTTACATTACATTTTTTTATTTTCATTAGCCAAAAAACAGTTTATTGGGTCACATATCCTTCAATTATATGCCCCAACCCCAGTAATGAGCTAATGATCTGGTCTCCACTTTGGGAAAAGGTTAAATTACTTGTACAATTGGGCTCATGATTCTTTTAGGATACTATAACAAGCCCTGTTGCTACACACCCAGTTGCTTTAGATATCAGGGCTACTTTACAGCAGTAACCAATGTAGCCAATGACAAATCTAACAGGTTTCTATCAATGTCAGTTTCACAGACCGAAACGCCTTCCTCGAAAATGTTATAGCGGAAAAAGAACAGATCATATTGGAAGCAGCAGGCAAACTGGAGGAGCTGGCAAGGTTAAAAAAGATCCTGAAAGAGAAAGAGGATCTAAATAAAGCGTTTGCTGAGAAGCTGGATCAGAGTGAGCTGCAGGTACTTAGAAGTTATGGTTTTTAAAAAACTTTTGGGTTAAAGAGAAATTCATCGTAGAATTGACGTTTACTTCAGACCACAGTTCTGGATAACTTTAGCGCAATGTGAAGGTAAATCTATATATTGTTCCTTTAATCCTTGCCCGGGGTTCAGCCAAAAGCTGTGGGACATTCTTAAACTACTTGAGAAGCACATACTCATTTTTCTGGGTTGAAAGTAGAAAGACAACTGGCAGCGTCGGACTGGGGCTGCCGATTCAGGGCCCCCTGAACCCCTTATGCCACCTCCATGGCCCCCTGCCTCCCTCCCCCACCAGTGCATACCCAATTTGGGTGGGGGATAGGTCTGGAAGTGCAGCGGCCTTAGGTTTGGTAGGTCTGGGCTCAGAAAGACCAGGGGTCCCACCAGATTTTTTCCCAGTATCCCACCAGCCCAGTCCGACCCTGCAAACTGAGCATCATAATCCACTAGTAATTTAGAAAGTGTGTAATTATAAACAAAGCTATCAGAATTGGAAACCATTCTGAAGGGAATACTCGGAGCCCCTAATTCTTCCCATACAGAGCATCTCCGCTTTGGTTAGAAGTTGTGGACTGAAGTCTATTTGGTAGTTAATAGTGTTGTGCATTGATGTATTGGGCTCATTGTCCTATATATATATCTCATGCCTGGTTGTTTAAATTAAATGTTGCCCTTTTAAGTGTGTGTCTATAAAATCTGATCACCATCACTGACTTCTGTAGGGCTGGCAATATGAAGGTTTTGGCACATGCCAGAGGGATTGTTGTAAAATGACATACACATTCACTATGTATTTGCCCTGTGGGGGTCCCTTTGAAATCTGTTTACTTGAAATGGCAGGGCCTTTTTTGAATCTCAATAAGTTATTTAGTCAGCACTCACCCACTTATTAACCTCTTAGTAATTCTGGCGGTGCACGTGTCCAGTGGCCCACTGTCCAACCGATTTCACGAAATATTCCAATATATGACAATTTGAAAAAGGGCTACAGGTGAGCCCGAAACGTTATGTCTGTTGTAGATCCTGAAGCCATGTGCAAATAAAGGCTTTTTAGATTATTATCTTGACTGGAGCTGTGTCATATATTGGACTATTTTGAATCTCAGTCCAGTCCTGGGGTAAAACGCACTCCACGCCCTCCCTAGAAAGGTCCACAGGTTGAAAGTACAAACTCATTAGGTTGATAGTAGCCCTATAGCCGTATATTATTTGCTTGTTCTTTCCACAATTTTCCTCTATATGCTTTTTAATGATCCTCTACTCCCCCAGCTTGAAGAGACAAGGAAGAAACTAGCTGTTTTGGAAGCTGAAAATCAAGCTCTGAAATTGTCTAACAATGAATTAACTGAGAAGGCCGCTACCTTAAAAGAGAAGGTAAGGTTGCGATTCCTGCAAATTGGGGGGGGGATAATAAGGCCATTTAGGGAAAGTTCTCAATAGTCCTACATGCCCAACCTTGAAGTATTGTGAAGGCTTATTTGCTATCCTAGGAATTAAAACTCTCTGAATTAGGAGTTACTTGAATGAACAGTTATTTTGCAAAGGGTTTCTGAGCAAATAATGATATTAACATTGTATTATGTTACTGTTTTGCTTTTTTTTTTTAATTCATTTGTGGGATGTGGGACCAACCAAACTTTTTCCCTAAACATATCTCATCCCTTTTCCAGTTATTAAAACAAGATGCTGCCTTGGAAAAGATGCAGCTGGACCTTGAGCAGACAAATGAAGAGCTGGATAGACTAAATACAAGTCATCTGGAAGAGCGGTCTCAGCTTATTTATGACCTACAGAGGTGTGAGAGAGAAATGGACGTCCTACGAGAAGTTTTGCAGGAAAAAGATAAAGAACTAGCGTCCCTTTCCTCCAGCTTGACTGAATACAATGAGCAAGTGGTCATCTTGAAAGAGCAAATTGACTTAAAAAACGAACAGATGAGAGAGATGTCCGATGCCCTTGTGAAAGCAGAGCGGGAAAGTCAGCTTCTGAGAGAGGCACAGACATCGGATACGCTGGAAATGAGCGACAAGATTTCTTCCCTTACAGATCAGCTTAGTGAGATGGATATGGAATTAAATAAAGCAAAATACCTCAGTGAGACAAAAGCTAAGGAAGCAGAAGAACTAATTAGACAAATCAATGAGAACGGCATCACAATTAAGAACCTTCGTTCAGAGATTCAGGCGCAGTCAGCTACGCACAATAACCATGCCATAGAGTGCTCAACACAAATTACATCCCTTAAACAGCAGATTAATGCATCTGTTGCTAAACTCGACGAAACAGAAACAAAATACAGAAAGGAAATCGAAAGCCTAAAATTGCAATTAGAAAGCGATGTTTCGGAGAGAGAAAAGATTGCGGGGCTGCTGGCGGAAAAGAGCAGCCAAGAGCGGAGTTTTGAAAACGAATTGAAGGTGGCAAAAGAGCAATACAACAACTTAGTTTCTGGGATATCAAAAAAAGATGAGGAGATCGAAAAACTCTTGACTGAAGTTGCCGAGCAAAAGAAATTTTGTGATCATCTGAGGAAGGAGCTACAAATCAAAGAGAAGGATGCTTCATCTTTACAGGAAAAGCTTTTAGCAGATATTAAGGACAGGGAGGAGAAACTGAGGGGTTTTCAAGAGAGCACACAGGCTCTTCAGGCGCAACTCAGTGAAAAACTAGATAACATTAATAAATCGGATGCAACCAAGAATGAACTTGTCGAACAGAACAAAATACTTAAAACAGCACTTTCTGAAAAAGACAAAAATCTGGAGGTCCATCTAACTGCTACAGAAGAATGTAGAAAAAGCATTCTTGAGTTGGAACAGCACAACCAACAACTGCTCAATGAGAAGGAACATTTAGCAAAAGAACTCTCCGAGCAAAAGCAATTTTATGATGATCTGAAAAAGGAACTGAACATCAAAGAGGAAAATTCCTTGTGTCTGCAGCAAAAGCTCGAAATGGACATTAATAACAGGGATGAAAAGCTGACGGTTCTTGAAGAGCGCGTGCAAGAACTTCAGAAACAACTTGATGAAGAATTAGAAAACATTCATAATTTGAACACTGCTAAGGATGAACTTGACAAACGGAACAAAATTCTTGAAGTAGCTCTTGCCGAAAGAGAGAAAAATCTATCAGTCCATCTAAACAAAACGGAGGAATGTAGAAAACACATTCTTGACTTGGAGCAGCAGAAACAGCAACTGTACAGCGAAAAAGAACATTTAGTAGAAGAATTGGCCCAGCAAAAGCAGTGTTGCGATCATCTGACTGCCGATCTTCAAGCCACAGAGCAAAAGGCTTCAACTTTCCAGCAAAAACATGAAGCACACCTTAAGGACAGGGATGAACAGCTGAGGGTTCTTCAGGAGAGCACACAAAAGCTTCAGAAGCAGCTTGAGGAAAAAGTAGAACACATTAATACATTGGATGCAGCTAAGAATGAACTGTGTGAACAAAAAAAGAAGCTTGAATCATCTCTTGCAGAGAAAAACGAAAACCTGGGAGTTTATCAGAACTCGGCAGAAGAATTAAGAAGGAACATTGTTGACTTGGAGCAGCAGAAGCAACAGTTGCATAGCGAGAAAGAGCATATAAGGCAAGAACTGAGTGCTAGAGAATCTGCATTGTTGTCCCTGAACCAAGTGCTGCACGACTTGCAGGGGAAAATGTCTGAAATGGAGCTCCTCTTAATGGAAGAGAAGAAATGGGTCTCTCAGCTGACACTGGATAAAGAGGAACTGCAGTTAAAAATCAGTCACATGTCTGAGCAAAGTTTGGAGAGAGATACCGTCATCTCAAAGCAACTGGAAGATAAAGCATTGGAGAGCTTTAGTTTAAAGGACCAGTTATCCGAGGAAAAGCAGAATGCCATAAATTTACTAAATCAGATTCACGTTCAAGAAAATCAGCTAAAGGAGTCTCAAAAACGAGTTCAGCAGAGTGTCGAGGAACTTGAATTAATGAAGGTCGAATATAATACTATCTTTGAAAGTCTCAAGCAAAACGAAGAAAGAAACGTTGAGCTGCAAAAGCATGTTGAAGAGCTGACAACTGCTCTTGGGAGGGAGAATCAAGCACTTAAAGCTGAACTAGAACAATGGAAAGCTAGCTTTGCAGCTCTGCAAAATGAAGAAAATATTCTCAGAGAGGAACACAAAAGAGTTTCCCTGCAGATAACAGAGCTAAGTGCAGAACTTCTGAAGCTGAACGTGGATCGAGACAGACTACAGCAGGAGGCTGTTCAGAAAACCGAAGAAAATGCATCTTTGCTCAAAAGCCTGGACAGTATTAATGTTGTTGCAGATACATTAAAAAGAGAAAAAGAGGAGGCCTTGTCTCTAATAATCAGCACTGAGACCCAACGTGACAGTCTTCAATCACTTCTGCTGCAAAGCCAGCTAGAAACAGACACATTAAAGAAGGAATTAGACAATTTCAAGGCTGACAACGTAAACCTGCATTCTGAGATTGAGCGTGTCAACAATACCTTGGCCAACAAATCGGAAGAAATCCGTGTTTTGACTTCACATTTATCCCAGCAGGCAAACTCAATATCATCTTTGAAAGACCACATTGATACTGTACTTGTTGAAAAGCAGACATTGCTGAATACTGTTGAGGAGAAAGAAACACTTGTTCGCCAGAAGGAAGAACTGATTCAGCTCGCAGAGAAAAAACGGGAAGGTGAAAGTCATTACCTACAGAAAATTTCGGATCTCCAGAATGAGGTGCAAAGTTCAGTCTCCGAACGCATGCAACTGCAGCACACAATTAAAGAGCGGGAAGTGAAACTGACAAATCTAGCGCAGGAACTCAAGTTGTACAAGGATAAAAGTGAGGAAGCACAGCTGGTAAAAGTGCAGTTAGCTGAGCAGGTGGAGGTCATTTCTGATCTTCACTGTCAGATCAAAAGCCTCAGGGAAAGAGAAGATGAATTAAACATAGCTCTGAATGAAAAAGCGGAATCTCTAAAAGAAAAGGTTGATAGTTTTGTAAATCTAAATGCGTTGTATGTAGGTGTCCAGGAAACCTTAGACAATCAGAAAAAGCAGATAGACAGTCTCTTAACCGAGAGTGAAAATTATAAAACACTTTTATCCGAAAAAGACTCCGCAATACAAAAATCAGGAGCCGACTATGAAGAAATCAAAATCAATATGGCCGATAAGGAAAGACTGTGTGAAAACCTAAGACAGCAGGTCGCGGAACTGGAACTAATCAACACAAGTCAGAATAAGGAGTTGAGTGAAATAAATCTTAAAGTGATAGAAAATGGAAATTCCCTCTTGGCCAAAGAGAGCAGAATACAGGAGCTTGCCTACAAAGTAAGCGATTTGGAGTGGTCAGTTGTGGAAAAGGAATCTGCCGTGCAGAACTTGCAGGAGAAATATGCGTTGTTGCATGACTGTAAACTGGAACTTGAGCAATCGGTGGTCGTAAAGGAAGAAGAGATTTCTCGACTTCTGTACACTGCACGGGAGAAAGATGAGCGGTTGCAAGCGACGGAGGCTAACGCTCAAGACGAAATTGGTCTTTTAAGGGAAGAATTACACCGATACACCTCTAACTTAAAGGATACCTCCATCACACTCCAAGAAAAAGATGAAGCTATGCTTCAGAAACAGCAGATGGTTCAGACTATGGAATTACAGCTGAATTCTGTGACGGAAGCGAATGAGATGACCACTTCTCAGCTACATTCCCTAACTCGTGAAAAAGAGCAGCAAAACTTGCTTATACAGCAACTCCAAGAGAAATGTAACTCACAGTCCCAACAAATTATAGACCTTAAGTCTGATGCGGATCTGTTAAACGCTAAATTACTTAAAACTGTCAGTGAGCATGCCCTTCAGAAAGAACAGTATGATTTGCAGGTTCAGTCTGCAAAGCAACAAAGCACCCATTTAGAAAACGAGTTGCAAGCATTGCAGGCAGAAAAGGAGCACTCCATGGGATCTCTGCAAATACAGTTAACCAAGAAAGCAGATGCCATTAAAGAACTCAAGGAAAAACTTGATTTGCATGTAAAGGAAGCGGAAACTCAATTATGCTCCAGCATCCTTCAACTGAAGACCGAAAATTCTGACCTTCAGAAGCAGGTTAGTGCACGGGCTGAAGAGATATTGGCATTGAAACTGAATATAGAAACTCTAGAACATAATCATGCTGAACAGCAGCAACAATCAGAAAATGCATTGCTTAAAGTTAACGAGGAAAACGATACACTTGCTAACCGTAAAGTCAGTTTAGAAAGTGAAATCCAAATGAAAGAAAATATGATGCAAACTTTGCTTAAAGATATGCGTTTTGTAGAAGAGCAATTAAGTATGCTCTGTGACGAAAATCTCCCAGACTGTCCGTCGTTTGGCGATGGTTCCAGTTACAATAGCAAATTAGAAGGGCTTTGTTCTATGTTTTCCGTAGCATTAAAACACAAGTCAGACATGGCAGAGTTAAAGCAAATCCTTGAGACCAAAGATCATGAAATTGATCAAAAGTCAGCATCAGTTCAATCACTTGAGAAAGAATTAGCTGCTGTGCAAGACGAGTTACAAATTTTGAGAGATGGTAGTACGACGGAAAAAGAATTTCTCATGAAAGAAATAGGCGCTTTTAAATTTACAAGTCACCAACAAGAACGCCTTCTACAAGAGAGAGAAGAGATAAACACACTTGTTGCAACCCTTCAGGAGGAGCAAAAGGCTTCAAAAGCTGAGCTTGAAAAATGTTACAGGGCAATAGACAAGGAAACAAATAAGGTGAAGGAGCTTTTAGAGGATGCAAAGAATAAAGAAATGCTCATAGAAAATCTCAGTATACAGCTGAACCAACAGAAGGAGCTGATCACAGCACTAAGTGAACAAATAAAAGACAAAGATGCTTCCATTATGCAAGTCATGGAATCCATGTCTAATGATATAGTCAAGTCTTCCGAAGAGAGAGATACTTTGAACTCGGAGATTCAAAAATTACAGTCAGAAATAAATGGGCTCTCTGAGAAACTGGAAGCTTGTAAAACCGAGTTGCAAAGTTCTCAGGCAACAGTGGCTGAAAAGGAAGTGTCTTTAAGTAATTTGGTTAATGAAAAAGACAAGATGCAGCTTCAATTGGAGAAATTCAGCAAAGAAAAAGAGAACATGAAAAGAAAACTGCAGGCAGCTCTGGTGGTTAGGAAAGATTTAATTAAAAAACTTGAAACTATAGAGAAAACCAAACAAGAGGAAGTAAATAATAAAGACATTAAGATCGAAGAGATCAAGGGTAACGCTGAAGAGCTAAATTCCAAACTAGCCTATGAGCGGCGTCAGAAAGAAGATCTTAAATCTCAAATAGAACATCTCATGCAAGAATCAATGGAGAAAGACAGAAGAACAAGTGAGTTACTTCATGATCTAAATGAAAAAGAAACCCATTTGAAAGAAATACAGGATCAAGCCCTTGTGTTACAGCACCGCCTATCTGAAAAAGAAAACATATGTGAAGAATATAAGCGAGCCGCCCAGGTAAACGAAATTAACATTTCCCAAATTCGTGAAATGAGCGAGAAGATAAAAACTTTGGAGGAGGAAAACTTGCAGCTCCACCAAAATATTGAAACGCTAAAATCCGATCTTGAAAAGAACCAAAACCACATGTCTCCTGTGGAGCCTCAAGCATCAATCAATCCAAACAAACCGGACGATGCTTTGCATCAGGAAAAAACAGTTGTGCACAATAATGTTCATGCATCTCTATTATGCAGTGAGCAAGACACAGATATACCAACCAGGGATGACTATGCCAAACTGCTTGAAGATTTGAATCATGGTGCTAAAGAATTGGAACACCTAAAGACAGAACATGCTGATTTGCAAAAGACATGTCAAACCCTATACAAAGTGAATGAAGAAAGTGAAAAGCAGGTACATATTTTACAGCAGCAGATACATTTTCAGCAAGAGCAGCTGACTAACAAAGAACATTTAGCCGAAACACAGAGACAAAAAATTGAAAGTATTCTACAGGCGTTAAGTAAAAAAGAACAGCATGAAAACATTGTTTTGGAGCTCACGTCGAACATTGAAGAAAAGGATTCACAGCTGGGTCATTTATGCTCTGAAAAGGCAAAGTTGTTAGATGAAAACCAAATGTTAAAGGACAAAATGCAAAAGCTGTTGGCTGAGCATGAAGTAAAACTAGAGGAGGTCCACAACATGAAGAGTGCATTGCAACGGTTAGATCAATATGAAACAGATAAAGAAATGATGGCCACTGAGATTAGGCTACTCCAGCAGAAGCTTGAAAGCTCCCAACTGGTTGTTCAACAGATAGGCCAAGAAAGGGATACATATTTTGAAGCTCAGAGAATGAAGCAAGTAGATATTGAACAGCTGAAAGATGAACTTGTTTTGGCAAGCCAAGATTTGTTGGAAAAGGGTACAGAGCTTGCAAGAGTGCAGGATTTACTTCAGGAAAATATAAGAACTTCCAGCTCTGATGTTGGAGAACTTCAGAACAAATTAACAAAGACTGAACATGAGGCAATAGAACTCCAGAATGCATTTGATAAAATGAAAGAAGAAATGAGCATATATGTTAGTAAACTGGAGAGGGCAAATACTGAAATATTCGACCTGCAATTAAAGTTGAAGGACTACTCTAAGGAAGATGAGACCTTAATACAAAGGAGCAGCACGCAATCACTCGGCATTCACTATGGTGACCTGGAAAATGTTTCTGATGCAGAGCCACAAAGGTGTCATAGTTGCTCAGCAAAGGAAACCATGATTGAAGAGCTCAAGAGGCAGGTTCTGCAGAACTCCAAAGCAATGTCAGAACCCATGCAACAGCAAGAAAGCAAAAGCTCAGAGTTATCGGCCCCCAAAGAGCAATTACAAAGAAAGTTGCAAGCAGCACTTATATCTCGCAAAGAAGTGTTGAAAGAGAGCAAACTATTGAAACAAAACGTAGAATCCCTAAGAGCAGAAATGGCTGGACTTCAGCAGTCCTTTGCTGAAGCCCATGAAAAGAAGAGTTCTGAAATATGTTTACTCTCTCGGGAGAAGGAAGACCTACTTACTGAGAAAAACAAACTTTTATCTGTCAATGAAAATCTTTCTGCAGCCTGTGACAGTCTAAAAACTACAATGGAAACAATAGTTCAGGAAAAGGAAGCTTTTTCCTTCCAGTTAAACTCTCTTAAGGATTCCCAAACCGTTGAGTTGTCTGGATGGAAAGCTAGGCATGCTGAATTAAATAAGGAGTATGAGTCCCTTCTCCAAGCATATGAAAACATTGGTGATGAAATGTATAAAATGAGACAGGTCATAGAAATGACCAAGAAAGAAAAGAATGAACTACTTCGTAGAGGTTATGGCTTCCAGACTGAGAATCATGATCTGGTAATGCAAATTGAAGAAAATAGTGATGAAACAGACAGACTGAGAACAATGCTGGAATGCAGAGAACAAGATATCAAGATGTTAGAGAATGAAGTGGATAGGATTACTGCTTTGGATAAAACACCTGCTGAAGTGCTGCATCGCCTCAAAGAGCTTTCAAATGAAAACAATCAACTCACGGAAGAGAATAGAAGATTGGTAGAAACCTGTGAACTTATAAAGATATCCAGTAAAAGTATTGAGGAGGAAAATAATAACCTGCTGATTAGTAAGAATTCTTTGGAAAACTCACAAATTGAAATGGATGCGTACAAACATGAAATGGAGATTAAGATGTCTGAATTGCTTTCTGTAAAAGAAGAGCTGTCTAAGACAGTTGCCGGGTTGAACATGGAGCTAGCAGAGAGCAGAGATAGCTTGGCTGACGTTTCTACAGAAAGATCTCAAATTGTAGAAGAGCAGGAGAAACTTAAACTTATGCTGAAAGAACAAATGGGTGCTGTCTTGAAACTGGAAAGTGACTTAAATGTCCTGCATTTAGAAAAGATCAACCTTGATGAAAAAGTCAAAATCTTAGAAGACGACAAGTCAATCCTACAAGAGGAAATCGAAAGTGTCCAAGAGCAGTTCTGCAAAGTGAAGAACGAGAAGGAGTTTTTAGAGGCAGACCTACTGAATGCTGCAAGAAACAACAAACAGTTAACGGAAACGTTTAAATCCTTACAAGTACAAACCAATTCCTTAAGTCAACAGGTGGAGTGTCTGAGGTCAGAGAAGAACAACATCATGAGAGAAAAAGAAGAACACCAGTTGCAGATTCTACGTGAACTTGAGCAAAGAGTAAAGTGCGCCCAAGATGACAACTGGGGAACCAAAAGCAAATCCAAAGAGTTGCAAGAACTCCTCAAGGAGAAGCAGCAAGAAATCAGCCAGCTGCAACGAGACTCCATACGATTTCAGGAGCTGATCCTAGATCTAGAGGGATCTGTAAAGGAGTCCAGTACTCAGAATGAAAGTCTCAAGGCGCAACTTGACAAAACTGTAGTCACACTAGAGAGCGTGTGTAAAGAAGCGAGCTCCTTAAATAAGGAGCTTTCAAATAAAAAGCATACGTTGGAAAGTGGTAAGGATCAAATAGCAAGACTAACTGCAGAGCTCCAAGGTGTCAGATCTCTGCTTGTGGAGAGGGGCTTTGAACTGATTGAGGAGCAATCAGGTGAAGTGGATAGAGGAGGGAAATTACCAAGGACAGATAATGGTGATGAATTTGCTTCATATTATAAGGCAAGTAGTGAAGAATACATGTTAATCAAGGACAAGTATGCCTTAAATGGTACCGGAGTTTGGGATGATGGCGCAGAAGGCAGGCTTCAAGAGCTTGCAGAAACTCATCCCATTCAGCAGGCTCAAAAAATACCCAAATCAGAACATCTGTATCATAAACAGTCTGTGGGGAATAACATTGATTTGGAAAGCACAGAGAAGAACCTGCAAGCAGAACTAGCAAAGAAAGAGACTGATTTGCAAGAGATTATGTCAGAGCGAGATAAAATGAGAGCAGATTTAGAAAAGCAGGTGAGCATTTCAGAACACATGAAGCAGATTCTTAACGACAAAGATGCAGAAATATCTATGCTCCTATCCTCTAAAGATGGGCCGATATCTAACTACTTAGAACAAATACAGGGGCAATATCGTAAGCGCCTGGAAGAGTATGAGCAGCAGCTAAATTCCTTCCAAGAAGAGAAGGAAAGGTCAAGAATGGAATACCAGAGGACCAAGAACGCATCAAAGGAGCTGCAAGCAAAGTATGAAAAAGCCATCAATGACAACACACTGATTTCCAGCGAAATTGAGTCCTTCAGAAAGTCAATGTCTTCTCTTCAGTCTGACAGAGACTTGCTCTGCTCAGAATTTAAAGATATTAACGGCCACCATAAGTCTGTAATAACAGAGAAAGAGGGTGTGATTGGGAACACTGTGAGTGAGAACATTCGCCTTAAGCAAGAACTTAGGAATTCGGTCAACCAAATAGATGATCTCAACGCTGAAAATGCTATGTTGGGAGCGCAACTGATTAGATACAGGGAAGATCTCAATCAGGTGCTATCTCTCAAGGACCACCAGTTGAAAGAACTGTTGAGACAAAAACTGGAACATATTAAGAACCTTGAGCAAGAAAAAAGCAGTCTCCAGAGGCAATATCGAGAGGTGCAGAACGCAAGCACATTGCTAAAGCAAGAACTTAGTGACTGTAAGCTTGAGAATGAAAAGTTATCGGATAAAGTAAAGGACCAGGAAGCTCTTATTGCCACCATTAATAAAGAGAAGATTGTCTCCGAATCCAAAAAGAAGGAGTCGGGATCCGCAGTGCAAGAAAAGCTGAGCAGTCTTCAACATGATGTGTCTGAGATAGAAAAAATAGATAATACGCACCCAGGAGAAAGTAATTCCAAACCTATGGAAAATCCAACCGAATTAAAAACCTACTGGGAAATTTGCAATGAGAACAAGGAACTTAAATCTCAAAATGAGTCCTTTGGAAAAGCCATGGCTGCCTTGCAGAATGACAGAGACTCCTTAATCGAGAACTTCAAGGTTCTGCAGTGGAGATACATGTCTGAGCTCAAAGCTGAGAGGCTACGAGGGGACGGCCTCGAGAGGCAGTCAAGTAACTTTAAGTCCCTCGTTTACGGTTTACTGAAAAAGAACTCTCTCCTCGACGACGCTCTAATTGCAGAGGAAAATGCAATTACGCTGGATCAGCTAGCCGCCAAAGTGGATTCCATATGCAGCACCCTTGCAGGCAAAGTATTGGAGGTGAACAGGCTGTCCTCTGAATGCACCGGCTATCAGCAGCAGATCAACGCCTTTGCCAAAGCTATGGCAAGCCTCCAGAACGATCGAGAACGATTACTCCAGGAACTTAAAGTAGGGGCCTCAGCTCATGAATCTAAACAAGCCGGTGAGCCAAACCATGCTACTGAGTCTGAATACCTGACTATGAATATGTCCCAGGCTTCCTCTGGTAAAGACACACAGGTAAGTTCTCTTGCTACATCTGTCATTGGTCTGCAACAACCTGAGCATAGATTTCTGTACAGCTCTAGTTTCTTGTATAGAAATGGCAAAAGGTCAACCAATCAAGTGTTTTCTACCCAACCAGTAAAGATAGGCTTGGGTAGTTCCAGCAGTAGAAAGAGGTGAAAACAAGTTGTTTTAAAATCCTAACCCTTTGTATGTTTTTTATTATTTAGGTTTCCGCCTCAAGCAGCAGCTCCACAGCCGAAAACACTAAATTAAGAACAAAGGTGGCTGAGCTTGAGCGGCAACTGTGGCAAAGCAGAAGCTACCAGGACAAAGCGGAACAAGAGATCAACTCTTACCAGTGTGAGCTGGCGCAGCTAAGGTGAATCTGTTTTTACGTTGCGTTTTTTAAAATGTACAGTCGAGCGTAAATACGCACAAAATAAAGCTCTATTGAAAATAATGGAATACACACTATAGCAACATTCGCCACAAGACGCCAGTATTTGCGTTTTTTAGCAGAAACGCCAATACGCCAAGGAAACGCCATATTATGAACTCTACATGTTTGGAAATAAACTTTGCTGTAATACGCTGGGTATTTTCAACATGGCGGGCAAACTCTAGCGAGATAGATTTTGCATATATGTATTTAGGCCGTTGCATGCTGGTGGCGTTATTATGTTGCATATTAACAGCAGTACGGCTACATTCTGCATGTAAATTGTTTTCTACTTGGCTTTTTTTTTTTTTTTGCAAAACTTTATTAAAGTTCTTTTGAGTGAAATTGTAGGGAATGAGAAAAAACTGAAATGCACGTTGGGAAAAGAAAACTACCCAGGGCAACCCCAGTCATGGGGTTTGGGTTAATCATATGCAGTAGGGATGCACCTTAGGGATGGAAAGGGGAAAACCTTTTTTACTTCCTTGTTTTGTGACAAAAAGTCACGCGATTTTCCTCCCCGCCCCTAATTTGCATATTGAAATTAGGATTCTGATTCGGTTCAGCCGGGCAGAAGGATACGGCTGAATCCTGCTGAAAAAGGCCGAATCCTGGCTGAATCTCGATCCGCATCCTGGATTCAGTGCATCTAATAATGCATGTTTAGGGTGGAATAGGCACTACCCAGGGTCCCAGCTGACTGGTGGGCTCATTGGCATTCATTGGTGGATGGGTAGAATATTTGCAGGACGCGCACTCCTGGGACACCAACACGAATCGCTCGTCTCCAAATGTTTTAAAAAGGTAAACTCTTTATTAAGACATACGATCAATCAAACAACTATAGCGTCTGAGGTCTGACGCGTTTCGTGACAATACACTTCCTCAGAGACCTCCTTGGTGGATGGCCCTGTTAACATTATAGCATTGGCATAATTCCCAACTGTCAGTCCCGATTTTGACAGCTCATCCCGCAGTCCTGGGTTTCTTAATGAAATGTCCCGATTTTCTCTTTGACCTCCTGCACTGACGCCAGAAAATGATACAAAGTTTCTGAAACTTGATTAAAATAAGAGGCTTTTGGGCATAGAGCCCAGAACAGCCAGCGGCTGCAATTAGATAATTTTGTAACAATTTAAGATAAGCAAAGATAAAATTGAAACTATTTAAAATAAGCAGGTCTCCTGGGAGAACTGTGACTTGCAGCTTAAAGGAGAAGGAAAGCTACAGAGGCATTTTATTGCCAATATATTAGCCACAATAGTGCACGCTAGAATGCTATATTTATTCTGTAGAATGTTTTACCATACCTGAGTAAACAGCTCTAGAAGCTCTCTGTTTGTTTAGGATAGCAGCTGCCATATTAGCTTGGTGTGAAATCACTTTTGCCCAAGTCTCTCCCTGCTCACTCATAGCTCAGGGCTCAGATTACAGCAGGGAGGGAGAGAGGTGCAAACTGAGCATGCTCAAGCCCAAGCCCTGGAGGTTTAAGCTGAAACCAGGAAGTCTGATACAGAAGCCCATGAGTACACAATAGAAGGAAAGAAATGTGCTGTTTCTTTTGACAGAGGACTCAGAGCAGCATTACTTTGAGGGTTTACTGGTGTATTTATATAGACCTTTCTGATAAAGCTTACTTACCTCTAACCTTTCCCTCTCCTTTAAAGGGCAATTCACCTTCATTAGCAAAACTATCATACCACATAAAACTTTGCACTAAAACTCCCAGAAATGCATTCAAACTTTCATAACCTGCCGAATTTTGTAAAATTTACATGTTAATTAGGGGGTGTGACTATAAAATGGAAAGTGGGCAAGTTTTTGTCCCTCTTTTCCGTTTTTCACATGTGGGGAGATATGTTATCAGACCCCATTTTTACTGATATCTGTTCTGCGCCTACCACCTTTACTAAATATTAACTGGCCATCTCTGGGCAAGTTAATATTTACATTCATTTAAAACTCATCTCTGGGAAAAGTCAAAGCAAAACCCCCAATAACGCCCTTAAAGGACCAGTAACATCAAATTGTTTTTAAAAAAAATTTTTTTAGTAGACAACGAAAAAAAAACACAAAGGCAAATGAAACTTTGAAGTCTTAAGAAATAACTTGCCGAAACTCCACTTGCGCTCCTCTTCAGAAAAGGCGATCCATCGTGTGGCGCTCGATTTCTCCTCCCTGCCTTCCTTATAGGAGATAGCCAGAGAGGAGAAATCGAGCGCCGCACGATGGATCCGTCGCCTTTTCTGAAGAGGAGTTTCGGTAAGTTATTTCTTGATAAAGACTTCAAAGCTTCATTTGTCTTTGTGGGTTTTTTTTCTTTGTTTACTAATGAATTTAAAAAAAAAAATTGATGTTACTGGTCCTTTAATGCGGTGAAAGGCCAATGAAAAACATTTTCTTAAACCTTTAAAGCCAGCAACTTGACCTTTATTAAATGAGTTTATCCATCTCCAGTAGGTTCAGGCCCACAGCCGCAATCAGCCAAGAAATAAATTGCCGTGACCTTTCCCTTTGCCCCCCAACTGCGCAGTATCCTGAATACAAGTAATGTCATCCATGTCAGTTGTGCGGGGATTAGGATGAGCTTTATACACACACACACATCTTTTCTCCGTTTTGAAATAAAATAACCTGTAAATACCTGCCCGATGACTGGTGCAGGAAGGAGACTCATCCAGTTATCAACTGTTGCCTCTTGGAATAAAAAGCTTTAGAAAGGAAAGACAAACAAAAAGCAACACTTGTCCCTTGGCTTTTAGGGCTATGTCTCCACCAGCAGGGGTAGGGTGGGACTGTTTTTAAACAGAGAAAGTGACTTTTTAAACCACATCTTTCCCTTAGATCTGAAAAGAACCTGCTTGTGACTGAAGTGCAAGCCCTTCAACATCGCTCTAACACGAGCCTTGCAGAGAAAGATCGCCAGATTGCAGAATTCTCCCAAATGCACAAAGGCACCGCTCTGGTTCCCAGCACATTGTATGGCACAAAGGTAAGAACAGGGGGTTGAAAAATGACTTCTTATGAGTGTGTTTCATTTTAAGTGCGTGCATCCAATTATACAGAAAATAGTCACAATACTACTAATCTGCTTTCTTGCAATTGCCATTAGTCCAGTAGCTACGCTGCATTGCTTTAAAGGAGAACTAAAGCCTAACTAAAGAAGTAACTAGAAATGTTGTACATGATGTTTTGTGCTTCTGTACCAGCACAAGGCAACCACAGCCCTTTAGCAGTAAAGATCTGTGTCTCCAAAGATGCCCCAGTAGCTCCCCATCTTCTTTTCTGCTGATTCACTGCACATGCTCTGTGCTGCTGTCACTTACTGAGCTTAGGGACCCACTCACAATATACAGTACAAATAGAATAGAAATGTCACAATATAAGGCTGATTAGTAATTAATACAGATAATTACTACATGGCAGCACAGAAACAGTGCAATTAGCATCAGAATTGAATAATCAGCAAACCTGTAGCATCAGCTTATATTACAGCCAGGGAAGCTCATTTTCTGATGGATAATTAGTGACGAGCCCTAAGCTTAGCTTCTCAACAGCCAATCAGAGCCCACTGAGCATGTGAGTGTCACAGACACTTTCCAAGATGGTGACCCCCTGTGACAAGTTTGAAGTCCTGGATCATTGCTGCTATTGACAAGCTGAAACTTTAGCCTCGTGCAATAAGTTCAGTATATAAAGTATGGCACTTTTGGCCATATTCATTTTTAGGTTTTAGTTCTCTTTTAAAGGAACGAGTACCAATCTATCATGGATTTTGTTAGACCCTATGGATTGTCCGGCCATTCCCATTAAAGCCATTGTAAGACATAAGCAGTCACGATGCTTTTCAACCTGCTGTAATATGCCTACAGAGGAAAAGCCCCATATCCAAAGCCCCCCTAGGGCACTTAAGCCTGACCTGAGCCAAAAAAGGATCTCACAACAGATATCATCACAAAACATGGCCGATAACAGATGAGGGTTGCTGTTTTTGTTACAGGAGGTGGAGAGGGTTGCCTTAGTAGGAAGTACAGCCGGCACAGAGAAGGTGAAACCATCTATGGATGTCAGTGGTCAGCCAGAGATTCAGAGATACCTTCAGGAGATAAAGGAGAGAGACCATCTCATACAGCAGATCAACTCCAAGGTGACCTCTTGAGACCTGTGATTCTTAAGATATAAAAACTGCCGACATACAATGTCAGGAGATTATTGACCCCTTCGACGGGCCTCCCTGATCTATATCTGTCCGAAAAAGATATCTATCGGACAGGTTTAAAAATCCTGTTGGAGTGAGGACCACATTGGCTCGTTGATGAGATCCTTGCTCCGACCTATATTCCAGTCATTGAGATCCAATTGTTGGGCCCTAGGGCCCAGGATCTGATCAGCCTATCGCCCACCTCAAATTGGGGCATATTGGGATCTTTGCATGTATGACCACTTTAGTGTTGCTCCACGATTTCCATCACAATGATTCCGCTATGGACTTATCATAGCTGCATCCTCCTGCCTTTTCAAGATACAACTATAGATCAGCGCCACAAGCTATGGAAAAATTCAGTGCAGTCCCCAAAGTGTTACAGCACTAATCTGTGTGTATCTTGATTTGGTAATCCAGTGGAGGAACGATGAATAAAGATCCGCAAAGTCCAAAACAAGTTTGATGACTGGCCCATTCTCTGCAGGAGTGAGGGGGAGCTTGGCACAATACAAATGTTGCTATATTTTATATAGAGGGGTAACATATTCTTTAGTGTTCTATTTGGGATTATAATTCAATTACATTAGTCCCTGCCCCGATCTTATTAGCGTGCCATTGTATAATGGTACAGCTGTAATCTAATAAAAGTTTATTGCCATCTATTATACTACAGACAGGTTTTAGGGTCAACGTGAGAGGCTTTAGCTCTATTTTGACTTTCTGGCAAAGAAAATGTTAGGCCTGAGCCTTTAAATTCTCTAAGCTTCATCATAGCCATGTTGGCATTTGTTAATATAGTAACATGATAAACCTTTATTGTAGGTGTGTGTTTGTTTTTACACCAAAGCGTAAACATGTCTTAAATCTTGATTTCCTCTCTCCACAAGAGGGAGCTCTCTCACTGCACTGCCCCTATATCCTTGCCAGTCCCTACCATGATGCCCTGAATGGCAAAACAGTTGGATTTTCCTGCATGCATATTCATGTTCTGCTATACGGGCAGCTAAAGTATAACTGAAATTTTTAGGTGTTAATGTGTTTTTATTTCTTGCAAAATGATAGTTCCTTTTTTTTGTATATTTGGCATACAAGCTGAGTTTAAAGGGAAAGTTGGATAATTAGTACGGCAGCTTGTTTTCCCTATAGCTATTGTTTTATCATTGGAGTTTAGCTATTGGCCCGGAGTAATCAGACCCTGCGGCTGCAGGGGGGCCAGTAGGTATAAGGGGCCCTAATTAATGGGCAGCTGCAACATATATTGGTAAAACATAACATCCTCTGTATATGTTGGGGGCCCTTAAATTAATTTGCTGTGGGGCCCAGTAGCATCTAATTACGCCCCTGGCTATCGGTTAACTTTTCTATTACTCAGTTAAATATGTAGGGTAGGGATGCACCCAATCCACTATTTTGGAATCGGCCGAATCCCCGAATCCTTTGCGAAAGATTCGGCCGAATACTGAACCGAATCCGAACCTGGGAAGGGGAAACATTTTTTTCTTCCTTGTTTTCTGACAAAAAGTCACACGATTTCCCTCCCCGCCCCTAATTTACATATGCAAATTAGGATTCAGATTTGGTTCGGCTGGGCAGAAGGATTCGGTCGAATCTGAATCCTGCTGAAAAAGGCCGAATCCCGAAAAGAAACCTGGATTTGGTGCATCCCTAATGTGGGGGGATGCTTTAGTTTTCTTTTCCTATTGTTCCTATTTCAGCTTATCTTATGTTCATGCAATGAATGCTCACATTTCAGGCAATGGAATCGGTGCAGATGAACGCAATGCTGTCGGCCCAGCTGAATACGGTCACCCAAGGACTGAAGGATTCTCAGATGAGATACAGCGACCTGCAGAATCACTACTACAAACTTCAGAGGGACCTCCAGGCATTGCAGGTTACTAATCAGGTGGGTCGTCAACTTTTCCTTTTGTCTATTGGTCAGGCTTAAGTTAAAGGGGTGGTTTACCCTTTAGTATGTTATTGAATGGCCAATTCTAAGCAACTTTCCAATTGGTCTTCATTATTTATTTTGTATCGTTTTTCAATTATTAGCCTTCTCCTTCTGACTCTCTTCAGCTTTTAAATGGGGGTCACTGACCCCATCTAAAAAACAAATGCTCTGTAAGGCTTCAAATTTATTGTTATTGCTACTTTTTAGTACTCGTCTTTCTATTCAGGCCTCTCCTATTCATATAGAAACAGATATAATTACCAGCTTGCACACCCTGGCTCTCCAAATCGTATATTGCCCGGTGCCCGGCCGAGAGGGCTTCGGAAACCCACAAACTTCAGAATAAGTAATTCAAGTTGACAAAGGGGATCACGCCCTAAACGTTGCATCACGCAAATAAAATACAGCAAGGGTTGTCCCTGCTTGCAACTAAGACCTGTGTGCCGGTGGAATTACTTACTCTCCTATTCATATTCCAGTCTCGTATTCAAATCACCGCCATTTCCCTAAAGTTTAAAAACAATAATGGATCATTAGTATAACAATACAGTGAAAAAACAGAAAGTGAAATGCGATAGGGAATAAAACAGAAGGAAGTTGGGTGACGAGGATGATGAAGGGGAACAAAACGGTGTGTCTGGGAATGGCAGTTTTAGTTCCTCCATCAACATATTCTGCATTTTAGAATCACAGACGCCATTGTCGGTTGGTACCTGCTGGGGGTGTGTAGGTTGTCTATGGCCTAGCTCATACAATAGTTGAACTGCATGTTTCTATAGAATTATAATTTATGGTTTGATTTAGACCTATGGGAATACAGGACCATAATTCTCGTATCTCCCACCGCAGAAGAAGAGCATGAGGGCCAAACATAGGCTGCTTTGTCCAAAACCCTAATTTATCTTTGACCCTGATATTATTATTCACTCTAGAGTGACATCCAGGCTCAAGTTCCCCCTGGTGCTCCTCAGGAGAGAGCAAGTGTCCTGGTGGAAATAGAAAATTCTGAATTCATCGACCTACGAAGAAGGTTTGTGAATCTCAATTCTCTCTCCCTCTCTCTAATTAGCTGTTCTGTTATAGCATGAAGCTCTCACTTTTCATCTTGTATAATAATTAGGGATGCACCGAATCCGGGATTCGGATTCAGCCTTTTCGGCCGAATCCTTGTGCCTGGCCAAACTGAATCCGAACCCTAATTTGCATATGTAAATTAGGGACAGGAAAGAAAATCACATGACTTTTCGTCCAAAACAAGGAAGTTTATTTTTTTAGCCAATTTTTCCTTTCCCAACCCTAATTTGTTTATATGCAAATTAGGATTTGGTTTGGTATTGGGCAGAACCTTTCATGAAGGGTCCAGGAATTAGGCCAAATCCCAAATAGTGGATGGAGTGCATGCCTTTTAATAATGATACAGGGTTACAACATTCTGCCACTCGTTTGAGGAATAACATTATTGGTGCAAGAATTCCTTGCTTATTCCTCGAAGGTTTCAATTCAATTTCCGGCAGAATCTAATCACTAATACGCTCAAGCCGTTTTTAACCCTTTTGCCCCAAAAGATCTCCTGTGTTCCCATTGGATAAGAATTGGACGGTGTTGCTTCTGGTCTGCTAGAATATCCCTTCAGCACAAGGCTGCGGCTTCAGCAGATCAAGGACAATTCTTCTACCTCTGATTTGATCCACCACTTTGGCCTATGGGATGATGACCTCAGCTTTGGCTTTTCTATAGCCGCCTTTAAACACTCCTCGGCCTTATAATTGTGTGTTTGTCTGCTCTTTGCTTGATCTAGGCTTGTGGAGAGTGAGCATCTGTACGACACCATTCAGCAAGAGCTGTCACATCTGTCGGAGAGATTAGCAGAGGAAAGGGCACTGAGAGAGGCGGCTGAAGATGCTCTGCAGCTTGCAGAGCAACAGAACAAAAGGTCTGCTATACCCCGTTTTCTGCTGCTGTCTTTCTTAGAGTAAATGAAAAATCAAAATGGGAAGAGACCCGCTATTGGTAAAGCAGTAGCCCAAGTAATATTTAAAATTAAAAAATCTTTATTAGGACATGCATTAGCCTAACGCGTTTCGTGCCAAAGTGGGCACCTACTCAGTCCGTCTTTTAAAGGGATAATGACCGATAAAATGTACATGCAAAGCCTTGCCCAATAAAGGAGAAGCTTGTTACATGGTTATAAGCCAATAAAAATGTGCTAAATGAATTACATCACACAAATCATGTCCATCAAATCATGCTGTGTTTCTTACCCTTTATTTTCAGGGACTCTGCTTTGCAACCTAAACATTGGTTTGTAACCAGTTACGCACCCCTTTTTATTTATTCATTTCTTCTGTTGGAGGAAATGTATTTGTATTGCGTGGGGTTCATATTGACCGACCCAACATGGGGTCATTTGACTGTAGTTGTACCACCGACTACTTGGTACAGGTATGGGACCTGTTATCCAGAATGCTCAGGACCTGGGGGTTTTGGGATAAGGGATCTTTCCGTAATTTGGATCTTCATGTGTTAAGTCTACTAGAAAATCATATAAGTAGTAAATAAACCCAATAGTCTGTTTTTGTTTCCAATAAGGATTAATTATATCTTAGTTGGGATCAAGTACAAGCGACTGTTTTATTATTACTGACAAAAAGGAAATCAAAATTTGGAGTATATGAATAAAGGGATGCACAAAACAAGGAAGTAAAAAATGGTTTCCCCTTCCTACCCCTAATTTGCATATGCAAATTCAGATTCAGTTCTGTTTTTTAGCCAGGATTCTGCATTTTTCAGCAGAATTCGGCCTTTTTCAACAGGATTGAGATTCGGCCGAATCCTTCTGCCCGGCTGAACCGAATCCTTATTTACATATGCAAATTAGGGGCTAGGGAGGGATATCACATGACCTTTTTGTCACAAAACAAGGAAGTAAAAAAATATTTTCCCCTTCCCACCCCTAATTTGCATATGCAAATTCAGGTTCTGTATTCGGCCAAATCTTTCCCTTAGGATTCGGAGCTTCGGTCGAATCCAAAATAGTGGATTCGGTGCATCCCTAGAATAAAATGGGAAACGTTCTGGATAACGGGTTTCCAGAAACGACACCTGTCCTGGTGTTTTGGGGGTTTTTTCCCCCATCCATGGGTCACTCGTCAGTTGATAACAATTCCTGGCTGTCTGATATCCATTTGGACATTGTTAGGGTTTGCCTAAAAACTCAGCCAATGAGTGAAGTCCAACCACATCACTTGTGTGACCCAATTTTAGGCTTAATGATATGTTCATTCAGGAACCCACTAAAGAGACAGCAGATCTCAGCATGACAAGTTTGCCATTAGTCTCCTTGGCATTTTTACAAAGCCGAGCCTTCATGATTTTCACACCAAAATTTCCTCCTCTTATCCCAAATTAGAAAATATCAGTGAATGAACAGCAGATGCTTCAAACCCACACACAACTTGGAGATGATCTATTTCTTGTTTTATTTTAGCCTGGAAATGAAGACTTCATCCAGAGATTACGAGTTCTCTCTTCAGATGGAGTCGGATGATGAACGGGAAGCGTTGATAATTGATCCTGCGCAGCATGTCATGGTTAGAAAGGTTAGTGTAAAACACACACGAGTCGATCCCAAGGGAGCGGCTGCTGCATCGGAATTTACATCATTTCCATTTGATTCCTGCCGCGATGGGTAAATGTCCTAAATATTCTTTTCTCTAGGAATAATCTTAGGGGGACACAGGAACTTCCACAAATAGTAAAGGGGTTATTCACCTTTAAATTAACTTTTAGTGTGATGTATATTAAGAGCATAATATTCTGAGACAATTTGCAATTGGTTTTCATTTTTTATTATTTGTGGTTTTTGAGTTATTTAGCTTTTTATTCAGCAGCTCTTCAGTTTGACATTTCAGTCTGGTTGCTAGGATCCAAATTACCCTAGCAACCATGTACTCTTTTGAATAAGAGTCTGGAATATACAGTAGAGGCCTGAATAGAAAGATGACTAATAAAAAACAGCAATAACAATACTAGGGATGCACTGAATCCAGGATTCGGTTCAGTATTCAGCCAGGATTCGGCCATTTTCAGCAGGATTTGGATTCGGCCGAATCCTTGTGCCTGTCCGAACTGAATCCTAAACCTTAAAATCATGTGACTTTTTGTCACAAAACAAGGAAGTAAAAAAATATTTAGCTGCACACGTTCTCTTTTTCCCCTCCCAGTCACTGATTTGCATATGCAAATTACAGTTCGGTATTCAGCCGATTCTTTCACAAAGGATTCGGCCAAATCCAAAAAAGTGGATTTGGGGCATCCCTCAACAATACATTTGTAGCCTTACAGAGAATTTGTTTTTAAAAAAAGACCAGTTGAAAAGTTGCTTAGAATCAGTAGTTTTGTGACATTCTAAAAGTTGACTTAAAGGTGAACCACCCCATCATTAAGGGGGGTCCTTTCGTAAAGTCCGAATGCCAAAAACTATAAAATCCCAACTTTTAGTGGAAAAAAAAACTTCGAAAAACTGGTAGGTTCTAATTTTTGTACGTTTTTCGTGATGTAACCCGCACTATAATTTTTTGGGAAAATGTATTGATAAATAAGGGGAAATAACCCGTGCGGAGTATATTTCAGAAAAAAATTAAATATCTTCCGATTTTGATAAATAACCCCCTAAATGTTATGACTTAAGGGGCCTGTTCTGTAAAGTGTTTTTGGTTAGGACTTATCTATATGTTAATTTAATTTATTAAGTGTGAGATATGAAACCTAAAGGAGAACTAACCCTCCCCTGCCACCGTAGAATTTTATCTTTTAGCACAACCACAAAAGGTGGCTCATTGGTGGCCCTTTGAAAACACCAGGTATCCCCTTTACATTGTCACAATGTTCTCAGTTGGTGGTTGCCATCTTCAGCCACTTTGCACCCCGTTTTGGGCTTTCTGGTGGCGATCACTGACCAGGATCATCCCCAGTGGATGCCAAGTACAGCTTTCAGTGCTTTTTCCTGGCTTGGCAATCTCAGCCAGGAAGCCAAAAACCTCATGTGATGCAGCCACCAACCTTCTAGACTCAAGGTATGGGGAAGCTTTTGGGTTTTTCTTTCCCCAAGTGGTGGCCTTAAAGAATAAGTAAACCTTTAAAATAAGTGAATGTAAAATTGATGAGGGGGCTGTTCTAAGAACTTTTGCAATTTAGATTCATTATTTATTTTCTTTTTATTCCAAGATATTAAGGGATACATGTACTGTTAATATTAGGGATGCACCGAATCCAGGATTCGGTTCGGGATTCGGCCAGGATTCGGCCTATTTCAGCAGGATTCGGATTCGGCTGAATCCTTCTGCCTGGCCGAACCGAATCCAAATCCTAATTTGCATATGCAAATTATGGACGGGGAGGGAAATCACGTGACTTTTTGTAAGAAAACAAGGAAGTAAAAAATATTTTCCCTTCCCACCCCTAATTTGCATATGCAAATTAGGGTTCGGATTCGGTTCGGTATTCGGCCGAATCTTTCACAAAGGATTCGGGGGTTCGGCCGAATCCAAAAAAGTGGATTCGGTGCATCCCTAGTTAATATGAATGAATTGTGTTACAACCGCACCACCTGCTGGTCATTTTCTGACCAGTCTGACCACCAAGTAGTCAAGGAAGTTGTCAGGAGAAAGAAAGAGGCTGCTCTGATGATCTTCTGGTTAGGAAAGATTTGTGAAAGTTTTCTAATTATTTTCCTAAGCAGAAGAACATCAGAGCAGCCTCTTTCTTTCTCCTGACAACTTCCTTGACTACTTGGTGGTCAGACTGGTGGGAAAATGACCAGCAGGTGGCGCTGTTGTAACAAAATTAATTTATATTAACAGTACATGTATCTCTTAATATCTTGAGGAAAAAATAAAATAAATAATAAATGTCAATTGCAAAAGCTCATCGAATAGCACCCTCATCCATTTTACATTCACTTATTTTAAAGTTTTTTTTTATCCTTTACCCTAATTGCAGATAAATTCTACAGTGGGAGGGCTTTAATCAAGGCCCCTCCCCCTTGAGAAAACGCTACTAAAAATAAGCAGTGCTGTCCAATATCTGATATACTGAATATTCCGGTATCATGTAATATAAATATTCTATTTTCCCCCCTAGATGAAAGGAGGAGCACTTTCTCTACGGAGGTGGTTGCGTGGTCGAAGCCTGTACTGTTCCAAGTTGTTGACGTCCAGGTCGAAAACCCGTTACCTTTTCCTGGGATACCTGTTGGTGTTACACGCCGCCGTCCTTATGTGCCTGACTGGTGTGCTATAGTCAGGCGTCGGTTCCAGGCTTGTGCGGTTACTCGAGGGTTAACTGAACAGGTATTATGTCTCGATTTTGGGACAGGCTCTGCAACACAAAGGATTTTGCACTGCATAGAGGAATGAGCGGTACAGGAGTGCGGGACACTGCGGGTTATCACTACTGACTTTCGCATGCAGGGTGACGAGTTCAGGAGGAGGGGATTGTGGGTAATACAGGTGCAGCTGCTTCACACTCACTACAGGTTATGGGTCAGTACAGACTGGTAAGCAGAGCAATGTATATATATATATATATATATATATATATATATATATATATATATATATATATATTAGCTCAGCTCATGCATCTCTCCTCCTTTACCCTCAGTATTCTGCTGCTCGAATGCCCTGCACTGGGTGTGATTGTACATAGAACACTGTAGAGACTGTAACTAAGACTTCTGTATATCTCGGTTGTGCTATAATAGATTCTATTATATTTGCTAAAAGAAATTCTAGCTCCTACTGTATAGAAATTGCTGCTTTTTCGGGTGTTTGTGGATGATTACTACTTGAAATGGTGGGGGAGGGGGGAAATATTTTCTTCTCTATGCAGATATTATTATAAAAGTCTAAAGGGGGGGCGGATTGGTGCGTTTCCCCGCCTTCCAGGTGCAAAGAACGACAACTCTACGAAGAACTTTTAATTGAAAGTTATAGTTGAAAAGAGGGCCATGCATTAAAGGGATACTGACATCATAGCAGTTACCAGTGAGAGCAGCTTTGCAGATTGGCCTGATGAATCCTGGGCTGTACGCAATATATATTCGTCTGCCGCCCTTAAATGTAGAACATCGATCTACACTGTTGTAGGTAAGTGTAGGGGGGCGATATCACTCCAACTTGCAGTACAGCAGTAAAGAGTGACTGAAGTTTATCAGAGCACAAGTCACATGATTGGGGGCAGCTGGGATACTGACAATATGTCTAGCTCCATGTCAGATTTCAAAATTAAATATAAAAAAATCTGTTTGCTCTTTTGAGAAACGGATTTCAATTCAAAATTCTGCTGGAGCAGCACTATTAACTGATGCGTTTTGGGGGTAAAAAATTTTTTCCCATGACAGTATCCCTTTAATACACTTTCAAAGCCCCTATTTCTCCGAAACGCCAGCACCAATACAGTTATTTTGATCACCGTATCCCTTTAAGGACTTGGACCCAAACAAAGTCCCATGCCCTCTGCCATGGGGTCTTTCTTTGCTCCTTAGTGTGTGACGGGGAAACTTAAAGTGCAATAAAAAACAAATTCCTTTATTGATCTGTTGGTTTCTCAACTGAAAATAAACCTTTAAACCAGCCGGTGCTTGTGTCCCAAATCTCTGGCTTACCTGTTCCAGGTCCTTTGTGCTTCTGAAGGCTCAGTGAGGCTGCAATTTTGTGCTTATTGATATGTTCTCTTATTTAAACCGGGTTGCTAGGGTAAACTGGGCCCTAGCAACCAGACAGCTCTGCAGAAATTCCAAACTGGAGAACTGCCGTGCGACAAACTAAATAATAGAAAATTATCTTCTGACCGTCCTCCCATGCATGAAGGGTTTTTTCGGAATTCATGAATTTTGCCGGGAGGGATGTGACAAATGCACGGGGAGAATTGCCCCGAAAAACAAGTCATCTGAGGATTTCCAGAAGCAGCTGAGATGGTTTAACTCCCATTTAACATCATATTTCTCTGTCTGCGTATCCAGCTCAGAAATCTAGCGTAATGCTAGGGTCCCCCAGTTCATCGCACCCCTATAATGCTGCCCTTGGTGGTGCAAAACGCGTCGATTAAAGCACTGGCAACCCTAAATATAATATAGAAAGTTCCAGGACCGTGGGCAGCAGAACCTGCATCCAGAAAGCCTTTATGTATATAATAGGCAATAAATGAAGGACAAGACCCTAGATAAAGAAATAAAGTCAGTGATGAACAAAAATTGCCCTGGTTCGGTAAGCTGAAAAGTTTGCACAATTTCAGCAAATGTATTGGAGCAGGGTCTGACTGGGCGGGCGAGACACCGGGAAAACCCCAATTTTGGACCCAGACCCGCTCCCCAAGGCCCTGTTTTCTGCTGTACTGCTCCCTAACCTCCCCAGCCCCAATTGTGGCTGTATTGAGAGATTCGAGGGTACATATTTGGGAAGGGGCAGAGGGCCCTTGGGAGTAAACAGGCCCCTGTGCAGAAGTCCCAGACCCCCGGCCAAAATCCGATGCTGAATTTGTAGCCTCGCAGAGCCATTGGTGTTTGGCTGCCGGTTTCAGTGACCCCCATGATAGCTGGAAAGCTGTAAAAGTCAAATCAATTTAAACTGGAAGGGGGGCCCTTGAGGTCCTGTACACCCCAGACTTTGTCCATGTTTTTATTTTTTTCTCATGTCAAATGCAATGGAGTTAGTGGGTGTTTTTTCCTGGTGCAAAAGAAAAAGCAGGTTTTTGAGGTTTTTTTCAGCAAATTTCAGAGAAATTCTTAGGGTAAGGGCACAAGGGCAGATTCGGGGAGATAAGTCGGTGACAAATCTCTTCTTCGGGGCGACAATCTCCCCGAACTGCCTTCCCGCCGGCTAGAATGAAAAATCGCCGGCGGGATGGCACTTGCGGTGCTTCGTTTTGTGCCGCGAGGAAAGGCAGTTTGGGGAAATTGTTGCCCCGAATAAGAGGAGATTTGTCGTCGGGGCGACTTATCTCCCTGAATCTGCCCGTGTGCCCTTACCGGGAGCCAATTTTCAGCAGAGATCAGTTGGGCAGGTTGTTGGATTGGAAGGGCCCTGGACAGGGGCCAATGAGCTGCAGAATTAATAATAATAAGGTCCATTAGCTGTAGGAACCACTCGGCTTTCTTGTTAGAACATTAAGCACAGCTGCTAATGAGGGTTTTTACCTTGTTCTACAGCCTCATGGAACAGCTGTTATTGCTCCAGGAGAGAAAAGCCGATTCCCCACTCCACATTCCTCCTTATTAATCATCCAGCCTTAAACCTTCAGCACAGCCCCCCATAAAGCTTCTAACATGATGGACTTGTTTTATCCTCCTTCCAGGTGTGACGGATAAAAGGAATGCGGGTTGGGTGCGTGCTCCGCTCTGTTCAGATAAAGAAAAAAAGAAACAAAAAAAAAAAAGAGCAAAATTTTGTATTTATTCCATTACCAAATGTCAAACAGGGAAGCGCTAATCCTAGAGCAGCCGCTGCATGGGCTTGTGATGTGAGATGATCAGCTAAAGGGAATGGGAAGGTTGTGGGCGTTTTGCCAACCGTGCAGTTTCCAGCCCCACCTGCAGGTGGTGATCCCTCCCAATTGTCCCCTATAAGCCCGGCACGTAAGGGGTTCTCTATGACCCAGTGCAGTGGGCTAAGTGCAGTCACCATGTTTTTCCTATGATTCCAGCATAATTGTAGTTGGGTGGGGAAATGCTCCTGACCCAATTGTATTCATTGTGTCAATTTCAGGGTGTATCTGCCCTGTCCTGCCCCTAAGTCACCCAAAATCCCTGCTTTCAGAGGGTTTTAACGCCCATACTTCTGTCGCTGATTTGTCCCCCTTTACAGCACCATCCCTTCCCCTACACCATTGTCCCGCCCATTTGACATCACCAGCCCGCCCCTTCATGGTCCTATCATTGCCCCTCTCAGCGTCATAAAAAGATGGCAACCCTAGTACCCACATGCAGGGCCACCATCAGAAATCACAAGGCCCCATACAGCAAAACATTTTTGTGCCCCCTGGTGCCTACCCACCTCAGATCCTGCCCCCAAGGCCCCCCTCTAAGTTAAAAAAAAAGTTTTTACAAAAACATTGGTGCTCCGGGGCCCCATAGAATATTTAAAAAAAATAATCGGTGGCCAGGGGTTCAATAAAACTAAAAAAAAACATTGGTGTTCAGTGGAACTTACCTCAGGCTCCTTTTGAGGCTTCAGGACTTTTCACAGCTTCTGCGCTTTAGCTCCTTTCGTGTCTTTGGGTCTTTTTGGTGCGGCTTTGGGTCTTTAGCGCGACTTCAGGTCTACAGCAGCGCATGAACTTTCCAGCATAGCCGTGCCCCCCTTTAGGCACGGTACAGCTTTACCCTCTGTCCCCCCTGATGGCGGCACTGCACGCATGTTCCTAAATACATGCTTATTGCAGCCTAACCTGCTGGCTGTCTGAGACTGGAAAGCAGGAAGTGCCACTAATTCCACAACAGAAGAGCAGAATTCCTGACCAACCGGTAACTAACTGAACCCCACCTGTACCTCCCTCTACTTATGCCACAGCCCACCCTGCCCAGAATTCCCATCATCAGACTCTTATAATAGCCATCAGGCTGCTTTCCCCGTCGCTGACTCTTAATTCTAAAGTTGTGCAGCCCAAACAATGTATCGGCACTTTCCTTTCATTGCTGTTCTCCTAGATTTGTCTCCTAAAATATTCATGTCCTATCCCAGATTGTGCTTACACAAGCGCTGACTGGCACCTATTTCCGGAAACAGAAATTAAATGTTCATATTTAGTGGCGCCCACATGCTGCTTGTTTTATTGATGCATCTGGGAGCTTCCCTTTCATCTGCTGCTTCTATTACACTCAGCAAATACCAACATAGAGCTGCATCATTGCATTTGTATAAAAGGGCACTGATGTGATAATAGGACATCCTATCCCAGATAATGTTGCTCCCTCAATTTCTTTAGGGCGCTTCTACATCTGTGTGTTTTCATATTCTAATAACTATAAAGGGAAACCAGCCATTTATGGTTCCGCTAAGGTTTCTTTATACAGTAAGTGGACCGGGTTTACCAAGTTCCCAAAATCTCAAACTGGAGGTTTGAATAATCTTGGACTACTGTGGTCACAATGCTGTATTATAGAGATAGCTGGAAATTAAACCATAAAGCATGGTAGAACTGCTGTGTAGGAGATAATCTACACAATGGCAGCACTCTGTTCCAGGTAGTGGCTGTAAAGCTATTCAGTCTAGAGTCCTGTGTGGACCATTTTTGGAAACCCGTACCCGACCCATACCCACAACCTGAACCCGCAATTTAATCCGCATGTTCCCGATACCGCGCCCAAAATAGGCCAACTAACCTTCTGACTTGGGGGTTATGCAAAACCGGAAGAACCACAAGGGATCAAGGCCGCACCTTTGTTGGGTACCCAGCTTAGTTACCCGCGGACTGCCCGCACGGCCAAGGAATCAGGGACTTTTTGCCCAAGACCCGATCACTTTGCGGGTATTCCGGTGGTACCCAACTCGATGCAGGACTCTCAGTCACAAGAACATTTGTGAGGTTGGGCACTGATTTGTGGGATCAGTCTTGGCTCACAGTTCCAATTCATCCCAGAGGGGTTCAGTTGGGTTGAGGGCAGGACTCTGTGTCGTTGAGTTCAGGGTCGGACTGGGGGGCCTGGGGCCCACCAGGACTAATGTCCAGGGCCCCCTCTGACCCCTACCCCCTGCTATGACGCGCCTATAGGTGCAGATGGCGCTGCACGGCGCCTTAAATAAAACTTTATTTTTCTGAATCTGATCAGGAGACGGCACTGCTGGGGTCCCATTAAGGGTTGGGGCCCACCGGGTTTTTTCCCGGTATCCCGCCGGGCCAGTCCAACACCGCTTGAGTTCTACCACTCCCACCTGAGCAAACCCATTCTTTACAAAAATATAGGTAAATGGAGGGCACACTCATTTAAAAAAATAAAGAAACAAAATGCAATTGGAGGTGCAAAAAACCTAAAGTCACCCCTACAGAGCAACCACATATAACATGTCAAGTATCAGGTCTGCACACAAGACAGAAAAAAGAACAAGAAGCGGATACACCTGCCAAATGAGAATGGCCCCAACGTTTCGGCACACAGCCTTTGTCAAGGGGATTCTGAATCCCCTTGACAAAGGCTGTGTGCCGAAACGTCTATAAGTTTTTTGTGAGTATGCAGACCTGATATTTGACAAACCCATTCTTTACCCACCTGGCTTGGGGGCATGATACTGCCAAAACAGGAAAGGGCTTTCCCCAAACTGAGAATTGTCAGGAATGTACCATTTCTTTCAAATGAACCAGTGGCCCAAACCATTATTCCACTTCCACCAAATTTTACCGTTGGCATAATGTATGTCATGTTCTTCTGGCATCTTCCAAACCCAGACTTGTCCATCAGCCTGGCAGCTGGTGAAATGCCATTTATCCCTCCAGAGGACGTTTTTTCCACTGCCCCAGAGTCCAATGTTGGTGCCCTTCATATCACTCAAGCCAATGTTTGGCTTTGCACAGGGGAGTTAATTTGTCTGCTTGTAAGAAACCCCCATCCACCCTACGGATAGTTCTTGTGCCGGCATTGCTTCTGGCGCAGGGCAGAGTGTCTGGATATTTATTGCACATCACCAACCCCTTTCATATGATTATATATATATATATATATATATATATACACTGTATATACAACCAATATATCTCGAAATGTCTGGCCCCAATCAGCAGAGGTCGACTCCTGATGCTAAAAAGGGACCCTATGAGATCATTTAACAAGCCACCTTTGTAGAAGGCCTGGAGAACCCATTAATTATCTTGTTAAGGGGCTGTGTTCCCAGGGCTGCGGTATTGACATCCCCATTGATTTGCATTATATTGCACTATATTGATAGCACCTCAATGACTTTCCCCGAGTCGGCTAATCTGCCAATCAGAAGCTGGATTCGATAAGCCGCATTCAGCATAGCTGGCGGTGCCTTATTCCTCTTGATAATAGATCCTTTTAAAGGTTCAGTAACATTTTATATCATTTCAGCTGTGTGCCATGTTATAAATATCAATTATCAAACACAATTTCAGTATAAACTTAGTACAATTTAAGGGGATATTTAAAATGTTAACTTTTAGTATGATGTAGAATGCACACTTCTAAGCAACTTTTCATTTGGTCTTCATTTTTTATAGTTTTTGAATTATTTGTCTTTTTCTTCTGACTCTTTCCAACTTTCAGTGGGGGGGGTCGCTGACCCCATCTAAAAAGCAAATGCTCTGAAAGACTACACATTTATTGTTGTTGTCCCTTTTGATTCTTCATCTTTCTATTCAGGCCTCTCCTATTCATATTCCAGTCTCTTATTCCTATCAATGCATGGTTGCTAGGATTATTAGGACCCTAGCAACCAGATGGTTGAAATTGCAAACTGAAGAGCTGCTGAATAAAAAGCTAAATAACTCATAAAAACACAAATAATAAAAAAAAAAATGAAAACCGATTGCAAATTGTCTCAGAATATCCCTCTCTACATCATACTAACAGTTAATTTAAAGGTGCACAACCCCTTTAAACAGGACTTTAGCTTTATTATCACATATAGTATTAGGTTTAATACCCCCAGTCTCTATATTGGGTTCCTGAAGGTTCTCCCAAGGTCCAAACCCACTGGTTCCTGATACAACTGCCCCTAGTGTATGTGACTGTAATAGGAAGGGATGCACCGAATCCAGGATTCAGCTTTTGTCAGCAGGATTTGGCCGAATCCTTCTGCCCGGTCGAACCGAATCTGAATTTGCATATGCAAATTAGGGACGGGGAGGGAAATCATGTGACTGTCACAAAACAAGGATGTAAAAAATGTTTTCCAACCCCTAATTTGCAAATTAGGATTTGCTTCAGTATTTGGCCGAATTTTTCGCGAACGATTCAGGGGTTCAGCCGAATCCAAAATAATGGATTCGGTGCATCCCTAGGGTCCTTAGATTGCAAGCTCCGCTGATGGGAACGATATATAATCTCTATAAAGCTCTGCAGAATATAGTTATATAACGAGACGTGTTGGACCTTGGGAAGTTCTGCGTTACCGGAAGGTCCTGCTGAACGTCTGTTTGTTCTCCTCGCGGTATAAGTGCTCCGTATTGAATAAGCGGCCGAGGCCAATCAATGGCTCTTACTTTGTACAATCCCATAAGCAGCGGGATGTGAGCGCCGAAAGCTCGAAACCGGGTCCTTCCCCTTGTGCCAAACCTGGGCTGAAAGGTTTTCCAGTTCCAGACGCTCAGCTGTTGGCCCGATCCATGCGAAGGAGAAACACAACAGAAACACAAATATCTCTTGTTTAACCCAACAACAACCAGAAAGGGTTTTAACTATAGAAGAAGCAGATTCTGCAAGTGCTGGGGGGCCCCAAGAGCTATAGGGGGGCCCTAAAATCAGAAAACCGGGGGACCCAGTAACTGACCCAGTATCTTCTAGTGACTCCGCCGGTTCTTTGCAATGGGTTTATTGGGTGTTTATGAAACAACAGAGGTTGGGTTATGTTATGGTAACATGACTTATACGGGACAGAACACATTGGAGCCCAGACAGTCTCACCGGGACATGGGTCCGGCATTAGTACAAGCAGTTCAATCAGCCGGGCAGAAGTTTGGCACAGAACCAAAGTAACGTGGCTGAGATGCAGTAAAGGAGGCAAGAAAACAACTGGTGTATAGAGTACAGGGAAAGGCAAAGAAAATACTGCTGCAAAACCTTGCTGGACTGTGACTCCCAGCAGAGATGTGGGAGATGTAGTCTACAAACATTATACAGTTATATGTATATTTTTACAGGGGGGGGTCAATACCTAAACTATGCCCAGATTTGACAAGGGGGTCATCTCTGCTGTATAGAGAGTTCTTGGAAGGACGGGTAGATATTCAGTTTTGGATTTTCCTTAAAGGCACCTTTAAAGGAGAACTAAAGCCTAACTAAAGAAGTAGCTAGAAATGTTGTACATTATGTTTTGTGCTTCTGTACCAGCCCAAGGCAACCACAGACCTTTAGTAGTAAAGATCTGTGTCTCCAAAGATGCCCCAGTAGCTCCCCATCTTCTTTTCTGCTGATTCACTGCACATGCTCTGTGCTGCTGTCACTTACTGAGCTTAGGGACCGACTCACAATATACAGTACACATAGAATAGAAATGTCACAATATAAGGCTGATTAGTAATTAATACAGATAATTACTACATGGCAGCACAGAAACCAGTGCAATTAACATCAGAATTTAATAATCAGCAAACCTGTAGCATCAGCTTATATTACAGGGGAAGCTCATTTTCTGCTGGATAATTAGTGACGAGCCCTAAGCTTAGCTTCTCAACAGCCAATCAGAGCCCACTGAGCATGTGAGTGTCACAGACACTTTCCAAGATGGTGACCCCCTGTGACAAGTTTGAAGTCCTGGATCATTGCTGCTATTGACAAGCTGAAACTTTAGGCTCGTGCAATAAATTCACTAAAATATGGCATTTTTAGCCACAGTTTTTAGAGGTTAGTTCTCCTTTAAGTTAACTTTTAGTATATTATAGAGTGGCCAATTCTAAGCAACTTTTCAATTGGTCCTCTTTTTTAATAGTTTTTGAACTATTCCAGCTTTCAAATGGGGGTCACTGACTCCATCTAAAAAAACAGATGTGTAAGGCTACACATGTATTGTTATTGCTACTTTTTATTACTCATCTTTCTATTCAGGCCTCTCCTATTCATATTCAAATCAATGCATTGTTGCTAGGGTCATTTGGACCCTAGCAACCAGATGACTGAAATTGCAAACTGGAGAGCTGCTGAATAAAAAGCTAAATAACTAAAAAAAAAAACATGAAAAACAATTGCAAGTTGTTTTAGAATACTGCTGTTTACAACATGATACTAAAATTGAATTTAAAGGCGAACAACCCTTTTAATCCTGTAACTTTTATAGTAAAATAACCTGGCCAATCAGCTTGCAGACAGGGACCATTATCCTCCCCTGAATTGTGCAGTGTGACGGAACACACGCAGCACCAGGATCACTCCATTCATATAAGACATTGAACATTGGAGTGAGTATGTTATTTATTTATCACCCTGAGCATCAAAACAGTGGAAAAAAAACGATAATTTATTTACAAAATCTCTCAATCAAGACCAAGTGGATGTATAATTTAAAGGGGAGAACAAACAAGCCCTATACATATTTTATAGAGTGCATTACGATTGCCTTTCTATGTATAATTTGTATTTTTAATGTATAAAGTGCTGATTTAAAGCGATGACTATAGAAGCCAATCTCAGCGGATGCACCGAGAGTTAAATACAGTTCACTGCTCTCACTTGTAGGTGTTGGCAGCTGCTTTAAAGGAGAAGGAGCAGTTTATTGCCAATAGTTTAGCTGCAATAGTACAAGCCATAACACTATATTCATTCTGCAGAATGTTTTACCATACCTGAGTAATCAGCTCTAGAAGCTCTCTGTTTGTTTAGGATAGCAGCTGCCATATTAGCTTGGTGTGACATCACTTCCTGCCTGAGTTTCTCCCTGCTCACTCATAGCTCTGGGTTCAGATTACAGCAGGGAGTGGGGGAGAGTAGCAAACTGAGCATGCTCAAGCCCTAGCCCTGGAGGTTTAAGATGAAAACAGTTAGTCTGATACAGAAGCCCATGATTACACAATAGAAGGAAAGAAATGTGGTGTTTCTTTTGACAGAGGACTCAGAGCAGCATTACTTTGAGGGTTTACTGGTGTTTTTATATAGACCTTTCTGATAAAACGTACTTTGTTTTTACCTTTCCTTCCCTTTTAAGAGATGTAGGCACTTTAGTCATAAGGAAAGATTTACCAGCACAACCTGGAGGAAATCAGAATTGTGAGAACCTCGAACATCCCAATCTGCCTTAATAATGTTGTAACAAATAATATTGCAAGACTGCATGAAAACCAGTGCAGCCTGCAGCATGCTCATAATCTTTGTTTAAAGGGGTTGTTCACCTTTACATTGACTTTTAGGTAGGGATGCACCGAATCCCCAAATCCTGCACGAAAGATTCGGCCAAATACCGAAATGGATCAGAATCCTAATTTGCATATGCAAATTAGGGTGGGAAGGGGAAAACATGTTTTTACTTCCTTGTTTTGTGAAAAAAAGTCACATGATTTCCCTGCCCTAATTTGCATAAGCAAATTAGGATTCGGTTCGGCCAGACAAAAGGATTAGGCTGAATCCCGCCGAATCCTGGCCAAATCGCCATACAAATCATCATACCCCAAAGCTGCTAAAAATCCAAATCTGAAAATATTCCCATCTCAAACCTGCCGAGGTCTGTAGAAGCCTTGACATCGTGATCTGTGCTGGATAATCCGATAAAGTCGGGGTTTTCTGCCGACAATCTAAATCCAATATATATATATATATATATATATATATACATGCTGCCATAGTTTTATAGGATCTCTCTGTACAGACTATGAGTAAACTTAGGGGCTGTTCCTGCTGAATTGTGCTTAGTACAGGGGAATTCCTATGCTGCCATAGTTTTATGGGATCTCTCTGTACAGACTATGAGCAAACTGAGGGGCTGTTCCTGCTGAATTGTGCTTAGTACAGGGAATACCTATGCTGCCATAGTTTTATGGGATCTCTCTGTACAGACTATGAGCAAACTGAGGGGCTGTTCCTGCTGAATTGTGCTTAGTACAGGGAATACATATACTGTCATAGTTTTATGGGATCTCTCTGTACAGACTATGAGCAAACTGAGGGACTGTTCCTGCTGAATTGTGCTTAGTACAGGGAATACCTATGCTGCCATAGTTTTATGGGATCTCTCTGTACAGACTATGAGCAAACTGAGGGGCTGTTCCTGCTGAATTGTGCTTAGTACAGGGAATACATATACTGTCATAGTTTTATGGGATCTCTCTGTACAGACTATGAGTAAACTTAGGGGCTGTTCCTGCTGAATTGTGCTTAGTACAGGGAATACCTATGCTGCCATAGTTTTATGGGATCTCTCTGTACAGACTATGAGCAAACTGAGGGGCTGTTCCTGCTGAATTGTGCTTAGTACAGGGAATACATATACTGACATAGTTTTATGGGATCTCTCTGTACAGACTATGAGTAAACTTAGGGGACTGTTTCTGCTGAATTGTGCTTAGTACAGGGAATACATATACTCAAATAGAACTATGTTCTCAGCTTGTCACGGCAAAGCCCTGATAGGCTGATCCTTTCCCTGATTCCCTATGTGGGAGGGATAGAGAGTGTCCAGTAATGATGAGAAGGCTCTGTGTTCCGCTGTATCGGGGGCTCTGCCTGTCACAGCTCATGTTTTATTCTCTCAGTTTAGGGCTGTCATTGTTCATTCTGGAATCTGAGCTTCTTCCTTCTCTTTTATTTCACTCTCTCTCTCGTGCTGCAACACTGCCTCGTCTTCTTCAAAGAGAACGCCTGGAATAATCTGTGATTAAAGGCAAGATGGGCCTCCCTCATTATTTTCTACTCCCGGACCCTCTGTTCCACCAACTGAGTCGATCTATATGTTCCTTAGATGTGAATTACCCTTCTCCCTCTGAGCCGTCAGTTTGTGCTTTATTTATATATATATATATATATATATATATATATATATATATATATATATATATATATATATATATATATATATAACAAACAAGGGAAAGTTGATATATTGTATATATATATATATATATACACATACACACGGTTTAGCATATGAAAAAGGCCAAGGTTTATCAGTGGGATGGGGAATACGGAAGATCTTTCATTCTTGAAAGGGAAACGATATCTCTGCTGCTGTTACATAACCTTATTTATGTCAGTTATATTATTGTCACACGCTGAATACGGGCGGCCATGCTTTGCCTTAAATATTCTCACTTGATATTCAAATCCAAGAATGATAGTCAGGGTCACTGCTGTTTTATTATTAGCTTGCGGGAGAGGGAAATCCTGCTCAGCTCGGTACAGAAGAGAAATAATGTCATTAAACGGTGGCTGCCAAGAGCAGATTGATATTCAACAGGAGCAGGTTCAAGAGATCAGGCTCATTTGTACAGGTAAAACCTTTTTCAGCTGTATCCTAATACTGATCCAAGAGGGGGCTAAAAGGAAAATATTATAGATGGGGAAAAGAAGAGATCAATGTGAGTAGCAGATGATATCATTACGTGGTGGTTGCCAAGAGCAGACAGATGTTCATCAGCAGCAGGTACCAGAGATCAGGCCAGTTATTGACATCAAACAGGTACAACCTTTTTCAGATGCATCCTAATACTAATCCAAGAGCTGGCCAAAGAGAAGATATTATAGATTGGAGAAATGAGTCCATTGGGAGTGACAGATGATATCATTAAATGATGGGTGTCAAGAGCAGAGAGATGTTGAACAAGAGCAGGTACAGAAATCCAGTGGGTTTGTGACATCAAACAGGTACAACCTTTTTTCAGCTCCATCCAAATACTGATCCAAAAGGGGGCCAGATAGAAGATATTATAGAGAGGAAAAAAGAGTCCATTGGGAGTAGCAGAGGATATCATTAAACCAAGAGTTGCCAAGAGCAGACAGATGTTCATCAGGAGCAGGTACAAGAGATAAGGCCGGTTAGTGACACCAAACAGGTGCAACCTTTTTCAGCTACATCCTAATACTGATCCAAGAGGGGGCTAAAAAGAAAATATTATAGATGGAGAAAAAAAGAGTTCATTGGGAGTAGAAGATGATATCATTACGGTGGTGGTTGCCAAGAGCAGAGAGATGTTCATCAGGAGAAGGTACAAGTGATCAGGCCGGTTAGTGACATTAAGGATGCAAAAACTTTTTCAGCTACATCTTAATACTGATCAAAGAGTTGGCCAAAGAGAAGATATTATAGATTGGAGAAATGAGTCCATTGGGAGTGACAGATGATATCATTAAATGATGGGTGTCAAGAGCAGAGTGATGTTGAACAAGAGCAGGTATAGAAATCCAGTGGGTTAGTGAAACAGGTACAACCTTTTTCAGCTGTGTTAATTACTGATCCAAGAGGGGGCCAAAGAGAAGATATTATTAGGGATGCACCGAATCCACTATTTTGGATTCGGCCGAACCCCTGGACTGAATCCAATCCTAATTTGCATATGCAAATTAGGGGTGGGAAGGGTAAAACATGTTTTACTTCCTTGTTTTGTGACAAAAAGTCACGTGATTTCCCTCCCTGTCCCTAATTTGCATATGCAAATTAGGATTAAGATTCAGTTGAGCCGGGCAGAAGGATTTGACCGAATCCGAATTCTGCTGAAAAAGGTGGAATCCTGGCCGAATCCTGGATTTGGTGCATCCCTAGATATTATAGATTGGAGAAATGAGTTGTATTGGGAGTAGCAGATGATATCATTAAATGATGGGTGGCAAGAGCAGAGAGATGTTGAACAGGAGCAGGTACAATTGATCCAGTGGGTTAATTCAGAGTGAGACTTTGGAGATTGATCATTTACTCGGCTAGATTCTTCAGTGCGCTTAGCCTTAGCCAATAGTCATGAGCAACCCTAACCAGCCTTTTCCAAACCCAGACCCAATCCCACCCAGCAGGTCATCACTTATAAATCTGCACCAGACTCACCCTTTTCTGATATCACTGGATGGAGTAGGGCAGGCGTAACTGTATAAATGAAATATGTAAAGGGCTGGGTCAGGGTCACCTTGAGCTGTGGACTCCTCTGGGGTTCAAGCCGAACCACACAATATAAGGGGGTGAAACTGAATAGGACTTTGGGTTGACCACTTATTTCCTTTTCTTTCTGTTGTTAGAAGTATAGGTGATACAATCTATGTTTTTATACAACGGTAACCTTGTTATAAGCTAAGGAGGCCTTCACCAAAGGTTTGGCCACCAAGGCAGGTTGAATCAAAAAGGAACAACCGTAGTTCTTCTCTTAATCCCCAACTGCGCTTACCTATTGCGTGATGGATTTATTGACCTTCCGGAAGTGCCAAGCAAGTATTCTAATTACATACACAGGAAGTAGGGAAGGCGGAAAGACCCAATATGGACCATCTGCTTTCGTTAGGCTTACATGGACTGATTGTTTTTTCTATTACCTTGCTGCCCACTTTGATGGGCTCTTGATTAGATCATTAGCTAAAAATAAATGTTGCTGAGCCAACATCAGGAATCACATCACTCTTGTGTAAATAGGGATATTTTGTTGGTGGCAACGTCTCTTGCAATCTACTAGGTACCCTAAAAATAAAGTATGTCCTGGTCTTTCTTTTCCTCCTGGTCTTTATCTTTATGTTGAGCTCTCTAGTTACACTGCTTCAAGGCAGAATAGATGCCCTATTCCCCATAGAGTGCAATATGTTGAGTAGTACATGCACTGTTGGATGTACCATCAGCTCAACAGCAGGCGGTTATCTACAAGGATTGCAACTTGGTCCTTAGCCTTAAGGGGCCCTAATATCATAATAAATTGCCTCTTTTCACTAGAGGAAGAAACGTTGTGTGAAGGGAGCATTTCCCAATGCCACATGCAAGACTTAACATCTACAAGTAGATAGGGGGAGAAATCTGTGGGGTAATTTTCTAGTGTAAGGCCAATCTTGAGGCCTGGAGGTCCTAAACTGTAATGCCCCTACATTGACTAGACTAATGGAATGATCATAAATCTAGTCAGTCTAAGGGCATTTGGGTAATTGTATAATTAGAAGAGGAAAAGTTTGGAGAGTGTTGCTCTTGTAGATCCAAAACCCTTGATGACTTGATGGCTTAACAGCCCCCAAGCTCCTTCTGTTCCAGAGAACTAGTGGTTTCACCAAGGATTTGGATTATGACTCAAGATAAAGTCAAGATAATCCACTTTCTCTCATTTTATTGGACTGTAAGAATATTACTGCATTGCCAGTATTGGATAATTGCGTTTCTACCCATTGGCAGGTACTCTATCAACCATGCTTTATTGAAAAGATGGATGTAGACTTTTTGTTGTTTCCCCCAGTAAATTTGTATTAGGAAAACCTGTTTTCCATTGTTGACCAGTTAGATGTTGCCCTATCTAATAAGTATGTCTTTGCCCCAGGCCCTCTGACTGTGACTTCTGTGATATCAGCAGGCAGATCAGACTGGCCCATAGGGCTACTAGGGTTTTGGTGAGCCCTGGACTGTCCTGTTGGACCTAATGCCCCTGAGATTAGCTGCCTTGGTCTCCCTGAGCCCCATTACCTTAAACGTCTGCAGTCAAAGCCAGAAACCGGCATTCACTACCAAGAACTGTGCACCTCACCCACAGTAGATGTCAAACCGGGGCACTGAGTCTTACATATTTGCTGGGGGCCCCTAGGGTCAAACTTCTCTGGTGATGCATTGATGCCCCAGATTGTCACTATCAACAAGGAATATACTTTAGGGCTTGTCTGTGAGATGCAGCCCATGAGTTGGACAGTGATGTGGTTTAGTTTGTTTTGTATCATTTTTAGGTACACTGTGAAAATTATCACACGTTCATCTTACAATGAGTGTAAATGTGCCATGCTTTCTTGTGGGCTTGTGACCTACATTTTGGTCATACTGGGCCAAAGAGCTTTATCCGTTTAGTCTCTTAGCAACACCAATTTTGGCAGTTTCAGCTTGTCATCATGCACTAAGGAGAACTTCAGTTCCAATTGCTATGCATATAGGGGGCAGATTCAAGGACATTTCTGTACATAGCTCCATTTATTTTCCTACATACAGTCCTGACAGGTCCCCCAGTCCCAAATGATGATGCTACTGCCCTGTTTCACTGTGGTAATGATGTCCTATGGGTGATGTGGTGGGTTTGTACCAAATCTAACATCTCACAGTAAAGCAAATAATGAAATATAAGCATTATGCTGTCATGGGGCTTGCCTAAAGGACGGAAGATGCCCTCTATTGAAAACTATATTGTAAATTCTAATCTTTTTAGGCTTCTGGACCCACAGAGGTTGCAAAGTATGTTCCCCTAATCATGGTTCCCTTGTGAGCCCTGATGAGATTTGGGTTGGACTTTTTTGACTAATAGTTTCTTTGTGAACTTAGGTGAGATGATGGTTGGGCTTTCTTGAGTAATAATTCTCTTGTGAATAAAGGTGAGATGTGGGTTGGACTTTCTAGAGTTATAGTACCCTACTTGTTGTCCTCAACACATGCCAAGTCTATGGTTCCATTGTGAGCCTTGATGAGATGTTGGTTGAGCTTCCTTGAGTAATGGTTCCCTTGTGAATAAATATGAGATGTGGGTTCGACTTTCTAGAGTTATGGAACCCTACTTGTTGTCCCCAACACATGCCAAGTCTATGGTTCCCTTGTGAGCCTTGATGAGATGTTGGTTAAGCTCCCTTGATTAATGGTTTCCTTGTGAATAAATATGAAATGTGGGTTTAGCATTCTTGAGTTAAGTTCCATTGTGAATAAATATTAAGTAATGTTCCCTTGTGAATAAATATGAAATGTGGGTTGAACTTTCTAGAGTTATGGAACCCTACTTGTTGTCCTCAACAAATGCCAAGTCTATGGTTCCATTGTGAGCCTTCATGAGATGTTGGTTGAGCTTCCTTGAGTAATGGTTCCCTTGTGAATAAATATGAGATGTGGGTTGGACTTTCTAGAGTTATGGAACCCTACTTGTTGTCCCCAACACATGCCAAGTCTATGGTTCCATTGTGAGCCTTAATGAGATGTTGGTTAAGCTTCCTTGATTAATGGTTCCCTTGTGAATAAATATGAAATGTAGTTTGGACATTCTTGAGTTATGGTACCCTACCCCATAAGTACCCCAAAGTAGTCCAAGTTTATGGATTGATTCAGAATTCGTTGTTATAATACTGGTCATAGTCTACAGTCTGTGGCTTAGCTTCCAATTAGTTGGACCCACTGTTGGTCTCATCTTAAGGGAAGAGGATCTGTTTTGCATTATGCATCAGTTGCAACCTTAAAATGTTTTGGTTCACAAATATATGTTTAGCCCTCTCTTGAAGCTATTGTAGGGTGCTGTTCATACAGCCCATAAAAATAATGTACATGAAGACCTACCTGCCAGTGGAACAAGATAAGAGCTGAAAGGTATGTGGAATACCAGCAGGGGGGGCAGTGAGCTACAAACGAGGATTGGAGAAGCAGGAGGCAATTAGCAGCAGTAAAAGGCTGCAAAAGAAGCAAACTACAACACATATGATTTATTACTAGGAATTAATGGTAAATGAAATAGTGAATATGAGTGATAGGTCTAGGGGTGGGGTAATTTGGTTCTTATACCGATAAATGCTACAATATCACCAATATGTGGTACATTAGTGGCCACGTTACTATATTATTATCTGTTTCCCTTTAACATAGTCTGCTATAATATAATAATGGAACAGACAGTCCCTTCATGTACGTTCCTTTGCCCTCAATTACCAGATAAAAGGCACCCCTTACAGTCAGTTACACGCTCCCATCTCATTTCTCCAGTCTATTATGGAAGCCCCTTTACACATGGTTATATCATATAACTATAGGGACTTTTTTTTGGTGACCAATTGAGGATACAGAGAGTAGCATTGACTCCCATCAGAGGAACTGAGAGAGCCTCACTGCTTTCCAGTGGTTTGAAGAACTGGCTTTAAAGTTCTACTGGATTTTTATTTTACATGAATTCCCCCCCCTCCGCTGTTTGCTGATCCAGTTACATGATCAATGGCTTTACCCAAGGAAATAGCATATTCCTGGCTTCCACAGTGTCTAATGAGCCTCAGGGGGGCTCTAGACCCAGGCGTTCCACTCATGTGATTCTAATGCATTTCACAGCAAGGGGGTTGTTCCGGGGAACGATAGAATAACATGTTCTTCCTATGTACAACCCACCATGCAACAGCCAGCAAGGTCCAAGCATTACTTATATACATTATGGGACACTTTAGGAAACACACTATCAATGACTTGGGAGCTAACGAGGAGATTGAGGGTACAAGTCCATGGATTTTTAACCTCCTGTCTAAGTGAAGCACCACGATGAATATGTTGAAATATCTACATGTGCATCATTCCCCCTGCCCACCTATTTACCCCTCTCGCCCACCGATGGTGTTGTGTGTTTTCTCCTACTCCAGCCTCGCTCATTAATTGGCTCAAGCTTGATATACATTTCCTTTTATTACAAATTGGGCAATTAGCTAAGTCAAGCAGCAACATAGTGGAGGGTTCCTTGATGGTTGAATTTGAAAGATATACATAGATTTGGGCTTATGGAAATCCTAGAGGGTTGTCCATGCCACTCAATTGTGCTCCAGTCTACCAATGGCATGCTTGACTCTTATCCAAGTCCGTCACTGGCTGCACTGCAGAAAGCATTGAAATCTGAGGATCCTCCAGCTTTACACGTACCATAGGGCATTATCTGAGGCAGTGGCAGAAACCATTGAGTATAATGGCCTAGTATTACCCAGGGCTTACAAGGGGCAGCACATTTCCTAATGGCTACAGATGCTGTTCTATCTATAAACAGAAAGGACATTGAGTTACAGAGCAATATCCAAATAACACACCTTATGCCATTTCTATTGTGCACTGATATAAATAGCATGGTTATTGTTTGTCGTTTAAGGAATGTATACAAAGGAAAAGAGAAGAATCCACTAAAAGGGTCTGGGATAGACTCTATGCCAAGAGCTTTACCCACCCAGGCACAATGGAGTGTAAATATGTTGTTGTCTGAATCTCCAGGGAATCTCTGTGCAGCTGCCTGCTCTATCCAGTGCATTCATGTCTAACATAAAGCAACGAGGCTGAATTATGGATTCATCCCCCCCTTTGTAAATGTATTTTGTCATGTTAGATGTAGGATCGGAGCCTTTAGGGTCAATGGTTGCCTACGTGAGGGGGAGGGTTCTGTTGCTTTAACCTGCTGTTTCATAACAAGCAAACAATATTACCCAAAGATGCAAAAATAGCAATAAAACATTCTGGGTGTGGGTGGGTGTTTAAAAGGCTTTGCCTCTAGTAGCACTGTCCAGATTATTACTTACTCTAAACTGCAACTGCACCAAGAACTGTGTGTGTGTCTGTCCATAATAACTGACAGCAGTGCAAATAATAGTCTCTGGGAAGAGTGTGTGACTGTGGAATAGCAGGTATAGTAGGGAGAGATGGTGCCTATAGTAACAGTGGTTAATAGTCTCTGGGAAGGGAGTGTGACTCTGGGATAGCAGGTATAGTAGGGAGAGATGGTGCCTATAGTAACAGTGGATAATAGTCTCTGGGAAGGGAGTGTGACTGTGGGATAGCAGGTATAGTAGGGAGAGATGGTGTCTATAGTAACAGTGGATAATAGTCTCTGGGAAGGGAGTGTGACTGTGGGATAGCAGGTATAGTAGGGAGAGATGGTGCCAATAGTAACAGTGGGATAATAGTCTCTGGGAAGGGAGTGTGACTGTGGGATAGCAGGTATAGTAGGGAGAGATGGTGTCTATAGTAACAGTGGATAATAGTCTCTGGGAAGGGAGTGTGACTGTGGGATAGCAGGTATAGTAGGGAGAGATGGTGCCTATAGTAACAGTGGATAATAGTCTCTGGGAAGGGAGTGTGACTGTGGGATAGCAGGTATAGTAGGGAGAGATGGTGTCTATAGTAACAGTGGATAATAGTCTCTGGGAAGGGAGTGTGACTGTGGGATAGCAGGTATAGTAGGGAGAGATGGTGCCAATAGTAACAGTGGGATAATAGTCTCTGGGAAGGGAGTGTGACTGTGGGATAGCAGGTATAGTAGGGAGAGATGGTGTCTATAGTAACAGTGGATAATAGTCTCTGGGAAGGGAGTGTGACTGTGGGATAGCAGGTATAGTAGGGAGAGATGGTGCCTATAGTAACAGTGGATAATAGTCTCTGAGAAGGGAGTGTGACTGTGGGATAGCAGGTATAGTAGGGAGAGATGGTGCCTATAGTAACAGTGGATAATAGTCTCTGAGAAGGGAGTGTGACTGTGGGATAGCAGGTATAGTAGGGAGAGATGGTGCCTATAGTAACAGTGGATAATAGTCTCTGGGAAGGGAGTGTGACTGTGGGATAGCAGGTATAGTAGGGAGAGAGGGTGTCTATAGTAACAGTGGATAATTGTCTCTGGGAAGGGAGCGTGACTGTGGGATAGCAGGTATAGTAGGGAGAGATAGTGCCTATAGTAACAGTGGATAATAGTCTCTGGGAAGGGAGTGTGACTGTGGGATAGCAGGTATAGTAGGGAGAGATGGTGTCTATAGTAACAGTGGATAATAGTCTTTGGGAAGGGAGTGTGACTGTGGGATAGAAGGTATAGTAGGGAGAGATGGTGCCTATAGTAACAGTGGATAATAGTCTTTGGGAAGGGAGTGTGACTGTGGGATAGCAGGTATAGTAGGGAGAGATGGTGCCTATAGTAACAGTGGATAATAGTCTCTGGGAAGGGAGTGTGACTGTGGGATAGCAGGTATAGTAGGGAGAGATGGTGTCTATAGTAACAGTGGATAATAGTCTCTGGGAAGGGAGTGTGACTGTGGGATAGCAGGTATAGTAGGGAGAGATGGTGTCTATAGTAACAGTGGATAATAGTCTTTGGGAAGGGAGTGTGACTAAAGTAGGGAGAGATGGTGCCTACTTACTTACTTGTGAACCAATGCTGTTTATGTAGATGTTGCTCTTGGAGAAGAAGAAGAAGTTTCCCAGATTCACACTTGGTTTCTGGGACAGTCTCAGCACAGTAATTAATCATCTCCACTGATGGTGCCTCCATCATTTGCCTTAATACAAGAGCACCGTAGCCTGCTCTATATATATATATATATATTTCCTTTCTTATTTTAAGGTGACAACGTTAAAGGGACAATTCAGAGCAGTATTCACCATAAATCCAATAAGTAAATGTGCTCTGATTATCATTGAAGTGGATGATGTTGTGCCCTCCCCCCCAGTTTTTTTTAAAATACAGCAGATGCCTAATGATGGGCTTAATTGTGTTCCAGATTCTATTGCAGAAACAAAGGATGAGAGCCGGGGATATACAGGTATAGACATTATAGAGGGTTATTGATTGTTCCAGCCCACAAGAGTTGCTCCGTTATTATGTATGACCCAGGGCACTGGCAGGTGCTGGATATATAGTAAATCATGGGATCCCAGGAATGAGTTTGTCAATACTGTAGTTAGGCAAAGTCCCATAAGATTTAATTAGCAGACTAGTTTAGGTAAGGGAACTATTTAAAGATAAACCCTGCAGGAGTTCTACAGTCTGAATGACTAGTCACTATAATAATGTCCAGAGAAAGTATAGTAGTAAATATAGTAATAAATACACTCACTCTTTCATGTTACATGAAGTACAAGACGTGAGCCCTGAATATCTGTATATATTTACATGACTCTGAATGGGAGTGAAAATATATCAGAATTACCCAGAGGATTTGCCTTTTGACTATATTCCATAAAAGATTTAAATACGACGCCATTAGATAATGTGTGAACAGAACATTCCCGTGTTGTATTTACACATGAGTGGGAGGTGCCATATCGCTTCCCATGAGACAATGATGAGGGCAGAGTTTATTGTGTGAACATTCCTTCTCTGTATCGTTTATTAATACAGATAGGGAGCAGCTGTTATAGTCACGTGGATGAGCCATGATTATGTGCCACCCTCAAGTGCTCTAACATCCATATCAAGATATGCACTATTATTTAATGTGGAGCACACATGTTTCTCAAATGGCTGGATAGATATATATATATATATATATATATATATATATATATATATATATATATATATATATATATATATATATATATATATATATATATACAGAATTATCAATATATTTAAGACAGAGACATTATGTGCATACTGCTACTAAAAAATGCCTTACCCTTTAAACAAAACAGGGATTGTTTGTCCATATATTGCAATATATTTAAGCTGGCCAACTACGTCAAAGTCATCCCATATCTGGCCAGTCCTACGCTTGATTTTTATCTGATTCATTAAGAATTCTATTGCTTCATTATACAATTTACAAAGGGACTAAGTTTTACCTGCAACTTACTAGCTGCTTTCAAAGTAAAACTCCCAAACTTGGCTGCCCTTTTATTAGACACCAGTGGGATCACCTGACTATAGCTTAGAATATATATATATATATATACACACACACAAAAACTTTGGGGGAGGCGGCCAAGGTCCACACTCTCAGGACTTAAAAATTAGATAAACTAGTCTTTTGTTAATAACACCTTCTTTACTGAATATATATATATATGGTCCTTGATAATGGTCCTAGAGATGGACCAAAACGTTGACCAGTTTTAATGTAATTTAATAAATATTAGATTTTTAATCAAAATCCCAGTGTGCACTCATGCTTTCTGGATTAGTTATATATATAGATTAGGGATGCAGGATTCTGCCTTTTTCAGCAGAATTCGGATTCGGCTGAATCCTTCTGCCTCGCCGAACCGAATCCTAATTTGCATATGCAAATTAGGGACGGGGAGGAAAACTGCGTGACTTTTTCTCACAAAACAAGGAAGTACAAAATGTTCGGCCGAATCTTTCGCAAAGGATTCGGGGGTTCGGCCGAATCCAAAATAGTGAATTCGGTGCATCCCTAATATAAGAGAAAGAGAGAGAGAGAGAGAGAGAGACAGACAGACAGACAGACAGACAGACAGACAGACAGACAGACAGACAGACAGACAGACAGACAGATAGATGAGAAAGAGACACAGAGAGAGCGACAGATAGATAGATAGACAGACAGACAGACAGACAGACAGACAGACAGACAGACAGACAGACAGACAGACAGATAGATAGATAGACGGATAGATAGAGAGTGAGATAGATAGACAGATAGATAGATAGACAGACAGATAGATAGATAGATGATAGAGAGAGAGAGAGAGACAGACAGACAGACAGACAGAGAGAGAGAGAGAGAGAGAGATGGATAGATAGTAGTTTGATCCCCTTTAATGCTGTGCCATTTGATGCTGGGGATAACTGTGCTATTTGGTTCTGCAAGTCACTGAGCCATTTGAAGCTAAGATTTACATGCACCTTATGATGCTGGGAGTCACTGTGCTATTTAATGCTGCCAGTTATTGCACTAATTGATGCTGGGAGTCACTTGCATTTAGTGCTTGTTAGATCAGGATGGAACTAATACAATATTAATTGAAGTGAGCAAGGCTACAAAAGCGTAAGTCATCTTCAGCCATACCCTTCAATGCTGGGAGTTAATGTGCCAATTGATTCTGATGCTTGAACTGCTTCATCTGACACTGTTCCCTTCAGGCCTGTACTGACAATCTGTAGGTTCTGGCAAATGTCAGAGGGGCTGCTGTAAGTTGCTATAGACTGTCGCTTTTTATGATGGGGGGGCTATTTGAACATCGAAATGCCAGGACCTATTTTAATCTCATTCTGGACCTAGTTCAATTTTTTGCTGGGACTGACTGTGCCATTTGATGCTGGGAGTCACTGTGATATTTGATGCTGGGAGTCACTGTGATATTTGATGCTGGGAGTCACTGTGATATTTGATGCTGGGAGTCACTGTGATATTTGATGCTGGGAGTCACTTGCATTTAGGAATAACTGTGCCCAGGGCCGGGCCACGCCGCAAAGGCGCCCAAGGCAAGCCGGCGGACGCGGCGCCAGCTTAGCCCAAGTGCGCATGCGCAAGGTGGAGCGCAAGAAGACGTAAAAACCACAAAGAGTCGGGCAACGGACTGGGGGTAGGTGGCAGAGGAGGTACATGCCTGACGCCCCCCCAGCTTTGCGCCCTAGGCACGTGCCTACTCTGCCTACCCCCAGTTCCGGCCCTGACTGTGCCATTTGTTAGTGCAGACGGGATGGAGCAAATACAAAATTAAATGTAGTGAGCGAGGCTACAAAGGTCGAAGTGTTCAAATGTGAGCAAAGCTTATGCACATCTGCAACCAGAATTCACCAGCATGGGGAGGCCTGAACCTCTAATGGTGTTTAATAGAAAGCTCGGATCCTTCCTTATGGGGGTCCACCTGTCAGTGTTCTATGTGCAGCATCTAATGGGTAGGAGCAGTGGCAGGAGGACGGGGGGTTTATCCACTGCTGGCTGATCCCCCAATGGATAGTGTGTGCCATTAGACCAAAAGTGTTGCCACCCCAATGTTAGCGCCGTTGGACAAACTCCCACCTATTGCAGTTGCACACACTATAGAGCAAATTCACTAAACGACGATGCGCCCAATGCTAGCGTGAATTCGCCAGCGTAGCGCATTTTCGTTAACGGACGCTGGCGTAAATTCGCTAGTGTTACTTTGCACCCTTACGCCTGACGAATTTGCGCAACGGACGTAACTACGCAAATTCACTAACGCGCAAATGATTCTGAACTCTACCTTTTACGCCAGACTTTCTTCGCCACCTCAGACCAGGCGAAGTGCAATAGAGTAGATAGGGATTGCTTCAAAAAAGGTTAAAAATATTTTCCCAAAAAAAACGCTGGCATTTTTTTCATTTTTTATGGGTGATAGGCTGAAAAAGATCGAATTTTTTTGGGGCTCCCCTCCTGCCCCCCTACATTTCCTAACTCATGGCACCTTAACTATACAGTGGGCACATGTGTAGGGCAAAATAAACATTTTATTTGCTGTTTTGAAGGTTTCCCAGGTTTGTGTTGTGCTGCGACATACAGGGCCGCCATCAGGGGGGGACAGGGGGGACAAGCGTACCGGGCCCGGGCATGAAGGGGGGCCCGGCAGCGCTGCATTTTTTTGAAGATCCGGGCCCCCCTTACGAGCGCCCGAGCCGTACGTCTTGCCTCTTCAGTGCCGAATGCGGAAGTGCCGAAAAGCCGAAGCCGATGCGACGAAAAGACCCGAAGTCACGGAAAAAGCCGAAGTCCCGAAGTCACGAAGCGCCGAAAAGACCCGAAGTCACGAAAACAGCCGAAGCCGAAGTCCTGAAGCGGTGAAAAGACCCGAAGTCACGAAAACAGCCGAAGCCGAAGTCCTGAAGCGGTGAAAAGACCCGAAGTCACGAAAGGAGGCGAAGTTGAAGTACTGAAGCCATGAGTTCAATTCTACTGAACACCAGTTTGTGGTTTTTTTTTTTTAATCCCCTGGCCACCAATGTATTATTTTAATATTCTATAGGCCCCTGCCACCAATCTTTTTTTTAAAACTTTTGTTTTTGGGGCCCCAATTTTTTTTTTAACTCGTAAGGGGCCCCTTGCCACCATTGTTTTTTTTGGGGTTTTTTTTTTAAAAAAAAATTAATTTTCTTTTTGGTGGCCCCAAATTTTTTTAACTTGTAAGGGGGCCCCTGCCACCAGTTTTTTTTTTTTTCAAAAAAAAATTAATTTTTTTTCAAATTTTTTTTTGGGGCCCCAATTTGTTTTTAACTTAGAAGGGGGCCCCTGCCACCAATGTTTGTTTATTTTTTAGTTTTTTTTACATTTTTTTTGTTGGGGCCCCAAGTTTTTTTAACAGGGGGCCCCTGCCACCAATGTTTTTAAAAAAAAAAAATTTTTAATTTTTTTTTTTTTGGGGCCCCAATTTTTTTTATAAGGGGGCCCTGACCATCAATAGCTTTTTACAACTTGTGTGGGGGGGGGGTTACTTTTTTAGCGCTGATGTCTGTGTGGTCTTTTAACTGCGATGTGGGCGGGATATGGGGCGGAGCTTGGTCGTCAGTGTGGGCGGGGCCCAGGGGGCCCCAAAAATTTTGTTGTACGGGGCCCCGTGATTTCTAATGGCGGCCCTGGCGACATATACCTCCATTGTAACTTCAATTTGGCGACGTATGCAAATTAACCATCGCTAGTGTAACTTCGCATTGCTTGGCGAATTAACACTAGAGCAACTTCCTAACCTTATTCTTCCCCTGTGCGCAACTTCGGATTTTAGTGAATTTGCGTAGCGCTGGCGAAAATACGCCTGGCGAAGTGCGGCGAAGCGGACCCTGGCTCAACAACGAATCTTAGTGAATGTCCCACTATGATGGCTACTCACACAATGCTACCCCCTCTAGTTTTCATAGGAAACAATATAAACAGGCAATATTTTCCCTTTAATTAATCACATGAAAGTCATATTCCCTGCAATGAAGCACCTGGTTACTGTCCCTTCAGCCATTTCTCAGGCCGCTGCTCCTCTGTGCCAACGCCATGATCATCCCATTGTGCTGCTGTCCACCTTCCCACAAGTCCTTTCTGCTCGACACAATGACTCAACACACATAAACCATTACACAATGTGCCATTCACCTTGTTGTGCGACATCCAAATGTCATTGTGATACCATCACCGAAACTGCCGGGGGCCCCGGCTCTTCCTTCTTTGTGCGCTGGCATTTTTATGCTTTAGGAGATACGGGTCAAGCTGGAGATAATGGGACGGGACTGATGGACCCACCCAGCCCTGGCAATAAGGAGATAGAACTTAGCAGCCCGGAGACGTGATAACTAACAATACTTTTATTAATGATGCCTCTTGTGAGTCATCCAGACAAACCTGCCAACAATGGGATCACGATTAAAGGAAAAGTAAACATTCTTTCTGCTATAAAATGTTGTTTTTAGGGGAACTACTTTTCTTGTTTCATAGCGGAAGCTGCCATGCTGTTTGCTCCTTTAGGCTAGGGCCACACGGGAAGATTCAGGGAGATTGGTCGCCTGATTACTGACTAATTGCCGCGTTTTTGAGGCGACTAATCTCCCTGAATGGCTTGCTGGTATCTCGCACCCGCTAGCGCTAAAGTCGCCTTCGCCTATTCACACGCGTGGCGATACGTTTTTCAAAGTCGAGGCAATTTCGAGCGACTTTGAAAAACATGCCGCCGCGTGTGAATAGGAGCAAATGACTTTAGCGCTAGCGGGTGCGAGATACCAGCAAGCCATTCAGGGAGATTAGTCGCGGCGATTAGTCACCAGGCGACTAATCTCCCTGAAATCTTCCCGTGTGGCCTAGCCCTTATAGTTGCTGTTACTTACTTTGGCCTCTAGGGCTGGTGCTTGCTCTCTCTCAGGGGCAAATTTACTAACCTCCAAAAATTCGCCAGCGACAGCTTCGCTCACAGTGCAACACTTCGCCAGGTGTAGATTCCCTAGGACAACGTTAATTCACTAAAATCCAAAGTTGCATCCAGGACGCCAAACGCTGGCGAAGTTGCGCTAGCGTTGGCTAATTTACATACGGTGGGAAGTTAAAGTTGAATGGACGTATATGTTGCAGCAAATACATTACACTACACAAAGCCAGGGAACCTTAATAAAATAAAGTTATGAAATTGCCCTACACATGAGCCCAGTGTATAGTTTATGTGCCATATGTTAGGGAATGTAGGGGGGAAGCCGGTTACCCCCCCAAAAAATTACGCTCTTTTGCAGCCTATCACCCTGAAATAAGGAAAATACGCTAGCGTTTTTTGGGACTATTTTTTTGGAAGTCCTACATACTCTATTCCACTTCGCTTGGTCTGAGGTGGTGAAGGCAAGTCTGGCGCAAGAGGTAACGTTCAATAAAAGCCGCATCTTAGTGAATTTGCGCAGTTACGTCCATTCGCTAGAGCGCAAATTCACCTGGCATTAGGGAGCGAAGTAGCGCTAGAGTCTATATCCTTCGCTAGCGAAGTTACGCCAGCGACCATTTGTAAAACGGTGAAGTTCTGAAATGACGTCATGCTGGCGAATTTTCGCCAACGTTAGTCACTTCGCCCTTTAGTAAATTTGCCCCTCAGGCTTTTATCATTGGTGTTGTGCATGTTGTAGGTAATCTGAACACATGTAGCTGCGAGTGTAATGACGCCATTGGCACAATCGTGTTTGGAGCCTAATTGCGTCATGTGTAACGCCACTATGTTGCCGGATTATGGGGGGGAAAAGCTGCTTTGTGGGGAAAAAACGATTGTGAAATTGCACAGTGTGCGCTGCATTTGTGCTCACACCTAAGGCTTGATGTATCGAAAGGAAATTGGAATCTTTGTTTCAAGAGTCAGAACCAGCAGTGCAGAAAGCTTGTTTCATGCATACTAAAGATGAAATATATATATATATGTTTGTGTTAAAATCCTAGTCCCATGCTAGAGGATTCCACCCCGGCTGCGGAATAATTGTACAAACCCATTTACTGCATGAAAGAGAATTCTCTCGCTATGATGCAGGTTACGCCGCGTTACGATACAGCCGAGTTCTTATAAAATAAATGGTTTAGCCCCAGGGTTAAGTTCTAAAAAACCACATCAGGATTCCACTAAGGGATAATTAGCTGGTGTTAAAAGGACGGAGCAGTTACACAGTATTAGCAATTACTACGATGATTGCTCGTGTCTCGGTGCCATCAGGGTAAGTGTCATCTACTGGTACCTTGTCCAGACCTTCCGTGATAGGGTTGTCCTCTCATCAGGGAGCCTTGCGCTGGGATCAACATACAGAGATTTCTCTATAGAGTACAGTCACCTTCTGCAAAATGGGAACTAAAGCTCAACAAAGAATTAAAGTGCAAATGTGGACTTGTTTTGGGCAATGCCCTTTAGCAGGAAAGCCCTGTGCCTCCATAAATGCCTCCCCCGTAGTTCCTCAACTTTTTTCCCCCCAAATGTTCTGGGCTGCTGTCATTCACCCGAGCTTCTATTGCAGATGAACCTCATTTTCTGCTTGATGATTTCCCACGCTCCCTAAGCTTAGCTTCCCGACAGCAGCCCACTGAGCATGTGCAGTGCCAATGACACACAAAAGATGGCTGAACAAGATCCAAGACGGAGAGCTGCTGGTGGCAATTTTAAAGGCCTGGATAATTCCTATTATAGGGCTGCTGAACCTCTGGACTGGTACAGTCAATTCAGTGTATAAAATGAAGTATTTCTAGACATATTCTTTTTAAGGCTTTTTTTAAGTACTGCTATAGTTTAAATAAACAAGCTGCTGTGTAGCCATGGGGGCAGCCATTCAAGCACAGGATACACAGTAGATAACAGATAAGTACTACTATAGTTTATATAAACAAGCTGCTGTGTAGCCATGGGGGCAGCCATTCAAACACAAGATACACAGTAGATAACATAGAAGTACTACTATAGTTTATATAAAAAAAGCTGCTGTGTAGCCATGGGGGCAGACATTCAAGCACAGGATACACAGTAGATAACATATAAGTACTACTATAGTTTATATAAAAAAGCTGCTGTGTAGCCATGGGGGCAGACATTCAAGCACAGGATACACAGTAGATAACAGATAAGTACTACTATAGTTTATATAAACAAGCTGCTGTGTAGCCATGGGGACAGCCATTCAAACACAAGATACACAGTAGATAACATAGAAGTACTACTATAGTTTATATAAAAAAGCTGCTGTGTAGCCATGGGGGCAGACACTCAAGCACAGGATACACAGTAGATAACAGATAAGTACTACTATAGTTTATATAAAAAAGCTGCCGTGTAGCCATGGGGGCAGCCATTCAAGCACAGAATACATAGTAGATAACAGATACTGTAAGTACTACTATAGTTTATATAAAAAAGCTGCCGTGTAGCCATGGGGGCAGCCATTCAAACACAAGATACACAGTAGATAACAGAGAAGTACTACTATAGTTTATATAAAAAAGCTGCTGTGTAGCCATGGGGGCAGATATTCAAGCACAGGATACACATTAGATAACAGATAAGTACTACTATAGTTTATATAAAAAAGCTGCCGTGTAGCCATGGGGGCAGCCATTCAAGCACAGAATACACAGTAGATAACAGATACTATAAGTACTACTATAGTTTATATAAAAAAGCTGCCGTGTAGCCATGGGGGCAGCCATTCAAACACAAGATACACAGTAGATAACAGAGAAGTATTACTATAGTTTATATAAACAAACTGCCCTGTAGCCATGGGGGCAGCCATTCAAGCACAGGATACACAGTAGATAACAGATAAGTACTACTATAGTTTATATAAACAAACTGCCCTGTAGCCATGGGGGCAGCCGTTCAAGCACAGGATACACAGTAGATAACAGATAAGTACTACTATAGTTTATATAAACAAGCTGCTGTGTAGCCATGGGGGCAGCCATTCAAGCACAGGATACACAGTAGATAACAGATAAGTACTACTATAGTTTATATAAACAAGCTGCTGTGTAGCCATGGGGGCAGCCATTCAAGCACAGGATACACAGTAGATAACAGATAAGTACTACTATAGTTTATATAAACAAGCTGTTGTGTAACCATGGGGGCAGCCATTCAAGCACAGGATACACAGTAGATAACAGATAAGTACTACTATAGTTTATATAAACAAACTGCCCTGTAGCCATGGGGGCAGCCGTTCAAGCACAGGATACACAGTAGATAACAGATAAGTACTACTATATTTTATATAAACAAACTGCCCTGTAGCCATGGGGGCAGCCGATCAAGCCCAGGATACACAGTAGATAACAGATAAGTACTACTATAGTTTATATAAACAAGCTGCTGTGTAGCCATGGGGGCAGCCATTCAAGCACAGGATACACAGTAGATAACAGATAAGTACTACTATAGTTTATATACATAAGCTGCTGTGTAGCCATGGGGGCAGCCATTCAAGCACAGGACACACAGTAGAGAACAGATAAGTTCTGAAGAATCCCATTGTATACTACAGAGCTTATCGGTTATCTGCTGTACATCCTGTGCCTTTTCTCCTATTTCAGCTTTGAATGGCTGGGCCCTACCGACCATGACCCAAGGGGGTTTGTTCTCCTTTAATTATGTCTTTAAATAGAAACGTTATGGGTGCAATGGGATGTCAGCTCCTATGACGGTGCAGCTTTATAGTGCACTGGCTGGACCCAGTCACTCCTGCTAAACACCTACATTACTGTTTATTAGCGCAGCGAGCCGACCACAGAAGCAGCCGATCAATTGCCATAATGTCGCTGTTACTGAATTATCACTTGGAAATGGGATCACATTAAAGGCTCTTCATCCAGGGTCGGCTCTAGAATTTATGATCCGTGAGCCTATAATCAATAAGCTCATTCATTGCCTTTTAAGAACTCCCGGGGATTTACCCCTTGGCTGCCCGGAAAGGCTTATCTTGTATTTTGGAATGGTTGCTAAGCAACAAAAGTTTGTTAACTGCCTAACTGCTGTCAGTCTGCCTTGCTCGGCCCTTTAAATATTAAGTAGGCAATTAAAGGAAAAGTTGGATTTATGAGCAAAGATGTTTAAAAAGGAAGGCAATGAGTGAGTTCTGCAGGATTGGAGGGGTGGTGTTCCCATACCATAAAGTGACCCTCAAGTACAATGAGGAAGCCCCGCATCGGCATCCGATACCCCCCCTCGTCTCCACTTACAAATAAAATCCCCTGCAATGGTTTCCCTAGTTTCCGTCTCCTTGGTTACCTTGTGAATAGATGTGTGGGGGGAGACGGTTAATTAAGGATGTTACCGAGGAAGACCCTGCTTTAATGGGAAAGTGGCGGTTCTTTAAGTGAGACAAGTTAAAGAAGTGACTGGCGTAGCCCCAACACCCCCCCAAAACATCTCAAGAATGGAATTTTTATAACTTGCCGTAAATGAGGGGCAGGGAGAACGTTCCCAATTGTAACATAATGAGGCCGGGCCAGGAAGCCACAAGGAAAGGCTAAATATTTACTGTCAGAAGACCCCCCATACTCGCCCATCCAAACCTTCTCATCCCTCCCAACATCTTCTGTTCTACTAAATGCAACTGGAGAGTCATAGGGCCCAACAAACTAAGGGGTCCAGGAGCAGAATACCCGGGCAGGTGTTCCCTGTATACCTAGATGAGCTTGCCTTCACTGATTCTGTTATACCCTGTCACTCAATCATCACAGCAGGGTGAGTAAGTAAGTAGGAGCTGTAACTTGTAGCTGGAGGCCACCAGCTCAAGGTCAATCAATCCCAGCCATGGAGGCCTCCCACCCCTGTCGTAACCGATCCAATCCCCCGGCCCAGGTCTGGACTGGGAGTCAAAATAGGCCCCAGCATTCACAGAAGCCCAAATAGCCCAATAAATAATGACTTTATATGGGATCTTACAGCTGCCCCTCTTGCATTTGTCAGAACCAACAGATTCTGGCCCAGTCCGACCCCGTGTAACAATGATCATATACATAACAAGCCATTTACAAAAATATTTTTGATGTTACCCATGCTGCCAGATATTTCTGTTGACAGCATCAGGACAGTCAAAATAGATGGGGAACATAAAGCACTTTCAATGGGGAGGACAGAGAAAAAGCATTAAGGCTGGCAAGGGTAAGATTTGCAGAGAACAACTTTTTGTTCTCCTGGATTTTTATGGAAACCCAACTTGAAGGTCAGTTTGGGTTAAACACCAATTTCCTATTCTATATTTGAAGCTATGGCTGATACAGCAATGCTTTAACCTAGTTATGAGCTAGGGAGTGGCTCTGACCAAATTTTGGTCCTCAAAGAGGGGTGTAAACGAAAAAACAAAAACAGAAAACCATTGTGCTATAATTTAAGGAATATCTAGCCAACCCCATATTGACCATAACTGGACGTTAGGCTTTGTTCTTCTAATTAAACAGGTATTTAACATTGGAATGATATGGAGGACTGAACTCAATGAGGTCTACAGCTATCTCCTGACAACCAAACATGTAGAAGCCAAATGGACAAATTCAGTGATGCCCCATTCAGCCACAACCATGGGCAGTTAAGCCCTGGCACCCAAACTCCCCCTATTTCTCCACAAAGCTGCCGTCCCAGCAAAATCGTGGACCATTGAGAGGTATGCTTAGCTCCCAGCGTTTGGAGTTAACCATTTAAGGAATCTGGCCCAGCTAAGCCCAGTTACAGCCAGACACTCAGTTGACCTGCTCCAAACCCAATGCAGTTGGTGCTAAACTCTGCCCCTTTTATGATCACTGGGAGGTATGAAATAGTATTACTTTTTTTATTTATTGAGCTAAATAAAGTAAATAGGGATACTGAAGAGACTCCATGTTTCTTACTTCCTGGTTCTTGCAAGGCATAGAGATTACAACCGCAGAGATAAACCCCCATATAACAGACCTTTATTTATTTTGCATGTATAGGTTTATAGAGGTGTGCACTGCCCCTTTAATTGTGAATATATCACAGTGGCAGCTATTGGACTGTACAATCCTGGCAGGGAACAGCATGTCTGTATTTTTTTCCAATAACAGCATTTTTATTACAGGTTAGTGCAACAGACCCCAGATCTCAGCACACAGCTCTGTCCATGCTCTAACCTGTAATAAAGACGGTTTTATTGGGAGATCCAGACGTGCTGCTCACTGCTATGATGTTATTAGTAAGTTAACCAGGCAGGACAGACAGGCTCAGTTGGTGGTGGTGAAGCAGAGTAAATGGTTCATAGAACTCGTCCATTGCTCTGTCCAGCAAGTGGCCCAATGTTAATTACAGACAAAAGAAGAGAAAACAGCTATTATACTGATGCCAGTCATTACATAGCGATAACACTAAGCATGCCCCCCCATTCCATGCATGTATTTAACACCTTCAATGACAATTACATAAACGAAGAGGGAACCAGGGGTATATACTGTAGAGCAGGCAGGAGTCATAAATTGATGAGCCAATGGCAGAACACAACAAACTTGGTCTAGGGGAGGGGGGTATAAAGCATTTTATGGCCACTTTAGGGCTGGTCTTATCAAGTGCGGGGCTCAGTTTGGACCTTTTAGATGGGGCTTCCTTAAAACTGGGTGTTGGTGGCTGGTATGACTGATATGGTGACAGCCCCTCTACCCGAAAACTGTACAGACTTTATCTTAGGTGATCCCCCAGATCTCAAGTTTCCAGGCAGCAGTGGTAGTGATGCATGGGCTGGCCAAAACCTGCGGGTTAGGGGCGGGGTTAGGTGTGGGTCAGAAGAGGCCAGGCTTGGGTTAGGGGTTGGGTCAGAAGAGGGCAGGCTTGGGTTGGGTGCTGGGATTAGGAGTGGGTCAGAAGAGGGCAGGCTTGGGTGCTGGGTTAGGAGTGGGTCAGAAGAGGGCAGGCTTGGGTTGGGTGCTGGGTTAGGAGGGGGTGCTGGGTTAGGTGTGGGTCAGAAGAGGGCAGGCTTGGGTTGGGTGCTGGGTTAAGAGTGGGTCAGAAGAGGGCAGGCTTGGGTTGGGTGCTGGGTTAGGTGTGGGTCAGAAGAGGGCAGGCTTGGGTTGGGTGCTGGGTTAGGAGTGGGTCAGAAGAGGGCAGGCTTGGGTTGGGTGCTGGGTTAGGTGTGGGTCAGAATAGGGCAGGCTTGGGTTGGGTGCTGGGTTAGGTGTGGGTCAGAAGAGGGCAGGCTTGGGTTGGGTGCTGGGTTAGGTGTGGGTCAGAAGAGGGCAGGCTTGGGTTGGGTGCTGGGTTAGGTGTGGGTCAGAAGAGGGCAGGCTTGGGATAGGGGCTGGGATTAGGAGTGGGTCAGAAGAGGGCAGGCTTGGGTTAGGGGCTGGGTTAGGTGTGGGTCAGAAAAGGCAAGCTTGGGTTGGGTGCAGGCCAATCTGAACATTATTAGACTACGGCTGTGATTTATATGATGGGAAGAATGATGTCACAATCTAATTTGCAAGACTCTGATGAGCACCTGATACCTGAGGGCACTGGTAGGTATAACATGTTGTACAGTGCCCCCATGGGTGATCCAATCAGCAAACAACCCCCTGTCCCCCTAGAAGCCCACAGCTAAGCCTGGGTATATAACTGCAAGTCATTAGGGACAGGGATTATTCACCATGATGGTCCAGTAACCCCTAAATAAGTAAAATTAGAATATGCTGGGCCAGGAGTGGGAACAACACTCGGGGGGTAGTGAGGGGGGGGAGCTCACTGCACCAATGCTAAAAGGGGTCCAATGACTGCGCTTTCTGCAGGATCCGGTTTTGATTGCAGGAATGCATGGCCCATATCTGCACATGTAATACAGGGATGGAAAACAGGTCACAGCAACACCGCAAGGTACGAGCGAGGAAACGAGGCCATTGGTAATTATTCTCACATGTCTGCCGCCACCTCATCTGATCTCATACAGATATATGTGTCATACAGTTACATGTGAGCAAACACACGTGTGCCTCTTCTACTCATCTGTCATGCCTGGCAACATGGGATTCAGCAGCTCCTGCCCTGCTCTCTCTCTTCTACCTGTATGGTTGGCACCCCTATCTCTAGTGGGGTAACTGTATGGTGCGTAGAGTGAGTAGAGAAGGGTGGCATCTCTCTGTGCATCTGGCTGGTAAGGGCATAAAACACATATGTTATATACTGAAGATTCAGAGGTTCTGCATGTCTATAACAAGAATGATCCAGGCCTTTAAAGTTGCCCTCCAGCAGATCCCCATCTTGGATGTTGTTGCATCTTTTGTGTCAGTGGCACTGCACATGCTCAGTGGGCTCTGGGCTGCTGTTGGGAAGCTGAGCTTAGGGATCGTGGGAAATCATCAAGCAGAACATGAGGAGACACAGATCTTCCCTGCTAAGGGACTGTGGTTGCTTTGGAGGTCCAGAACCCCAAAACATAGGGGCATATTTATTATGTGTTGGAAAAAATGGCAGGATAATATATCACACATGCGCCGTGTAACAAAATGGTGCAAATTCTTTAAGTGTGACATCTGCCGGAAGCCACGTAAAACAACGGTGGCGAACCTGGTGTTCACATATTAAGACACCCCTTGATAAATTTGCCATTTATTTTACACCGCTTTTTACACCATTTTTTTGGGCGAATTTTGTTTTACACGGATAATAAATATGCCCCTATAATGCACAGCATTTCTATTCTGTATTTGTCTAAATAACGTGTTACCTAAGCATACTGTACATACATCTACTTGTATATGGAACTCATCTGATCCAAAAATTTTATTAGCCGCCCCATTGGACTAATGGGAATGAGGAAGGACCTGGGTATTGTACAGCACTGTGAAATATGTTGGCGCTATAGAAATGTAAGGGTAGAGACACATAATGCTATTTGGGGGAGATTAATCGCTCGGTGACAATTCGCCTCTTCTTCGGGCGACTGATCTTCCCGAACTGCCTCCCCTGCCTTCCTGCTGGCTAGAATCTAAATTGCCGGCGGGATGGCACTCGGAGCGGTTCATTTTCTGAAGTCGCCCTAAGTTTCCTCGTGAGGCAAACTTAAGGGACTGTGAGGCAACTTCCGGCGACTCCAAAAAACGAAGCACTCCGAATGCCATCTCTAGCCAGCTGGAAGGCAGAGGAGGCATGTCGGGAGATTAGTCGCCCGAAGAAGAGGCGATTTGTCGCTGGGCGACTAATCTTCCAGAATCTCCACATGTGTCTCTGCCCTTAGGATAATAATAATAGTAGCAAGACAAAACTTTTATCTTCCATGGGAAACTCTGGGTTGTTTTCATTCCTCGGCCGATACAATTGTTATTCCGCACAATCCACACTCACACAATGCACACTCACACAATGCACACTCACACAATGCACACTCACACAATGCACACTCACACAATGCACACTCACACAATCCACACTCACACAATGCACACTCACACAATGCACACTCACACAATGCACACTCACACAATGCACACTCACACAATGCACACTCACACAATGCACACTCATACAATGCACACTCACACAATGCACACTCACACAATGTGTGCCACGCCTGTTTGGACGCAGTCTCTTGTGACGAGCACTGGATCACAATCCATTTATTTCTATATCAATACAATATCTAATTTGTGGATTGTTTTAATTAAAAGGAGCTAAACCATTAAACGGACATCCAGCCCTATGTTACCTAATGCAGATGAACTGTAACTCTCAGCCTGCTCTCATTCCCTGCACATTCCCAATAATATTAAAGTGACTCTGCTCTATGTATTTGCAGCTCACAGAGAATCATCGTAGGTACTTTGCTGGTATTCCTCTATACTATGCACAATTTAGCAGGAACAGCCACTAAGTTTGCTCATAGTCTGTAGAGAGAGATCCCATAAAACTATGGCAGCATAGGTATTCCCCTGTACTAAGCACAATTCAGCAGGAACAGTCCCCTAAGTTTTCTCATAGTCTGTACAAAGAGATCCCATAAAACTATAGCAGTATAGGTATTCCCTGTACTAAGCACAATTCAGCAGGAACAGTCCCTAAGTTTGCTCATAGTCTGTACAGAGAGATACCATAAAACTATGGCAGCATAGGTATTCCCTGTACTAAGCACAATTCAGCAGGAACAGCCCCTACATTTGCTCATAGTCTGTACAGAGAGATCCCATAAAACTATGGCATCATAGGTATCCCCTGTACTAAGCACAATTCAGCAGGAACAGCCCCTAAGTTCGCTCATAGTCTGTACAGAGAGATCCCATAAAACTATGGCATCATAGGTATTCCCTGTACTAAGCACAATTCAGCAGGAACAGCCCCTAAGTTCGCTCATAGTCTGTACAGAGAGATCTCATAAAACTATGACAGCATAGGTATTCCTCTGTACTAAGCACAATTCAGCAGGAACAGCCCCTAAATTCGCTCATATGTTGCAGAAATTCCATATCAGTACTAAACACAGTTTTACAGGCTGACAAGTCCATTGAACTGGAAAGCTGTAGGAATGCTGAGAGCTACAGATCACTGATTCAGAACAACACTTTAAATACCTGACCACAAACCCATGTGATAAGGGCTGAATTTGTTCCCGGGACAGTAAGGGTTACATAGTCACATCATAAAACATTCTGTCGTCTCAGAACAATTCCGATGGGTCAGAATGACCAGGGGAGACAGAATCCGTCTGATTCCAACCAAGTCTCCCAGAAACACTTGTATTGTTCTATCCGCACCTCCCGCTCTCTATCGACCCCATTGTTTCCAGCCAACATTTTCCTCTTTTGTATCCAGAAATCGTTTCTCATATTAAAATGTTTTGCCCAAACACTGAATTCTGCGTAAGCAAAACAGACGCAGAATAAAACTGGGTGGATCGTAATGGATATTGATTCATAGGGTTAGAGACAAAGGGACAGACAAAAGGAAAACAAGCGTAATCAATGGGAACAAGGAAAATACTATTCACAAAAGAGCAGGAAAAAGGTAAATATATATATATATAGGTATAACACCTGCTATCAGAATACTCAGGACATGGGTTTTCCTGGATAAGGGATCTTTCTGTAATTTGGATCTTCATACCTTAAATCTACTAGAAAATCATATAAACATGAAATAAACCCAATAGGCTGGTTTTGCTTCCAATAAGGATTAATTATATCTTAGTTGGGATCAAGTACAAGTTACTGTTTTATTATTACACAGAAAAAGGAAATTGTTTTTAAAATTGGAATTATTTGCTTATATGGGAGACGGCCTTCCCGTAATTCAGAGCTTTCTGGATAAATGTTTCCGGATAACTGATCCCATACCTATATATATATATATATATATATATATATATATATATATATATATATATATATATATATATATATATATATATATATATATATATCTATATCTACATTGTATACAGGTACTACAGGTACAGATATGGGACGTGTTATCCAGAATGCTTGGGACATGGGGATTTCTGGATAACAGATCTTTCCGTAATTTGGATCTTCATACCTTAAGTCTACTAGAAAATCATATAAACATTAAATAAACCCAATAGGCTGGTTTTGCTTCCAATAAGGATTAATTATATCTTAGTTGGGATCAAGTACAAGCGACTGTTTTACTATTACACAGAAAAAGGAAATTATTTTTAAAAATTGGATTAATTGGATAAAATGGAGTCTATGGGAGATGGCCTGTATATACACAGTAGAACCCCACTTTTACATTTTCCCAGGGACCATGAAAATTTTTTTTTGTCAATTCCAGGAAAACATTAAATGTGGGAACAATGCTAATCTACCGCAAATAATCAGCATAGTGTCTGGGAAACTGTAAATTCCGGGTACATAAAAGTGGGGTTCCACTTGATATATGATGCCCTACTTCCTTCATAGCTCCCAACTGTCCCGTTTTCAGCGGGACAGTCCGACTTTTTACAGCTCAACCCGCAGTCCCGTGTTTTTAATGAAAAGTCCCGACTTTCTCTGCACTGAACAGCCAGAAAAAGATACAACGTTTCTAACTTAATTGGCTTTTGGCAGAGAGCCCAGAACAGCTACCAGGTGAAACTAAGATACTTTTGTAACAATTTTGAGATAAGCAAATAAGTAATTGTAACAATTTAGATAAGGAGGTCCCTTTAGGGCAATTCACCTTCATTAGCAAAACTGTAATAACTTAAAAAATAACAACACAGAAATATGTTCATAACCTGCAAAATTTTGTAAAATGAACATGGTAATTAGGGGGTGTGGCCCCAAAAATGGACGTGGTAAAAAAAAAAATTCACTACTCTGCAAATTTTTTTGTCCCTCTTTTTATTTCCAAAATGTTGGGAGTTTCTTGGTTCCATTTGAGGGATGGTGAAGGGCCCCAGAAAAATATCATTTGCTAAGGGGCCCAAAGAGGGAACAAAACGCCTCTAGGAAACCCAATGAGAGACACAGAAGAGTTCCAGTCTAACCCACCGAATCCTTTTGTTCCTACAAGTAACAGAAAGTGAACAGCCGGCCGGGGCCTGAGAGAGAATCCCCCCGGAATAATAAGAAGCCCCACAACAGAGCAGAGTGGAATGAGGATGTCACAGCGAGTTGCAGTTGGTGAGTGTGATGAGTGTCTCCGAGATCTGGGCACTAAATGGCTTTTGTGTCCTGCAGAGACTCCCACGGGGCCCGGCACGTTACGTATGCGAGGGAGGAATCAAACACGGAGCGATGATATTATATGGAATAAAACACTTAGGGACAGATTTATCAAGGGTCGAAGTGAATTAGAAGGAATTTTTTTAGATACTTCGACCATCGAATAGGATACTACGACTTCGATTCAAAGTAAAATAGTTTGAATATTCGACCATTCGATAATCTAAGTACTGTCTCTTTAAAAAAAACTTTGATTTCAATACTTCGCCAAATAAAACCTGCCGAAGTGCTTTGTTAGCCTATGGGGACCTTCTAGAGCGGTTTTCTAAGTTTTTGGAAGTCGAAGTTAAATCGTACAATCGATCGCTGAAATCCTTCGAATCGTTCGAACGATTTTAATTCGACCGCAGGATACCCAAACTCGATGAAAAAAACTTCGACTTCGATATTCGAAGTCTAAGTATTTCAATTCGACCCTATTCGATCGTTCAATCAAACGAATACGCTAAAAATCCTTCGACTTCGATATTTGAAGTCAAAGGATTTTTAGCGTATACGTTTGATCGAACGATCAAATAGAAAAATCGTTTAATCGAACGATTAAATAGTACGAATCGAACGATTAAAACGATTTTTAACGATTGATCGAAGGATTTCTATTCGATCAAAAAAACCTTAGAAAAGTGCTGTGGAAGGTCCCCATAGGCTAACATTGAACTTCGGTAGCTTTAATTTGGCGAAGTATGAAGTCAAAGTTTTTTTTAAAGAGACAGTACTTCGATTATCGAACGGTCGAATATTCGAACGATTTTTACTTCGAATCGTATCGAAGTACGATGGTCGAAGTATCCAAAAAATTACTTTGAAATTCGAACTTTTTTAACTTCGAAAATTCACTCGAGCTTAGTAAATCTGCCCCTTAGTGTAGCAATGAGCAAAACTGACCCACTTTGCTGAAACATTTGCAAAACCATTGAAATATTTTCTATATGGAATGCATGGGAGTCAATGGGCAGAAATCCGTCTTTTCTCCAGCGCCAAACACAGGGAGAAATTCGAATTCTGATATTGAAGGTTTTTTTTTTGTTTTTTTTGTGCTTTTTCTGGCTGGACATATTGGATGGAGATCAATGAATTGCTGAAGCAAGAGAAAACCATGTGGTCAGCAAGCTCAGCAGAGACAGGGAAAACCAAACCACTGAACTTTGCAAATGCATAAAAAGTACCATAGAGCGGCTTAATGGGGTGACTCGCCTTTATGTAGACTTTTAGAATCTTATAGAATGGCCAATTCTAAGCTTTTTAATTGGACTTAATTTTTTCTTTTTTATAGTTATTTGTCTTGTTCTTCTGACACTTTCCAGCTTTCAAACGGGGGTCACTGACCCCATCTAAAACGAATGCTCTGTAAGGCTACAAATATATTGTTATTGCTGTTTTCTATTACTCGTCTTTCTATTCAGGCCTTTTCTATTCATATTTCAGGCTCTTATTCAAAGCAATGCATGGTTGCTAGGGTAATGACCCTAGCAACCAGCTTGCCGCAATGGAAAACTGGAGAGTAGCTGAATAAAAAGCTAAATAACTCAAAAACCACAAATGATAAAGAATTAAATAAAAACAATTGCAAATTGTAACAGGCAAATAAAAAAAAAAAAATATGAAAAATAAAGGCCAATTGAAAAGTTGCTTAGAATTAGTCATTCTATAACACACTAAAGGTTAATTTAAAGGTGCACCATCCCTTTAAACAGTCTTAAAAGACAGCGGCTTGCTATGAGATCCTCCCATGGAAACTTTAATTGAGTGTTTCGCCCGTAAGAGCGAAATGCGTGCTGCTCTCAGGTCTATTCCAAATACATAATTACATAGAAGCCTTAACACAGCGCTTATTTACATTAAATATGGTTACAAATATTACATTCCGAACAGGTTTTATTTACAGTAAATACAGAACCTGCCCTCAAGGGAGAAACTATCATATAAAACATATATTTATATAAGAAAATATAAATTAAAGGGCAAGCAAAACCAAAAATCTGAAGTTGCCTATGTCACTATAAGCAATTTCCCAACAGGCATTCATGATAAAGTTGTTGGTCAATAAAGTTGGGTCAATGAAAAAAAAACCCAGCACCTGCACTGCTGGTTCTGCCTCTTAAAACAACGTAGTAGACGTCAGTTGTCCTCTAGCCAAGACAGGTCTCTTAAAGGGTTTGTTCACCATTGAGTTAACTTTTAGTATGATGTAGAGAGTGATATTCTGAAATTATTTGCAATTGGTTTTCATTTTTTATTATTTGTTATTTAGCTTTTTATTCAGCAGCTCTCCAATTTGCAAATTCAGCAATCTTTTTGCTAGGGTCCCAATTCCCCTAGCAACCATGCACTGATTTGAATAAGAGACTGGAATATGAATAGGAGAGGACTGAATAGAAAGAAGAGTAATACAAAGTAGCAATAACAATACATTTGTAGCCTTACAGAGTATTTGTTTTTTTAATTGGGGTCAGTGACCCCCATTTGAAAGTTGGAAAGAAGCAAATAAATAAAAAACTATGAAAAGTAAAGGCCAATTGAAACGTTGCTTAGAATTAGCCATTCTATAACGTACTAAAAGTTAACTTGAAGGTGAGTAACCCAGCTTCTGTATCGTTGCTTTAGAAGTCAGAACCAGCAGTGATTAGTATAGAAATGATTCAATGCTGCTTTCGGTTACAAATATCTTTAAAGCCAGTGAAAATGAGGAGTGAATGTAGGTTGGGAAATTGGGATGATTGGGTTTTTTTTTATAGTAAATTAACCCTTTCATGTTGTTAGTATCATTCTCATTATACCTACAACAAGCAGTGTGGTTAATTAGCAATTGTGATGCACAGAGCAGGGTACAGAGCGGGGTACAGAGCAGGGTACAGAGCATGGCACATAGCATGGTATAGAGCAGGTCACAGAGCATCACACATAGCATGGTATAAAGCAGGACACAGAGCAGGGTACAAGGCCTGGCACAGAGCATGACACAGAGCAGGGTACAGAGCATGGCACACAGCAGGGTAAAGTGCATGACACAGAGCATCACACATAGCCTGGTATAAAGCAGGACACAGAGCAGGGTACAGAGCATGGCACAGAGCAGGGTACAGAGCAGGGCACACAGCAGAGTACAGAGCATGGCACAGAGCATCACACATAGCATGGCATAAAGCAGGGCACAGAGCAGGGTACAGAGCATGGCACCTAGCAGGGTAAAGTGCATGGCACAGAGCATCACACATAGCATGGTATAAAGCAGGGCACAGAGCAGGGTACATGACACAATGGAAACATTCAGGCTGGAGCATCTCAGTTTGCACAGACAGTTCATTCTGCTAAAAGTGGTTCCACCGCATTCTTTCTTTGCCCAAAGTGCCAGGGAATGGGCTGGGATTCCTTAAGGAAACATCGCCAATGCCAATTCCAGAACTGGGCACCAGGCTCAGTGTAGGAGTGGGCATAACCTCCCCCTGCAAATCACCAGATAGGAAGGGACACCCATCTGCCTACTGATGTTTCAACTACAACTCCCATCCTTCTTTGTCACATAAAGTCTGATGGTGGATGTTGGAAGGATGCAGATTAAATAGCCTAGCACTGAAGGTGATATATAAGTAGGTTCTGCTCAGCTTCCGCTCTGCAACTCCCAACATTTTCTGCCAGTTTATGCTAAGCTTCCTGCCTATGCCTAACTAAAGAAGTAGGTAGAAATGTTGTACATTATGTTTTGTGCTTCTGTACCAGCCCAAGGCAACCACAGCCCTTTAGCAGTAAAGATCTGTGTCTCCAAAGATGCCCCAGTAGCTCCCCATCTTCTTTTCTGCTGATTCACTGCACATGCTCTGTGCTGCTGTCACTTACTGAGCTTAGGGACCCACTCACAATATACAGTACACATAGAATAGAAATGTCACAATATAAGGCTGATTAGTAATTAATACACATAATTACTACATGGCAGCACAGAAACCAGTGCAATTAGCATCAGAATTGAATAATCAGCAAACCTGTAGCATCAGTTTATATTACAGCCAGGGAAGCTCATTTTCTGCTGGATAATTAGTGACGAGCCCTAAGCTTAGCTTCTCAACAGCCAATCAGAGCCCACTGAGCATGTGAGTGTCACAGACACTTTCCAAGATGGTGACCCCCTGTGACAAGTTTGAAGTCCTGGATCATTGCTGCTATTGACAAGCTGAAACTTTAGCCTCGTGCAATAAGTTCAGTATATAAAATATGGCATTTTTATCCATATAAATTTTTAGGTTTTAGTTCTCCTAAATGACTTTGAAATGACTGGAGCATGAGCCGTCAGAGCGAGAATCACATCAATGAGCCAATGAAGACCTTGATCTGACGTAAAGAATCAAACCCGCCCAATCGACATCTGGCTGATTTTTTGGTCCGATATTAGTCAGGTGGGCCCCATAGACAGGCAGATAAACTGCTGAATTGGTCTGAAAGGACTAATAGGCTACCCATGTATGGCCACCTTAACCCTTTCTCTTCCCTGATCCCTCCAGACTCCATGCACAGCCCACCTAATACATCATCACTCTGCCTCTGTGACATCATCACCCCGCCCCTTTAAATTGGTGCCCCGACCCTTAAAGTGAAAGCATCTCATATTGCCCATCTGGCTTTGGATCGGTGTGTCGGCACCTCCAGGTGTGGGAGACATTCAGAATCAGTGTAGGAGAACCAGCAGCCAGCGGATATTATTTCCCATGAGCTCCTCTGGCAACTTCGCTTGCTGTAAATAAAGCACTTCCATCCAACCAATCACTGCTCAGTCTGCAGATCCTAATCCAGCCCCAATATTATAAAGTCTCTCTGGAAATAATGACATTGTGCATGAAAGCAAATGTTTTATCCTCAAACTCAAGGTCAAGCAGAACAGAAATTGGACCAATCAGCTTTCCCGGTCACCTTGGCGCTACGGGGGGCCCCTAATTTACAAAGAAACATGAAAAAAAAAATAATTACAGATTCTTTGCTTTATTTAGACGCTGGGAGTATGCTAATGTGTTGCCCATATTTCCCTGTAATTAAATAGCAAGATATCCCTGGGACGTGAATAATCACCCAGGATTCTTATCAAGAGACTTAATGCATCGGATCTTAGCGGCTGCATCTGATCCAAAAACATATCATTAAGTGCTGGGGGGCTGCAGATAGCGACTGTATGGGCCGGCTCAATATCTAGTCTGTGCAGGGATCAGGGGCGTAAGTACAGAGGAAGCAGACCCTGCGGCTGCAGGGGGCCCCAGGGAGTATGAGGCCCTAATTGGTGAAAAATTTAAACATATATTGGTGAAACAGGACAAATTGTGGTACCTACATAGGGCAGGTGAATCCAAGGGGTGTAGAACATATGGGACACAAGGGGAGGAGAGAGGTTTTATTTAGCATAAATGTTGGCCGACTCCCCCCCACCCAAGGTTTATCCTTATAGGGGCGGGTCACCTTTAAATGAACTCTTTGTATGTTATAGAATTGCCCATTCTCAGAAACTTTTCAATTGGTCTTTATTATTATTTTTTTAATTATTTGCCTATTTCTTCTGACACTTTCCAGCTTTTAAATGGGGGTCACTGACCCCATCTAAAAAAAGAAAAAAGAAATGCTCTGTAAGCAGTGTCAGACTGGTGGGCCCCCGGGTTCTTGTGGGCCCCGCCGGCCCAGATCCGCTACTTAGTTGGGCGGCGCAACCCCACTTTGTCGGGGTCGCAGTAGAATAGGAGATCTGCGCAGGAGATATGCGCACAAAGTTAGCGCTGCGTGCGCACAAGCGCGGCGCGCCTGCGCACTGGCCCAATAAAGCACGCCGGAGCGGAGCCCTGGGGCAGTAGCCCTGGTGGGCCACAAGCCCCCCAGTCCGACCCTGTCTGTAAGGCTACAAATATTTTGTTATTGCTACTTTTAACACTGCGCTTTGGATTCAGGCCTCTCCTATTCATATTCCAGCCTCTTATTCAAATGAATGCATGGTTGCTAGGGTAATTTGGACTCTAGCAACCAGATTGCTGAAATTGTGAACTGGAGAGCTGCTAAATAATAACTCATAAACCGCAAATAATAAAACATAAAAACCAATGGCAAATTGTCTCAGAATATCACTCTCTACATGATACGAACAGTTAATTTAAAGGTGAACAAACCTTTTTATTTGGGTGCAAATGACAAGGCAATACCACTGGCTACCCTGCCAGCTCTCATCCAATCAGAAGGTTACTTTCATTATTTTATCCTTATGGGATCAATAATACCTAACTGCTGATTGGTTACTTGCCAAGAACAAACATTGCACATTCATGATATAACCCCCATAGCTAGTTAAAGTAGTGTCACTTTAAGAAACGTCACTGCCTCCAGATATTTGTTTATTTATCATTTACAAATAAGTGAATATCATGCGCAGCGTCTTCTCACTTCCCACTCGAATTGGTTCTTTCTGGCCCATAAATCAGATTCTGTTATTGCCTCTCCCACCCACTGTGTGTAGAGACCACGATGCTAAAATTACCAGTTCATTTCCCCATTAAAGCTTCAGAAATTAAATTAGACCTCAAATTGCCAAGACTTCCAAGGGGGAAAAGGAGTTTAATTCTCAATCAGGTTTCATATTTGGAGAGTTGACATCCAGCAAAGTGTCACCAATTCCAATAAGGACCGAACTCCAAATGATTATTTCTCCTCTATTTCCCCCACGTCACTGGGGAGACACATTCTGTAATGTGCACAATCAGCCTGGCGAGCAATGGAATATTAAACGTATTATTTCACTGGATGCAAAAATGGTACATTGAAAATTAAAGGCACCATCTCTCCCTACTATACCTGCTATCTCACAGTCACACTCCCTTCCCAGAGACTATTATCCCACTGTTACTATAGACACCATCTCTCCCTACTATACCTGCTATCCCACAGTCACACTCCCTTCCCAGAGACTATTATCCACTGTTACTATAGACACCATCTCTCCCTACTATACCTGCTATCCCACAGTCACACTCCCTTCCCAGAGACTATTATCCACTGTTACTATAGGCACCATCTCTCCCTACTATACCTGCTATCCCACAGTCACACTCCCTTCCCAGAGACTATTATCCACTGTTACTATAGACACCATCTCTCCCTACTATACCTGCTATCCCACAGTCACACTCCCTTCCCAGAGACTATTATCCACTGTTACAATAGGCACCATCTCTCCCTACTATACCTGCTATCCCACAGTCACACTCCCTTCCCAGAGACTATTATCCACTGTTACTATAGGCACCATCTCTCCCTACTATACCTGCTATCCCACAGTCACACTCCCTTCCCAGAGACTATTATCCACTGTTACTATAGGCACCATCTCTCCCTACTATACCTGCTATCCCACAGTCACACTCCCTTCCAGAGACTAGTATCCCACTGTTACTATAGACACCATCTCTCCCTACTATACCTGCTATCCCACAGTCACACTCCCTTCCCAGAGACTATTATCCACTGTTACTATAGGCACCATCTCTCCCTACTATACCTGCTATCCCACAGTCACACTCCCTTCCCAGAGACTAGTATCCCACTGTTACTATAGACACCATCTCTCCCTACTATACCTGCTATCCCACAGTCACACTCCCTTCCCAGAGACTATTATCCACTGTTACTATAGGCACCATCTCTCCCTACTATACCTGCTATCCCACAGTCACACTCGCTTCCCAGAGACTAGTATCCCACTGTTACTATAGACACCATCTCTCCCTACTATACCTGCTATCCCACAGTCACACTCCCTTCCCAGAGACTATTATCCACTGTTACTATAGGCACCATCTCTCCCTACTATACCTGTTATCCCACAGTCACACTCCCTTCCCAGAGACTATTATCCCACTGTTACTATAGACACCATCTCTCCCTACTATACCTGCTATCCCACAGTCACACTCCCTTCCCAGAGACTATTATCCCACTGTTACTATAGGCACCATCTCTCCCTACTATACCTGCTATCCCACAGTCACACTCCCTTCCAGAGACTATTATCCCACTGTTACTATAGGCACCATCTCTCCCTACTATACCTGCTATCCCACAGTCACACTCCCTTCCCAGAGACTATTATCCACTGTTACTATAGGCACCATCTCTCCCTACTATACCTGTTATCCCACAGTCACACTCCCTTCCCAGAGACTATTATCCCACTGTTACTATAGACACCATCTCTCCCTACTATACCTGCTATCCCACAGTCATACTCCCTTCCCAGAGACTATTATCCACTGTTACTATAGACACCATCTCTCCCTACTATACCTGCTATCCCACAGTCACACTCCCTTCCCAGAGACTATTATCCCACTGTTACTATAGACACCATCTCTCCCTACTATACCTGCTATCCCACAGTCATACTCCCTTCCCAGAGACTATTATCCACTGTTACTATAGACACCATCTCTCCCTACTATACCTGCTATCCCACAGTCACACTCCCTTCCCAGAGACTATTATCCCACTGTTACTATAGACACCATCTCTCCCTACTATACCTGCTATCCCACAGTCATACTCCCTTCCCAGAGACTTTTATCCACTGTTACTATAGACACCATCTCTCCCTACTATACCTGCTATCCCACAGTCACACTCCCTTCCCAGAGACTATTATCCACTGTTACTATAGGCACCATCTCTCCCTACTATACCTGCTATCCCACAGTCACACTCCCTTCCCAGAGACTATTATCCACTGTTACTATAGGCACCATCTCTCCCTACTATACCTGCTATCCCACAGTCACACTCCCTTCCCAGAGACTATTATCCCACTGTTACTATAGGCACCATCTCTCCCTACTATACCTGTTATCCCACCTGTTTTCTCTTTCCCGTCAGTTTAGATAAGGGCTGCTGATAATTTATTTGCTGCTATAAAGACAGTTTTAATCCTATGACTGCAAAGTGAGAGAATAAAATATATTACTGCATGCAACTAGAAAACATGACTTTATAATAAAAAAAGAAATAGATCAATATTTTCATTACCTCTAATTAACTGAGCATATTACACCGGTTGCTGTCAGTAATATTTTTCAGATGATCCCTTAGAAGTCTAATATTTCATTAGTGTAGGGGTGACCTGTGTATTCCCAGCGGCAGTTTCCGCTATTCTTTATCTTTCATTTCCTTTTGTAGGATTAAAATAAAAGACAGTATTAGAGGTTGTTTAGACCACCCACGTTGCAATCAGATTGAATCCATCCCTAAGATAATTTGTTGTCATACATGAATAAATGTGCAGCTCTCTTTTGCCCCAGCTGGTTGCCATGGTAACTGTCAATCTTCCTGCCCCATCTCACATCCCTTCTCCCACTGGGTACCGTTGGCTGGATGCAGTCAGTACAACCGGTTCCTCCCGTTCCCATGGTCAGTATCAGGGAGGTAGCCATAGGAATAGAGACCCAGTTTAGGTGTACGGAGTCAGTGACAGCAGTGGAATTAGGCAATGGCCCAGATTTATTTCAATAGCTGTCGTTTAAAGGAACAGTAACACCAAAAAATGTAAGCGTTTTAAAGTATTTAAAATATAATGTACTGTTGCCCTGCACTGGTAACACTGACCAGCTTGTTTCAGAAACACTACTATAGTTTATATAAACAAACTGCTGAGTAGCATTGGCTCTATAGAACACCATTATATGCTTCAAAGCTTATCTGCTGTGTAACCTGAGCCTTTTCTTCTTTGAATGGCTGCCCCCACGGCTACACTGCAGTTTATTTATATACTACTATATAACTATAGGAGTGTTACTGAAGCAAACACACCAGTTCTACCAGTTCCGGGCAAGAGTTCATTATATCTAAAAGGGGTGGTTCACCTTAAAGTTAACTTTTAGTATGTTATAGGATGGGCAATTCTAGGCCACTTTTCAATTGGTCTTCATTTTTTTTAATGGTTTTAAATTATTTGCCTTCTTCTTCTGACTCTTTCCAGCTTTTAAAAGGGGGTCGCTCACCCCATCTAAAAACAAATGCTCTGTAAGGCTACAAATGTATTGTTATTGCTACTTTTTATTACTCATCTTTCTATTCAGGCCTCTCCTATTCATATTCCAGTTTCTTATTCAAATCAATGCATGGTTGCTAGGGGAATTTGGACTGAAATTGCTGAAATTGCAAACTGGAGAGCTGCTGAATAAAAAGCTAAATAACTCAAAAAACGACAAGTTATAAAAACTGAAAACCGATTGCAAATTGTCTCCGAATATCACTCTCTACTTCATACTAAAAGTTCATTTAAAGGCGAACAACCCCTTTGATAACTTTATGACTCTTTTATTTATTGGTGTTTCTGCTCCTTTAAGAAAAAAGTGAGAATGTGAATGTTAAACTCAGTATATTTATGGGTTTGTAAGATATAAGTATGCCTATGGCAGGCCCTTGTAACAGTAGGTGGGCATTGCCCAGGAACATATCAGTCAGTACTAGCAAAAAAAAAAAAAGCCCTCTACGTGCAGGACTAACTGCAACATTGCTAAATAAAATTTAGGCCAAGGTTCCCCAAGGCTAGGGGCCCACTGAATGCAAGTCTATCCTCTAATGAGAATCCTGCCTAAGCAGCCAGCATCTCATACCCTAAATAATAGAAAGACCTCCCTGTGAATCACTGCAATATATATATATATATAATAATAATAAGACTTTAAATGTGGGTCATTCCTCCAACCCATAGTGTTCTGATCCTATCTGCATGCCTAAACGTCCTGCCATAAAATAAGATAGCGCTGCAGTTTTTTTTTTGCAAGCAGCCACATGAGTACCAAGTAACACATTGACCTAAAAAGTGTCTTTTTGTTAATTCTGAGGAGTGTATCCCTTTAAGAGCTGGGCCCTTGCTCTTCTCTAGCAGTATGACATGTGCTACCAGCAGGGCTGCGGCACCCAGAATCCTTAGGAGCAACGATCCATTTCTTTGAAATTCCATCTCATCAATTATCATCAATGTCGACTGAGTGGGGAGATAACAACTGGTGCATTCTATAGGCCATGTGGGCATCAGATCGCCAATATTAACTTAATCTGCGGTTTCCTCTGACGCACAGACATTAACCCTTTCCTGATGGGTACAGAACAATAGTGTAAGGCACAAGTGGCATTTTCTCTGTTGGCACAGGACTCTGGGGAATTATATTTCTGAGCTGGCAGTGCGCTAGGGGCATGAGTTATTAACCCTCAAATTTCCAAATAGAAAATATAGCACCAACATATTCTGCAGCGATTAAACTTCAATATACTCTGATCCATTCCCAGCCCCTTTTCAGGGTCCACAAATCTGGACCACGGTGATACTCGAGCCCCCCAATAGGACTCCGACCTCTACCCCCAACACTGACCCTGTGCATGTGGATACAGCTGGTAGAGTGGAGAGTGAGTGGTGTTTGGGTGGGACCCAGGGTTGCCAGGCAAAAACCAAACACCAAAACCAACCAGCCCAAAACTAGCCAAGAACAGGGTCGGACTGGGCCCAAATTTAGCCAAGAACAGGGTCGGACTGGGCCCAAATTTAGCCAAGAACAGGGTCAGACTGGGCCGGCGGGACACTTGGAAAAAACCCGGTGGGCCCTCGGCTCTTGTGGGCCCCGCCGGCCCAGATCCAAACCCAGATCCTTGATTTGCCAGTTCCTTCCTGCCGCAAACGCCGGAAAAACACAGTGCATGTGTGAGTTTTGCAGAGGGGGGCCCTGGACAGCAGCCCGGGTGGGCCCCGGGCCCCCCAGTCAAACCCTAGCCAAAAAATAGCACAATATGTGCAGTGTCTAAAAATTAAATGAATATATGTGAAAAAATGCCTTTTTTAAATGTTCACTGTTTCACTAATTTTTCCATGAAGCAAAATGAGACAGATTTGCCGGTCACTAGGAGGTATAGGGGCTCCATAAGGCCATAATTCATATACAGTTTCAATAAATATTGGTAAAACAGCTCAACCTCTAGACATTTTGGTGGCCATCAGATTTTTGACCCAAAATTGAGAAAGGTCACCAGAAAATGCAAGAATGTTTAATAGTGATTGGAGACTGGGGTACTTCTGACTTCTACACAAGTCAGTCCCATTGCATGCTGGGTATTGTAGTCTTACATCAAACTTGGTAGTTGGCAAATTGTTGATCCAAATCTACATTACCCAACATGCTTTGGGAGACGCAGGCTCGGCACATTAGTGCAAAAAAAACTCTGGTTGGTTTCCAAAATACGAAGTAGTAGTATGTAGTAGTATGGGGGGCCCCATGATTACTGATGGCAGGTCTGGAGAGGGGGGAAGCTTCAATTAGAAGAAAACTCAACCAGCTACAGTGGCATAACATGGGCAAACAAAGGGTGGAGAGGGAAACTTCCACTACGGCCAAGTCATTGCTAAGGTGGGCTCAACGAATGGCTTGTCAGGAAAGCACAGAAGCAATTTCTCTCAGATCGCCTACGCCAGTGCACTCCATTACTGAACTCAACATGCCTGAATAAGATGCAAGCATAGAGACAAAGCCACAGTATAAATGTACTTTTTTGCCTAATAAAAGAAAATATATTTCTGTATACTATATATAAATATATATATATATATATATATATATACACATTGATTACACAATGGGTTTCCAGTTATGTTTAAATGTCATTTTTGTTAAAAGCAGTGTATGTCCCTCGCCTTCTGCACTGCTGGTTCTGTCTCAGCCTTCCATGTTTCTTTAGAGGCCTGCTAATCAGCCGGCTTCTGCTACATCACTTCAACAGTCCCCTGTATGGTTCATAGACAGAGCAGTAAGGCTCCTATATGGGGCAGGGGTCGGCCGAGCACAAATAATACTGATCGATCCTTTTGTGACACTGAGCGCAGGGACACTTGAATTAAAAGGACAAATTTTTTTTCCCATGCCAAAATAAATCAGTTTGTTGCCACTTCACTGAGCCCTCCAGCCTCCAAGAAAATCCCCCAAATATCAGTTCCGCTCTCATTCCTGCGCATTCCTCATCACACACTATTCTCCTCACATGGAATGCTGGGAGTTGTAGTGCAATGAAGCAACAAACCTCTGCCCAAATATTCTGCAAGATGAAATCTTCCTTGGATTGTTCATTTACTTCTGGGTTTCCCTCCATAGAGTGCAATCACCGGAGCGAGTAATGGGCAGATGCAGTGAAAAATGGCTCTATATGGGGCTGCGAGAACAGAAGACGGCTCGAGTGTAGGAGCCGAAACATTGTAATAAAGTCAAGCTTTTTTTCACCAAAGACCTTGGAGTGCGGTTTCATTTTGTAATTTGCATACCTGTTTATGACCAGCACCCAGGCATTTTCTTTTGGTTTGGTGGTGCACCAGCTCTGGACTTGCCCCTTGCATTGCCCCATTGCTAATCAGATTCAGGTTGCTGAGTATTATGGGAAATAGTTACATAGTTAAATCGGGTTGAAAAAAGACAAATTCCATCAGGTTTAACCCCTCCAAATGAAAACCCAGCATCCATACACACACCCCTCCCTACTTTCACACAGTGTCGGACTGGGCCGGCGGGACACCGGGAAAAAACCCGATGGGCCCCGGGCTCTTGTGGGCCCCACCGGCCCCGATCCGCTACTTAGTTTGGCAGCGCGACCCCACTTTTTCGGGGGTCGCGGTAGAATAGAATAGAAGATGCGCACTAGCCCAATGAAGCACGCCGGAGCGGGGGCCGGAGCAGGGCCCTGGGGCAGTAGCCCCGATGGGCCCAAAGCCCCCCAGTCCGACCCTGCTTTCACATAAATTCTATATACCCATATCTTTACTAACTATAGAGTTTAGTATCACAATAGCCTTTGATATTATGTCTGTCCAAGAAATCATCCAAGTCCCTCTTATAGTCATTAACTGAATCAGCATCACAACATCACCCGGCAGTGCATTCCACAACCTCACTGTCCTGACTGTGAAGAACCCCCTACGTTGCTTCAAATGAAAGTTCTTTTCTTCTAGTCTAAAGGGGAGGCCTCTGGTTGGTGATTCTCTTTATGGGTAAAAAGGTCCCCTGCTATTTGTCTATAATGTCCTCTAATGTACTTGTAAAGTAAGGAGTCTTTTTTTCCTGAGAATATAACGACAATCTTGACAGTCTCCCCTCATAATTTAACTCTTCCCTCCCTCTAACCAGTTTAGTTGCACTTAGTCTCTGCACTCTCTCCAGCTCATTTATATCCCTCTTAAGGACTGGAGTCCAAAACTGCCCCCATACTCCAGATGAGGCCTCACCAGGGACCTATAAAGAGGCAGAATTATGTTTTCATCCCTTGAGTTAATGCCCTTTTTATGCAAGACAGAACTTTATTTGCTTTAGTAGCCACAGAATGACACTGTGCTAGTAATTCAGTGGGACCTGGATTTCCCCATGTGTAATACAGACATCTCCAATAATCCCCCCATGGGTAGCAACGAACTCCTTCCCCTATGTGACATTTACTGTTCTGAACAAACAGATGCCTTTCCCCTCACGCTGGGCAACCACCCCTGCCAGCCTATGGGATGTGGCTATTGTATTCATATGCAAATGGCTGGAAAAGTACAGCGTTCCTCGTCCCCTAAACCCACTCTGTGCTGCTAAAATAACTGCTCCGCTCCTCTGCCCGGCTCAACACAGTCTCTGGAGTAAAGGTGCCAACGCTCACACGGCCTCAGAAGAGATGCCCCCCACACTGTGCCAGCTGTATGTGCCAAATTCATCCACCCTGGGGCCTTTGTATCCCTTCAAAGGACAGGCAGTAATACTGTTTCTTATTTACGACGCACAGAAGGAAAGCGTAGCAACCAATCAGCAGTAATCTTTTACAAGCCTATTGCAGTTAAAAGAATGAAAGCAAATATCTAATTGGCTGATATGGGTTACTGTCCTGGGAAACCTTTAAAGTGGTTGTTCACATTTGAGTTCACTGTTAGTATGATGTAGAGAGTGGTATTCTGAGACAATTTGCAATTGGTTTTCATTATTTATTATTTGTGATTTTTGAGTTATTTAGCTTTTTATTCATAGCTCTCCAGTTTGTAATTTCAGCAATCCAGTTGTTAGGCTCCAAATGACCCTAGCAACCATGCATTGATTTGAATAAGAGACTGAATACGAATAGGAGAGGGTCTGGATAGAAAGATGAGTAATAAAAAGAAGCGATAACAATACATTTGTAGCCTAACGGAGCATTTGTTTCTAGATGGGGTCAGTGACCCCCATTTGAAAGCTGGAAAGATTTAGAAGAAGCCGGCAAATAATTTAAAATTACAACAAATAAATAATGAAGACCAATTGAAAAGTTGTTTATAATTAGCCATTCTATTAGATACTAAAAGTTAACCTAAAGATGAACCACCCTTTAAGTCCTTAGTGACATTGAACATGAGTTCCTTGGGGACCACGCAATTGGGGGTGGGGAATGATATATTAAAGAAAAACCATACCCCCAAAATGAATATTTAAGAAACAGACCAGAAATACTGCAGCTTTAACTGTAACAGGAAGAAGTGTGGAAGCAAAAGACAGAACTCTGTCTGTTAATTGGCTCATGTGACCTAACATGTTTGGTTTGTTTGTGTGCACCGTGAATCCTAGGATCCCAGGGGGCGGCCCTTTAAAATGGCAATTTTCTATTTACGATTACCCAGTGGCACATACTACTAAAAATGTATATTATTATGAAAATTAATTATTTACATGAAGCAGGGTTTTACATATGAGCTGTTTTATGCAATATCTTTTTATAGAGACCTACATTGTTCAGGGGGGGTATAGTTTTCCTTTAAAGGGAATACAGATCCCAAAATCCTACAGATGCATGAGACTCAAGCAATGAGAATACTGACTAGCAGTTGTATGTCAGGCATATTGCTGTTTCTGGGTTATTTTGGGTACATGATACCGTATGACACTGGAATGAAACATCAAAAATCAGGAGGGAGGCCAGAATGCTGTTTAGATGTTCTGTGATAGAGAAACTGGGTTTTTAGCTTCCAGTTCCAGGAACACAGGGCCAGACTGATACCAACCAGCTGCGATTCTAATTGGAGGATTCCTTTGCATATTAATTGGGCTGCTTACCCTGGAGAGATAGGGAGAAGTTTTCTAGTGCAGTATTACTTTAAAACTACAGCTCCCAACTCAGCAAATGTATATATTTTTTTTCTTCTTTTGTTCTGACCCAGTTACAGTCCTGGTGCTGCAGTTTGAAATGACAGGCAGACGCTGGATCTCCCAAGCACTCGGGGGGCTGCAAGTTGCCCCATAAGGACACAGAGTTCAGCTGGGCATAGGGAATGTGCCCAAGTCTTTAAGTGCCACATCTCCTGCCGCAGATGAAAGTGAAGGATGAGTCACTGTCTGTTCAAATGTACTTACCCCCGACCCACAAGGAGCCATTAGCACTCAGCATATTAAAGACACCGTCGCTGGAGCGCAGGCCAGTCAATATCACTTCCATGAGAGGCTCATTCAGGCTAATTGACTCACCTGTATACAAGCTGGGATTGGAAATCTACTTTATTGGATAAAAGAAAGGCATGGGGGTGGAAGCAGGACTGTGCTTGGTGGCAGCAGGGCTTGGGGGCCTAATATTCTGCAGGGGATCTCATTAATATTCATTATGCAGGTATGGGATCTGTTATCCAGAAACCCATTATCCAGAAAGGCCAAATTACTCAATGCCTGTCTCACATAGGGCTCTTACAGACGAGTGTTCGAAGCTGCGCTCCCCTGCGGTCCATTTTTATGCGTTCAGCCGCAGGGGATCGCAGGAATAGACGCATTCAGTTTTTCAATGGGGCTGAACTCACACAGGCGCATGTAGGCGTCAAACGCAGGTTGAGACGCAACATGCTGCATTTGCATTTTTCCTGCGTTCAGCGCCTACATGCACCTGTATGAGTACAGCCCATTTAAAAAAACTGAATGCGTCTACTCCTGCGCTCCCCTGCGGCTAAATGCATCAAAACGGAATGCAGGGGAGCGCATCTTCAAACGCTCGTCTGTAAGAGCCCATAAACTCTATTTTTTCCCCAATTATCCAAGTTTTTTAAAATTTCCTTTTTCTCTGTAATAATAAAACAGTAGCTTGTACTTGATCCCAATTAAGATATATTTAATCCTTATTGGAAGCAAAACCAGCCTATTGGGTTTATTTAATGTTTACATGATTTTCTAGTAGACTTAAGGTATGAAGATCCAAATTACGGAAAGATCCATTATCCAGAAACCCCCAGGTCCCAAGCATTCTGGATAACAGGTCCCATATCTGTGTGTTAATTCAACTACAACTCCCAGAAACTCTTGACAGCCTGCTAGCTACTATATTATTCTAGGCACATTCTGGGCACATTGCACCCTAAAAACATACGAGTGCTCCTTACATTGGCCCTGACATTTTGCTCCCCCTGGTGCCGAAACACTGGCTTGTGTATAAAACGTATATGAGCCCCCCTTCCCATAACTAGTTTTCTTTGGGGGCACTGCCATAGGGCAAGTTGAAAATTTTAATTTTATTTCTATTCTTACAGAAAAGTATTTATTTTTAAAATACATCAACCACATTTACAAAAAAATATATAAATTTAAGTCCAAGGGGAAAAGTGTGCTTATTTTTGTCAGTGGAAGGAAAAGTGGGGGAAGCAAATTATTCTTTTCATATTTTAGTAAACCTGCCCCACTATATAACTATTGTCAGATATTTTCAGTAAAAGCCAGAGGCTTGGATATCACTGATGTATTAGATCCTCCCTGTCCCCAGGTGGGGGCCCAAAAATCCTCTTCCATTTCTAGGAGGCTGCTTTAACCCTTACTCCAGACCTGTTGTGGTTAATAATTCACACTGAATGGCAAATGTAGGCTCTGTGCAATATTAGTGACCCAACTGTCATGATTTTTATGATGTAGTTTTTATTTCTAAATTACACGGTTTAAACTGCAAATAATTCACTCTACCATAAAATTTAATTCCTGAAACAAGAAGTGTATCTTTTTTTAATTGTAATATTGGTGCGTGGGCAGTAGTGATGTGCGGGGCGATCCGGCGTGCGTCTATAAAAAGGGAAGCCGGAAGTGCAAGGTGGCAAAAGGGGGTACGAGGTCAGCCCGAACCCACCCGACCCATGGGTATCGGGCCGGCCCGCACATCACTAGTAGGCAGCATTCTCAGTTCATTTTGCCTGGTCATGTGCTTTCAGAAAGAGCCAGCACTTTAGGATGGAACTGCTTTCTGGCAGGCTGTTGTTTCTCCTACTCAATGTAACTGAATGTGTCTCAGTGGGACCTGGATTTTACTATTGAGTGTTGTTCTTAGATCTACCAGGCAGCTGTTATCTTGTGTTAGGGAGCTGCTATCTGGTTACCTTCCCATTGTTCTGTTGTTAGGCTGCTGGGGGGATGGGGAAGGGAGGGGGTGATATCACTCCAACTTGCAGTTAAGAGTGACTGAAGTTTATCAGAGCAGAAGTCACATGACTGGGGGCAGCTGGGAAACTGACAATATGTCTAGCATCAAGTCAGATTTCAAAATTAAATATAAAAAAAATCTGTTTTGAGAAATGGATTTCAGTGCAGAATTCTGCAGGGGCAGCACTATTTAAGCTTCATGGTAATCGTCCCTTTAAAATATGCATAAAGTGCAGCTGAGCGATTAACCCTTTTCGAGGCGGTGAAATGCACTTTTGTGTTTTCTCTGGAAAAGCCGCATGAGCGGTAATTAAACTCATCTATCAGAAGCGCGTCAGCAAATCAACCAAAGCTCTTGCGTAATTGCGCGGAGCCTTCCACCACCCCCGCGCAACTTATTCTACCCAGGCGCAGGAGATACCAGTAGTACATTGAATAATAACCTGGCTCTGCCTGTGCTTTATCCAGAGCTTCCATTAAGGGCCCCGTATCCAGCAGCCCCAGTCTGACTCTTTCTTTAACTCACTACCGGGATAAGCAGGGTTAAAATAAATGGTGTTTCACTTTCGCTCTGTTCCTGCCGGTATAAACTAAGCTGCGTGGGTTTCATTGACTGGCACACACACAGGGTAGATCAGTGCGCGGATGGGCAATATTATTTCCTCTCCAGTGTCCGCGCGCGGAGCCGTGGGGAGGAGAGCAGCCAGGTGAGCAGCGCGTTATCCACCGAATAGAAAGATCTGCGCGCCCGCAGCGCTCCCTCCTCTTCCTCCTCCTCCCCCTCCCTTTCTCCTCCTCCAACTCAGGTCTCCCTGGTTTTCACTCGCACAAACTGTTTTCCCTGGGAGCTGACAGTTAGGCACCTCCGTCCGGTTCATTCGCAACTGGCGCCTGAAGCTTTTATTTTATACACCCGGCTGATTCCAACTGGGGGGGGGAACCTAAATCTTGTTGTGGGAGTTGAGGACACAGGACTCTCTTTCTTCACCCCCAGGACTCCTTCCTTTTTGGACTTTTTCTTCTGCTTTGATGAGAGGCTTCTCACCCTGCAAAGGTAAGTGATCCCTTTGCGCCCCAACACACTTTTAACAAGTGACAGCTGGCACTTTGCTGCTGAATATTAAGAGGCAAGTGGATATTTACTTTGAGTCCTGTTAGGGTTTCTCTGCCCATGGGATTCAGATCAGGGGGGACTATGGGTCTCACCTGTACAGTGGCTGCTGCACTTGTGAATAAGTGTATTATACTGAGGCAATTAATTAGGGGAGTGTATGGTGACATCCCACAGATATCTGTTTTCAGTGGAACACAATGCTGGCTACTATCTCCTTACACATATCCAGCTCCGTCTCTGTCTTTGCAGGAATTCCAAGTGTCTTGCAGGGCAGGTTTTTAGCAGAAAGAGTATGTACCCCCCCCTCCTCCAAGTCCTACCTGGGCTGCTTGGGCAAAAATTAGATATTTTAATATTAATATAAGGGGCGTCCAGCCCTCCAGCTGTCATTATACTGCTCACACTAGCACTGCATTAAGAGTTGCAGTTCAACAACAACCGCTGACAAAAAATTCTTCCAATTACATTTAAAAAATAAAACTCAGGGGTGCCCAATTTCTAAACCCAAGCTCTGTTGCCTCGCCACTAACACAGAGTTTATCCCTGGGGGGTGGGGGGGGGAGGAGCTAGTGTTAATATAAATTTTAGGTCAACCCTCCCATTTCTGTTTGCCATATTTGCACATTACGAATGCCAGCCATCTTCCTGAGCAGGCTTTTATTGTGTCCCTTATAAATAATTCAGATATTCAGGTCTCTGCATTTGGTGGCAGTAGCGGGGAAGGGATGGCAACTGTCAGCATTGGTATCAAGAGCATGGGACCTTATAAATATACGCTAGAGCTTCCACAGTCTCTCTGTTCCTATAGTTCTCTAGCATATCCCTCCATCATGAAGTTAAAGGGGGGCACCGAAATTTGCAGGTGCAAATGCGTCAGATGTTCCCTGGCCAGCTTGATGCAACATCAATATTAAAGGCAAAAAGACTGGATCACCTCCGTTTATAAAAGAGAGCCTGACCCGCTACCACAATAGCCACTAGTTCTTCCCTAGTCCCTGTTACTTAAAGGGATACAGTCATGGGAAAACATGTTTTTTATCAAAACACATCAGTTAATAGTGCTGATCCAGCAGAATTCTGCACTGAAATCCATTTCTCATAAGTGCAAACAGATTTTTTTTATATTCAATTTTGAAATCTGTCATGGGGCTAGACATATTGTTAGTTTCCTAGCTGCCCCAGTCATGTGACTTGTGTCTGCACTTTAGGTTGGAACTACTTTCTGGCAGGCTGTTATATCATTCTCAGTGAAACTTGGCTTTTACTATTGAGTGCTGCTCTTAGATCTACCAGGGAGCTGTTATCTTGTGTTAGGGAGCTGCTATCTGGTTACCTTCCCATTGTTCTGTTGTTAGGCTGCTGGGGGGGAAAGGGAGGGGGGTGATATCACTCCAACTTGCAGTACAGCAGTAAAGAGTAATTGAAGTTTATCAGAGCACAAGACACATGACTTGGGACAGCTGGGAAACTGACAATATGTCTAGCCCCATGTCAGATTTAAAAATTGAATATAAAAAAAATCTGTTTGCGCTTTTGAAAAATGAATTTCAGTGCCGAATTCTGCTGAGCACTATTAACTGATGCGTTTTGAAAAAAACATGTTTTCCCATGACAGGATCCCTTTAAACTTCCAAAATTCTCTTGCCCCTTGGATAACACACCCCTTTTGCCAAACCGTTATGATCACAAGCCAGGCTCTGGGTATGTATATAGGTTACTAAAAGTGTTATTGGCAGCTTGGGGGGGAGGGGCAGTATTTTTGGCTAGCAAAATTATTATGTATTAGAAATTGCTGGGGATCAGAAGGTCTGGAACTGGCTCAGATACTCCCCTATAAGTCTGCGACCAGCTTGATGTGACATCCGTAGTTACAATGCACTGGCCAGATCACCCTATCCACTAAGAATGTTGAGAAATGAGCCTGCCTGTCCTGTTAATTAACAGAACCCCATAGGGTGCCAAGCCCTGTCTTCTGTCTACGGTTTTCCTATGTAGGGTGCTGAGAAGGCTTCTAACCATGAAAAGGGCAACCTTTGAGAAACTAATATTGCACATGCCTTCACCTTCTAACAACTAGTTGTTTTCAGATAGATCACCAGAAATAACGACTTTTTCCGAATTACTTTCGATTTTCAAGCAGCTCTGCGAGGGGGTCGCCGACCCTGTGAACTATTCTAAATGGATACATTTAGTTGATACATTTCTTATCTTTGTCCCTGCTGAGCAGAATCTCTGGGTTTCATTACAGGCGGCTGTTAGAATTGATACAATAGTTGCTGATACTCCAGAGATGCTGCTGAGATATGTATCAAGTAACAGGCAGATTTATCCGAGGACGAGGTGAATTTTCAAATGAAAAAAATTAGAATTTCGAGCTTTTTTTTGTGTACTTCGACTAGGAAATAGTCCAAATTTGATTTGAATTGGACAAAAAATCGAATTTCGAAATTTATCATGTACTGTCTCTTTAAAAATTCGAATTCAACCATTCGCCATCTAAAACCTGTGAATTGTTGTTTTAGCCTATGGGGGACCTCCTAGAACCAGTTTGAAGTCAATTGGTGGACGGTTAAAAAAAAAAAAATCTAATTTTTTTGGGGGGGAAAACGTCGAAACGCTGTTCCTTCGATTCATACAATTCAAATTCAGCCAAATACGGATCTATTTGATTGAAAACAGACTTATTTGACCAAAAAAAAAAAGACTTAATTTTGGTTGGTCTTTTTGAATTTGAATTTCGAAGTTTTTTCAAGTCGAAATCCGACCCTTGATAAATATGCCCCTAAATGTAAAATTGTAACAGAGTCTGCACCTGAATTACTGAGCTGCCAGACTCAAACACCAGAGACACGAACATTCAACTTTAAACTTAGATTTTGAAAAAACAGTAAAAAAAAAAAAAAAAAGGAAAGTAATTGAAAGTCTTTATTTCTGGGGAGCAATCGGAAAACAAATGAACTGAAAAAAGTGTTTGGAAGGTGAACAACCCCTTTAAAGGGAAACTCCGCCCAGAATAGTTTTTTTGCAGCCCAATGAATGAGAGTGTAATTCTAAGCATCTTTCCAATGTACATTCATGAAATATTCCTAGTGATTTTTAAAGTTTTGTGCAACTGTCATTGCCATGGAAAGCGGCCATTGTTTATCCCTTGCTGCTCGTCTGCTCTGTCTCTTGCTACAATGTAACAGGCAACGGCTCCAGGTCTGTTAGGCGCAGGTTCTGCTACATTGTTTCAGCTGTATGAACCTTTAGATTGACACTGCCTTCACTAGCAAGTTTAATTACCAATATCCTTTATTAAACCATGAAACGTTTGAGTGGATATTAACCTTTTACTGCCGACTGCCTCATCAATACAGGGGCAAAATGCCATCCTAGTCGGCAGTCGGGTGCCCAGGAATTCTGGGGCTTATGCCTGAGTTGATTCAAGTGCAAATGAAATGAAGTGTTTGGGGATTAAAGTCTCCTGATGCTGATTGCACAGAGTGTTTGTACAGTTTCCATGTGTAAATACGGCGTATCGAAATTCAGTTTGGAGAGGGGGGTTGAATATTGACTCATGGGATCACTTTCTCTGCCTGTTCTGTGAAGTATTGTAATAGAATATGGACTGTTCATCTGGGACTGGGTCGCATGCCCTAACCATTAGGGATGCATTGAATTCTGACCCGCACCCTACCCTAACCTGCCCTGTACAACCCGCGCCCACCCGCACCCGCTTCCGGGGTCCTTTTTATAGACCCGCACCGACCTGCCCAGCCGATGACGTCACAATGAAGGTACAAAGGGGGAGGGTCGAGCAGACGCAAGACTATAAAACTGGAAGTCGGATGCCTGCATTTGAAGGTGGGGGGCGGGGAGAGCAGGAGCCCCGCCACCTGCAAGGAGCATTGCGAGGTCAACTTGAACCCGCCCGACCCGCGGGCAGAACCGCCATCAGAAATTGCAGGGCCCCATACGACAAAATGTCCTGGGCCTCCTGGGCTGCAGCCACCGCAAGCCCCACCTACAGGTCTGCCCTCCCCACCCCACAGGTCCACCCTCCACCACACAGTAAAAAAAAAAAATATTGGTGGCTAGGGTTCCCACATGTAAATAAAAAATAAAAACATATTGGTGGTCAGGGCCCCCCATAAAAAAACATATGTGGCCATGGCCCCCCCATTAAAAAATATTGGTGGCTAGGACCCAATTGGTGGCCAGGGCCCCCCCCTCCACATTATGAGAAAATTGGTGGCCAGGGCCCCTTAAACGTCCATGCCATCCCAAAGTCAGCAGCTCTCAGAAAGATGGGGGCCCGGCTAATCAAGTAAGTGTGGCATGGCCGGGCCCCCCTTACCCTCGGGCCCCCTACAACTCTTCCCCCCTGTCCCCCCCTGATGGCTGCCCTGCCTGCAATTATCGGGTCGGCCCGCACATCACTACACTGAATCCATTTTGGATTCGGCCGAACCCCTGAATCCTTCACTAAAGATTCGGCTGAATACTAAGGATGCACCGAATCCAGGATTCGGACAGGTTTCGGCCTTTTTCAGCAGGATTCCGATTCGGTCGAATCCTTCCCGGCAGAACCGAATCTGAATCTTAATTTGCAGGACTTCTAAGATGTTTTTCCCTTCCCACCCCTAATTTGCATATTTGCATATGCAAATTAGGATTCGGTTCGGTATTCGGACAAATCTTTCACTAAGGATTTGGGGGTTTGGCCGTATCCAAAATAGTGGATTCGGTGCATCCCTACCGAATACCGAGCCGAATCTGAATCCTTATTTGTATATGCAATGTAGGGGTGGGAAGGGGAAAACATTTTTTACTTTCTTGTTTTGTGACAAAAAGTCACGCGATTTCCCTTCCCGCCCCTAATTTGCATATGCAAATTAAGATTCGGATTCGGTTCTCCCACGCAGAAGGATTGGGGCCAAATCCGAATCCTGCTGAAAAAGGCCTAATCCTGGATTCGGTGCATCCCTACTATCCGTATTGAATAGAAGACAGTTCGAGCAGAATGGATTTCCCAAGATCCCTTGTGAAACACCGAAATGGGGCCTGTAATTAGATCTTAATATAAAATGAGTCTCTGGGGTTGGGGGGTTGGGAGTTAAGTGGAAAATCAGAAAAGTCATCCTGCCGTTCTTTCCCTCAGACTGAAGGGCATTCAGCTAGAGAAACATACATGTGCGTGTACATGTGCTGGAGGACCCAACCTAAATAGGAAGCTTTAACCTATTTTCTCTTAGATTCCTAAGGTGTTGCATGCTGGGTAAAGTTGCACAGCCTGTTGGCTAGCAAGGGGTTAAGGCTCACTATGTGGGAGGAGGATCCCTATAGACTTGTTCCTATTGGTTGCCCATTAAGTAGGTCTGACAGATCGGAGTGAATGAGGATAAAAAGCTTCTGATGTTCACTCTCCAGTAGGGATACATTGAGTTCTGATTTTGGTACAGGATTTAGATGATTTCTTATTAAATCTGAACCTTTCATTTGATAAATATCATGTGAATTTAGACCACTGGATAACAGAAGGTGACTTTTTTTCCCCCTCTTATTTACATCTGAAAATTAGGCTTTGGGTTCAGTTAGGGATTTAGGCGAATCCTAAAATTGTGTATTTTGTGCATCCCTTGTACTTATTTCAGGGCAGTTGGGTTCTCCAGCAAGTGCCACCATGTAATTTGGGCATTTGCCTTCACTTATAGGTGGATATGTGTCACAGTCAGTGGGCAGCTAGCGGAGGGCCCCTCTTAAAGGGATACTGTCATGGGGAATTTTTTTTTCAAAATGAATCAGTTAATAGTGCAGAATTCTACACTGAAATCCATTTCTCAAAAGAGCAAACAGATTTTTTTATATTCAAGATTTTGAAATCTGACATGGGGCTAGACATATTGTCAATTTCCCAGATGCCCCAAGTCATGTGACTTGAGCAGGCAGAAAAGCAGGAAGTAACCATTTACTATTTAATCCTGAAAGCATAAAAATAGTATTGATTAGAAACAAGCAGTAATTAGCATTTCTTCCAGTACTGCTTAATGGATAAGTAAACCTTACCAACGAGGGGGCTATTCTAAGCACTTTTGCAATGTACATTCATTATTTATTTATTTTTAATTCCAAGATATTAAGGGATACATGTACTGTTAATATGAATGGATTTTGTTACAACAGCACCACCTGCTGGTCAGTTTCCCACCAGTCTGACCACCAAGTAGTCAAGGAAGTTGTCAGGAGAAAGAAAGAGGCTGCTCTAATGTTCTTCTGCTTAGGAAAACAATTAGAAACCTTTCTCAAATCTTTCCTAAGCAGAAGAACATCAGCAAGCAGAGAGAAACATTTGCTTTATAACAAACAGGAAGCAAGATTGTTTCCGATCCAATCGGAAAATCGTTTTGCAGGAAGTGAGCACTTCTCCCAGCAAGCAGACAAAGACTTTTTTAATAATAACAAACAGGAAGTAAGGATTTTTTCCAATCCAATCAAAAAAGAGTATTGCAGTAAGCAGAGCAGATATTCGGGCAAACTTCTTCCTAGAAGGTCTTTTAAATGGAGAACAAAGGAAAAGTCAAACTCTACTTTTTAAAGACATGGATTTCTGTTTATACATAATATATAAATGTCACTGCATGTGCTTAGAGCATAATAGGTGCCTTTGTGCAAGAGTCCGTCTCATTGACTCATACAGTACAAATACATGTTTGTGGTTTGCTGGCTAAACCAGACCTTGGCCTGAAAAATCCACCTTGCAAAGGGGTGGTTCACCTTTAACTTAACTTTTAGTATGTTGTGTTATAAATTGGCTAATTCTAAGCAACTTTCCAATTGGTCTTCATTTTTTTTTATAGTTCTTTAATTATTTGCCTTCTTCCAACTCAAGATTTCAAATGGGGGTCACTGACCCCATCTAAAAAACAAATGCTCTGTAAAGCTACAAATGTATTGTTATTGCTACTTTTTGTTACTCATCTCTCTATTCAGGCCTCTCCTATTCATATTCCAGTCTTGCATTTAAATCAAGTAGCAATTGAATGCCTTCCATTGCCAAGTTCCCTCTGTACGCCCAGTATGGCTGCTGTGCCAAGAACGCTGTGTGATCGACTGTTGACCCCAGAAGACTTCTTATGATTGGCTGCTGTCCTTACAAGCCTCTGTATGATTGGCCGCTGTCCTCACAAGCCTCTGTATGATTGGCCGCTGTCCTCACAAGCCTCTGTATGATTGGCCGCTGTCCTCACAAGCCTCTGTATGATTGGCCGCTGTCCTCACAAGCCTCTGTATGATTGGCCGCTGTCCTCACAAGCCTCTGTATGATTGGCCACTGCCCTCCGAAGCCTCTGCATGATTGGCTGCATCTGCATGATTGGGCGCTGTCCTCAGAAGCCTTTGTATTATTGTCCTCAGAAACCTCTGTATGATTGGCCTCTGTTCTCAGAAACCTCTGTATGATTGGCCGTTTTATTCAGAAGCCTCTGTATAATTGGCCGCTGTCCTCAGAAACATCTGTATGATTTGCTGCTGTCCCTAGAAGACTCCATGTGATTGGCTGCTGTCCCTAGAAGAATCCATGTGATTGGCTGCTGTCCCTAGAAGACTCCATGTGATTGGCTGCTGTCCCTAGCAGACTCCATGTGATTGGCTGCTGTCCCAAGAACACACCGTATGATTGGTAGTTCAAAAGTGGCAGATTTGTGCCTACTAGATTCCTGATCGGTAACCTCAACCATTGCTTTTTCTTATGCATGTGTTAGGGTACAAATGCTTACTGTGTGAATGACTTAAAGGGTAACTAAACTTCATATATAAACATATTGGAATAGGCAATTCTGAGCCCTGTGGTGTATCGGTGTAATATCCCTTTAACAGGTGCGATTAAACCACCCGCAGCATTTTCCCGTCTTGCTTCACGTTAATATTAGCACAATGAGAGTGGAATGGCGGGTGTCATAACCCCCCCACCTGTACCGTTATTCTGGTGTCACAATAAGCGCCTTTGCTTTCCTACCTGGATAATCGCCTCTCGCCGAGCTCAGGTTTAGATTTTCCCGAGAAGTGTTTCTATTTTGGTACAGAAGAGTTATTTATGGAGAAAACCGGTACAAAATAATCCAATTAAAAAGGCAGAACTCGCCTTAAGATAAGTGAGGCCTAATTATTTTTTTTCTTTAATAGCCTACCCTTTAACCCTTCCCCGGCATGTGGCTTGTTTTTAACCGTTTGCCGCTGCAGTTTTGAGCGGAGGTTGGATATACTGACATATTACAGATTGGGGTGGGAGGGTGAGGCTATTGTTACTATTTGTGAAGACAAGCACGAAATCAAAGAACCCCCATGGGGCTTATTTACCAAGTTTTTTCCCCGTCATTTAAACGAATGAAATAGTTGACATGGGGCCGATTTACAAACACAGGTGCTAAACGAGTGCATTTCAATGCAGCCTGCTGCAATTACTGGATAATAAAAAGCCAAGACCTTTTATTGGAGGCTGCAATTTAGCACAGCAGTGAATTGCTAGTGATTGGCTGCTTGCGTGTCATCTTGTGAACAGCCAATTGATTATATTCTGTATGGAATGACATCTGAGTGTGACATGGGCCGACCCATATGGTATGCTGTCTGATTGGCTAACTGACTAATTGGATGAATACCATACCTTGGAGCCATACATGTGTATGTTTCTGTTGTACAGGTATTGGATCCGTTATCCGGAAACCCATTATCCTGAAAACTCTGAATTTCGGAAAGGCCGTCCTCCCATAGACTCAATTTTATCCAAATAATCAAAATTTTGAAAAATTTCCTTTTTCTTTGTAGTAATAAAACAGTAGCTTGTACTTGATCCCAACTAAGATATAATTAATCCTTATTGGAAGCAAAACCAGCCTATTGGGTGTTTTTAATGTTTATATGATTTTCTAGTAGACTTAAGTTATTAAGATCCAAATTATGGAAATATCTGTTATCCAGAAATCCCCAGGTCCTGAGCATTCTGGATAACAGGTCCCATACCTGTATTGTCCATTCAAGCTGCCCAAACCAATTTTCCTTTTATTTATCTGTTATCAGAAGTAATTTGCCCCATGTTATGCTGCCCCCTGGGGAATGTTCAGTAATTAACAAACCAAGTGCAATATAATTAATAAAGGTGACACCTAATCATTCTTATTGCATAAGGGATAATCCAATTACTTAAGACATAATGTCCTTGTCCCACTAGTGATCAAGAGAATAAAACGATCAATTCATTAAAATAAAATAAAATTATGGAAAGGACTATTTCTTTTTAAACCACATATTGCACATTGATGTTGCCTGGCAACAACATCTTTGCCAGTGTTAAAGATTAAATGCACAGATCAGATTCAAGGAAGCAAAGGTTTAATGTATAATTTCCTATGTATAGTGCGCTTGTCGTTAATGCTATCGGATTGGCATTATATTCAGACGCCGGCCTTAATCCCGTGTCAACTGGCTGGTAGTCTGAAGGTTTAAATCCCAAAACATCCCTATTTGACAAAGGGTCAAAAATTAAAAACAAAAAATGGCAATAAAAACTAGCACAGATTGAACCAGGTCTAGTAACCCATAGCAACACTCTTGATGAATTGCAGCTGTCCTCATGAGTTCAGGGATGCCTGAATTCGGCAGCTCTGTATTCACAAGGGGCAGGCAGAGGCATATAGGCATCACCCCTCTCACCCCCTATAAATCACTTATAGATATTAAAAGATGATGCTTATACAGTGGATTAACTTTCCCTTTAATTGCAAAGAATTTAAAATGAGAACAATTTGCTTTATAGGAAACTTCCAGGGACTCCTCTCTTGGCTTTTGGAATTGCGACATAAATACATATATAGATATGGAGCCATAGCAGAAGCTCCCGTTGCCCCCCCCCATGAATTCTGGAATGCACATTGGTTGCCAGGCAACTACACCGAAGGGGAATAAAAAAATGAACATTTGCTGATAATAAGGGGGTGTGAAACATCTGCATCATTAAAAAAAAATTACAAAGTGTATTAAGTGAAACCTCCTTTATTTAACAAAAAAAGCCTGTTTTCATGACATGGCTCATTATAATCCTCTGCAGGCGATTTCTTACTTTCAGCGAATTCCTCAAAAGCAGCGACTGGCAGAGGCAGGTCTTACGTCTTTGTGAATCTGCTAAATTTGGTTGCATTTCCATTCACAGGATTTCTAGACATCTCGCAATAATGAATCTGATTCCTCTTTAACTTTATTCTTAGCTTCTGGCTTTCTGAATTGTCAGAGGGTTTAATTATTAATGGGGTTCAGTAAGGATCCTAGGGACAGTGCTGTCTTTGTGGGGTCCAAGCTGTGCTGATTGGCCTGACCCCCAGAATGCTCAATAGATATCTGTGCTTTATAGTTATAGGCACCACGAGAGCACTGGTGGGGTGAGATGCCTATAGTAAGGGAGTGTGACTGTGGGATAGCAGGTATAGTAGGGAGAGATGGTGTCTTTAGTAACAGTGGATAATAGTCTCTGGGAAGGGAGTGTGACTGTGGGATAGCAGGTATAGTAGGGAGAGATGGTGCCTATAGTAACAGTGGATAATAGTCTCTGGGAAGGGAGTGTGACTGTGGGATAGCAGGTATAGCAGGGAGAGATGGTGTCTTTAGTAACAGTGGATAATAGTCTCTGGGAAGGGAGTGTGACTGTGGGATAGCAGGTATAGTAGGGAGAGATGGTGTCTATAGTAACAGTGGGATAATAGTCTCTGGGAAGGGAGTGTGACTGTGGGATAGCAGGTATAGTAGGGAGAGATGGTTCCTATAGTAACAGTGGGATAATAGTCTCTGGGAAGGGAGTGTGACTGTGGGATAGCAGGTATAGTAGGGAGAGATGGTGTCTATAGTAACAGTGGGATAATAGTCTCTGGGAAGGGAGTGTGACTGTGGTATAGTAGGGAGAGATGATGTCTATAGTAACAGTGGGATAATAGTCTCTGGGAAGGGAGTGTGACTGTGGGATAGCAGGTATAGTAGGGAGAGATGGTTCCTATAGTAACAGTGGGATAATAGTCTCTGGGAAGGGAGTGTGACTGTGGGATAGCAGGTATAGTAGGGAGAGATGGTGTCTATAGTAACAGTGGATAATAGTCTCTGGGAAGGGAGTGTGACTGTGGGATAGCAGGTATAGTAGGGAGAGATGGTGCCTATAGTAACAGTGGATAATAGTCTCTGGGAAGGGAGTGTGACTGTGGGATAGCAGGTATAGTAGGGAGAGATGGTGTCTATAGTGGCAGTGGGATAATAGTATCTGGGAAGGGAGTGTGACTGTGGGATAGCAGGTATAGTAGGGAGAGATGGTTCCTATAGTAACAGTGGATAATAGTCTCTGGGAAGGGAGTGTGACTGTGGGATAGCAGGTATAGTAGGGAGAGATGGTGTCTATAGTTACAGTGGATAATAGTCTCTGGGAAGGGAGTGTGACTGTGGGATAGCAGGTATAGTAGGGAGAGATGGTGCCTATAGTAACAGTGGATAATAGTCTCTGGGAAGGGAGTGTGACTGTGGGATAGCAGGTATAGTAGGGAGAGATGGTGTCTATAGTAACAGTGGATAATAGTCTCTGGGAAGGGAGTGTGGACTGTGGGATAGCAGGTATAGTAGGGAGAGATGGTGCCTATAGTAACAGTGGATAATAGTCTCTGGGAAGGGAGTGTGACTGTGGGATAGCAGGTATAGTAGGGAGAGATGGTGCCTATAGTAACAGTAGATAATAGTCTCTGGGAAGGGAGTGTGACTGTGGGATAGCAGGTATAGTAGGGAGAGATGGTGTCTATAGTAACAGTGGATAATAGTCTCTGGGAAGGGAGTTGTGACTGTGGGATAGCAGGTATAGTAGGGAGAGATGGTGCCTATAGTAACAGTGGGATAATAGTCTCTGGGAAGGGAGTGTGACTGTGGGATAGCAGGTATAGTAGGGAGAGATGGTGCCTATAGTAACAGTGTATAGTAGTCTCTGGGAAGGGAGTGTGACTGTGGGATAGCAGGTATAGTAGGGAGAGATGGTGCCTATAGTAACAGTGGATAATAGTCTCTGGGAAGGGAGTGTGACTGTGGGATAGCAGGTATAATAGGGAGAGATGGTGCCTATAGTAACAGTGTATAGTAGTCTCTGGGAAGGGAGTGTGACTGTGGGATAGCAGGTATAGTAGGGAGAGATGGTGCCTATAGTAACAGTGTATAGTAGTCTCTGGGAAGGGAGTGTGACTGTGGGATAGCAGGTATAGTAGGGAGAGATGGTGCCTATAGTAACAGTGGATAATAGTCTCTGGGAAGGGAGTGTGACTGTGGGATAGCAGGTATAGTAGGGAGAGATGGTGTCTATAGTAACAGTGGGATAATAGTCTCTGGGAAGGGAGTGTGACTGTGGTATAGTAGGGAGAGATGATGTCTATAGTAACAGTGGGATAATAGTCTCTGGGAAGGGAGTGTGACTGTGGGATAGCAGGTATAGTAGGGAGAGATGGTTCCTATAGTAACAGTGGGATAATAGTCTCTGGGAAGGGAGTGTGACTGTGGGATAGCAGGTATAGTAGGGAGAGATGGTGTCTATAGTAACAGTGGATAATAGTCTCTGGGAAGGGAGTGTGACTGTGGGATAGCAGGTATAGTAGGGAGAGATGGTGCCTATAGTAACAGTGGATAATAGTCTCTGGGAAGGGAGTGTGACTGTGGGATAGCAGGTATAGTAGGGAGAGATGGTGTCTATAGTGGCAGTGGGATAATAGTATCTGGGAAGGGAGTGTGACTGTGGGATAGCAGGTATAGTAGGGAGAGATGGTTCCTATAGTAACAGTGGATAATAGTCTCTGGGAAGGGAGTGTGACTGTGGGATAGCAGGTATAGTAGGGAGAGATGGTGTCTATAGTTACAGTGGATAATAGTCTCTGGGAAGGGAGTGTGACTGTGGGATAGCAGGTATAGTAGGGAGAGATGGTGCCTATAGTAACAGTGGATAATAGTCTCTGGGAAGGGAGTGTGACTGTGGGATAGCAGGTATAGTAGGGAGAGATGGTGTCTATAGTAACAGTGGATAATAGTCTCTGGGAAGGGAGTGTGACTGTGGGATAGCAGGTATAGTAGGGAGAGATGGTGCCTATAGTAACAGTGGATAATAGTCTCTGGGAAGGGAGTGTGACTGTGGGATAGCAGGTATAGTAGGGAGAGATGGTGCCTATAGTAACAGTAGATAATAGTCTCTGGGAAGGGAGTGTGACTGTGGGATAGCAGGTATAGTAGGGAGAGATGGTGTCTATAGTAACAGTGGATAATAGTCTCTGGGAAGGGAGTGTGACTGTGGGATAGCAGGTATAGTAGGGAGAGATGGTGCCTATAGTAACAGTGGGATAATAGTCTCTGGGAAGGGAGTGTGACTGTGGGATAGCAGGTATAGTAGGGAGAGATGGTGCCTATAGTAACAGTGTATAGTAGTCTCTGGGAAGGGAGTGTGACTGTGGGATAGCAGGTATAGTAGGGAGAGATGGTGCCTATAGTAACAGTGGATAATAGTCTCTGGGAAGGGAGTGTGACTGTGGGATAGCAGGTATAATAGGGAGAGATGGTGCCTATAGTAACAGTGTATAGTAGTCTCTGGGAAGGGAGTGTGGACTGTGGGATAGCAGGTATAGTAGGGAGAGATGGTGCCTATAGTAACAGTGTATAGTAGTCTCTGGGAAGGGAGTGTGACTGTGGGATAGCAGGTATAGTAGGGAGAGATGGTGCCTATAGTAACAGTGGATAATAGTCTCTGGGAAGGGAGTGTGACTGTGGGATAGCAGGTATAGTAGGGAGAGATGGTGTCTATAGTAACAGTGGGATAATAGTCTCTGGGAAGGGAGTGTGACTGTGGTATAGTAGGGAGAGATGATGTCTATAGTAACAGTGGGATAATAGTCTCTGGGAAGGGAGTGTGACTGTGGGATAGCAGGTATAGTAGGGAGAGATGGTTCCTATAGTAACAGTGGGATAATAGTCTCTGGGAAGGGAGTGTGACTGTGGGATAGCAGGTATAGTAGGGAGAGATGGTGTCTATAGTAACAGTGGATAATAGTCTCTGGGAAGGGAGTGTGACTGTGGGATAGCAGGTATAGTAGGGAGAGATGGTGCCTATAGTAACAGTGGATAATAGTCTCTGGGAAGGGAGTGTGACTGTGGGGATAGCAGGTATAGTAGGGAGAGATGGTGTCTATAGTGGCAGTGGGATAATAGTATCTGGGAAGGGAGTGTGACTGTGGATAGCAGGTATAGTAGGGAGAGATGGTTCCTATAGTAACAGTGGATAATAGTCTCTGGGAAGGGAGTGTGACTGTGGGATAGCAGGTATAGTAGGGAGAGATGGTGTCTATAGTTACAGTGGATAATAGTCTCTGGGAAGGCAGTGTGACTGTGGGGATAGCAGGTATAGTAGGGAGAGATGGTGCCTATAGTAACAGTGGATAATAGTCTCTGGGAAGGGAGTGTGACTGTGGGATAGCAGGTATAGTAGGGAGAGATGGTGTCTATAGTAACAGTGGATAATAGTCTCTGGGAAGGGAGTGTGACTGTGGGATAGCAGGTATAGTAGGGAGAGATGGTGCCTATAGTAACAGTGGATAATAGTCTCTGGGAAGGGAGTGTGACTGTGGGATAGCAGGTATAGTAGGGAGAGATGGTGCCTATAGTAACAGTAGATAATAGTCTCTGGGAAGGGAGTGTGACTGTGGGATAGCAGGTATAGTAGGGAGAGATGGTGTCTATAGTAACAGTGGATAATAGTCTCTGGGAAGGGAGTGTGACTGTGGGATAGCAGGTATAGTAGGGAGAGATGGTGCCTATAGTAACAGTGTATAGTAGTCTCTGGGAAGGGAGTGTGACTGTGGGATAGCAGGTATAGTAGGGAGAGATGGTGCCTATAGTAACAGTGGATAATAGTCTCTGGGAAGGGAGTGTGACTGTGGGATAGCAGGTATAGTAGGGAGAGATGGTACCTATAGTAACAGTGGATAATAGTCTCTGGGAAGGGAGTGTGACTGTGGGATAGCAGGTATAATAGGGAGAGATGGTGCCTATAGTAACAGTGTATAGTAGTCTCTGGGAAGGGAGTGTGACTGTGGGATAGCAGGTATAGTAGGGAGAGATGGTGCCTATAGTAACAGTGTATAGTAGTCTCTGGGAAGGGAGTGTGACTGTGGGATAGCAGGTATAGTAGGGAGAGATGGTGTCTATAGTAACAGTGGGATAATAGTCTCTGGGAAGGGAGTGTGACTGTGGGATAGCAGGTATAGTAGGGAGAGATGGTGTCTATAGTAACAGTGGGATAATAGTCTCTGGGAAGGGAGTGTGACTGTGGGATAGCAGGTATAGTAGGGAGAGATGGTGTCTATAGTAACAGTGGATAATAGTCTCTGGGAAGGGAGCGTGACTGTGGGATAGCAGGTATAGTAGGGAGAGATGGTGCCTATAGTAACAGTGGATAATAGTCTCTGGGAAGGGAGTGTGACTGTGGGATAGCAGGTATAGTAGGGAGAGATGGTGCCTATAGTAACAGTGGGGATAATAGTCTCTGGGAAGGGAGTGTGACTGTGGGATAGCAGGTATAGTAGGGAGAGATGGTAGCAGTGGGAATAATAGTCTTTGGGAATTTCAGTTCTCTAGGAAGTGCTAAGACGCTCTGCAATAGAAAAAATATATAAAATATGTGCAGTTTTTTTTCCCTATTAAACACCAGTTTCCATTCCAATAAGAGAACACAATTCCTTTGTACACCCTACACTTCGCTGCATTATAATGTCATCTGAACTTGCCATCTGCCGAAATTACCATACGGGAATGTTAATCGCTTTGTGTTTTGCATTTTTTTCGGAAAGATCTTTTCTTTAATGGGAATCTTTTAACCTGCTGGATTCGAGATTTCTGGCCTTGTGCCAGTCACATGGTAAAAAACGGAAAGGGGGAAAGCGTACATATGTCTCCTGCTTATTGTATTGGGAGGGATTCTGTTACTCCTTGGTTGGCAGTCGCTGATTGGCTTTGTGTTAAGAGCGGACCATGTTGCACGGGGTTGCATTGGCAGATCTGTCTGATTACAAGGGAACCCCCCTCAGTCGGTGGCCACAGTGGAACTGATGTAGTTTAAAGGGGTTGTTCACCTTTAAATGAACTTTTAGTGTGATGTTTTTGATTGGTTTTCATTTTTTTTTATTATTTGTTGTTTTTGCGTTATTTAGCTTTTTATTCAGCAGCTCTCCAGTTTGCAATTTCAGCAGTCTGGTTGCTATGGTCTACATTACCCTAGCAACCATGCACTGATTTGTATAAGAGACTGGAATATGAATAGGAGAGGCCTGAATAGAAAAAGGAGTAATAAAAGTAGCAATGACATTACATTTGTAGCCTTACAGAGCATGTTTTTTTTTTTTTAGATGGGGTCAGTGACCCCCATTTGAAAGCTGGAAAGAGTCAGAAGAAGAAGAGAAATAGTTAAAAAAACTATAAAAAACAAACAAACAAACCATGAAGACCAATTGAATATTTGCTTAGAAATGACCATTATGTAACATACTAAAGATAACAAAAAGGACAAAGACACACGGTCAGATTCGGGGAGATTAGTCGCCTGGCAACAAATCTCCACTTCTTCGGGCGACTAATCTTCCCGAACTGCCTCCCGCTGGATAGAATGTAAATCACCGGTGGGATGGCAATCGGTGAGCTTCGTTTCCAAAGTCGCCCGAAGTTGCCTCACACGGAAACATCGGGCGACTTAGGAAAACGAAGCGATCGGAGTGCTATCCCGCTGGCAATTTAGATTCTAGCCAATGGGAAGGCAGTTCGGGGAGATTAGTCGCCCGAAGAAGAGGAGGTTTGTCACCAGGCGACTAATCTCCCCGAATCTCCACGTGTGTCTCTGCCCAAAGGTGAATCTCCCATTTAATATAATGCAGATTGATCAGAAAAAGGGGAATGGCAAATAACAATGACTTGATCACCTGCCGAAAGGCAGTGCAGGCAGCATCACTGGATCCGGTAGGACGTATAAAAAATGTTCTTTCATTCAGGATTAAGGTACATTCCTCTGCTGCTGGTTTCCCTGATTAATTGTGAGAGAATAATATATCACAGAGCCGGGGCCCTGCAGAGGAATGTCTTGTCTGTTAATTATTCCGGCACCTACGAGACGCCCGCCAGCGTTTCATATGGAGGAAATATTAGACAAGGTTGACTGGAAAGTTAATGTATGACAGGGCTGAGTTCATGTCGACATCTGCCTTATTCCCTGCTGCACTGTGGGTTTCCCTGCGTGATACACTGTTCTGATATCGGCATGAGATAAAGTTGTATTAGAGCTCATTGCTCTGTTCCCTGGGGGGCCAGAGTCGCCCCGAGGTGCTGTGTGTCCATCTCGGCATTCCATATCTCCCAACTGTCCTGTTTTTCGGTGGACAGTCCCGATTTTGACAGCTCAACCCGCAGTGCCGGATTGTTACTGAAATGTCCTGAATTTGATCTCCTGCACTGAATAGGCAGAAAAAGATACAAAGTTTCTAAAACTTAAGTGGCTTTTGGGAAAGAACCCATAATATGTGGCAGGTGCACTTAGATACATTTGTAACAATTTAAGATAAGCATAGATACAATTGCAATAATTTAAAGGGATACTGTCATGGGAAAAAATGTTTTTTTTCATAAAGCATCAGTTAATAGAGCTGCTCCAGCAAAATGTTTCACTGAATTCCGTTTCTCAAAAGAGCAAACAGAATTTTTTTTTATATATATAATTTTGAAATCTGACATGGGACTAGACATATTGTCAGTCTCCCACCTGCCCCCAGTCATGTGACTTGTGCTCTGATAAACTTCAGTCACTCTTTACTGCTCTACTGCAAGTTGGAGTGATATCACCCACTCCCTTTCCCCCCAGCAGCAACAGAACAATGGGAAGGTAACCAGATAGTAGCTCCCTAACACCAGTGTCGGACTGGGGTGTCCAGGGCCCACCAGGGCTGCTGCATGGGGACCTCCACCCCAGTCGCTAGTGCCACCACCACCAGTCACAACCCCCCCAGCTCATACCTTTTGCGTGCCGAGTTTGTACGCTGCGGAGGGGCTACGCAAGAGCTCCGCACTAGCTGTAGAAGTTGATGCCTAACACAAGATAACAGCTGCCTGCTAGATCTAAGAACAACACTCAATAGTAAAATCCAGGTCCCACTGAGACGCATTCAGGAGAAACAACTGCCTGCCAGAAAGCAGTTCCATCCTAAAGTGCTGGCTCTTTCTGAAAGCACATGACCAGGCAAAATGACCTGAGATGCACCTACACACCAATATTGGGGGGATTAGTCAGGAAATTAGGAATTGTATAAATTGCACCCCTAACTCATTACGGCGCTCCCTATAAATACAGCAGATAATGTCCTTTCTTAAAGGCACAAGCAGAGTTGTCTGCTATTCCATTAACCATGAAGCCATGTTATTTATGAACACCGTGGCCCAGATTTGTCACAGCTGCCTCATGTCTCTGTGGTTGTGATTCTGAACTTGATGAAGGGGCTACATACAAGATATATATATATATATATATATATATATATATATATATATATATATATATATATATATATATATATATATATATAACATGCAATGTATTCCTAAAGTGATTCAAGGACAAATGATCTGATTCACTCTCAGTGCATAAGTCAATGTCATTACTACAAGGAGGGTTGTGTAGTGAGCAAGACACAGATGTTTAATGGGTTCATTATCATTTACATAATTAAGAAGGAACAACATCCTCCTGGGGGTGGAATAAGACAAGATGGAGATCTAGCATGGAAGGGATTTGGGGGGCTCACCAATTCCTCCCATGCAGGGCTATCTTTTAATATTAAAAGAAAAAAAAGCCTTGCATATAGTGATCCAGTAGAGAAGCTGTTGAAGGTAGGGAAAAGGAAGAATAGAGGGAGAAGATGCTACATGAGGGCCAGGTTTTACCCGACCTAGTGGCAGGGATCCCATCCTGGAGATCGGTTTAGGGGGGATTTGGAGAGAATGCTTATTTGCTCTCCTAGGTTCACCTGGAAGGCCATCTTGATGATCAACTTGGGTAAGATTTGCCATTCTGGATATTCTTAGAACTAAGACTAAGAATATGAAACGCCAATGTTTTCCTAAACTTTATTATGAGCTGTGGTGTTCCTGACCACAAGTTGGAATTCTAATGGGGTGAGGGACTAGTATTTTAAGCCCCTTGAGGTCTGTAGTTGGACAGCTGACATTTAGGCCAATCCTTCGTAGTTTTCACATTCTATATGGTCACCCATGGTCAAGCCGTTGCTGATACTGGAGCTACTGCTCGGCTAGGTATCTCTGTGCTGCCTGTGCTTTCAATGGATATATTTATAATGTGTTTATTGAGGTTACTCACATGCTTCCAGCCTACAGTTCCCCATTAGTTGTGGGGTGCATGCTTCGACCCCTTAGAGACAGCCATGATTGTATTGAAATAGGCTGACACTGCCAGTTCTAACAGTCTGTGTATAATTTCTGTGTAAATATACCCTGGGTAGATCTCATTTTCATGCCGTTAAATACGTATCACACATTCTGCAGATGGACAGCGCCAGGCAATTTTCGAGCAATGTTTCTCGCCGCGGCCCTGCTGTCGCCTTTATTATCAGTGAGTTATGTACATTGTTCCGGGCCCCTCGAGCTGGGCCAACGTGTTCCCACCCGCAAGTCCTTGAGACGTTAGTCAATTCTTTGTGCTACAATATATTTGTCTGAGGTGTCAATAATATGATAATGGAACCTGGGTGTTTGTATAATTTTCCTTGTGCCGACGCTGGGGAACTGCTAGTTTCTGTCCGTCATGTGCCATTCAAGGGTTTTTTTACCCAATTTGTTGGCTGACGGGGTGAGCTGATCATAGAAAAGCAAGGACTTTTTAGGGACCCCAAACTCTGGGGTAAGTGAATTATTTTACACCTCTTAATGATCCAGGGGCTATGGAATTTTCAATTGATCTCTAAGCACCAATTAGGAAGGGGAGATCCAGTCTCCTGTAGTCAATAGGCTATAGAGTCCTGCGCGGAACCAATTTCTAAGACCCGTGACCCGAACCGCAACCCGCATATTTACCCACTTTGATCTGCTACCCGACTGCCTTATCCGCAGCCCGCCAACCACCATCAAACAGAAAGTGATGGTGCTGCAAACTGGACAGAGGGGACAGAAACACATTTTGTAAAACTTTAAAAGGAGTAAAATCTAGACCATTTTACACAAGATAAGAAATTTAGATGAGACCCGCAACCCGACCCGCGGCTATACCCGCACCTGAAAATCCTCCCCTCATTCCGCAGGGTGCCCGCTTGCCCGACCCATTGCAAATGGGTTGGCAATTTATTGGTCCTTATATGGGGCCCTCTTGATGGCCTGCCCAACTGATATCTGGCTGAATGAATATATATATATATTAGATATAGATATGATGACAGTAGTAGTATTGCTGCATTCTGTATAGTGTGAATGATTTGCAAAGGCTCAGAAATCCCTTCTGAGCAACAAAATCGCATGACAATAGATAGAAGAATAGCATTAGCACAAGCGTTTCTGTACTATAATCGGATTCCCTGTAATGTTAAATACCAATAAAAGGGCATTTCCCTGGATAACAATACAGAGCCCTACCTATGGCATAATCCATATGATTCCCTCTATACAGGCTATGAGCAAATGTAGGGGCCCGCTCCTGCTGAATTGTACCAAGTACAATGGAATGTCTATTTTGCTATAGATCGTTAGTATCTCTCTTATAAAAGTTATTTGTAAAGAAAAACACTGAAACAAATAAGAAGAATTTTATGGCCTTGCTTGAATGAAATGTACTATTGTTCCACCTCCCAGGGCAATAAATCCTGAAATGAGATAATAGAAAGAATAGAAAGAAATCTCTGCGGTCACTAGAGATCGATTGTTATTTCATCCCTTGGGAACTGCCTGCAAATCCATTATACGGAATGTAATGGGAAAACAAAGCCAAATAAAGAGCTGAAACACTGATATGAACCCAACTGGTGACTGTGAGAGGGAGACCTATGTATATATTTATAATAAATCTGTAAAGGACATTGATAAAGTGTGGTATTGTGACCATATACATTGTACAGTGTAAAGTCACTGCTGAAGTTATTGAAATGAAAGCTGAAAGGGGTGGTTTGCCTTTAAGGGAACTTTCAGTATGTTATAGAATAGCGAATTCTAAGCAACTTTTTCAATTGGTCTTCATTTTTTATTTTGCATAGATTTTTAATTATTTGCCTATTTTCTTCTGGCTCCTTCCAGCTTTCAAATGGGGGTCACTCATCCCATTATAAAAAAACAAATTTTCTGTAAGGCTACAAATATATTGCTGCTGCTTTTTTATTACTTCTCTTTCTATCCAGACCTCTCCTATTCATGTTCCAGTCTCTTATTCAAATCACTTTCCGGTTGCTAGGGTCATTTGTACTCTAGAAACCAGATTGCTGAAATTGCAAACTGGAGAGCTGCTGAATATAAAGCGAAATAACTCAAAAACTACTACAGGTATAGGATCCCTTATCCGGAAACCCGATATCCAGAAAGCTCCGAATTACGGAATGGCTGTCTCCCATAGACTCCATTTTATCCAAATAATCCAAATTTTTAAAAATGATTTCTTTTTCTCGGTTATAATAAAACAGTAGCTTGTACTTGAGCCAAACGAAGATATAATTAATCCTTATTGGAAGCAAAACCAGCCTATTGGGTTTATTTAATGTTTAAATGATTTATAGTAGACTTAAGGCACGAAGACCCAAATTACAGAAAGATCCGTTATCCGGAAAACCCCAGGTCCCGAGCATTCTGGATAACAGGTCCCATACCTGTAGTACTAAAAAATGAAAACCAACTGCAAATTGTCTCAGAATATCCCTCTCTACATCATACTAAACATTAACTCAAAGGTGAACAACCCCTTTAAGAAGTCTACAGGAGTGCCCAGGGTGATACAGGTTCAGGATGAAAATGAGGCCATCATTTGGGTGTGTGTCACAATAGCCCACCACAATATACAGAACTTCACCCCCACTTTCAAACTTGGGCATGTGTTACAATGTTTGCAGATTAAACCCAAACGCCAGTAGTTTTCAGACTTTACCAAGTCTACTTTGAGCAATGCTCTCCAATCAAGATGGACCACTGGAAGTGGAACCACCAACATGGCATGAGATGACTAAGAATGATATGTTGGTGCTTTGAGTGCCACGTTTTTACTTAGCCAAAAAAAATGCCCCAATGGACCCCTTTCAATTCCCAGTAAGTCTCGTCTTATGGAGGTGTCCCACCTAAACAGTCATGCCAACAGGTCTTCACAGCTCCGTTGTACTGCATGTTCCCCATGGCTGACTACCAATATATTATGTATATCCTACAAACTTAACTTTGAGAAATCCAATAATAAAGCAGCATGAGGCTCCATTCCCGGGCCCAAGGCTTGTTTCTTATTTGTGTTCCTCACCGCACCTTAGCCTTGGCTTTCTCAACGTCTCTTTGTAATGTGCATGGTCACCCTGACCTTGTATTGGCTTCTCTCTTTGACCTGTCCCAGCACCCATGTGTCATATTAATGATTCTCTTAGGTTTATAGCTAGCACCTATACTTATTTCTTTTTATCATATTTATTTATTGCCATTTAGTAGCTGGAATGTATTACTCAGTGCCGCAGGCGTAAATCTTGCTCCCCTGTGGTCCTCTATGCATGAATAGCTTCTGGATGCTCCATGTTAGCAGAGACATACACCCTACTTCCCAAGTACTGTTGTCTAATTTGAGAGAGTATTTATACACTATGTGGCCAAAAGTAACCTTAGGGGAGTTGTGATGATGGTTCATTGAGGATCATGGGAGTTGTACCCTTAGGGGAATGGGTGGAGCCCATCTGCTCCTCCTTATGTTGTACTATTCTGTTTTGAATGTAGACATCTAGACCCAAAAAAGGAGCAATTATGGTCAATTAGTGAGTAGCTACGATTTGACACATTTTGAAAGAAAATGTATTTTTTGAGAGATGACCAGAACCTTTAACATGTTATATTAAAGGACCAGTAACATCAAATTTTTTGAAAAAAAGAATGTTAGTATACATTGAAAAAAAACAACAAATTAGACTTTAAAATCGCAAATACTTTATTAAAAAATAACTTACCGAAACTCTGCTTGCGTTTCTCTTCAGAAAAGGCGATGATCCATCATGCGGCGCTCGATTTCTCCTCCCTGACTATATCCTATAAGAAAGGCAGGGAGGAGAAATCGAGCGCCGCATGGTGGATCGCCCAATCACTTTTACTGCAAGTTATTTCTTAATAAAGACTTTGCGATTTTAAAGTTTAATTTGTCTTGGTGGTTTTTGTCAATGTATACTAACGAATTTTTTAAAAATGTTTTTGATGTTACTGGTCCTTTAAATAACACTATTTTTCACGTGATTATGTATAACACAAAATGTTTGATGACCCTAGCAACCATGCATTGATTTGAAAAAGAAACTGGAATATGAATAAGAGAGGGGTTCAATAGATATATGAGTAATAAAAAATAACAATACATCTGTTGCCTTACAGAGCATTTTTTTTAGGTGGGGTCACTGACCCCCTTTTGCTGGAAATAAAAACTAAATAATCAGGGATGCACCGAATGCAGGATTCGGTTCGGGATTCGGGCAGGATTTCTCCTTTTTCAGCAGGATTCGGCCGAACCAAATCCTAATTTGCATATGCAAATTAGGGGCGGGAGTGAAATTGTGTGACCTTTTGTCACAGAACCAGGAAGTAAAAAAAAGGTTTTCCCCTTCCCACTCCTAAGATTCAGATTTGGTATTCGGCCAAATCTTTTGCGAAGGATTCAGGGATTCGCCCGAATCCAAAATAGTGGATTCAGTGCATCCCTATAAATAATGAAGACCAATTGGAAAGTTGCTTCGAATTGGCCATTCTATAACAAACTAAAAGTTAACTTTAAATGTGAACCACCCCTTTAACCCCACCAACAATGTTGCAGCATCTACTGGACACCATCCCAGAAGCGCAGAGGCGATAATAGCAGCTAAAGATTCAGCAACTTCATATTAATTCCCTTGGATTGGTCCTATAGCGTATGCAGGAATATATAGTGTATATATATAAGTATAGGCTGTCTTTGTCATGTTGAAAAGAGAGCACAGCTTTCCCTTTAAGGGTTAGGCCACACTGGGCGTTTTGGGTAGATTTGGTCGCCTGGCGACTAATCACCTCGTCTTTGCGGCGACCAATCTCCCCAAACGTCTTCCCTGACTCTGCGCTGGCTAAAATGAAAAAACGCCTCGTGAGCCAACTTCAGGCGACTTCGGAAAACGAATCGCTGCATGTGATTAGCACTGTTTTTTTTCCATTTTAGCCGGCGCAGAGTCAGGGAAGACATTTGGGGAGATTGGTCGCCGCAAAGTCGAGGCAATTAGTCGCCAGGTGACCAAATCTCCCCAAAACGCCCAGTGTGGCCTTACCCGTAACAGTATGAATAATGGATGAAAGTGTTCAGGGCCCTTCACTGCAGGAGACTTTATTAGTAAAAGGTGATTAACACTTCTACAGCGGCAAAGCTCATAGAATATGTATGTAAGGCTTTTATCTGCAGTTATGCGTTGTGATGAAGAGACCTTATTAGTTGGGGATGGGGGCGTATGTAGATCTAAGGGGAAATCGACTCTGTAGATTGGTCAATTAATACATCTCTGGAGTTTGACCTCACAGGGTAAAAATTGTCAATTATTTTAGTTATGATTTAGGGGTTTATCTTGCATTGTGCTCTGCATTACCGTTAAAGGAAAATAATGGATACTTGATCTAAAGGACTGTACCATTTTTTTATGGAGCTGGTGTGCTCTACTGATCATACGCCAACTCTATGCAAAGTAGATACTGCGGCTCTGAAATCCTTCCCTGGAGTCCTGTATATCGATCTCCAACTGGCAGAGAGCAGGGGTGTTACATGTATTTTGGGACCCGTTTCCCTACATTCGGGGTCCACTCTAGGTGGAACTGCCATATATATTGCTTCTGCTAACAGGTATGGGATCTGTTATTCAGAATGCTTAAGACCTGGGTCTTTCCGGAGAAGGAATCTTTCTGTAATTTGGGTCTTCATACTAGGGATGCACCGAATCCAGGATTCGGTTCGGGATTCGGCCAGGATTCGGCCTTTTTCAGCAGGATTCGGAATCAGCCGAATCCTTCTGCCCGGCCGAACGGAATCCGAATCCTAATTTGCATATGCAAATTAGGGGCGGAGAGGGAAATCATGTGACTTTTTGTCACAATACAAGGAAGTAAACATTTTTTCCCACTTCCAACCCCTAATTTGCATATGCAAATTAGGATTCGTTCAGTATTCGGCCGAATCTTTCGCAAAGGATTCGGGGGTTCGGCCGAATCCAAAATAGTGGATTCGGTGCATCCCTACTTTATACCTTAAGTCTACTCAAGGATCATGTAAACATTAAAAAACAAAAATAGGCTGGTTCTGCTTCCAATAAGAATTAATGATACTTTACTTGGGATCATGTACAAGGTACTGTTTTATTATTACAGAGAATACTTTAAAATGTGGATTATTTGGATAAAATGGAGTCTATGGGAGAGTGCCTTTCCGTAATTTGGAACTTTCTGGATAACGGGTTTCCGGATAAAGGATCCCATACCTGTCCTTCTATAAATATAAAGGAAAATATGCAAAAATAGGACGTCCTTGTACATTCCGTGTTCTATGTCATTTCTCCTTTAATGCTCTTTTAAGGGGATTTAATAAGCCCTAAATATATATTTTCCCTATTATACAGGGAAGAAGAATAGAAGCCGTTTCTGCCGTAGTTTAGCCGAATTCCGCACACAGCAGGATTAAAATCAAAGAGGCCCCTCGTTAATTATTTTAATGCTGTATAGAATTCCAGCCATTCAGCCACTTCAGCTAAACATTTTGTAACCTTGCCGCAGCCTTTGATGTGGAAAGATTTCTCTGGATACGAAGGCGAGGGCACATAATACTGACTTTAGCAGCCATTCTGTAACTCATAATACCATCCTTTTTTCCTATTTCCCTTAGAATCTGCCTAATAGAAATACAGGTATAAAGAAGTAAATGTATAATTATTTCCCCTCTTGCTGTTCCCAAGCATGTGAAGCTGTTGCTGGCCAAGGCTGCAGTTTCAGTCTTACATATGTCTCCATTGTCTCTATTTTGTTATTTTAGTTTCCTTCCTTATGTAATAAAAGACACTACATTTTCCCAGGCCCAGTAACACATAGCAACCAATAAGCAGGTCGGCTTTACTATTCAACTGCCTAAAAACAAATATCTTATCACTTACTATGGGTTAGTGCCAAGCCTCTTCTTCTTATGTTGTTCCATTGAAGTCTGGGAAATACCGACCTTTTGGTGTCCTACCAACATGGGAACATATTTATGCCTATTATCAAATACACTTTTGATTAGTGACAATGTGACAATTGTTTTAATCTAGCAATGTGACTCTGACATATTAATTGTGATGTGTATTTAGTATTGTGTTACTGTTTGTCTTTTGGCTTACTCCAATGTACCACACCTTCGACAACAAGGCAACTGCTTCAGAATTATGTAAGATATCTGGCACGTCTTCCATAGTTTATTCTTTTGCAATAATTCTCAAAGGGAAACTAAATATAAAATACATTTGCACTTAGGCCAGTTACAGCTTCCTGCACTGCAGCAATGTTATATGGTACCTATAGTAACAATGGGATAATAGTCTCTGGGAAGGGAGTGTGACTGTGGGATAGCAGGTATAGTAGGGAGAGATGGTGCCTATAGTAACAGTGGATAATAGTCTCTGGGAAGGGAGTGTGACTGTGGGATAGCAGGTATAGTAGGGAGAGATGGTGCCTATAGTAACAGTGGATAATAGTCTCTGGGAAGGGAGTGTGACTGTGGGATAGCAGGTATAGTAGGGAGAGATGGTGTCTATAGTAACAGTGGATAATAGTCTCTGGGAAGGGAGTGTGACTGTGGGATAGCAGGTATAGTAGGGAGAGATGGTGCCTATAGTAACAATGGGATAATAGTCTCTGGGAAGGGAGTGTGACTGTGGGATAGCAGGTATAGTAGGGAGAGATGGTGCCTATAGTAACAGTAGATAATAGTCTCTGGGAAGGGAGTGTGACTGTGGGATAGCAGGTATAGTAGGGAGAGATGGTGCCTATAGTAACAATGGGATAATAGTCTCTGGGAAGGGAGTGTGACTGTGGGATAGCAGGTATAGAAGGGAGAGATGGTGCCTATAGTAACAATGGGATAATAGTCTCTGGGAAGGGAGTGTGACTGTGGGATAGCAGGTATAGTAGGGAGAGATGGTGCCTATAGTAACAATGGGATAATAGTCTCTGGGAAGGGAGTGTGACTGTGGGATAGCAGGTATAGTAGGGAGAGATGGTGCCTATAGTAACAGTGGATAATAGTCTCTGGGAAGGGAGTGTGACTGTGGGATAACAGGTATAGTAGGGAGAGATGGTGCCTATAGTAACAGTGGATAATAGTCTCTGGGAAGGGAGTGTGACTGTGGGATAGCAGGTATAGTAGGGAGAGATGGTGCCTATAGTAACAGTGGGATAATAGTCTCTGGGAAGGGAGTGTGACTGTGGGATAGCAGGTATAGTAGGGAGAGATGGTGTCTATAGTAACAGTGGGATAATAGTCTCTGGGAAGGGAGTGTGACTGTGGGATAGCAGGTATAGTAGAGAGAGATGGTGTCTATAGTAACAGTGGGATAATAGTCTCTGGGAAGGGAGTGTGACTGTGGGATAGCAGGTATAGTAGGGAGAGATGGTGCCTATAGTAACAGTGGATAATAGTCTCTGGGAAGGGAGTGTGACTGTGGGATAGCAGGTATAGTAGGGAGAGATGGTGCCTATAGTAACAGTGGATAATAGTCTCTGGGAAGGGAGTGTGGCTGTGGGATAGCAGGTATAGTAGGGAGAGATGGTGCCTATAGTAACAGTGGATAATAGTCTCTGGGAAGGGAGTGTGACTGTGAGATAGCAGGTATAGTAGGGAGAGATGATGTCTATAGTAACAGTAGATAATAGTCTCTGGGAAGGGAGTGTGACTGTGGGAATGATATATAAGTTATACATAGTAGGATAAGGGGGTGAAAGTCATACTTTGTATTAGCATTGCCAAAGTTAAAAAGTATTAGTTTGGTCATTGCTGTTATGTATAAATGATAGTATAAAATCTTGCTCCAGTAATAAAGAATGCCTTCAGGTGCTCCCTGTTTATTACAATTAGGCTACATAACATTCAGTTATAAAAATAAAATGACACAGGATAAACACCTTCCAGAATGAGCAATAAAATCTCCCGAAAGAACAAAGTGGAACATAATGTGCCGTTATAAAAACAAACCCTCCAATCTCGCATACGTGGGCACCATGTGAAAGCCGCAGGGTTTTTAAATCTGATTAATAGGGGTAACTTGCCAACTCTAAGTGATCATTTATAAAAGCCACCTTGGAAAACGCGGAGCCCTAATTCAAGGCATTAAATTTAATTTAGTTCCAAATTTGCAAGGAGGCCGTCCGTCTGCTTATTAAGTTGTTTGCTTTGGCTTGCGAGGAGCCCGGTGGGCAGGAGATGCGGCTCTTGCGAGGGGAATTGTGTGTTAATGACGGTGTTAACGAGGCTGGAGGGGCTGTTCGTTAATGAGCGGGAGCAATAAACACACAGATAAAGCTGGCTTTTGCAGATGTCTTTTTGGCACCCAAGCTGCTTTTAATCATCATTCATTACCCGGCCCTCCAAATATAATGACTTATTCTTTGTAAGCGGAGTAGTAGGTGCAATAGCAGCCATGTCCAGGTTCGCCTTTACAGCACTTTTATGGCTAAGGGAACCTGTAGCTGTGCAGTCAGTTTAATTATAAAACTACCACAAGCTGACAGTTACTGACTGACATAAAGGCTGCCTGCACAGCTTGTTAGGTAGGCTTTACTGCACTTTTATGAATATGATAAGCCATAGATGTATTGCCATTACAAATGTAAACATAGCAAGCTGCCTTGCCAAACAAGCTAAAAAGGAGTCTGATTGTTGTCCATTGAGCTTTAGATTACAGTCGGTGTAAAATGCGTCAGGCCAGGTGATTACTGTTGATTTCCCAACCGGAGTGCTGGCTCTATTAGGGCAGGACTCCACAGATGATTCTAGCGAGATCTGACGCACTGCGCAAAAAACGCAGGCGTCACGTCGGATGAGACGAAAATAAGGTAAGTAATTCTATTGTCGGATCGTGTCGCATTGTTGATGCAACACGACTGTCGGATGCAGACGCAGCGACATGATCCGACATTTCCGATACCATATTTCCGTCACCAGTGGCGGAACTACCGGGGGAGCAGGGGGTGCGAGCGGGCCCGCACCCCCTCAGGGCCCCCCGGCAGCGCCGAACGCCACTGAAATCAACCCGGCAGCGCGCCGTTCGGATACGGAGGGGGGCGGGGCCCGGCTGCGCATCACGCACCAGGGCCTTACCCCCTCTAGGAACGCTGCTGTCCGTCACATCCGATGTGACGCCTGCGTTTTTGCGCAGCGCGCCGGAATCGTCCGTGGAGTCCTGCCCTTAGCCTACAATTTTGGGGCGACAGGTGGTAAAGACAGGCTTGGGGTTTTCTCTTCTGAGCTAATGGTAGAGATTGGTGAGAGATAATTTCTTATGAGGTTTGGCTGGATATATAATTTTTGCTGTTTTTCAGCAATTTATATTTTTCTAATGAGAGCTCCACTGCAGTTGTCATGTTTGGATTTAAAAAGGGAGCCTGCACATCTTGTTAGATAGGCTTTATAGCACTGTAATGGCTAAAGTAAGCTGTAGCTGTGTCATCATATCAAATTTAGCACAGCCATAATCTGCCTTTTCCTGGTAATATTACGGACTGACAAAAAGGGAGCCTGCACAGCTTGTTAGATAGGCTTTACGGCACTGTTATGGCTAAATTAACCCATAGAAGTATTGTTCTTTTACATTTCTTTAAAAAAAAAAAATCATGATTTAATTAATGCAGGATAATTAACTGAAGGAAGGGGCTTTATTAAGTATGGAATTCCTACTGCAACGTTCATTGTATCTCTTGACCGGCAGTACTTAGCAGACTTGTAATACCAGTCAGTGTTGGACTGGCCCACCGGGTACCAGGAAAACTCCCGGTGGGCCCAGGTGTCAATGGCCCCTCTTGCTTCTAACCATTTAGCCTATTTCATGGCCATTCCCTATTTCTATGAGAACAAAAAGGCTAAATAGATTAAATAATATACTATAGTATTATAGTATGTAAAGAAAAGAGACTATAACGGTGCAGTGAGGACTGTGGAGAGGAAGAATAATAGTACTGAGTGGGCCCCTGGTCTAAAGTTTTTTGGTGGGCCCCTGGTGTCTCAGTCCGACACTGATACCAGTCTAATTAGTGGACATATTCTTTGGAATATCTATTGGGACGTCTATAGTTGCTGGTTGATGCATTGCACATTATGCAGGAAGCACAGGAGTGAGCCAGTGAAAGCGCTGCCATACTGCATATCATGAGGCCATTTGTGATGCTGCCCCTTTAAACGCTATGTGGAATGTTGTACTTGCCGGATTTGGAGCAGGTTTAAATACCGGTTTGCACTTGTCATATGGCACCTTGGCACGTTATAAATCATAAGGCACAGAACAGATGTATAAAAGAGACTCGCTGCTTCAATTTGGCTGCTGCACAGAAACACGAAATGCTCCAAAATTTGCATACTATGTCCTGATTGATGAACGCTTGCTGGATTGCATGGCTGCAGTTAAAGGGGAAATGTATCATTTTCTCTCTTTTTTTTTTCTTTATTTAAAACCCCAGTTTAAAGGGACTGTTCACCTTTAAGTATGATGTAGAGAGGGATATTCTGAGACAATTAGCAATTGGTTTTCATTTTTTATTATTTGTGGTTTTTGACTTGTTTAGCTTTTTATTCAGCAGCTCTCCAGAGGAAAAAGGCAAATACAGGTATGGGATCCGTTATCCGGAAACCTGTTATCCAGAAAATTCCAAATTACCGAAAAGGCCATCTTCCATAGACTCTATTATAATAAAATAATCCAAATTTTTTTTTTGAAATAATGTCTTTTTTTTCTCTGTAATAATAAAACAGTAGTTTGTACTTGATCCCAACTAAGATATAATTAATCCTTATTAGAAGCAAAACCAGCCTATTGGGTTTATTTAATGTTTATATGATTTTATAGTTGACCCCTTTAATATTCATGTCACATGGAAAATTTTTCACATTTTTGGAGATATGTTAATTATGCAGGTCTAGTAACCTATAGCAACCAATGAAGCACTACCTGCTTTTTGGTTGTTGTGCCTTAATAAACCAATCAGAAAGATGCTTTAACCCAAGGCCACCATTGGAGGGGGGGAGGGGGTACAGAAACTAGGATCCTATGGCAAAGGGGGGACCTAAATTGGATATAGAATTGTTTATAATCAAATGCATAAACTGTTTAATCGCAGCTGGTTAGACAGTTTTTCCAATCCAGTGTCCCAGGCAACGGAAGCATTAACCAATAAAGAAAATATGGAACTCCCCCCCAGGGAAATAAGAGATGGTACAGGCAACTTCCATTATTTCATTTTGTGGTCTGGGAGGTGTGTATATATAATATAAGTATCTACTATTTGTACTACTTTGCCCTCCGTCAATATATCAATGGCGTGTTACACTTTAAACTCAGTGACCGGTAAATGAAAAATCCCCTGCTGCTCAAACAGGTGGAACGTCCAGATATTTCTCCTGTGCCTTATCAGTAGGGACAGATCCACGTAGTCCTTCCCTGGGGGGGGGGGGGATACAGGTCATCCATTGCAAAGCTGTATATTAAATAGATACAGTGAAACCTCAATTTTACATTGCCTGATTTGAAGTTTCCCCTCATTTTACATTGTTGTTTTGTGGTCCAACCTATATATTATACATAGTTAATTACATAGTTAAATTGGGTTGAAAAAAGACAAAGTCCATTAAGTTCAACCCCTCCAAATGAAAACCCAGCATCCATACACACACCCCTCCCTACTTTTAAGTAAATTCTATATACCCATATCTATACTAACTATAGAGCTTAGTATCACAATAGCCTTTGATATTGTCTGTCCAAGAAATCATCCAAGTCCCTCTTATAGTCATTAACTGAATCAGCATCACAACATCACCCGGCAGTGCATTCCACAACCTCACTGTCCTGACTGTGAAGAACCCCCTACGTTGCTTCAAATGAAAGTTCTTTTCTTCTAGTCTGAAGGGGAGGCCTCTGGTACGGTGATCCACTTTATGGGTAAAAAGGTCCCCTGCTATTTGTCTATAATGTCCTCTAATGTACTTGTAAAGTAAGGAGTCTTTTTTTCCTGAGAATATAACGACACCCTTGACAGTCTCCCCTCATAATTTAAGTCTTCCATCCTTCTAACCAATTTAGTTGCACTAAGTCTCTGCACTCTCTCCAGCTCATTTATATCCGTCTTAAGGGCTGGAGTCCAAAACTGCCCCCATACTCCAGATGAGGCCTCACCAGGGACCTATAAAGAGGCAGAATTATGTTTTCCCCCCTTGAGCTAATGCCCTTTTTTATACAAGACAGAACTTTATTTGCTTTAGTAGCCACAGAATGACACTGCCCAAATTAAACAACTTGTTATCTACAAAAACCCCTAGATCCTTCTCATTTAAGGAAACTCCCAACACATTGCCATTCAGTGTATAACGTGCATTTATATTATTTTTGCCAAAGTGCATAACCTGCATTTATCAACATTGAACCTCATTTTCCAGTTTGAATACCGAACCGAATTTGCATATGCATAATGCATTTCCCTGATTTTACATTTACCTGAATTTGACACCATTTTTTCTCCAGGATTCGGTTCGGGATTCAGCCAGGTGGGGGGGGGGGGGGTCGCCAACCCCCAAAACTGTTTTAAATTGATACATTTAGTTGATATATTTCTTATCTGTGTCCCTGCTGAGCAGAATCCCTGGGTTTCATTACAGGCAGCTGTTAGAATTGATACAATACTGGGCCGCCGAACAATGAATGCGGTGCGCCAAATTTGACGCCTGCGCACCCAAATTGGATGCCGACCCCTCCGACAACCTCCCCAACCCCCCTCCTCAGGCAACTTCGGAAAAAGAAGCACCGCCATGCCACAGGCATTTTTTTCATTGTAGCAGGGGCAAAACAGGGGGAAGCAGTTCGGGGAGATTAGTCGCCCCAAAGAAGAGGCGATTAGTCGCCGGGCGACTAAATCTCCTCGAATCTCCAGGTGTGACCTTACCCTTAGTCCATTAGAAAATCTTGTAAACATTAAATGAGCCCAATAGGCTGGTTAGCAGCAGCTTCTTTATATTATCTTAAATAGTGTTTATTGATGCAAACACATCAGTTCTAACAGTTCAGGGCAACAGTACATTATATTGTCAGTACATTATATTTTCATTGCTTTAATTTTTTGGCGTCACTTTTCCTTGAAGGAAACATTATTATTTGTTACATGAGACTGCCGTGCATGTGCAAGTGTATTTTATGTACCAGTTTCAAAGTAAGTATCTGGAACCATTTATTTCTGGGTCACATTGCTCTAACATTTGAATATAATATATTTTCCCCAGAAATGGCTCTCTCAGGGGACCTTTATATAGATCAGTGAGCGCTTGAATTGAATAGAGGGCCCCTTGCTTACCAATAGAGAGCTGATCCCTTTCTAAGTAATTCTCCCATATACATTCACTGAAACATATGAATGGTTTTACAGTTATTAAGCAGTATCTGCCGAGCTGTTTATGTGCTCAGCACTGCTGGTTCTGATTCCTGAAACAACGTAGCAGAGGGCAGCTAAATAACAACCATGTAGAAAGTCAACCAATGACATTTGATATTTTTGCAGTCTTGGTTTGCAAGCGATCTTCCAGCTTTATCGCGGATTCCCGAAGTTGTGGGGTTTTTTTCTCCTCCGTTGATGGTGTTATTGTGTTTTGCAGGGATGTCATTCAGCTCTAAAACCGCATGTGCTGGGGGGGATGCTCTCATTATTGTCTCTATGTGTTACTGGATAAGTAGGTTATAAATGTTTGTATTTGAGTTCCTTGCCTTGGATAGTGTATTAAGCTGTCACTCCCCCATTCATTATGCCCTTTTCTGCCTCTTATTTGTGTACACAAAATGCCTTTAATGTAACGACGGGTTGTACAACTCAGGCAGCCTGTCACTGTCAGCCCTGGAAACACAACTGTCAAAGCTCACCCGCTCCTGTACTGATCTGCCATCTATACTGTGCTGCCGGATTATTATAAATATATTTCTCAATGGGAAAGGTATGAACGGCGCCGCTGCGGGGGATGCTGTAACAGTTGCACAAATCATACATTATTTTATTATCCTTTATTTACAACGTGTATAGCTCCTTGCAGATATTGACCAGACTGGAATCGAACCCAGGACCCCAGTGTTGCAAGGCATCACACGTTGCCCAATATTGTCCGCAAAGAGTCTTAATTGGGAAGCTCGGCTATTAAAATAAATGTTATGTTGGTCAGTAGGTTGTGTTAGTCTGGTTGTAGTTGGTGCTTTTTGTTATTTTTTGTAAAGGAGAAATAAAGCTAATGAGAAAGTTGTTCTGACCACTAAAGGTGGCCATACACAGAGATACGCTCGTTTGGTGATGTTGCTGAACAAGTGGATCTCTCCTCGATATGCCCACCTTGAGGGCAATATCGGTCTGACCCATTTGTGAGCTCTGGGGCCCAACGATCAGATCATGATGCAGTTAGTACGGGCAGTCAGACTGCATTAATGAACAGATGCCACCCCGATCCGATGGGATTTTTAGCCCTGCCCGATCTACAGCTGGCCGACTTTCGGGCAGATATCGATCTGGGAAGCCTATTGGAGGGCCCCATACATAATACCAATAAGCTGCTGACTCGGTCTGTCGGCAGCTTTTATCGGCCCGTGTATGGCAAGTTTAGGCCTGAAGAAATCCAGCTCAAACAATGGACAACTTGACTGCACCCTCCCCCTACAGTTACCCCTAGCTGGAAAAGTTAGTGGTGGGCCAAGATCTGCTGACATAAGAAGGGTGAGAAGCAGGGTCGGACTGGGGTGTGCGAGGCCCATGGGAGCTGCAAACCCTGGGGCCCTCACAGCGTCACCCCCTCTGGAGCCCTGCACCCAACACCAGCCCCTCCCCCCATGTGCACCATATACTTACTTTTGCTGCGATTGGGGGAGGGAGGACAGTGGAATATAGGTGGGTATCAGGTTTGGGTCAGCTGGTCCTATCTTTTTTTTTTACCCTAGTGTTCCGCCGGCCCAGTCCAACCCTGGTGAGAAGAAACAAGAAGATATTTATTTAATACACAATTAAAGGTAAAATTACTGGGGGTGGAGCCAATTTATTAGGCATTACCCCCAGTCAATAAAGTCTCTGACCTGTTACCCTAGACTGGCTTGAACAACATATTGGTTATCCCCCTGCAATTGCAAAGGGAGATTGTGCCCTTATTTCCAAACATATTTGATTACTAGTGATGTGCTGGTCAGGCTTTTCCCGACCCGAACCCACCCTCCCACCACTAGAGCCTGACTTCCAGGTCTCTTTTATAGACCCGCCCTGCTGATGACGGCACAAAAGGAGTGGGCGAGAGGCGAGTGTCTATAAAAACTGAACCTGGAAGCCGGTATTTGGTTGGGCAGGGAGAGCAGGAAGAAGAGCTCAACCCGCACCCGCCCGCGACACCGTGGCAACCCTACGCAGACCCTCTAGCTCCCCATGCGAGGGGAGCATATGGTTGCCACGTTTTCTGGAAAAAATACCGGCCTTCCTATATATTTATCTTTTTTCCCTATTAATAAATACCGGCCAGGTGGCAACCCTAGGGGAGCAGTGTGTGAGGTAGTGATGTGTAACCTTGCTGGTTAATGTTCATGCAGTTTGTACATCCTTTTTAAGTGGAAAAACCTTCAATTTGGAAAATTCTTGAGTTGCTTCTTTCCTGTTTGCTGGTTCCCATGCTCCAGGGGCATCTTTGCAAGGAGAGTCGCTGGCAAGGGCAATTGTCTGAGCTGTGCCGGGGGCTAAATATTCAAACTAAAGCACAATCTCTGACCTACATTCACGGGGAATAAGATTTTGATGTTCAGCGTTTCTCTTTCTCAGAATGAACATATTGGGCGGGTTGTCCATTTTTTCGAGGAGCAGTGCAAGATTGTAGAGAGCTTAGCGCTAGTCGTGTCGGATTTGTTAAATAAAGTAGGTGATTGTACACAATGTATGGATGTGGGTTCTTTATATGTAAGGGCATAGAATACTCAATACATGGAGCTTTCCCTCCCTAAAAAATTGTATTGATGCATGCATACGGTTGCCACCTGTCCAGTTTTGACCCGGACAACCCGGTTTTTGGAAGAGCTGCCCGGGTTAAACCATCCTGCATTTGGAAAACCAGCCAGGATTCTCCTTGATTGGCCAATCACCAGGTCATAGTCCAGCCCACCTACACACTCCGCCCCACGATATCACACGCCCCATCCCCTGTCCGGAAGCCACATAGAGGAAAGGTGGCAACCCTATGCATGAGTGGGTGCTGCCATGTCCTTGGTCTTGGTCCCCAAACGAGGGAATTTTTCACTGATATGTGCTGATTCGATTGTTTGGCCTTTGGGTCTACGATTTATCAAAATTGATGTAAGTCTGGTTGTTGAATCGAGGACCTCATCAATGCACAGAAGCGGACCTTGATCTAACGGGAAAACCAAACCTGCATAATAACAATCTGCCCTTTTTAAGCCAGATATTGGTCAGATGGGCCCATCAGAGGGCTTCATACACAGGCAAATAAACTGCTGAATTGCTCTGAAGGGCCCAAATAGGCAGCTTAAAGGGGTGTTTCACCTTTAAGTTAACTTTTAGTATGTTATAGAATGGCTAATTCGAAGCAACTTTTCAATTGGTCTCTTTTTTTTTCTTTTTTATAGTTTTTTTTTAAATTTCTTCTGACTTTATAACTCTTTTCTTCTGACTTTTTACTACATGGGGGTCACTGACCCCATCTAAAAACAAATGCTCTGTAGGGCTACAAATTATTAAATGTTTTATTTACTACTTTTTATTACTCCTCTTTCTATTCAGGCCTCTCCTATTCATATTCCAGTCTCTTATTCAAATCAATGCATGGTTGCTAGGGTATATTTAACCCTAGCAAGCGGATTGCTTCTGAACAAAAAGCTAAATAACTCAAAAACCATGAATAATAACAATGAAAACCAACTGCAATTTGTCTCAGAATTTCACTCTATGTCATACTGAAACGTAATTGAAAGGTGAACAACACTTTTAATTCTGCCCACGTATGGCCCACCTTTAGACACAAGCAGCCACTGTGCCCTTTTGACCAGAAACGGCAACCAGGGCAGTTGATAGCCCAGGGCCACTCCTTTAAAACACATGGTTCCGGGTAACTATATTGAAACTTCACCCAAAAATGATGAAGGAAAGGATATAATTCTAAACTAATCTCCCCGGCATAATGATTAATCTCCCTGTGTCTTTACCCTAAGGGAAACAATATGCCAGCTCCCACCCATAAGCATTAATACTAATAGAGAAGGAACGCAGGTTGGTAACATATCATGTGACCTAATAAAGGGGAAACAAATACTTGCGAGTCAGGTATGTCTCTACGCCTCTAAACATTCTTTCTTTTATGTTGCATAATCCCCAGATTCTCTTCCTTCCCTGTAAACCTGAAGTTTAAATAGAATACACTTTGCCAACGTGACATTGCCAACGTGAAATGTAAACTGACATTTTCATGTAAGAAATCCGCCACCCGAGTAGATGGCAGAGAAGTGGCATTATACAGAGATGCCTTAACCCCTCCTGCCGTTGCCATTCACCTGAAGAGCTCTCCAGTCTCTCAAGCACTGTCTGTGCAGGTCCTGCTTTCCGACTCTATTTGCCTTTAAGCACATCTGCACCCCCTGAAGCGACTTTGCTCAAAATGATGTATTTTCCCCCTTTCTTCTTCCCACTTCTCCTGTTTAAGGAGACTCTTTGTTGACTCTTTTATTGACTAGTGAGAGAAATAAAGGCAAATTAATATCCTGACATTCAGAAGCTGAGCTGGCAGCCGTCTCATTTAAAGGGAAGATCAGACCTTAAGAGCAAATTGATCTCAGAGGAAAATTTCACCCCCTCACTCCAGTAGGGAAAGGGACGCAGTATTTGTGTTGCTTCTCTGAAATCTGCCTGAAAGGTGTCAGGATGATAAACCTAATATGTATTATGTCCATCAGCGCTGCTGCAGGGGGTCGGAGTCTGGAATAAGGGGAGCCTGTGTTCTTCTAGATTTTGTATTAGAAATCCAAACCGCAGGTGACCGGCCCCTGGCTTTGCCCGTGTTAGAGAGAATTCAGAACATTAGCAATAAACGGGCACAAAGTGTTCTCTAGATGCCTTCATTCATGTAAAGTTAGGACATGTTTCCAATGACAGATTCTGTGTAGCCTAGAGTCTCTGAAGAGTTGCTGGCATGGGATTTTATTATCCATGCAGGAGTCTTCTCCAGGCTTAATCTCACTACTCCCTGCATAGGCTGCTTTGTCTGCTAGTTGAGCTGCTAGTTGTGGTAAGACTCTCCCTACTCCCGGTATAGGATTCTTTCTCTTTTGGTTAAACTGCTAGTTGCGTTAGAACTCTTCTTACTCACTGCATAAGTAGCTCTATCTCCTGGTTGAGCTGTTAGTTGTGTTAGGAGTCTCCCTACTCCCTGCAAAGACTGCTTTTTCAGCTGGTTGAGCTGCTAGTTGTGCTAGGAGGCTCCCTACTCCATGCATAGGCTGCTCTCTCTGCTGATTGAACTGCTAGTTGTGCTAGGAGTCTCCCTGCTACTTGTAAAGACTGCCCTTTCAGTTGGTTGACCTGCCAGTTGTGCTAGGAACCTCCCTACTCCCTACAGAGACTGCTCTTTCAGCTGGTTGAGCTGCGAGTTGTGCTAGGAGGCTCCATACTCCTTGTATAGACTGCTCTTTCTGCTGATTGAACTACTAGTTGTGCTAGGAATCTCTCTACCCCCTCTATGGGCTTTATCCCCTGCTGGTTGAGTTGCTAGGTGTGCTAGGAATCTCCCTATACCCTACATAGACTGATCTCTCTGTTGGTTGAGCTACCAGGAGTCTTTCCACCCCTTAGGAGACTACTTCTAAGTAGTATTACTTTGGGTGCAAATACTGCTTGGTCCATCTCACCATCACATACCAAACCCAAGAGATACCAAACCCAAGAGCCAATTTTATTGGTCTGGAACTGTCAAAAAGATGGATTATCAGAGCTAGAGTAACCCTAAAATGCAGCCATATAAAGTGCTGACTTCTTATCTAGTGCCCTAGATAAAGCACTGGACTATAATACTTTTAGTCCACAATTATTGCCTGTGGTTGGTTTGTTCATCTGTCATTCAGAGGAGTTGGTTGAGGACCAAGAGGTAGCTAATATCCATACAAGTATGGGCACCTGATATGTGGGCATTGTGTGCAGCAAATTACCATTGGTTGTGTTTTCTCATGGCCGGTTTTTCACCGAGTGGCATTCAGTTTGTTTTGCACACGTGGCTCATTGCTCCCAACTTGAGGCTTCTCTGTTCCTCATGAATTGGATTCGCATGAGAAAACCCAGAGATGAATAACAAGCAACCGAATTAAGAGCAAACAGATCACTCCGCACCCCCCCTCCATTTATTCCAAGTGGTCCCAACATTGGCTTTGTTGCCTTTAGGACTTTTCTGGTTTCCAAGGCCTCTGCAGGGAGTGGGGATACCCTACACTAGTGATACTCTAGTGCCATTTAATTAAAAAGTTCAGAGGATAGAAAGTGTTTTTCATTCTGGCTTGTGAGCGGAGCAGCTGGTTTCATCAGCAGTCAAATCCCTGTACGGCGCAATCAAGTACAGGCCGACAATGACTGTTTGCCAATTGTAAATGTCATCAATTTAATAAGGATGAAATATAGGAGCTGCCATCGGAATCGGGAGGCTCATCTGCGCTTTAGCGCTCGTCCGTGCTGGGGCTTTAACTGGCCCCCCGTCTCATCATATTGGAGAGAAAGATACCGGCACAGATTGGGTTCTGGTTAATTGGACCGAATAGAATGTTATGGTGGAAGAGCTTTCAGAGTTATGGGGAATAGGGGGTCCAACGCAACAACAACGTACCCCTAGAGTATCTTCTCAGTGCACATTTGTGTTGAAACCATGTCAATCCCAAAGCCAATAAAAATCAGTTGGCACAATTACCGTTGCCAATAGGATTGCTTGGGATCATAGAGAGTTCCTTTGTTGTTTTAAAACTTTAAAAGGGTGGATCACCTTTAGGGTAACTTTTAGTATTGTTATAGGATGGCTAATCCTAAGCAACTTTTCAGATGGTCTTCATTATTTATTTTTAATCGTTTTTTTAAAATGATTTGCCTTTTTCTGCTGTCTCTTTCCTGCTTTCAAATGGAAAAAAGAAAATGCCCTGTTAAGCTACATATTTATTGTTATTACAACTTTTTATTATCCCTTTTTCTATTGCAATCCTCTTATTCATATGCCAGTCTCTTATGCAAATCAGTATGCGGTTGCTAGGGTCATGTGGACCCTAGCAACTGGATGGCTGAAATTGCAAACTGGAGAGCTGCTGAATAAAGAGATTAATAATTAAAAAAAAACAGAAATAATAACAAATGAAAACCAATTGCAAATTGTCTCAGAATATCACTCTCTACTTCATACTAAAAGTAAATTTAAAGGTGTACAACCCCTTTAAGCAGAAAGATAGACTATGAGATACAGAGAGGCGTGGATTGGGGATGTGGTCAGGCGTTAGTTGAACATTTCTTGCAGTTGGGGAAGGACCCTGTTAGCTAAGTAGTATGGGGCCTATTATCATGAATTTTATTTTCATGAATTCTCCTGTATAGACTAGCAATGATTATTTAACTGCTGGTGCCCGATCCCTGTTGTGTACATCAGCATGGGGGTTCAGTGGGTCACATTATAATTCGAGCAGTGCGGGGAGACACAGGTGCCTAATATTGCTTCCAGAACCAAGACCATCTGCTCAGCTTCTCGGATGAAATGATTTCTGATGAATAAATACTTGTTGGGTTTGATTGACTTCTTGGCCAGGCTTTCTCGCTGAACGTTCTGAGCTGTCATACAGTATGTGCTCGCAGCCAGGTAAAGCAGCGCATTAGCATATTTAAAGCCAGTGCCCAGGAAAACATTTTATGGTGGGTGTAATGCCAGCTGAAATAGAAGTTGGACGCAAAATCTCTATCTTATGAGGTTTCGGCTCAACTGATTGACCATCTGATCCATATCCTCACTCACTACTTTCATACCCCTCCAATCACTGAGCTTTATTTTCATACTAATGCACTCTAAAATGTGGCATGGCTTTATGGCTGAGATTCTAGCTATCTGTATAACAGAGCATTCTGTCCCAGTGGCTGCACAGATCCTATCTGATCCCCATTGTAAGCAGCAGTCCTGTCCTGCTTTATGGCTGAGATTCTAGCTATCTGTATAACAGAGCATTCTGTCCCAGTGGCTGCACAGATCCTATATGATCCCCATTGTAAGCAGCAGTCCTGTCCTGCTTTATGGCTGAGATTCTTGCTATCTGTATAACAGAGCATTCTATCCCAGTGACTGCACAAATCCTATCTGATCCCCATTGCAAGCAGCAGTCCTGTCCTGCTTTATGGCAGCTGAGATTCTAGCTATCTGTATAACAGAACATTCTGTCCCAGTGGCTGCACAGATCCTGTCTGATCCCCATTGTAAGCAGCAGTCCTGTCCTGCTTTATGGCAGCTGAGATTCTAGCTATCTGTATAACAGAACATTCTGTCCCAGTGGCTGCACAGATCCTATCTGATCCCCATTGTAAGCAGCTGTCCTGTCCTGCTTTATGGCAGCTGAGATTCTAGCTATCTGTATAACAGAACATTCTGTCCCAGTGACTGCACAGATCCTATCTGATCCCCATTGTAAGCAGCTGTCCTGTCCTGCTTTATGGCTGAGATTCTAGCTGTCTGTATAACCGAGCATTCTGTCCCAGTGACTGCACAGATCCTATCTGATCCCCATTGCAAGCAGCTGTCCTGTCCTGCTTTATGGGAGCTGAGATTCTAGCTATCTGTATAACAGAGCATTCTGTCACAGCGGCTGCACAGATCCTATCTGATCCCCATTGTAAGCAGCAGTCCTGTCCTGCTTTATGGGAGCTGAGATTCTAGCTATCTGTATAACAGAGCATTCTGTCCCAGTGGCTGCACAGATCCTATCTGATCCCCATTGTAAGCAGCAGTCCTGTCCTGCTTTATGGCAGCTGAGATTCTAGCTATCTGTATAACAGAGCATTCTGTCCCAGTGGCTGCACAGATCCTATCTGATTCCCATTGTAAGCAGCAGTCCTACCCTGCTTTATGGCTGGAATTCTAGCTATCTGTATAACAGAGCATTCTGTCCCAGTGGCTGCACAGATCCTATCTGATCCCCATTGTAAGCAGCAGTCCTGTCCTGCTTTATGGCAGCTGAGATTCTAGCTATCTGTATAACAGAGCATTCTGTCCCAGTGACTGTACAGATCCTATCTGATCCCCATTATAAGCAGCAGTCCTGTCCTGCTTTATGGCTGAGATTCTGGTTATCTGTATAACACAGCATTTGGCCATATACTGTATGAGTCATATTCCTTATCGGAAACCCACTGTAAACATCCCTATTCACTATGTGTCCTACTCGCAAGCTAAATTCAGAGGGCACAGTGTTTGTTTGTCTTAAGACGCCCTAAAGGACACAATTAACTGAATAATAGAATAATGAATGGTGTTTAGATAACCATGTCCTCCTATGATGAACCCATTATTGCCTGCGTAACGCGCCGTCTGTGAATAATAAGTGGATTTCCTATTTGTCTACGAATGTCATTTCTATTGGGTAGGTGCCGGCAGCGAGCAGGTTTCCTTTTCTCATTTTGTTTGATTTGGATACTGAGTGAAAGTAGCTGAAACGCGTGATTAGACTCTAATTAAGATCTCATTCACTGCAATTTATTTTCCATTTCAAATGGTTTCATTTTTTCATCAGGCTGCCAAAGGGGAAATAACCCTCCGAACGCAGTGTTATTAGCCTCCCATTTGCCTGCATAGGGGGTTCATTTGCTTTGCAGTTACCTAAAGAGATGAGCCCAAAGTATGTTAAAAACACACGGCCTCCTATAATGAAGCAGTTTGTGACAGTTGTTGTGCAACAGGCTGTCAGTTTCCCAATTTCTTTTGTAAATGAGAAAGGGCAAATCTGCTTGGACTTTTTTACTTTTGTATGTTTTTTCCCCACGGAGGATTTGTTTTATATTTTGTTCCCCCAAACTGCTGTTTATGGCAGATTAATGTCTATTGTAACATATTAGTATTTAGCATACAAGGATTACGTTGGGGGGAGGGGCAATGCCATTATATATAGTTCCCATTTGTTTTCAGTCTATGGCTTTGTTTTTTTGTTTTAATGCCAAATGCTGTTTACATTATTTCTTTTCTGTGCCCCTTCTGTTTTTTTTTATCTCACCCACTCTTCTTTCAACCCTCAACCATTTATTCTTCATCCTTCAACTATAGCCTCTCATCCTTCACCAACTCTTCCTTATCCTTCACCCTTTCTTTTCTCATCTCAGCGCCCCTCATCCCTGAGTCAGCGCCCCTCATCCCTGAGTCAGCGCCCCTCATCCCTGAGTCAGCGCCCCTCATCCCTGAGTCAGCGCCCCTCATCCCTGAGTCAGCGCCCCTCATCCCTGAGTCAGCGCCCCTCATCCCTGAGTCAGCGCCCCTCATCCCTGAGTCAGCGCCCCTCATCCCTGAGTCAGCGCCCCTCATCCCTGAGTCAGCGCCCCTGAGTCACCGCCCCTCATCCCTGAGTCACCGTACCTCATCCCTGGCCTGACCAACTGTTTCTCATACTTTATTCTCTGTTCCTCATCCATCACCCACTTTTTGTTTGTCCCTGAGTCACTGCTCCTCCTTTCCACGTTACTGTCCCTAATGCCTTAGCGACTTTTCTTCACTCCTGACCCATTGTTCCTCATCTCTGGTCTGGTCCAATGTTCCTTATTCTTTATCTTCTGTTCCTCATCTTTCTTCTGCTGTTTCCCATCACTCACCCACTGTTTCTTATTCCTGACCTACTATTTAACAACCCCAGCCTCATATCTAAGTCATTGTTTTGTATCCCTGGTCAACTGTCCCTCACGCTTTGTATCTCATTCATCACCCATTGTTCCTCACCTCTCAATCATCAGTTCCCATCCCCTAACCTTCCAGTCTGATGGAAATGTCACCTGTTTGACACCCACATAGGAGCTGCTGCATAGATATGATATTAGTGATATTTTGGACAAATATAACTGTTTTTCAAGAAAAGGAACTAGAGCATGCAGTAGCTTGCTGGGTGAGCAGAACATTCCTTACCCATACATATGGGAGGGAGTCCATATTGTAGCCTTCCTTCATGAGCAAAAGTCCTGACACCCTTTATTGGTCATAGATTGTTCTGCCATTTCTTCGTGCATAGGAAACGGCTTGGCACCTTCCTTTCCATTATATCTTCGATGTAAGACTATGAGTTCCCTCAAATTAACACATTGCTTTATTTCAGCAGAACCAGAGTTCAGTTTTCTATTGTCCTAATAGCCCGTTTATATCAGCAGCAGCAGCAGAAGGATCACAAAATCAGATATTATTGTGGCTCAGTATCCATGGTTCTGCTGCCATAACCTCGGCCGGCCCTTTAATATCAGTGTGAATTTAATGAATTCTTTAGATATGGGTTCAGCAGCGGGTTATCTGGTTTTTAATGAGATCTACGCACTTTGAACATTGTGCAGGAGGAGGTCAGGAACCAGCGAGCTCCTTTGTGTTCCCACTGCTTGGAGTGACTGGCAACGGAGCAGTTCCAGGCTTGGGACTGGTAGAAACACTGGCATTGTGCCCAACCCTACAAGGGAACTTAGATTGGTAGCACATATATTTTATATATTATTGGTGGGGAATAACGCAGTGAAACGAGCCAGTCTTAATTGTGTAGGGAATATGTGCATTGTGTTTCCTTTGCCTTATCTTGTCCTTGTCTCTTCTTCTTGTAGGGCTTTTCTTCTATACAAATGTGTCCTTTAAAGGGATATTATACTAGGCAGTTATCCCTTTAGAAAAATATATATTTTGCATAATTTTTTTTACTTGCATTTACCTCTATAAATGCAGTCAAGTCCATCATGCTTCCAAATTGGCCACTAGAGGGCAACTACCATGAGAATTGCTCATCAGAGCAAATATGGCTGCTCCCTCACATATTAATGAAATATGAAATTGTTTTAAACTCAGCAGTTATGTTTCTTGCTTGGTCCTGAGTACGACTGCTTATAAGTCATACAAAGTCCCACTAATGTCCCCATACTTCTACTATATACTGGTCTATCCAACTAAAACCCCTTAATCACAAACACGTCATCCCTGAATCCAGGGATAAAACCATTGAGGATGTTTGAACCCTGGAAGGCCTTAGAATCCAATAAATCATTTTGGATAATAGACAAGAACCTGCAGGGCCCAAGTTTAATTCATTCCCAGACTACAAGATCATCATAAAGTCAAAGTTGTAGATGCGGGGGGCTCCATCAGTGTGAGCTATACAAGAGGTCAGGGGAATGTTCCTTCATGTAATATCGCTGTTGCCCTGCCGGGGAACCAGGGTCTATTTTTAATGGTGTTGTGCAGTGAGTTGCTTGATCTTCAGGAATAATCTCCCCTGGAGCCGAGGAACCTGCTGCTTTATACACAATATAATTGCACTCTAATATACTCATACACAGCACTGGGAAAGTACAACTAGCGAGTATCTGTCGGTCCCCCCAAGGCCAGTTGTAAGATAAATTAGTTTACATCTGAATAGGAAAGCAACATTGTTCACTAGAGAGAGAGAGAGCACTTGTCAAAGGGTGACTTATAGCCTTCCTATAATCTTGCACTTTTAAAGGGGAAGCTCACCTTGTTTTTTTTAACAATGTCGAAATTCCTGTTCTGAGACATTTTGCATCTTTACTTTTATTTCATTGATGCGGCCTTGGGGCTGTCTGGTTGGTAGACTTTCAAACGCTAGCAACCAGGTATTTGGTCAGTAGGAAAGGACCTGAATACAAAGATAAGTAATAAAAAAAAAAGAAACAACAATAACAACAGAGTAGCTGACCCCCAAGCTGGCCATATATGGGATGGGGTCATTAGCTGCCAAACTGAGTCCAGACTTGAGTTAAGTGATGGTTATACATCTCATACTTGGCTGGCACTTGGGATAGGACCATGGATCACTGGTTCACTAAGTCCTTAGCCAGCCCAAATGGTACCAGACCAGATTTTGCTTGGTGAGTTAATAGGACATTGCCAGAATCACCTCTAAAAGTGAATATAAAGGTAAACTTCCCATTCAGCACATACAGTACATACCTACATATATATGTATATACACACACGCATACAATAAGAGTGCAAATACCTAGGAAAGGAATCTGTGCCTCTTGGTGTAAATATTTAACAAAAAAATCTCCATAGTCGATGAGTAACCCCCATTGATAGCATTCCGTGCCCTGAGTCAGTGTGCCCACGGGGGCTGTGCCATTATCTCTGAAGTCAAACACTGAGCTTTTCATCTGCGTTTTGCAATAGTTACTGATTGACTTGAGATGGACATTAGTGCTCACACTCATGGCAGAGCCAGAACAGAGTCTCTTGGGAACATTCCTGCCCTGGCTCTGTCTCTGCATTCCATTATAATGCTACAGATATCACAAAGAATCGAATTGCTGACAGTTAATCTCTAATTGTCGGTTCTGGTCCCAGTCATCTGTTCGTCTATGTACTGTTATGCTTCTGAAAGTAGAGGGCAATATTTAATTTCTCATCCGTTGTGGGTGCCATTTTGGATTGATTCACCACCACCTCCCTCTGCTCAAACCTCCCACCTTTGTCTCACTGAACACGAGATTGGCTTGTGATGTCAGGGATGGGATATGAGCAGCCAACTCCTGATTGGCTGACTGCCATATCGATCCGGACAGGCAGTTTTGAACTGAACAGTCCATACAAAACCAGAAAACTGGACAGGTAGCAACCCTACATCCTACACGTTATACATCTATTGGAAAACATTGATGTCATACAAAGACGTCTATGGAGATCCTAGACATGCTTGGGGCCATAAGTGCCACATCCTCCCCATGGACCACCAGTTGGACAGTCCTGATCTATATAATCATGGTATACTTTGAACTTGGGCTAGATGCTCTGTTAATGTATTGATCACCTTCACCCTTTGCTGAAAAGCTGGTTAATCAAGTGCAGTAGACTTTCTTATGGGTTGACGGGCCACCCACCATCAATCGTATCTGTTTTATGTTTCTAGGTTTCTCTTTGATGGGTGTTGCACCCTGTGTATACTGGCAGCAGGCCCAAACTTTGGGTTCTGGCGAATGCCAGAGGGACTGCTTTAAGATGCCATAGACAGTCAATATCTAGTGGGTTGGTGGTGGCTGATTCGGTCTCTGTCTGCTTGGAATGCCAGGGCCTATTTTGAATACCAGTGCAGACATGACTGGCAGAAAGCAGAGCAGAAATCTTAGACCCCACCATCCAGCATGGCAAGGATGAAAGCACAGGTTAAAGTTACCCTTTAAAACCAATCCATTGACTGCTTCTCCAGAGGAGATTTCTATTGTGCCCACCTCTTTTTATCTGCATGCTTTCTGTTAAAGAAATAGAGATGGCAGGACTCCTGGCCATGAGCCGTATAATAGACGAGCAATGATCATGACAAGACTGACGATTCCCTGAAAGACCCAGGTGTTCCATTATATCTAAAGCCGCGTAATAAGCGCTGATTATAGGAATTACACGGCAGAGCGGGAGCGGCACAGAGGCTTCTGCCAACTTTGCTTGAAAAGCCACGAAACCTCGGATCTGGGAATGGATTATAACTTTCTGCACTGGGGCTGCCGCTGCTTTTAATTTTTTTTGGTGTAATTGTTTTTCCGTTAGGGGCCCATCAAACACCTACACACACATACTCAAAATGATTTTTTTTTTGGGGGGAGTTTCAGAGTGCTTTTTTTTCTACCCAATGTGGCTCCCTACTGTATCCCATTTCTGGCTGTCAGGATGGAACAAACAGCCCCCTTGGTTGGCTGTAGGCCAGGAGTCCCCAACTTTTTTTTGCCCTTGAGCCCCATTCAAAAATAAAAAGAGTTGGGGAGCAACACAGGCATGTAAAAAGTTCCCGGGGTGCCAAATAAGGACTGTGATTGGCTATTGGTAGCCCCTATGAGGACTGGCAGCCTACAGGAGACTCTGTTTGGCAGTACACCTGGTTTTTATACAACCAAAACTTGCCTCCAATTCAAAAATAAGCACCTGCTTTGAAGCCACTGAGAGCAACAGCCAAGGGGTCGGTGAGCAACATGGTGCTCGCAAGCTTCTGGTTGGGCATCACTGCTGTAGGCTGTACAGAGAGATTCCACACATATACTCCAGCATAGGTATTCCCCTGAACTACTCCCAATTCAGCAGGAACAATCCTAGGTTGTGGTAATGCCAGGAAATTTCATACCCTAACTAAGGATGCACCGAATTCAGGATTCAGTTTGGGATTCGTCCAGGATTTGGGCTTTTTCAGCAGGATTTGGATTCGGAATCCTGAACCGAATCCAAATCCTAATTTGCATATGCAAATTAGGGGCGGGGAGGGAAATTGCGTGACTTTTTGTCACAAAACAAGGAAGTAAATATATGTTTTCCACTTTCCACATGGTATTCGGCCGAATCTTTTGCAAAGGATTTGGGGGTTCGGCCGAATCCAAAATAGTGGATTCGTGCATGCCTAACCCACCCCATCTGGGGCCTACCTCCATCCTGGCATGGACTTTTTATAGATGGATTTAATCCAAGCTCAAGCTGCCCCTATGATGTCAGAGATGAGTAGGGTAACTGGCACCATTGGACCTGAAGAGGACTCCCAACTTGCTCTACTATAACCCTGATCCACCCCTGTTCTGCTCAAAGTCTGTCCATTTCATGGGAACCCCTTCTTTCTCTTGCCTGACTGGGCTCTTGACAGGATTCCTGCCTGTCCCCAGGAGCTTAACTGTATAAGAAACAGGCCCTGCAGCTGCAGGGACCGCGGAGATGTAGGGGCCCCATGAGGCCCTAACTCCAATACAATTCTTAATATTGGTAAAACTGGTCAACCTCTAGATATTTTGGGGACCTGACCAATGGGTAAATGTGCAGGCTTCGGCTGATACAACCTGTCCAGATAGATACTAAACCTATATACCAGTACAGGTATGGGACCTGTTATCCAGAATACTCCGGACCAGAGGTTTTCTGGCTAATGGATCATTCCATAATTTGGATCCCCATACCTTAAGTCTGCTAAAATAATAATATTAATTAAAATAAATTAATATTAATTAAAACTAACAGGATTGTTCTGCCTCCAACAGGGATTCATTATATCTTAGTTGGGATCAAATACAAGCTGCTGTTTTATTATTACTGAGAAAAAGGAAATCATTTTTAAAATTTTGAATGATTTGATTACAATGGAGTTTATGGGCCTTCCTGTAATTGGGGGGAGTTTCCAGATAACGGATCTCTTACCTGTATCAATATTTCCTGTACTGAGAACAGTCCTGCTGGAACAAACTCAGGGTATAGCGACCATGTTAGGCTGCTCGATGGTAAGAATATAAATTGGGCAATTTTGTGCTCTGTGGATATTCCAGGATTGAGCTATTACGGTGTACGGGCAGAGATATCCGCACATAATGATATACTGTTACACGGAGTCATTTATCCTGACTCTGTATAAGCAAGAGCAGAGAATTGCCGTTACTTCCAGTAGAGGGTAAGGACCGTCCCTCTGCCTGACCTTGTGATACGGATTCCTCTTTATTGCACATTTATTCTCTACCTTGGCTCTTACACAGAGAGTCGTCCATTACGTGGCCTGGAGGTCATTTGTCATATTTAGATAATTGGACCCTTCAACAAATGATCCTGTGGCATCTGCTGGGTCACTATATATTTTCTACAGTGCTTGAGGCTCACAGTGACCCCCACTGGAAATATGGAAATAGGCAGAGAGAGAGAGAGAGGCAGATTATCCAGTAACACAATAGGAGGACTATGGGAAGTTAAAAGGAAGCAATGAACCCCACATAAGCAGTAATATAATTATCTAGAATAGGGGCACCAGTCTGTGCCCAACACCTTGTGGGTTACGTACACTTTGTTTCCTACAAGCTCCATAATATTGTGTGGCTGATACACGCTGGGGGTAAGATGCATTCTGGGACATGTCAGGGGGTCACATAAATAATAGTTAATTCTCTTCCCATTTCTTGCAACCTCTGTGCTGCAATTTTAATGTCTGCCCTTCAATCCTCCTTCATCCTCTTGTTTTGTCTTAGGAGCTGCCGTAAGGGACGGGACTGGAATGTGCTCCTTATAACACGCAAGTGGGTTCAAATATACAATACACTATGCACCATGTGCTTTGGACTTAACCATCTATTTTTCATTGGTGGGAAGTGCTCTCCTCTCACAGTGCAGCCAATGACTGACGGGATGTACATCATGGAGTGTTATTGATTGGCTGGTGTGGCAAGGGTAGCTGGAATTCCTGGTCCCCATACCTGTATTATGATTTTAGGAGTCACCTTAGAGTTCCCTGAATAATAAAATTAACTGGTGGACAGGGCTGATGCCTGAAGCTTCTGACTAGGGATGGGCTAATTTTTTCACCTTGTTTCGCCGAAAAAACGGCGCCCATAGAGTTGTATGGCGTCATGCGTCAAAATAAAAAGACGCGCGTCAAAAAAAAAAATACGCCGCGTGGCAAATTTTTTTGACACCCATAGACTTTAATGGGCAACGGTGACATTTCGCCAGCGGCAAATTTTTAACGAAACGGGTCAAATTCGCCCATCCCTACTTCTGACCCAAAGTGCCCTCCCCCCACTTGTCCCCAGTGGTCAGACTGGGGCGAGGGGGTTTACCCTACCATGTGTTCTGGGGTATTCTTTATAGAATTAACACTGTATTTATACTGCTATGTGTTCTGGGGTATTATATATGGAAGTGGCGCTATATTTATACTGCCATGTGTTCTGGGGTATTCTGGATGGCGTCCAACGATTAGATCAACTTGATTTGGGCCAGCACATGGTTCACCATTCAGGGGTAATTCAGGCCTTCTTTAGTGACCTTGCCAAACGAGCAGATCTAGTAGGGGCCACCTAAAGAAGCGGCTGACTGGCTATGCCTGTGGTTTTAGAGCTCAGCCAGTCTGGGGGGAATCAGTTAGAACATACTAGATCTGATTTTATGCCGGAACCATTGGAACCATTCTGATATATAGTCATTGTTACATATTTATCATGGGTAATAAATTGTCCCTATAGCAGGCATGCTTCCTTTTTGTCTTCCTAAAGATGTCTCTTTAACCCTGCTCCTGTTATTTTAAAAGAGGTCCGTTGCCTCAATGCCTCTGCCCAGAATGCCTACTTGCTGTTCCGTTCATTTGTGGATCTCAGATCTGCTCGCCCTGTGCCTCGCCGGGCTCTGAGTTGCAGCAGGTGGTCACTTTGCTGATAATTTCCTTCCGTCCCCCTGGGATATTAAACACGGCGCTCTAATTTATCTGCCGTCCAACACCTGCGCATCTTGGTCCTCAAGAGTCGTTCTGGCGGAAGGTTCTCCTGCCTTTTTGTTACATATTTCATATTTAACCTTTATCATTTCTGGATGCTTTTTCCATGTCTTTGTTACCAGCGAGTGTCGGGAAGCAGCTGCCAGGTTGAGGGGGTCGCAGCTTCTAATGTTCCAATGATGTAGGAGTCATTCCAGCCAGATGCGATGTTCTGCCAGCAGCAAATGGGGATACTGTTATATTGATCATCTAACCCCACTACATCTACATGGTACCCATTCCTCAAGTGGAATCCTCTTGGAGGAAAATAGCTAGAGTCCAGATTTCCAGGCTGTGCTCCCTATACCTGGGGCTTCTAACACATTTCAACCCCTTTGGAGCAGATGCTTCTCTTTCATTGCTGGTCTGACTCACAACTCCCATGAGCTTTCTAAGACCAAAACTACTATCCACTGCCTGTACCTCCTTCACAAGTTCTCTGCTCCTCAACTACTCTAAGGTTATTGGTCCCATGGGTCCAAAGCTTGACATGCTTGACTTATGCTCCAGTATTAAGCTTTGGACTCAGGAGACCTAGGTACAGACTAGAGAAGTTGAGCCATGTTCTTCATCCCCTTATATAAAATAGGGACTGGGATTAATCTCAAAAGCCTTAGGTCAGTTGGAAAACCTCCCTCCCACAGGGCGTAATTTATAGGCCTAGGACGTTCCTGAGCAGAAGGTGAAATTAATCCTTTGGGTCCTCTACAAGCACATTCACTTGCTACTGAGTGTGAAATTGAGTGATCTATGGAATTGCTAAATTGATTACCGAATTCCTCCAAAGTAGCCTCTCTGAACCCACCTTCATTTACGTTTAGTTCTTATTTTCCTGCCTTTTTTTTATCCCAGTGGTATCCAGCCTTTATAGCTATCTGGTTGCCTCCATACCCTGCACCCTTTCACCCTCATGACTGCGCGTGATACTTTGTACTTGCACTGATTCTTGCTACTTAACATTGACAATGGAGAATTTGTAAAGTTTATGACCCCCTCCAGTTATGCCCAATAATGGTTGCCACCTTTCTCCTATGGTAACTCCGATGACAATGACATCACAGGGCGGGTTGTGAAGTTTTGGGCAGTGACGGTACATGGGAGGGTTGGTGGGCAGAGCTATGCCTTGACAATTGACCAATCGATGCGTCAATCTTAGGGCAACCTACCCGGTTTTCCAAATTAGGAAAACCGGGCAGGCAGATTTGACCTGGACAGCCCTCCCAAAAACCGTGCTGTTCGGGTCAAAACCAGACTGGTGATACCCCCATTCTCACTCCACGTAAGGTATGCTCCTTTTTGGTTTTGCAGTTATGGGACTGCTCCACCAAAGGAGGCACTTTGTAAGAAAGTTGATAGGCTCGAGATGGAGGTCTCAACCCTGCTACCCAGTTCCTCTGACTAACCCTAACCAAATTAATAAAAAGCTACATTAGAACAAAACAAAAGCTAGCGGCCCCTGTGGCTGTTGATTCCGGCACGACCAGACTGCATAATGCAGATCCAACCCAACTGGTAAGGCTGCTTCTCTGCAAATTAAATGGGGAGTTCATAAGCAGACCTGTGTGTGTGTGAATACTGTATATATATTCATTCTCTCTCTTAAATATGTCACTTTATTTACCAGCACCCGGGCAAGTTGCTAAACAAGTTTAGGGTGTGCTCCTCCATGTTTTTCCGAGGGCTTGTGCCTAGGGGGATGACGTTCGGGAAGGGTTGTAAAAAAATACCGGCCTTTCTATATATTTACCTTTTTAAGTTGGGGCTGCAGTTACATCTGGTGCCTAGGGTTGCACCAAACATAATACAACGCTGCCCATAAGCAATTGCAAAATGTTCATGGAAAGAAAAGTGTTATTCCGAAGCTTTGAGGGGAGCCTCTAAGTTGCTTTTTGTTCCACAACTTCTAGTTACACCACTGGCTCTCGGGACCATAGACCTCTCCAAAGGAAGACATAGGATTTTCTGAGACTTGCCTCCATTATTCACTAACTTCTAAAGTGTCCGAGCCGGAGGCAGAAGCAGAGCGTGGCACTTTACAGCCAGGAAGCCTCTCTCTGACCCATATTTGAAAAATGGCAGCAGTTTATCTAAAATGGCATGCTAACCTCATTTCCCAGGGCTCCGAAACATCTGCCTCTTTATTATGAGCAGCAATTGCTAGAGAGCGGGAGGAACGGGTAGAATTTAAATTCACGCCGCTCCGATCTAGACCGTTGGTGGAAAGAAAGTGCTGCCTTGTAGGGGGAACTGACAGTTATGGCTTCACTGATTCTGTATTTATAGAGGGGGAGATTGTATATACAGGTATGAGATCCAGAATGCTCGGGACCTGGGTTATTCTGGATAACTGATCTTTCCATAATTTGGATCTTCATGCCTTGAATCTACTATGAAATCATGTAAATATTAAATAATCCGAATAGGTTGGTTCTGCTTCCAATAAGGATTCATTATATCTTAGTTGGGATGAAGTACAAGCTACTGTTTTATCTATTTGTTTAAAATTGTCAGTTCTAGTCAAATATAATTGCTACTGAATTCAGTGTCTGTCTGACTATGAGGTGACAGTGAGGTATGAAGATCCAAATTACGGAAATATCCGTTATCTGAAAAACCCCAGGTCCCGAGCATTCTGAATAACAGGTCCCATACCTGCATACCTCCCAACTGTCCCGTTTTTAGAGGGACAGTCCATCTTTTAACAGCTCAACCTGCAGTCCCTCATTTTTACTGGAAAGTCACGTTTCCTCTGCACTGAACTGGCAGAAAATGAAACAATGTTTCTAACTTAACTGACTTTTGGCAGAGAGCTCAGAACAGCCACAACACAAGATAAGATACATTTGTAACAATTCAAATGTATCTAGATAAGCAAATAAGTAATTGTAACAATATAAGATAACAGGTCCCTTGGGAAAAGTTAGACTCACAGCTTAAGGGCTTTAGCACATGGGCAGAATTGGGGAGATTTAGTTGCCTTATCGCCTCTTCTTGCAGGGCGACAATCTCCCTGAACTGCCTCCCGCCTGCTATAATGAGAAAACGCCAGTGCCAATGCACTCGCTGTGCTTCGATTTCCGAAAGTCTCCTGAAGTTTCCTCGTGAGGCAACTTCGGAAATCGAACCACCGCGAGTGCATTGGCGCTGGCGTTTTCTCATAGCAGGCGGGAGGCAGTTCGGGGAGATTGTTAACCCGCAAAAGAGGTGATTAAATCTCCCCGAATCTGCCCGTGTGCTAGCTCCCTAAAGGGAAATTCACCTTCATTAGGAAAACTGTAATAACCGGAAAAAAAAGACAGAAATATGTTCAAACTTTTACAACCTGAACATGGTAATTAGGGGGTGTGGCCACACAAATGGGCGTGGTCAAAACACTTTCGCCACGCAAAACGCGCCGCAACTTTTTTGTCCCTCTTTTTATTTCCAAAATGTTGGGAGGTATGTACCTGTATAAAGATAACACGGCTTTAAAGCTGTATTTATTGTACTTTTCCTCTCCTCCCTCCTCCTTCCATGATACAGGGGGCGGCTCCTCCTGACTATATGCCCTAGATTTATCAAGCAGTAAAGTAACTTTGCATTCGTATTATCCTCTGCCGTTCGCTTGCTGTTCAATTCTACCGAGTCTAATTACCAAATATGAAGTTATTTTGGAGCCCAATTAGGAGCCAATCTCAATGTGGGATGAGTTCACAAAAGAACGTTATCCACTAAAGCTAATGGCCGTATTTCTCTCCTTATTCTGGATTTGCTGCAGTCTCTCTGGATGTAGTGAGTCCGGCATGAATATTTCATGATTATCTCTCAGGGAGAGAGCTCACTTTGTCTCAGCGGAGGCCACCGTTTATCTTGCTTGTCATTCTGGATACCCTTTCCTTAAAAGAACTAAATTAATGGGCACAAGAACTGCTATAGAAATGTATTGGGGGGGGGTTCCTTTTAGGAATGCACCAGAATTCAGACTTTTTCAGCAGGATTTGGATTCGGCTGAATCCTTCTGCCCGGCAGAACTCAATTTGAATCCTAATTTGCATATGCAAATTAGGAGCATGGAGGGAAATCACGTGATATTTTGTCACAAAACAAGGAAGTAAAAATGTTATCCCCTTCCCACCCCTAATTTGCATGTGTAAATTCGGATTTGGTCCGGCCGAATCTCTCCAAAATAGTGGATTCGGTGCATACCTAATTCTTTTGAATTGCAGACTTCTTGTGCTCAGATTTTGGGTTCAGGAATAAAGGGGTAGAATGAGACATTGCTTTCAAGAATTACACACTTACAGGCAAATATATTGTTGAAAAATTGGGGGGTTGCATGGGACAGGGGCCCCTTAAGCAGCATCCCTGGTAGACCCCGGACTCCCCAGTCCAACAGTGTAAGCAGCGGCTGCTGTATTTCATTTCTTATTCGTATCATCATTAAAGGGGTGGTTCATCTTTAGATTAACTGTGGTGTGTTATAGAACGGTCAATTCTAAGCAACTTTTCAATTGGTCATCATTATTATTATTATTTTTTATAGTTTTTAGATTCCTTGCCTTCTCCTTCTGTCACTTTCCAGCTTTTATCTGGGGGTCACTGACCCCATCTAAAAAACAAATGCTCTGTAAGGCTACAAATGTATTGTTATTGTTACTTTTTATTACTCGCCTTTCTATCCAGGCCTCTCCTATTCATATTCCAGTCTCTTATTCAAATCAGTGCATGGTTGCTAGGGTAATTAGGACCCCAGCAACCAGATTGCTAAAAATTGCAAACTGGAAAACTGCTGAATAAAAAGCTAATTAACTCAAAAAAACACAAATAATAAAAAGTGAAAACCAATTGCAAATTGTCTCAGAATGTCACTTTCTACATCACACTAAATGAACAACCCCTTTAAGTTACCTTTTAGTATGTTATAAAACGGTCAATTCTAAGCAATGTTTCAATCGGTCTTCATTATTTATTTTTATAGTGTTTGAATTATTTGCCTTCTTCTTCTGACTCTTTCCAGCTTTCAAATGGGGGTCACTGACCCCATCGTAAAAAACAAATGCTCTGTAAGGCTACAAATGTATTGTTATTAGGGATTTGGCCAGGGGTCAGCCTTTTTCAGCGGGATTCGGATTTGGCCAAATCCTTCTGCCTGGCCGAACCGAATTTGCATATGCAAATTAGGGGTGGGGAGGGAAATCGCATGACTTTTCGTCACAAAACAAGGAAGTAAGAAATGTTTTCCTCTTCTCACACCTAATTTGAATATGCAAATTAGGGTTCGGATTCGCTTCGGTATTCGGCCGAATCTTTCACAAAGGATTCGGGGGTTCGGCCGAATCCAAAATAGTGGATTCAGTGCATCCCTACATTTTATTGCTACATTTTATTACCCCTCTTTCTATTCAGGCCTCTCCTATTCATATTCCAGTCTCTTATTCAAATCAATGCATAGTTGCTAGGGGAATTCGGACCCTGAAATTGCAAACTGGAGAGCTGCTGAATAAAAAAACTAAATAACTTAAAAACCACAAATAATAAAAAATGAAAAACAATTGCAAATTGTCTCAGAATATCACTCTCTATGTCATACTAAAAGTTAATTTAAAGGTGAACAACCCCTTTTAAACTCAACTCCCCAGATACTCTAATTACATTTCCCAGAATCCTAAACCAGAAGCTGGATAGGTGCACTGCTTACCACCCCTCCCTATACAAGAATATGCCCAATTAGCTCCTGAAAACAGTGTCTGCCTGTCACCTGGTGGTTCCGACTTTTGAAACGATTTAGAGGAGCCAACTGATTAACACCAGTGAAGAAGCATGGCAGGCTAATTTCTGCTACATTGTTTCAGGGGTCAGAACCGGCAGTTCAGAAAGGCACAGACAGATACTGCTTTCAGTAGTAGTGAGCAGGGGGCACAAAGTCTTCTAGAAGGGTTTAGTTCTTTAGGATCTTACGGACATCTCCAACAGAAGCCTTTAATGTAAACAAGGCAATGTAGCTCAACAGTAGCAAAAGGCAACAGCAGGATATTTCGTTGCATTAGCAGCACCAAGTGAGAGGCCCTGCGCCCCTAGATGAATAATTAGTCTGACTTCACTTGGACTGGGGATGGGGGTATAGGTTTGGAGTAGCATACCTCCCAACTGTCCCTTTTTTGGAGGGACAGTCCCTCTTTTGACAGCTCAACCCGCAGTCCCTCATTTGTACTGGAAAGTCCCTCTTTTCTCTGCACTGAACAGCCAGAAAAAGAAACAAAGTTTCTCACTTAATTGGCTTTTAGCAGAGAGCCCAGAACAGCTAACAGGTGCAAATAAGATACTTTGTAACAATTTTGAGACACAAAAACACAGTTAAGATAAGGAGAAATATTTTCAAACTTTCATAACCTGCCAAATTTTGTAAAACAAACATGGTAATTAGGGGGTGTGGCCACAGAAAGGGGTGTGGTCAAAAAATTGCTGCGCTACGTGCAGGAAAAAAATTGTTGTCCCTCTTTTTACTTCCAAAATGTTGGGAGGTATGGAGTAGGTATGCAGAACCAGCTAAATGCAATAAAAGTGGAAAACGATATAAAAACATCAATAAGAAGTACTGACATAGTTTTATTAGTTTAAAGGTTGACCAACTGCAATCAGAAAATCCAAACTGCCGGAGCCTTTTGTTGCACGTGCCTTAATGGCAATCAGATCTACATTCTGAATATCATCTATCCTGCCGCCTTGAGGAGACGAGAGAAACTCCCAATTCCCAAGGGGGTTCAGCATTGAGTTATTGTTACAGTTATTGTGCGGTTTGGCTGCTTGTTTGCACCGCGTCAGGCACTCGAGGGAATAGGACACTGTCAGCACAAGGAGGATCATATCTGGGAGTTCAGTGCTGATTTGCTTTAGGAGCGGGTTAATAATTACAGGGAAGGAGGCCGGGCAAGGGTGTTCTGTAATGTGCTTATTCACACACAGTGCTCTGCCCTGCAACGTGCCAAAGGCAAAAGAGACACAATTCTTCTAGAATTATACATGTTTATATTCACAATTCGTGGCTTTCAGTGGGACAAAATAAGAGAGTGGTGTTTATTTACTAATCAAAGATCTTAAACTCTGGCCCCATAGCCCATAATTACCTGTAAGCAGAAACACAGGTCAAAGCTGTCCATACAGGGCCACCTTTTTTTCCAAGTGCAACATTTTAGGGTCCCTTGTACCAGCCAAGACGGTTTTGATTTCCCTACATCTGAGACCCCTGGTGGCTTCCCGAGGGCCCAGTGAAGGTGACCACGCGCTTCATCCAAATCAGACAAACCGCCCAATTATTTTTTCCATAATAGGAAGTCCCTAGAAGGGTGTAATAATGGGACTGTGTTTGCTTCTGTGATGGACTGACCACCAGCTATGGTTAACACCTGTCATTGACCGGCAAAACTGTCTGGGGTTCCAGAGGTCTGAAACTGGACAAACCCATGCAGGATTGACCACAAAAATCAGCCAATCATTGTATACTGTGCCATAACCCCCATAGGTTATCTACCCGCCACTGCAGGTCAGCCCCCCAATGTTATCCAATCAACTCTCTGTCCGGATGGTCTCCAGGTAAAGGTCGAAACTCAACCTCCAGCTCTACATGATCATACTCTTGGACACCATGTATTAAATAGTACCATCCCGGAAGTTTTATGTCCCCTTTAACAGACTGCTAGAAGAGAGTGCAAAACAGTGCTACGTAATATGTTGGCTCTATATAAATACATGTTAATAATAAACATTGATATGGAATGGAGTTGAGTAAAGAGGACCCTCAACAAATGCAACACCCCAACTTAGACTCAAATAGCATGGAACCCACTGGAGTAGACCATTTACAATGATAGAAATACATTTATTCTACAGTCTCTTCACCAATAACCAAATAATTACAATACCAGTATCGTGTTACCTTTTATTTCTTTTCCGAAATAAACCTTGCCAACGATTTATCATTGAATCCCTCATTACTTGGATCTTTCTTCTAGCTATGTTCCTAATTGCCTTTGTACCCTGAGCTTCCAACCTACGGCTAACACAGAAATACTCTCTCTCTCTCTCTCTCTCTCTTGGGGGCAAAGAAATCATTTTTACTACCTTATTCTTTAGAAAACAATGTCAGAGCCATAATGTGCTTCCCCTAGCCCTGACCAATGCAGTTCTCCTGGTTTCTGGGCCAATTTGCAGACTGGTTTCTGCGCCGGAGTAGCTTTACTACTAGCTGGAGCTTTTCACCCTCTGGAGATGTGCTCAAGGGTACGGAGAAATTTAGCTGAGCTCCTGCTGTATGTATAACCTCTGCTGTAGTACTTTTTTGTGTATCCCTTAACTCACACCGAATACCCAATATATCTTCATATAATCTATGATAGACATACAGTATACTATATACCTACCTGGGTGCATAGTATAGTAGCTCTGGCATCTCTCGCCCATATGTATAATCACATTTACGTAGAGAAGGAGTGTTCTGCATGTGCAAGAAACTAAAACGCCCAGTTCTGTCTATTAAAGAGAAACCCTGCTTGGAATAGGTTGGATTTTTGCCTTTAATAATCCGCATTAGCCGGCAAATGATTTATTATAAAGAGTGTTTGCCTTGGTAAATAGCTCCCAGTGCTGGTAATTATGATTCCCAACAGTACTTAATATGTCAGTGCATCGTGGAGTATAATTAGTGAGCCTATCTCGGTTTCTATTTTATGTGGATATGGGCTGCAGTGTAGGGGGCAGAGCGGGAGCGGCACTGGAAATATTTCACAAAATAATTAAAAAATGATTCAAAGTTAATTAAAGTTCTGAAGTGGTTGGGGGGATCCTTCTGTTCTATTTCTACTCCCCATTTTTATCTGTCTCCTCCATTGCAATACTCAGTCCAGTGCCCCCTTTTCCATTTCCCTTCCAGATTCTCATCCCTCTCTCCAGTTCCTCTTCTACATTCTAATTCCACTCTGCCATTCTTCCTCTATTCTCCTCCACTCCTCTTTCCATTTCTTATGCCTCTTCCCATTCCTATTCTTCATTCTCATCCCTAAGAAATGGGAATTTCCCTCTGTTCATATCCCTTTTTCCTACTCTTTTCCTCATTCTCATTCCTCTCTTCCATTTCTCTTTCTCATCCCTCTAAACCACTCTTCTGCCTCATTCCTCTCTTCAATTTCTTTTCCACATTCCTCTCCCTATTTTCTTTTCCCTATATCCTTCTCATTCCTCTCTCCCAATCCTCTTTCCCATTCTCATCCCTCCAAATCACTCTTCTCTCTGTTCTTATTCATCTATTCTACCCCTCATTCTCATTCATCTCTCCAATTCCTCATTCTCATCCCTCTTCTCCCAGTTCTTATCCCTCTATCCTACTCATTTTCATTCATCTCTCAAATTCCTCTTCGCCATTCAGTAGCGATCCTAGAGGGGGGCGGGCCCTGGTGCGTGACGCGCAGCCGGGCCCCGCCCCCCTCCGTACTGCCGCATTTGGCCGCATTTTCAGCGGTGAACGGACTGCCGGGGGGGGGCCCTGATGGGGTGCGGGCCCTGGCCCGCTCGCACCCCTTGCTCCCCCGGTAGTTCCGCCACTCTCCCCATCTCTCCAAATCACTCTTCCTTATCCCTCTCTTCTACCCCTCTCTCACATTTCTCTCCCTCATTCTTATGTTATTTTCAGTTGCTTTTTTTACATTTCCATTCCACTCTCTCATTCTTAGCCCCCCCCATTCCTCTCATACAAACCCTTTCTCCTATTCCTTTGATGCTTTTGTTATTCTTTGGCCCTCTTGTCCCATAAATATTCCCTTGCCTTCATAACTCTTTCTTAATCTCATTCCAAACTCTAATCCTTCCCTTCTGATTCTCATCCATTTTGCCCATTACATTTCCCTAATCTCATCCAGCTCTCCCATAACAGCCTCTCTTTCAAATTCCATCCTCCTCACTTTCTCCCACCTTCCTCACCATTATCTCCCTTACTCCCTCTTTTTTATTCTTATCCCTCTCTTCCTTTTCCTTATTCTCATCCATTCCTCTTCACTATCTTCTTCCCTTTCTCATTCCTCACTTCTATCCCTTTTTCTGATGTTTGCTCTTCTTCTCCATTGTTTTCCATCTTTTTTCCTTACTATTCTCATCCATCACTCCCATTCCTTATTTCCTTTCCTTTATTTTTATCCTTCTCTTCCGTTCCTCTACCCTATCCTTGTACCTTTCTTATTCTTTTCTCCTCTCCCATTCTTCTCCTGTTTTCTTATTCCTCTTCCCCATTTCTCTTATTCCCTTTCTTTTACCCCTTGTTTTCTTTTAAACTCTGCCATTATCCTCTGTTTATAAGTGGGATTCAATGATCCTCCTCTCATTCTCTAGCAGCGTGCAGATCATTTGCAATCTCATTTTACATTTCATTTGATGCAGCTGAACAGAAGGCACCTTTATCCGCTTGAAGGACTTCACATTATATTAAGAATAATTACTTCCTAAATACTCTTGAAAGCCACTGGTCCAGGGCAATAAAGGCTGTAAAAACACACTGTCAAATGAATGATGCCTTTTGATGAATGTGTTTGTTTATAGGTACAGAATTCAGTTGCAATGACCTCGGTTTCCCAGGCAGAGGGATAGGGAGAAAGGGTTATTTGTGCCGAATGCTGCCCTGCCTGTCCTTGTTATCATCCCCTTTATTAATATCAGTGGCAGCGAGTGTCATTTTTACCCAAGTACCAGCCGAGCATAACTGTTTTCTGGGATTAAATTTAAAATGCCCAGTAGTTGAAAGGCAGAAGAGACGAGCCGGCGGCAGTAGTCGTTATTAAGTCTGCGTGTGGTTTATATGTGTTTGTAAAACCCGTTCTGTTTTGCTTTCTACAATATTACACCGCTTTCAGAAAATCACACCCTGCTCATCTGTTATTTTTCCATTGAACATTAAAGTGGACCTTTCACCCAGACACAAAAATCTGTATAATAAATGTCCATTTCAAATTAAACATGAAATCCAATTTCTGTTTTTTATTAAAGCATTCATAGCTGTTGTAAGCTCATTTAAAAATCTCAGCTGTCAATCAAATATTGTTTGCCCCTCCTCTATGCCTGTGGCATAGAGGCGGGGCAGACAATTACTTTCACTTTCCATTCAGCACTTCCTACATGTCACTGCTCTCCCCACATTCCCCCGTTCTCTTTACCATTTAATTGTGTAGCCAGTGCATGGGGATGGACATTGGGTCCCCCATTCTGGTGCAAAAACAAGATTCTGAGATGATGCAAGGCTTATCTTAATAACAGTGTTCACAAAATGGCTGCTGCCTGCTTGCTATAATTTTGAAATCCCAGACTGAAGGAAACAATATTCAAATAATTTATATAGTGTAATTAAAGTTCATTTTGCTTGACTAATGTGATAAAATAGGATTTTGAATAATTTTTTTGGGTGACGGGTCCCCTTTAATAACATGACCCAATTTACATTGACGAGGGTTTTCCCATTGGACATTTTGTTCTAAGTTGTTAGAGGTCAATTTGCAGAGGCAGTGAAATAACCTGGGTGCTTCCATGTTCAGATTCTACATGTGAAAAATATTGCCGGTGGTTTCTGGCTCTTTCGGCGTTCGACAAACAGGTCTGACCTTTGCCTGTTATCTGTTTTCTCAGCGTTGCCTGCAGTTTTATAATTAATTCTAAATGCAATGGCAAGTAAGGATTTGATTGAGGTGAAAGATAGTGTGTGTGTGTATATGTGTATATATATATATATACAATATATGTGTGTGTGTGTGTGTGTGTGTGTGTGTGTGTGTGTGTGTGTGTGTGTGTGTGTGTGTATGTGTTAATGTGTTATTTTCCCTTAAAATAGACAAATGATCACAAAGACCCTAGGTGTGAAGTGCAAAACGCCACGCAATATGCAATTTTCCTACAATTCCCTGCAAATGTTTTTATTTTGAACTTTGAATTTGTTATAGAATGGCTAATTCTAAGCAACTTTTCAGTTGGTCCTCATTTTTTTCCCATTCTTATAGATTTCGAATTATTTGCCTTCTTCTTCTGACTCTTTCCAGCTTTGAAATAGGGGTCACTGACCCCATCTTAAAAACAACTGCTCTGTAAAGCTACACATTTATTGTTATTGTTACTTTTTTTATTACTCTTGTTATTCAGGCCTCTCCTATTCATATTCCAGTCTCTTATTCAAATCAATGCACCGTTGCTATGGTAATTTGGACCCTAGATGGCTGAAATTGCAAACTGGAGAGCTGTTGAATTAAAAGCTAAATAACTCAAAAACCACAAATAATAAAAAATTAAAACCAGTTGCAAATTGTCTCAGAATATCAAGCTCTACGTCGTACTAAAAGTTCATATAAAGGTGGACAAACCCTTTAAATCTGGTTCCAAAAGTTACCAGGTGCAGCCCTCTATTATAGTTGCCACCTATGCTTGTATCTTTTACAAGGCTAGCAGGGTGGCGACGTCACAATGGGTGGACCTGGGTGGATACTGGGAGATGGATGGGGTGGATATAAAGGCTTAAAGGGACAGAACAGGGGCATAACAGTGCAGGGAGGGAAAGTATAGTTTACTGGTAAATACATTGACAGTAAATCTGTAAAACCAGCTGGTGATTCCCTGGCTATGCTGCTCAAATACCAGTGGAAATCCTACCCCCCATTATTAAATTTATCACCAGTTTCATGGTGTAGTTCCGCATGGCCTCGTGTTTAAAGGCATCATTTGACATTTGACATGGCATTTGATTAATAAGTGAAGGAAAGGAATCGGCTTTGTACATAAAGAGCAGAGTCGTCGCGTTTAATTAAATTATTATTAAAATGACTACGTTATCAGACCCGGTATAATGAGCTGAGTAACACTGCCTTAATATAAAGAGAAAGAGGCGTTCTGGAGCTTAGTGATTTTTATCCATTTCCATAGATGAATAAAGTGGAATTTCATCATAATTTGCATCACTTGTTAGGGTGCTAATGAGTCAGCGCTAATGAGTAAATGTGTAACAGTAGCTGTCGGTTTGGCAGGGGCGTGGCATCATTTTTTAACATAAAATGCAGGGCAGATAGAGGAACAAGTATAGGACCTGTTATCCAGAATGCTCGGTGCCTGGGGTTTCCGGATAAGGGATAATTTGGGTCTCCATACCTTAAGTCCTTTAAACATTAAATAAACCCAATAGGCTGGTTTTGCTTCCAATAAGGATTAATTATATCTTGGTTGGGATCAAGTCCAAGCTACTGTTTTATTATTACTAGTGGTCCCCAGATTAGAGTCATGCAGCGGGTCGGGTACCTGCGGGTTACCCGCAAAAAAAAGCGGGCACCCTGTGGAATGAAGGGAGGATTTTCAGGTGCGGGTATAGATGCGGATCTGTGGGTCATGGGTCTTGTTGTGGGTCTCATCTAAGTTTCTTATGTTATGTACTATTATATCTATTTTAATCCTTTTTAAAGCTTTACTTGTTTTAGTCCCCGCCCACTTTCGATGATCACTGGTTTGCAGCAACATCATTTCCTGGTGGTTGGTGGGTTTTGGTCCGTTTGCGGATAAGACAGTTGAAGGTCCGGGACAGGCAGTACCGTAACTAGAGGGGGGCAGGCCCTGGTGCGTGACACGCAGTCGGGCCCCCGCCCCCCTCAATACGGCCTGCATTTCAGTGGCGCGTGGGCTGCCGGGGGGCCCTGAGGGGGTGTGGGGGGTTCCGCCACTGGGTTCAGGTAGTGGATCAAAGTGGGTGAATATGCCGGTTGCGGTGTCTGGTAGGGTCCGGGTCTTAGAAATTGGTTCCGCGTAGGACTCTAACCCAGATACCCCAGTCTGACACTGGCCACAAAGCCCTGTATAAGGCATAGACAGCTTTGGGTGGTGAACTGTATCTTCTGTAGGCCACTGGTGGAATGTAGGGTATTATTGTTGGTCAAAAACTGGACACATCAAGTTCACAACCCAGCCTTCCTCTCTCCCCTGTAAAGCTGGCCATACATGGGCCAATAAAAGCTGCCAATAGACCAAGTCGGCAGCTTATTGGCCCGTGTATGGGGCCCCCCGACGGGCTTCCCCGATCGAGATCTGGCCGAAAGTCGGACGGACGGGACAAAAAATCCCATCGGATCGCGGCCGCATCTGTTAGGATCCGATCGTTGTGTCCTAGGGCCCACGATCGGATCAGCCCAATATTGCCCACCTCAAGGTGGGCATATCGGAGAGATCTGCTTGTTTGGCGACATCGCCAAACGAGAGGATCTCTCCGTGTATGGCCACCTTAACTCTAGGCTGGAGTCCACCTACCTCATTGTTTAACTGTGGGTCCCCTAGTGTTGCTGCACTACAATTCCCATCTGCTTTCTCCATACATGCAAGGATCATGAAATCATGGGATTTGTAGGAGTTGTAATTCCAAAACAAAGGAATGTACTTCTCAATTATTGACTTATTTAATTTTCTAATTCTCATTGGGCCGATTTGTCACTCGGGATCTTTGTTAACCAGCCTTCCTTCTATGACAGTGCTCAGAGCCTTGTCTTTCATAAAGCCCTAAAATCCCCTCGAGCAGTTTAAATGAAGCTGCATTGCAGATAGAATGAATGTTTTGCTGGAAGTGCATTGTATTGCTGCATTAAAACAAGAAAAGTTCACCGGGTCTAGTAACCCATAGCAACCAATTAGATATTTGATCTGTAAATACTATGTACTGTATGGTATGGTGCAGTGCTACAGTCCAGTGCCCTCCCTTTTTAACAGTGGAACTGTCCTTGGAAAGCCAGGTAGGTACAGTCTGGTTTTTGCACCTCACCTGGGATAGCAGCTATCATTTGTTTTTTTTCGTGTAGATGCAGTTTTTTCTTTTTGCCTTAGGTGGGTAAGAAGTAGAATAAAGAAGCATGCTGGAGACCTGATACTTATTTTCAATGTAACCCCTAAGGCAGTGGTTCCCAAAAAAGTAACCCTTAAGGTGGTAGTTCCCAAACTGTGGGGCTAACCCCATCCCCCACCCCAGGAAAGCTCAGCATGAAGGCCAATTAGCGTGAGATTTGGAATAATACCTATTTGTTCTCCTTAATGCACCTGAAAGCCCAACTTGAAATTCAGTTAGTTTTGGGTATAATGTTTATTTTTTTCTCCTACACACACTTGAAAGCCCAATAAGAAGTTTATTTGAGATTAGATTTGGGAATAATGTCTATATTCTCTCTTAGATACCCTTGTAATTCCAACTTGAGGATCGTTTGGGGGTAAGATTTGGGGATAATGCTTATTTGCTCCCTATATATTCCCATTAAAGCCCTACTAGAAGATTGATTATGGTTTGATATGGGGATTATGCCTATTTTCTCACTTGGATAATACATATTTGTGTCCCCTGGAAACCCAACTAGAAGGTCAGTTAAGATAAGATTTGGGTATAATGCCTATTTGTTCTCCTGAAGGTCAAATTGGGTAACATTTGTCCTAGATACTGAAAGCCCAAGTAGACTGTCACACCAGAGGAAGAAGTGTTTCATGTTGGTGAACTACCAGTTAGCATTATAGCAAATTTAAACTCCTCTACCCTTTACTCTTAATGTTTTTTCAGGGTCACTTAATGGGAAAGACCAAGTAGTGAAGACTGGGGGTGGGAGATAACTGGAACACATTTTAAGGCTCTGCACTAACTTTACTGACTCTTCTTTAACACCACCTCCCCATTATTCCGCGTTTATTAGCCAACAACACCCGCTTTCCTTATCTCATTAAATACACACAAGGATGAATAGAACCTAATTACATTCTGGCACTTCAAGAAACAAGTATTTTCTTTCCACATATTGACAGACGAGGAAATAGACCGCAAATCCATATTTGTCACTCGCCAATCTCGACAGCGGGCCCCCTTCGGGAAACGCCGCCTCTCCCTAAAGATTTCCCTTCATGTGCTGAGAGATTGAGGTTAGAAAGGCCAGCCTCCTGAAATTCATGCTGATATTTAAACTGTCATGTCTTTAATTTGCACTTACTGATCGTTAGAGGACGACGAGACTTTGGCAGCGTTGTTTGTTTATTGTTAGGCGCAAAGAAAATCATCAGCGGATCTGTTAAATGAATGTAAATTAGTCACGTCGGCGGTTTGTGGGCGAGTATTCTTTCATTCCAGGGATGAGGTTTTTAGGGCCCTGGAAATTCGCTGCTGTGGGATGGGTCAGGCGGCTCTTTATTAATGGGCAAGTTAACCTTTACATTATTTTTTAAGTGGATTGCTAATCATTTCTTTGCACTATTAGTGTTAATTGGTTACATGTATCCTTTTCAGGATAGAGTGGTGTAAAAATCTCATGTTTCTTTGATTGACAGCTTGTTTTGGATGTGTGAACATTTCTGATGCTCTGATTGGCTACAGGTTTTGCCCTGCCTATACAATAAATGATCATACAACAGTAGTAACTCCAGCCTTGTATCGTGAAGGATAAGTAAACCGTTTTCTTTAAAATCCCTAAAACGGTCACTAAACTGCCTCCGAAATTACTTCTCTCCCAACATTCTAGAAGATGAGACCTGTTTTGGAAATCAGTAACTTCCTTATCTAGTATAAAGCTCCACCCTCTTTGGTATACTGAGAATTCCTTCTCCTTTAAACAGGAATTTGGTCAAAAAGCTGTCTACTGCTCATGCATGATTGATTTCCATTGGAGCAGGAGGCAGCAAGTATCAGCAGTAGACACAAGTGGATCTGGGTCCGATTTGGCTACCCACATGCGAGACCAAATTGAGCTGATCCAATCTTTGGACCAAGAGCCAAAGATTAGATAATACAGAGGGGCCTACAGTCCAATTTGATGAGGACAGCATCAACACTCTAATGTGTCTTGTTGGACAGGAAAATCAAACCTGCCGATTTTTATACAGATATTGGTTGGGCATTGCTATTGGTGGTCCCCATACTTTGGAAGAAAGATCCGAGTCGGCAGGTTTTATCAACTCCTGTATGGCCATCTGAAAGCTTGGGTCACCAGATGTTTCTGGAATACGACTGCTCCTGCATGTTTACCCTTGTTTATATGTTAAAAATTTGGTAGATGTAGTTTTGGGGACCCACACATGACTACAACTCTCACTGCAATATTACTCATGGCGTTCCCTAAGAAAGCTTGACATATTCTGGGGCTTATTCCTCCTCAAGGAAGGTTTGCCACCTGGATAATACTTTCAAGTCTTACTACAAAAAATATCGATTAATGCCACTGTTTGTTTAAGAAATAAGAAAAAAATCCCATATATGGAATCTGGGTTCCTTACTGGGAGAAAGCCAAGAGCCAAAACCTAGCTCCTTTTTTAGCTTTTTATACTACAACACCAATTAGGACTCGGTGGAATACAGTTAGGTGCCCTGTTGTAAATAGGGGCACTGAAAGATACAACAATCCCTAACCATGGACCGCAAAAGCGATGTGGCTATAGGCACCCATACACGGGCCAATAAAAGCTGCCGACAGACCGAGTCAGTAGCTTATTGGCCCATGTGTGGGGCCATCCAACGGCATCCCTGATTGATATCTGGCCGAAAGTCGACCAGATGTCGATCGTGCAGGGTAAAAAATCTTGTCGGATTGCAGCTGAATCTGTTCGTTTATGTGGTCCTGCGATCTGAACGCCTGTATCGCCTCCACTCTGATCCGATCGTTGGGCCCTTGGCCAACTCAATGTGGGCATATCGGGGAGAGATCCACTCATTTGGCGACATCATCACCTTTAGACAATATAGGGCGGTCTTGGGTAGACTTGGAACATATTTGGGCAGATTGATATTTGGGCAGATTGGGGTGTGACCAGGTATGACTTATTTAGGTAAGCTTTGTTTTTGTAAACACAGGTACGCACTCTTAGTGGCCAAGATCCACCATCCAAGGTTCCTGGTCAGGCTAAGAATTCTGGGAGGGGGTCCTTGTCAATGAAATAGTACAAAGCCCCCAGAGTTCTGACAGACAGGGTGTCTTACGGGACAGTGTTTGCTTATATTTATAACCGGAGTGGAGGGCACCTTCAAAAGAACGTTGGCCCACAAAGGTTATTGCTCTTGAACCCAGAAAACCTTTGGTTTAAGAGAAACATTATGGCAGCTCTTATTTATATGTATACACCACAATGATGTGCTTGCATGAAATAACATAACTGTAGCCCCAAGGATCGAGGAGCAAAATTTGACCCCTGGTAGTGTCGCCACCACATGTACTAAAGCTACGTTTCAGGGAAATAAACAGAATGAATCCTATGAAGAGTCTGTGTTGTCCTATACCTCTAACTATTGTGGAATATTTACAGCCCTTCTGATGTCCTTGATCCGCTCTTATGCTTATTATTTTTGTGCTTTCTCCCAAATCTATCTATATCCTTTATGAAAGGAAACTAGAAGAGATTGCAGAGAGATCTCAGGGGCGAATATGTAATGGGATAGAATATTGGCTGGGATAATAGCAATTTTGCACATAGGGAATAGTTCTCTCTAGCATCTATTACTTTTACTGCTTTGTGTAAAAAAATAAAAAAAATCTGGGCCCCAAAGGGATGAAATACGGTGGCTATGAGGTCCATTCACAGGTGTATAAGTTTTAACCTCCTAAATCTGTGCACTGAATACCCCATAGTCTTCATTATAAATGCAAATTTATTTAGAAGTGGAAGTTTTAGAACCATTCTATGGGGCTTGGGGCCCCCAAACAGCCAACAGGTTGTGCAGAACATCGGGAACTTGCTGTAAAACTTGCCTTACTTGATTCTTCTACAGCATAATGACTTTAATGACATGGGTGTGTATAAACTGGCTGTCAGTGGCCTTATATATGGGCTTCCCAACCCCCAAAGTGCTTTTTTTTAACTACTGCACCCATCTCTGGCACGTCATGCTGAGAATTCATGGTGCGAGAATAATGTTGCATTGTTGTGGGTGACAGACAGCTGGGGAATAGGAGAGCACAGTGGAATGCATTGGGGAGTTGTTGCAAATGATAGAGAAGATAATAGGTTAGACAATAAATGTTGTCTGAACAGCCGCCAGATGTAAATCATACCGTAGTAGGAGACCTATTCCGGCTATTATATTTAAATACTATTGTATAGGCTTGTTGCTTTCTTATCTTCCCTGTTGTCATAATGTCATTCTATGTATGCTCATTAACCACTGTGGTTCCAGTCTCCCCTCTCTCATTTTCTTTGTTCTCCTCAACTATTTGGTCCTTAATTCTCCTTTGTTTCTCCTCTTCTATATTATGATCTTCTCTGCATTTGTTTGTCTGCTTACTGAACGCTTGTTTTTCCATATACATCAAGTCTTGAGGATTTGATGTCATTTTTGTGCAGGGCTTTAGAGCTCTGAATTCCTAATGGTTGACGTTATCCGGAACACATCTCATTGTGGTTTTCCAACTCTGAAATTCCTGCAGTGGCCACTGACAATGTTGTAGACTCATGGGTCTCTGAGGCCTGATTCCATCACCAGTGAAAAGAATGTAGAGTCATGGTTCTTCTAGTTGAGTTGACTAATGGGTCCACTGAAGGCTGCGTCCATCCAGGGTGGCAAGAGTTTAGAGCCACTGTGTTTTCCAGGAAATTAGTTCATTTAGCTGAGTTGTCTTATGGGTCCATGGAAGCCTGAACCCATCAAGAGTACACAGCCATGGTGTTTTTTAGGGAATTGGTTCATCAAGCTGAGTAGACTCGTAGGTCTACTGAGTCCATCAAGAGTGGCAAGGTTGTAGAATCATGGTGATTTTCATGAAAAGAGTTAGTCTAATAGAGTAGACTCCATTAAAGCCAAATTCTGTAAAGAGTAGCAATGGTGTAGAGTTATGATACTTTCCAGGAAATCAGTTCATCTCACTGAGTAGACTTATGTGTTCACTGAAGTCTTTCAAGAGTTGTAAGGGTGTAGTGTCATTGTACTTTTCAAGAAAATAGTTAATCTAGATGAGAAGGCTCATGGGAGTCCAGCAAGGGTGTAGTGTCATGGTACTTTCCAAGAAATTAATTCATCTAGCTGAGCAGGCTCATAGATCCACTAGCCAGAGCACATCAACTCTTGTAGGATCTTGGTGGACCAATGTGACCATGTCCTTAAACCCTTGACCCATATTTACTCTTCTATTCTTACTTTCCATATTCTCTTACACCCTATTTCTTGCCTTCTTTCCTTTGTTTTTTGTTGATCTTTCATTGTTTTGTCTTCACTGCCAAACCTTCTCCATTCTGAAAGCCTCCCATCTTCTTTATGGCTGTAGTGCTTTATGGTGACTGACACTGAACATGCCCCGCAGTCCCACTTCAAGTGAAGATGAGATGGCGCAGAGCTTTTCAGACTACTCAATGGAATCCGAATCCGACAGCTCTAAAGAAGAGACCATCTATGACACCATCAGAGCCACCGCGGAGCGCCCGACCAGTCGGCTGGAAGATATCCAGACCAACACTATGGTCATCAGGATTGTGATCCCAGATCTTCAGCAAACCGTGAGTCTTTGATTCCTTTTGTAGTTAAAGGGTTGCTATTAGACTTTTAGGTGGTTGGTTGGGCTGCTATATAAATCTGCCACTGGATTTACTGGGTTGCAAACACTAAAGCCACTGCCAGGTCCACAGTGGAGTTTGCTCCCCAGTATTAATAGGCCCAGTTGTGCACCTTTTAGCATCTATTCTTCAACCATGTGATGTCCATTCATCTTTCCACTCTTATTAAATAAGCTTCCATGTTGCAGTATTCACAAGTCTATTTGTTATTTTCCTTTGCATGACTACAGTATAGTATCTCTGTAAATGATTGGTACTTCCTACAGCAGTGCCGATAAACAAAAAGCCTGTATCCCTGCTGATAAGAATGATGAGTATCAATCACAATCACTTTGCTGCTTTTTTGTCATTATCTTCATTTCTTTGTACATTCCAGCGCATTTGTGATTCAGTCCATGGGGCATCCATTTCCCAAAGCGGTTTCAATATACATTAGTGATTTGCAAAATGAAATTGCTAATGAAAGCAGTGACTAGCTGTTTATATTCTCTGCATTACTGGTTCTGACTCCTGAAACAATCTAGCAGAAGTACGGACTACACAAGGAGCCCGATTTGGAATAAAGGCCTAAAGGGCCACTATGCCTCAACGTATTTCCTTATGAACTGCTCTACTGTAGATATAAAGAATAAAAAATATAAAATGATCAGTGTATTCCCCTGTACTGAGCACAATTCAGCAGGGCATATATTTTGCTGCCCCGAAATGTGATAATTAAAGGTAATTTTAATGAAAACGATCTGGAGTGTTGTCACTGGGAATATACACGTATGCAATGGAGGAGCCCTTTCAACAGGCTTTATGACGTGCACCTGAATATAACAGTGAGCTGAAGAGTAAGTGCAGTTTGATTAGAATTGTTCACAATTCAGCAGGAACAGCCCCCTAAGTTTGCTCATAGCCTGTACAGAGAGATCCCATAAAACTATGGCAGCATAGGTATTCCCCTGAAATAAGCACAATTCAGCAGGAACAGCCCCCTAAGTTTACGCATAGCCTCTACAGAGAGATCCCATAAAACTATGGCAGCATAGGTATTCCCCTGTACTAAGCACAATTCAGCAGGAACAGTCCCCTAAGTTTGCTCATAGCCTGTACAGAGAGATCCCATAAAACTAGGGCAGCATAGGTATTCCCCTGTACTAAGCACAATTCAGCAGGAACAGCACCTAAGTTTGCGCATAGCCTGTACAGAGCGATACAATAAAACTATGGCAGCATAGGTATTCCCCTGTACTAAACACAATTCAGCAGGAACAGCCCCCTAAGTTTTCTCATAGCCTGTACAGAGAGATCCCATAAAACTAGGGCAGCATAGGTATTCCCCTGTACTAAGCACAATTCAGCAGGAACAGCCCCCTAAGTTTGCTCATAGCCTGTACAGAGAGATCCCATAAAACTTATAGCAGCATAGGTATTCCCCTGTACTAAGCACATTTCAGCAGGAAAAGTCCCTCAGTTTCGTCTGTACAGAGAGATACCATATAACTGCAGAATACTGTAGGTGTTCCCTTGTATTAAGCCCAATTCAGCAGGATCAGCCTGTTGTGATTGCTCCTAATCTGCACAGATAGATTCCAAAAATGCCAACATAGGTGTATTTCCTTGTACTAAGCATAACATTGCGGGATATTTTGAGGATACAGAGGCACTTTAAACTTTCCCCATCTTTATTATTATTATGTGTGTGTAATCCCAGTTTGCTTTCGCCAACTAACGATGCCCCTGGCCTATAAACAGAATATGCCAGTGACTCACTCAGCACAACAATGTGCTCACTAACACCGCAGCCTGTGCCAAAGAGAAGGAAACGTCTCCCCTAATGTGACTGCTCACGTCAGCAGCCGCAGGGCATTTTTTAGGATTGGGCATAAATGGTATTAGCCCTGCGGCCTCGGACATTGGAAGGGTCCCTGGGGGTGGCAAATATGTTGATAAAACTAAAAAATATTATATTGTGTGACAATAGTCAAATGCTTAGGGTTTTTAAATCATGGAGTCCAGCTGGCAGTTGATCTCTTTTTGGGGAAACTAAAGCCCCCTATGTCTGTGCACGGTTCCTACTGTATTTTGCCTCTGTTGAGTCCTTGGTGTCCCCTAGAGCTCTCATTGAAGGTAGAAGTTCCAGGAATAAGCCTCGATGTTCTTTGTAACGGGGCTGCCCTTTTGGCACCTACAGTGTAAATCCCAAACTGTCGGTTATGGGGCATCTATTAGGGACTACGCAATGCAGCCCTGGCAAATCACCGTCTCTGCTGCGGCAGAAGCAAATAATGAACTTTGTTTTGTTCGAAATGCTGCTTAATTCAATGACCGTGGGTTTCTAGGAAGGCTTCATAGTCCTGTAATCACAACATACAAATACAGAAATCATAAAGCAAACTGTAATTGCAGAGCCAGACGTCATAGGAAATTAAAGATAATTATGGTGGGAGTAACAAGTTTACACATCGCAGACTAATTAAGGACATTCAGATCCCCAGGAGCCAGAATTAAAAAGAAAAAAAAAATACATAAATAGATAATCATTGGTGCACTTGTACTTGTTCCCTTTAATTGCCTATAGTCTTCATGTGCTGCTGTATACACTGCCTGATAACTGGGAGCACAGAGAGGCGTGTGGGGCCAAACAGTTATTTAGTTACCTGTACAAACGTCTGTTCCCTCCGTGATTTGTTGTTTGGACCACAAATTAAAAACTGGAAAGAGTCAGAAGAAGAAGGCAAATGTCCTCGACTGGACTTATCTAATATCCTTATCATTTACAGTAGGGGGTACATTATCCCTTATAATACAGGAGCGATACTCAGAGTTCCCTGTATAACAGCCTGCAGCCTTGTGCCTTTATATGGTCACAGAACAACCCCTCAGTGACTTCTAATATCCTTATCATTTACAGTAGGGGGTACATTATCCCTTATAATACATGAGTGATACTCCATTCCCTGTATAACTCAGCCTGCAGCCTTGTGCCTTTATATGGTCACAGAACAACCCCTCAGTGACTTCTAATATCCTTATCATTTACAGTAGGGGGTACATTATCCCTTATAATACATGAGTGATACTCAGAGTTCCCTGTATAACTCAGCCTGTAGCCTTGTGCCTTTATATGGTCACAGAACAACCCCTCAGTGACTTCTAATATCCTTATCATTTACAGTAGGGGGTACATTATCCCTTATAATACATGAGTGATACTCAGAGTTCCCTGTATAACTCAGCCTGCAGCCTTGTGCCTTTATATGGTCACAGAACCCATCAGTGACTTCTGATATCCTTAGCATTTACAGTAGGGGGTACATTATCCCTTATAATACATGAGTGATACTCTGAGTTCCCTGTATAACTCAGCCTGCAGCCTTGTGCCTTTATATGGTCACAGAACTCCTCAGTGACTTTAAATATCCTTATAATTTTCAGTAGGGGGTTTATTATGAATCTTTATTATTTTATTGGTTATTAGCTGCTATGATTCTAAGATTCTGATTCTTTGTGATTTTCAGAAATGCATTCGCTTCAACCCTCACGCCACGGTCTGGGTGGCCAAGCAGCGCATTCTGTGCACCCTCAACCAGAGTCTGAAGGACGTTCTCAACTACGGACTGTACCAACCCTTCAGTAATGGGAGGGAGGGCAAATTCCTGGACGAGGAGCGGCTTCTCAGGGAATACCCCCAGCCCATGAGCAGGGGGGTTCCATCTCTGGAGGTGCGTATATATATATTCGCCCGACTGCTACAAAGAAATCATTTTCTGTAACTTTGCAGTCACTGGTTCTATTGAGTTAAAAAAAATGTTTTATGTGTCCTTTTTTTAATTTTGCAGTTTCGTTACAAGAAGAGGTTGTACAAAGAGCCCAGCCTCGATGAGAAGCAGGTAGCCAAGCTCCATACCAAGGTATGTGTGTCAACATGCCTATATATGGGCAGTGTATCCTAAGTAGGTATTACTGTTCTTTTGGCAGAAAATTAAATTAGCGATTAGAGGAAAGTCTCGTTGCGCGGATTAGAACTGACCACAGAAACATCAACTGAGACTTCTTTGCTTGCCAACTTAATTTTGTGAGCAGCCAATGAACTACAGCTCCCTTCATACTCTGGCAAGCAAAGGCAGCAATGGGTTTTTGGGTACGGTCAGGGGTATCCAAAGGAGGGGAAAGCCAGTAGCCAGACAGACTCAAGTCATGTTTAATAATCTGAAAGGCTGAAGTTTCCTACTGTGGTGGTCTTCTTTGAATCAAAAGCTTGGCTTCCTATAGACAGTCATGTGAAGAATGACCTGAAAACTGCAGGAGGGTGGGTTTGGGCCGACATTCTAATGGGAGGGGAGGTTTAGGGGGCAGACCAGGGCCGCCATCAGAAATTACGGGGCCCCACACAACAAAATTTTCGGGGCCCCCCCTCACCACGCCTCCCTTAACCACGCCCCCCACCAGATCACATGGACATTGATGGTTCAGGGGCCCTGCATTGATGGATCAGGGGCCCTTCCTTAGGGGGATCAGGGGCCCTTCCTTGGGAGGATCAGGGGCCCTGCATGGGGGGGGGATCAGGGGGCCTGCATTGATGGTTCAGGGGCCCTTCCTTGGGGGATTAGGGGCCCTTCCTTGGGGGGATTCAGGGGCCCGCATTTGGGGATTCAGGGGCCCGCATTGGGGCTTCAGGGGCTCGCATGGAACTTCAGGGACCAGCATTAGTGCTTCAGGGGCCCACATGGGGCTTCAAGGGCCCGCATGGGCTTCAGGGGACCGCACGGGGGTTCAGGGGCCTGCATCGGGGTTCAGAGGCTCACATTGGTGGTCAGTGGCTCATTGGTGGTCAGTGGCACTGCATGGTGGGATCAGGGGCTCACATTGGTGGTCAGTGGCACTTACCTGCAACTGGGGGTCTCTAGTGGCGACTTCTTCTCCAGTGCCGTCTTCTTCTTCCTCCAGCAGTGTATTCCGAGTCTTCGCCGTCTCCAGGAAGAAGCTCCTTCTCCAGACGCGTCTTCAATCTTCAGTGTGCAGGCGGTAGGCTACCGGCGGTTTAAATAGAGTTGCGTCCATGCGCACTGATGTCATGCGTACGAAACCAATGTAAATTTCACCGGCGAAATAGTTAATTGCGGCGCAGCCAGGCCCCCCCCATAGCTAAAAATCCTCCAGGCCCGGGAGGACCGTCCCCCCTGATGGCAGCCCTGGGGCAGACTACTCGCAAGGCTCCCCATTCCTCAGCGGTGGAGAGTCCTAAACTCTTTGTTTGTTTTTGAGGTATGAGTTAGGGACATGTTCAGGTGCGGGTTGTGATTTAACTTTTTTTTTTAAAAAACAAATTATTTCAGGGTAATCTGAGGAAATTTATGGATTATGTACATCACTGCTCTGTGGAGAAAATCTCCAAGATGTTGGACCGAGGGCTGGACCCAAACTACCACGACCCAGATAATGGAGGTAGGAAAAGTGCAATTTCTGTAATGCTATTAAATGGAGACCATGACATCTAAGGGCAGAGACACACCCTCAGATTCGGAGAGATGTAGTTGTGCGGCGATAAATCTGCTTTTTTTTGGGGGCGACTAATCTCCCTGAACTGCATCCCGCCTGCTAGAATATAAATCGGTTTGGCAATCAGAGCACTTTGTTTTCCGAAGTCGCCCGAAGTTTCCTTGTGAGGCAACTTCGGGCGACAAAAACGAAGAGCTCTGATTGCCATTCCGCCGGTGATTTACATTCTAGTTGGCGGGAGGCAGTTCGGGAGATCATTTGCCCGAAGAAGAGGAGATTTGTCGCTGGGCAACTAATCTCCCCGAATTTGAGCATGTCTCTGTCCTTATGCCTTCTCGTTTGTAGATATACAGTATATAAATACCAAAGGTCAGTCCCAGGCTGCACCTTTTATATAGGGTTTCAGATAAAATATATGATTGAATTCACCCCCCCTCCCCGCCATATAATTTAAGGGTTTAAGTGTCAACATTTCCTGTACTTGTGTATTAGGGATTCAATAAGGGGCCGGGATCAAACTTAATACATTATTTATCTGTTCCTCTCTGGGGAGATAAGAACTCATATCGGAGGCTGCATCTGTGGATTCACCGGAAAACGATTAGGAAAATATGATGACTGCAGGATTACGATCGGAGAGATGGAGGTCTCTGCTCCACAGGGGGTTACAGAATATTATCTGATCCAAGGAAACTGAACTGAACAGGACCTATTTTATATATATTTCAGCCCACGCTTACTCTTTTCTTCTGAGTTTTAAAATAGCAATTCATTTCTTTCCAAATTGGAATGTTTGTTTGTTTGGCCTTTAAAAAGACTGTTCTACCTGTTCCCGCTTTCGAGTATAAATGGACATAGAACCTTCATTTTTCATTTGCCAGGGGACCACACCAAATCCCGGGAAAATGTAAAATACGGAAAATGGGATATAAAGGCAAAAAAATAATTAATGAAAAAGAAACCTATCTCCAATATACCTTAATTAAAAAGTGTGTACAGTTTTTACAAGAAACCTGACTGTATGCAGTGAAATTCCCCTTCATTTACTTGCTCTGACTGCTGTGGATAGGAAACTTCAGACGGTCCCTAACTGCTCTGCAGGGAAACGTTCAAACAGCAGGGGGAGCCTCCCACCTTCTCAAAACTGGAGCAGCTTTGTTTGTTTCCCTATAAAGCAGCAGGCGACCATGTTGAGATTTGTATCCGCAGACCCAGTGCAGTCTGTATATTCTGATTATTAATCAGTCAGCTTCTATGGCAGATATTATTTGACTTGTGCTGTTTTGATAATTTATGATGATTCCTACGCAGCTCAGACCACACTGAGCATGTGCATGGTCTTGGTCTTGCAAAGATATTTAACAAAGTTACAAGATGACTGCCCCCTGTGGCCAACTTTGAAAACATAAATACTTTGTTTAATTGGGCTTCTGATGCACTAAGTTCATGTTTATGTTTAGTATACAAAATACAGCATTACTAGCATAATTTTTGACTTTACTTCCCCTTTAATGTCTTCAGTAAAGCTGGGCTATTCATGCATACAACCTGATACATTCATGTGTATGGCCTGTTCTGCATCACTTGTGTTATTTCTATCCCGTCAAGTGGCCCTTCATGGAATGAAAAGACCTCAACCAAGGGTGCCAATAAGTGAACCGAGCCTGTGAGCTCTTTCAATACATCTTCTTTGTGTTTGCATGTCACAGATGGAAGAGCTGAATGGACTTGTCTCTCCCTTGTCTTGCAGAAACCCCTCTGACATTGTCTGTGCAGATGGATAACGCAATTGATATGATCAAGGCTCTACGCGTTGGGGGGGCCCACTTGGACTTCAGAGCCAAAGATGGAATGACAGCTCTGCATAAAGCAGCAAGGGCAAAGAATCAGTCATCTCTTGTGGTAGGTGCTAATGAACAGTCCATCAGCCCATCACTTCTCAACTGCTGTCTTCATCTTTGGAGGTTCCTATTTGTATGACAACTGGTCCAATGATATTGGATTTCAGCTAGCATCACTATATTGTATAAAGCACCATGTGTAACTATCCTTGGGTCTTAACATTTCCTTCACTTTGCTACTCCAGCTACGAACCTCTTTAGGTAGAAGCCTCACAGTTTGGGACCCACTGGTTTAATCTAAAGCCTTTCAGCTGATATTGATCAGCAGCTAGAGGTTTGTAGGTTGGACATCTTAATGTGTGCACATGATCCTAGTGGACATATTAAAATACATTTCCCACAAACAGGATGGATGTATTGTACATGAAGTTGACATTGCCTTCATGTGTGTATTCTGGGTTAGTAAATGCGGGATTGGTGCTGTATTTATCCTGCCATGTGTTCTGGGGTATTTTATATGGAAGTGGCACAGTATTTATCCTGCCATGTGTTCTGGGGTATTATATATGGAAGTGGCACTGTATTTATCCGGCCATGTGTTTTGGGGTAAATGGAATTGGCACTGTATTATGCAGCCATGTGTTCTGGTGGCATTATATATAGAATTGGCACTACTTTTATCCTGCCATGTGTTCGGGGGTATTTTATATAGAATTGGCACTGTATTTATCCTGTCATGTGTTCTGGTGGCATTATATATAGAATTGGCACTACTTTTATCCTGCCATGTGTTCGGGGGTATTTTATATAGAATTGGCACTGTATTTATCCTGCCATGTGTTCTGGGGTATTGTATATGGAATTGGCACAGTATTTATCCTGCCATGTGTTTTGGGGTAAATGGAATTGGCACTGTATTTATCCTGCCATGTGTTCTGGGGTTATTATGCATGAAACTGGCACTGTATGTATACTGCTATGTGTTCTGGGGGATTATATATGGAATTGGCACTGTATTTATTCTGCCATGTGTTCAGGGGTTTTATATAAGGAATTGACACTGTATTTATCCTGCCATGTGTTCTGGGGTATTATATATGGAATTGGCACTGTATTTATCCTGCCATGTGTTCTGGGGTATTATATATGGAATTGGCACTGTATTTATCCTGCCATGTGTTCAGGGGTTTTATATAAGGAATTGGCACTGTATTTATCCTGCCATGTGTTCTGGGTGCATTTTATATGAAACTAGCCAGGGCACAGAATGAAAGAATCTGTGTAAGCTGTCTTTAATTACCCTCCCCCATGATTTCACTTCTCTTCTTTCAGATCAATAACGTCAACAGGTATTTTACTATTGAGTATCTCCTGCTGAAGCCGATCGCTCGATCAATAAAATAGCTCACAATTAGCTACAACAGACCCTTTTTTCTTGCTCTCAGTAATTGGTTCCCAAGAAACACAAATAATCATCACTTTTTCTTAGACTTTCTATTTCCAACAGTCTATTTCAGCTCCTTTACAGAATGGAATCTGGATGGTTTGAATAAACATATCCCCAGCCTCATACTCCTAACCCTTGATCACACGTTTTAATAAATAAGCTCTCAAACTGACAGCTTATAGTATTAAAGGCTGAATAAATAAGGGAGGTTTTATTGCTTCCGGGGACTCTGTGAATCTCACTCGCTGACATTGATGGGCATCATGGAAATAAGAACTTAACGTTGGCGGCGAGCAAATAGTTTCACAAAGATTTTATCCGAATCATCACATTTCAATTTTCAATGATTAACAACTGCGTGTTGGTTAACTCCTAAGATAATTTATTTTTAATACCTCTGCATAGATATTCCCTTTAACAAGTAGAAGACACCAAAATCATGCACCTTATGTCATTTTACTTATGTTTTAGGAGAACAATGAGATAGAATGAAAATATGAAATTTCTGCTCTTAGGATAGATGGTGCCTATAGTAACAGTGGGATAATAGTCTCTGGGAAGGGAGTGTGACTGTGGGATAGCAGGTATAGTAGGGAGAGATGGTGTCTATAGTAACAGTGGATAATAGTCTCTGGGAAGGGAGTGTGACTGTGGGATAGCAGGTATAGTAGGGAGAGATGGTGTCTATAGTAACAGTGGATAATAGTCTCTGGGAAGGGAGTGTGACTGTGGGATAGCAGGTATAGTAGGGAGAGATGGTGTCTATAGTAACAGTGGATAATAGTCTCTGGGAAGGGAGTGTGACTGTGGGATAGCAGGTATAGTAGGGAGAGATGGTGTCTATAGTAACAGTGGATAATAGTCTCTGGGAAGGGAGTGTGACTGTGGGATAGCAGGTATAGTAGGGAGAGATGGTGGGACACATTATCATCGTTGCAATCAGCATGTTCATTGGCAAATGTCTATAGTGGGTGGGTAACACTGATCCAACTGAGAGCGCATATGGAGCTCAGAAGTCCTAGCACCATTTACTCTGCTACAAGCAATAGTGTAGTTTTGTAAATAACCCCTACACCCCCTCAAACATATATACACTTTCCCTCATGACAACACTATACCTTCTTGTGGCCCCGTGGGTGTAGTTATGCCTTTAACATATGACCTGTAGAAAGGGGAGTTAAACCATCTGACATTTAAACCATCCCTGACCTTCGCCCTCTGTTCCATTTCCTCTGCCACCTCATTGATATGGTTATATGTGCCCTTTAATGAGACAGGGCTTGTTTCCTCTGACCCTCACGCTGGCAGAAATATCACTCGGCATTTCAAACTGTTTCTCATCTCTCAGAGCAAGTATTTCTCCAGGGTTTCCCGTGGCCTGAATTTAATTCAGCATATTTCGGCATCTTATTGGGTCACCTGCCGTGAGATCTTCCATTAGCTCCAGTGTGACTCGGAATATTTTACATTACAGGCTTCTCTTTCTGGCAGCGCACCTTTAAGGAAGGGACAGATTGCATATTAGAGAGGAAAATGAGTGTCTTAACTAATCTACTCCCGTGCCTGGTCTCCCTGTCGGTGCCACTTAGATTATGTGTTAGTAACTGTAATGCTCAACATGGTGCAATTAGGCCTGTCTGCTCTTGACTCTCTTAGCCCCTTTTAAATATTTTAGATTATTTCCCTGGTGCCGCTATGTGTACCACTTTCTTGTTGGTTTTCTATGTATTTTTTACCCTGCTTTTGCAGCCACAATATACAACGTTTTATCGTTAACATGGATTCGTTTTGGATTTGTTTTTATTAGTTACAATGAACTACCTTATGAAGGCACTGGATGAGAGAACTAGAAAAAATTAAATTTGAGGCTGGGGAAATGCCCCTAATTCACTAGTTGGAGGTGGCAGCTACAAGGCAGACCAATGAACACACAGCAGGATAAATACAGTGCCAATTCCATGTATAATACCCCAGAACACATGGCAGGATAAATACAGTGACAATTCCATATATAATGCCCCAGAACACATGGCAGAATAAATACAGTGACAATTCCATATATAATACCCCAGAACACACGGCAGGATAAATACTGTGCCAATTCCATATATAATACCCCAGAACACACGGCAGGATAAATACTGTGCCAATTCCATATATAATACCCCAGAACACATGGCAGGATAAATACAGTGCCAATTCCATATATAATACCCCAGAACACATGGCAGGAGAAATACAGTGCCAATTCCATATATAATACCCCAGAACACAGGGCAGGATAAATACATTGCCAATTCCATATATAATACCCCCGAACACATGGCAGGAGAAATACAGTGCCAATTCCATATATAATACCCCAGAACACAGGGCAGGATAAATACAGTGCCAATTCCATATATAATACCCCAGAACACATGGCAGGATAAATACAGTGCCAATTCCATATATAATACCCCAGAACACACGGCAGGAGAAATACAGTGCCAATTCCATATATAATACCCCAGAACACATGGCAGGATAAATACAGTGCCAATTCCATATATAATACCCCAGAACACATGGCAGGATAAATACAGTGCCAATTCCATATATAATACCCCAGAACACATGGCAGGATAAATATAGTGCCAATTCCATATATAATGCCCACACCTTGTGTATTACTCCCTTCCCTTTAGAGTGTATGCCTATGCATAGGGCCTTCCTCACCTTTTTGTACCGGTATTTATTGTGATGTATGTTACTCCATATGTTCTATGTATATAATTCATGTGATTTAGTTGTATAATCACATTTACTTTACAATGCTACGCAATATGTTGGCGCTATATAAATACATGTTAATAATAATGTTAATAATAATACCCCAGAACACATGGCAGCATAAATACTTTGCCAATTCCACACATAATGCCCCCAAACACAGGGTAGGAGAAATACAGTGCAGATTCCATGTATAATGCACCAGAACAGACGGTCAAGGCTGCTATGACAGGGGGTAGTACAGGGGGTACTGCGTAGGGATGTCGCGGACTGTTCACCCGCGAACTAATTCGCACGAACATCGGCCATTCGCGTCCGCCGAATGTTCGCGAACGTCACGCGACGTTCGCCAATTTGGGTTCGCCTTAGCTGGCGCTTATTTTTGACCTCTCACCCCAGACCAGCAGATACATGGCAGCCAATCAGGAAGCTCTCCCTCCTGGACCACCCCCACACCCCCTGGACCACTCCCCTTCCATATATAAACTGAAGCCCTGCAGCGTTTTTTCATTCTGCCTGTGTGTGCTTGGAAGAGCTAGTGTAGGGAGAGAGCTGTTAGTGATTTGAGGGACAGTTGATAGTAACTTTGCTGGCTAGTAATCTACTTGATACTGCTCTGTATTGTAGGGACAGAACTCTGCAGGGATTTGAGGGACAGTGAGTTTAGGTTAGTTAGCTTTGCTGGCTAGTAATCTACCGTCTACTGCAGTGCTCTGTATGTAGCTGCTGTGGGCACTGCTTCTGATCTCATCTGCTGACTGCTGTAATAACCCAATAGTCCTTGTAAGGACTGCTTTTATTTTCTTTTTTGTTTTTTTACTTTGCTACTATAAGAGCCCAGTGCTATTAGTCTAGCTGTGTTGGGGAGTGGGACTGGTGTGCTGCTCCTCCTAGTAGTTCACCACTACCAGCACCAACCAGAGTCAAAATTGTTACAAAGTATCTTATTTGCACCTGTTAGCTGTTCTGAGCTCTCTGCCAAAAGCTAATTAAGTTAGAAACTGTTTTTTTTCTGGCTGTTCAGTTCAGAGAAAAGAGGGACTGGTGTGCTGCTCCTCCTAGTAGTTCACCACCACCAGCACCAACCAGAGTCAAAATTGTTACAAAGTATCTTATTTGCACCTGTTAGCTGTTCTGAGCTCTCTGCCAAAAGCCAATTAAGTTAGAAACTGTTTTTTTTCTGGCTGTTCAGTGCAGAGAAAAGAGGGACTTTCCAGTACAAAAGAGGGACAGGGGGTTGAGTGGTCAAAAGAGGGACAGTTGGGAGGTATGCAAGTGCCACCGAGCTGTGTGAGCTTTTTCACATTCTGTCTAAATAACAATAATAATTCCGTGTCCGTAAACATCACCTGAGTGATGTTTTTACAGCAGCAATAATATATTCCGTACCCCGTATACGTTGCCCTTGCAGGCATTGTTTGCCCAGTCTTTAACCAAGTGCCACCTAGCTGTGTGAGCTTTTTCACATTCCGTGTCCAGAAACATCACCTGAGTGACGTAGTGTGATTTCTGCCCTTTACAGCACAAAACGCAGCGCTGTGTCAACAATGTATTTTTCAGATACATTTTTGCCCTTGATCCCCCTCTGGCATGCCACTGTCCAGGTCGTTGCACCCTTTAAACAACTTTAAAATCATTTTTCTGGCCAGAAATGTCTTTTCTAGCTTTTAAAATTCGCCTTCCCATTGAAGTCTATGGGGTTTGCGACGTTCGCGAACCGTTCGCATTTTTGGACGCAAGTTCGCGAATATGTTCGCGAACATTTTTTCCGCCGTTCGCTACATCCCTAGTACTGCGGTCAGGGATGTAAAGGATTGATTTGCAGGATTTGGTTTGATGATTGGTGCAGATTCTGCATAACTGGGGTATAGTTGGTTGGATCAGGGACATGACTATGTGTGGGAGTGACATTTATGATCATTGGTGCCCCATTTTATATATAGGTATATAAAAAGCACCCAGAACACATGATAGAATGAATACAATGCCCATACTATGCATAATATATAATTGTAATAGGAAATACAGATGTTTTGGTTCAGGAAGGCTTTTAGCCACCCCAAGCCTTGGTTGGTCTATTAATCGTGACCATACCTTGACTTGCCATTTTTACCTGCTTGGACCAGTTCTAGATACTACTCTGCTTTACTCGCGACTGGACCCAATACCCATGGGTGTCCGCGGAAAATGTTTCCAGGGGAGGGCAAGTAAGCTTCTATCACATTGGGAGCATCCTATTCATGACACTGCAGAAGATAACCTCATTAGGGTCTGGGTTGGTTCCAATCTTTGTGCTGCCCCCTTTGTTTTCCCCCAGTTAGAAACGTGGCTTTTATATGGATCATTACTGGGAGCCCCTTAAGCTTTATGCACGTAAAACAAATATTGAAATATCTGGCCAGAAGCTGCTGCGAGTTCAGGAGCCTCTTTGAAGGGGCATGATTAGCATTAGCATTCGTGCCAGTTAATTAAATGATTAAAGGAGAACCGAGCCAAAGTTACACAGGGCTGTGCTGTTCCAGATCTCAGAGATGTTTGCAGAGATTTGTGACTTGCTACAGGCGCACTCAAGGTTATGTCTCCAATATAAACTGACCTTTATATTCCTACAATTATAACTGCCACCTGAGACCTAAACAGTTGCCTTTAATCAGGATGGGGGGGGGAGTAAAGACTCAAGAAGAAACAAGCGAAATATCTACAATTCTCCATAATGTTGGGAAATGAGTCCATGACTAAATTTGTCGCTTGGCCACGATCCCTAATCTGCAGTGGATGTCGATTTTATCGTTTTTGTATTGTTTAATACAAACTTTCTCCAACTCTGCAGAACCAGTGGCTGCAGCAAAATAATCCTCCAGTTTATCTGTTTAAATCTGGCTCCATGATCTGTGTCCCTGCAGCTGGAGTTGGAAACAGTAAAGGGGATGTAAAGGCAAAAATAAAATCCAATACAAATCTCTACACAGTCGCCGACTGCTCTACAGGGAAACAAACAAAGCTGCTGGAGTTCTGCATGGCTGGGAAGTAAGGCGGGGGCTCCCCCTGCTGTTCATAAGTATGATTGTTTCCCTGCAAAGCAGACAATTCCTATCCACAGCAGTAAATGAAGGGAGAATTTCACTGCATACAGTCAGGTTTCTTATAAAAAACAGTACACATTTTTTAATTAAAATATATTGGAGATAGGTTTCTTTTTGATTAAAGAAAGTAAAAATGGGATTTTTTTTTTTGCTTTTACGTGCCCTTTAAAAGTGAACAACCCTGCCTCTTTTTTTTTTACATTCAGTCCATACGACCATAGCACACTGACAAACAGGTTTCTGTTGCGTTTCAAGTGTTTTATTGGCTCATTACAGTAGAAAAAGGCAACGTTTCGGGCCGCACAGGGCCCTTTATCAAGCCCTTTCTTTTTTTTTTACAGACCCTGCTGGAGCTGGGAGCTTCTCCGGATTACAAGGATAGCCGGGGTCTGACCCCGTTGTACCACACGGCCATGGTGGGAGGGGACCCTTACTGTTGCGAGCTGCTGCTTCACGAACATGCGGCGGTCGGGTGCAAAGATGAAAACGGCTGGCATGAGATTCACCAGGTAGGTGCCCAGCAGACGCCGCCGCACGGTTTCTCAGTATTGGAAATGAGTAAGGAATGCACACTGGGAAGTTGCTTAGAATGACATTTCCTTTCATTAGGCATTTGTTTAGTGAATTAGCAGTTAGAAACGCGTGGGCGTAGGTGGCCTTTATACAGACACAGACTAAGTTGCTGCACATCCCACTTCCCACGTTTGTTTATGTTACAGAGCCAGAAATAAGAGTTTGACATGTCTATGTTAAGGGCCTTTGGGTTTAATGCTTATTTTTTCCCCTGCCAGGATGGGCTTTTAATTGGCCGTTCCTATTAGATATATGGATCCATTGTGACGCCGAGTGGCCCTATATAATGCAATGTAAATGCTGTTACTCTTGTCAGCAAAGGGGGATATTATTCACTCCAGGAAAGCATGATATCTTTCATCTATAATTAATTGCTCCTTCTCGTTATGCATTTAGTTTAAAGAAACATGTCCGGTGGTATTGTGCCGCCAGCCTTTTTCACTTACACGCAACAAAAAGCTGGTTAAAGGGGACCTATGCCCACCTATGTAACTTAAATTCACATCAGAGCGCACTTCTGAGCACTTTTGCAATTTACATTCATTGTTTTTTTTTCTCTAGGTTTCATGACATTAGCAATTTTACACTGCTAATATCATGAAGTTGTAACTGGAGTGCCCCCTGCTCTGTTCTGTTTCAGGCGGACGACCCGACAAAACACAAGATACAGAAGGTATAGCCTTCTCTGCCCTGGTCTAACCCCCGATAACCGGGGGACCCGTGGGTTTGGGGTGACCTCACACCTCCATTTGCGGGCAGGTCTTGCTCTCCCTGCCCGCCACCCGGAACTGCCGGCGTCCGACTTTCGGCTTAATTTTTTAAAGACGCGCTCCTCATGCCCTTCCCCTTTTGTGACGTCATAGACGGGAGCGGGTCGGCGAGGGCCTTAAAATGGAAGTCACGTGGGGGCCGGTTGGCGAAGGGCGGGTTAGGGTTGGGTAAAATTTTATCCGACCCGCACATCACTATTGGACGGCCATTGACTTTACTGCATTTGGACAAAATAGTCACCCGTCACTTTTTTTTCGCCATTTTTCGGTCAAGCGAAACAGGACAGATTTGCCCATCACTAGTAACATGCAAATTTAGTCAGTGGTTAGAACTTTCTCTGATATACAGTAACAACCTATTAATGTCCAGTAGCCCATAATCCGACAATGCACATTTGGGTTTATCCCCATGAATGGGAGCTGTCGTACTGCTTGCTTTGCAAAACAAGGCAGTCAAACCTCTTTTTAACAACCTGAATTTATTATTATTATTAACATGTATTTTTAGAGCCGCAACATATTGGCATTGCTGTAAAATAAATGTGCTTATACAAAGAAATCACATGAATTACATACATAGTTACATTCATAACAACCAGTACCGGTACAGTTTAGGAAGGCCCTGTGCAAAAGAGCTTACAATCTAAAGGGGAACAGAATGAGACACAAGGTGCGGGAGTGGGCAAGATCAAAAATAAGCAATTGAGAGATAAATGCAATATTTAGCATTCATCTCTCACCCACTTATTTTTGATTTTGCTCACTCCCGCACCTTGTTTCATTCCTTTCCCCTTTAGATTGGAAGCTCTTTTGCACAGGGCCTTCCTAAACTTCTGTACCGGTACTGGTTGTTATGAATGTAACTATGTATGTAATTCATGTGATTTCTTTGTATAAGCACATTTATTTTACAGTGCTGCACAATTTGTTGCGACTCTACAGATACATGTTAATAATAATAATAATAATAATAATTTGATTGTTAAAAAAAGGTTTGACTGGCTTGTTTAGCAAAGCAAGCAGTATGACAGCTCCCATTTATGGTGATAAACCCAAATGTGCACAGCGGATTATGGGCAACTGGACATTAATAGACATATGATTGATTATCCTCTTTTAGAAGAAAGAATGCACTTCTCCTTTAAAACGAGCCTAGTTAATGAAAGCAATAAGATACAATGCCGCCTGATTTCACATCATCATGAAACATTCATGCGCCTCCCGACTGATCCTGCCGGGCTGAGCTTGTGTTGCACATTGTTCCTGCGCTGAGTTTCTGCTCCTAAATGATGAATTAAGAGTCGGCCTGACAAAAAGCATCTGGAGTTTCTCATGCAGAATAGACTGAGCAGCCTCTGGCGCCCTCTGCTGGTAGAGACGTTGTACAGTCGTTGTACAGTTATTCCTTTACTGTACTGGAATCTCTCATGTACTGTATGTGCCTTACTGTAGGGATATATACAGGGACCAGGGCCAATCACATGCTCTTATATGTAATAACCCGGCTAGTGGCCATGGCCAGAGAATCTCTATTACTTGTACCCTTGTGACATGTCATTATTAGGAAGTAGGTTACGGCTCAGTAAAGTACCCCCTACTGTAAATTATAAGGATATTAAGTCACCGAGGAGTTCCATGACCAAATAAAAACAGGAGGCCTGAACGTCATGGAAATCGGAGGTAACTTCTATCCTCATATTTTCCAACAAGTGTTACTTTATTTATTATAATACACAAGTTTTAGTGAGTCATGTGACAGAAATGACATCACTACTCACTGTATTATAATAGGTTATGCTTCATGCAGAGTGTTACTTTCCTGCATATGTTTATTTATTGTAGGGATGCACCGAATTCACTATTTTGGATTCGCCCGAACCTCCAAATCCTCTGCAAAAGATTCGTCAGAATACCAAACCAAATCCTAATTTGCATTAGGGATGGGAAGAGGAAGAGGAAAACATTTCTTACTTCCTTGTTTTTTTGACAAAAAGTCCCTAATTTGCAATATGCGGCCGGGCAGAAGGATTCGACCAAATCCAAATCCTGCACTAAAAGGATGTATCCTGGCTAAATCCTGAACCAAATCCTGGATTCAGTGCACCCCTAATTTATTGCTTTGTGGGTGCTGCCATACTGCTTATTTGCTTGTTCTTCTTCCTTTCTATTTTCTTTAAAAGGGAAATATACCTACTTAGGTATATCCCCCATACCGGGGGCCAACAACCCAAGGGCCCATTAACCCCTTGAACCCCCCCAACCCACTGCATTCCTCCCTCCCATCCTCCCACACGGCCCATGGGATTTCACCCTGTTTTCCACCGGCCCAGTCCAACCCTGCACCCACCTTTATAGCTAAATGTCTAACAGCTTAGAAATGATTTTCTGCTGAGTATCCCCTTTTATTAGCTGTACAGTATCCAGGGCTGCAATCAGCAATCGTGGGGCCCCATAGCAGATCCCTCCTCCCCCCCATTTATTAACCCATCAGTCTCCTAGACTCCCAGACAGAAGGCTCTGCCAACAAGTAGAATGGGGCTGCACCCTTTATCCACCCTAAACATCTCCATTGCACTAATCCCCACCCACTTGCCACCAAACCCCACCCACTTTCCCACAATTCCCACCCATTTGAAAGTAGTGAATCACACTTTTAGGTCTCTTGGGCCCCCTCTGCTATGGGGCCCCTGCCTGCAGTACCCCCTGTCCCCACCTGATGGCTTGTATCTGATGTGAAGATTCTTGGTAAGGGCATCCTGTACATATGAGGAATATCTCAGCTACAGCAAGCAGTATGGCAGCTTCCACTCATATTTACACAAATATGCAAGGACGTTTAGGGAAAATTATAAACTAAACCCTCATATTCTGTTGGGAAACAACAGACCAGCTTTTGGTCATATGTGAATGTTCTGGGTAAGCAGCTGTGCCTTTTATATTGTCTTGTCTAATGCAGACACTATGGCAGCTCCCATCCGTGTGTATAAATGTAAATATACAGTGAGTGAATGTTCTGTATCTCATTACGTGGGATAATATACAATGAATTCTGTATACTACATATTTAGGGTATGTGTTCCCATCGTGAGTAAGTCAGGTTCCCCAGACCCCTGATCTCTCTGTAATGAGGCCGCTTATTGCTTGACTTTTCCTATTCTATCTGTGTATTGCCCCAATTCTGTGTATTGCCCCGATTCTGTGTATTGCCATAATTTTGTGCACCCGATTCTGTGCATTGCCCCGATTCTGTGCATTGCCCCGATTCTGTGTATTGCCCCAATTCTGTGCATTTCCATAATTCTGTGCACCCGATTCTGTGCATTGCCCCGATTCTGTGCATTGCCCCGATTCTGTGCATTGCCCCGATTCTGTGCATTTCCCTGATTCTGTGCATTGCTCTGATTCTGTGTATTGCCCCGATTCTGTGCGTTGCCCCGATTCTGTGCATTGCCCCGATTCTGTGCATTGCCCCGATTCTGTGTATTGCCCCGATTCTGTGCAGTGCCCCGATTCTGTGCATTGCCATAATTCTGTGCACCCGATTCTGTGTATTGCCCCAATTCTGTGCATTGCCATAATTCTGTGCACCCGATTCTGTGCATTGCCCCGATTCTGTGCATTGCCCTGATTCTGTGCATTGCTCTGATTCTGTGTATTGCCCCGATTCTGTGCGTTGCCCCGATTCTGTGCATTGCCCCGATTCTGTGCATTGCCCCGATTCTGTGCATTGCCCCGATTCTGTGCATTGCCCCGATTCTGTGGATTGCCCCGATTCTGTGGATTGCCCCGATTCTATGGATTGCCCCGATTCTGTGGATTGCCCCGATTCTGTGGATTGCCCCGATTCTGTGGATTGCCCCGATTCTGTGGATCGCCCCGATTCTGTGCATTGCCCCGATTCTGTGCAGTGCCATAATTTTGTGCACCCGATTCTGTGTATTGCCCCAATTCTGTGCATTGCCATAATTCTGTGCACCCGATTCTGTGCATTGCCCGATTCTGTGCATTTCCCTGATTCTGTGCATTGCTCTGATTCTGTGCATTGCCCCGATTCTGTGCGTTGCCCCGATTCTGTGCGTTGCCCCGATTCTGTGTATTTCCCCGATTCTGCAGCTTATTGACCCCCGTGTGACTCTTTTCCCCCTGCAGGCTTGTCGACACGGCAACTTCCAGCACCTCGAGCACCTTCTGTTCTATGGAGCCCACATGGGAGCACAGAATGCGTCCGGAAACACCGCTCTTCACATCTGCGCTTTGTATAATCAGGTCGGTGACCCCATTATCCAGCAGAGTGTTGCCATTATCCCGTTATGTGTTATTAACCCCCCAACCACCCAAGTGACATTGTGTCTTTTTCCTTTTTATAACCCGTTTCATGTTCTTCCTAATTATTCCATTAAAGAGCCAGTTTACCTTTAAGTTAACGTTTTATATGTTACAGAATGGCGAATTCTAAGCAAATTTTCAATTGTTTTTTCTTTTTAATGGTTTTTTTAATTTGCCTTTTTATTATGATACTTTCCAGCTTTGAAAGGGGGGTCACTGACCCCATCTAAAAAAATAAATGCTCTGTAAAGCAACAAATTGCTACTTTTTATTACTCATCTTTCCATTCAGGCCTCTCCTACTCATATTCCAGTCACTTATTCAAATCAATGCATGGTTGCTAGGGTCATTTGGACCATAGCAACCACATGACTGAGACTGCAAACTGGAGAGCTGCAGAATAAAAAGCAAATAACTCAAAAACCATAAATAATAACAAATAAAAACCAATTGCAAATTGTCTCAGAAAATCACTCTTTACATCACACTTGTGATTTATGAAGGGTCGAAGTGCAAATTAAAATTTTTGAGTTATTTTACGGCCAAAACTGTGAAATTCGACTAGGGAATTGTTAAAATTTGATTCGAGTTTTTTTTAAAAAAAAATTTGAATTCGATTTTCGAGATTTAATTTAATTAATTTGATTATTTGCCACCGTAAAAATGCCGAATTTCTGTTTTAGCCTATGAAAGACATCCTGGGAGTTGTTTGTAGCCTTCCTGACATTCAAGTTTTTTTCAAGGAAAAAAAAAAACTCGAATTGAATACGATTCGAATTTGATTCAAGTTTGCGGTTCGCTTCTATTCACCCGAGTTCCAAAAATTCGATTTTTTTAAAATAAATAGCAATTGGTCGAATTTCGAGTTCATGGGAGTTTTAAATCTGACCCATAAAATTTATTTAAAGGGGAACAACCCTATTAAGTCAGGTTGATTTCTTGCGAATGAAACCAAATACGAGATCTCTAGGTTCAGCTCAGGTGTCTCTTCCGTGTGACCTGGCAGTTGTAGTCTCATGCAGGGGGGGAGTTAATGAGGCAGTAAAGTGCTCCGTGTAGCAGAGAGGTCGGAGGAGTTTGGTGGGTTTGCACAATAGGTGTGAGCTCAGCACAATCTGGCAGGAGAGAAAGAGACATTTATTAAGAAAAGCAATTCCCCGGCTATCAAATAAGTGCTTGAAAGGATCAGCTTAATGACACTTTAGCCTGAGATACTTCTCAGTGTCATTCGTGTAAAGTCAGCACAAAGCAGCCTGATCCGGCCATGTTACTGTTATAAAGCTTATTGTCACTTTAAAAGGGGTTGTTCACCTTTAAATTAACTGTTAGTATGATGTAGAGAGTGATATTCTGAGACAATTTGCAATTGGTTTTCATTTTTTTTTATGATTTGTGTTTTTTTGGAGTTATTTAGCTTTTTATTCATCAGCTCTCCAGTTTGCATTTTCAGACATCTGGTTGCCAGGGTCCAAATAACCCGAGCAACCATGCATTGATTTGGAATATGAATAGGAGAGGCGTGAGTAGAAAGATGAGTAATAAAAAGTTGCAATAACAATACATTTGTAGCCTTACAGAGCATTTGTTTTTTAGATGGGGTCAGTGACCCATTTGAAAGCTGGAAAAAGAAGTAGAAGGCAAGCCATTAAAAATTGTAAAAAAAAAAAAGACCAATTGAAAAGTTGCTTGTAATTAGCCATTCTATAACATACCAAGGGGCAGATTTATCAAGGGTTGAATTTCGAACATAGAAAAATGCTCTAGTAGGTCCCCATAGGCTAACATAGCACTTCGGCAGGTTTAATTTGGCGAAGTATTGAAGTCGAAGTTTTTTTAAAGAGACAGTACTTCGATTATCGAATGGTCGAATATTCAAACTATTTTACTTTGAATCAAAATCGAAGTCGTAGTATCCTATTCGATGGTTGAAGTATCCAAAAAATGACTTTGAATTTCCAATTTTTCAGCTTAGAAAATTCCCTCGAATTCACTTCGACCCTTGATAAATCTGCCCCTAAAAGTTGACAAAGGTGAACCACCTCTTTAACTGTTCTTACCATAAAGAGCCCTCTTGGTGCCTCCAGCTGTAGTATAGGAACCCTCTTATCCAGAAACCCAATATCCAGAAAGCTTCCTTCTCTGTAATAATAGATAAGTCAGTAACGTGCACTTGAAGGTAACTAAGCTGCTAAAGTCCATAATCTCCTGCCATCAGGGGCCCAATATTATTTAGTTAGTGGGGCCCTCTTTCCCAGCCAGAAGGATAGCCCTGCCAACAAGTAGAATGGGGCCCCAGTGGGGAAAAAAAATCTTCTTTATGGCCATTCTTCAGATGAGCATCCAACCAATGCCAATCCTATTACTTGAGTAACCAGAATAAACCAATTATAGGAACTGCTCCTAGTATTTATCCAGCCAGTAAGTCATACTCCATTAGTTTACAGTACAGGATCTTTCTCTTAAAGTAGTGGGTTCACCTTTAAGTTCACTTTTAGTATGTTATAGAATGGATTATTGAAAGCAACCTTTTCAATTGGTCTTCATTTTTACAGCTTTTAAATTATTTGCCATCTTCTTTTAACCCTGTTCAGCTTTCAAATGGGGGTCACTGACCCCATCTTAAAACAAATTCTCTGTAAGGCTACAAATGTATTGTTATTGCTACTGTTTATTATTCCTCTTTCTATTCAGACCTCTCCTATTCATATTCCAGTCTCTTATTCAAATCAATGGTTGCTGGGGTAATTTGGACCCTAGCAACCAAACTGCGAATAAAAAATCTAAATAACTGAAAAACAACAAATAATAAAAAATTAAAACCATGTACAAATTGTCTCAGATTATTGCTCTTTTACATCATAAAAAGGGTTGGTTCACCTTTAAGTTAACTTTTAATATGTTATAGAATGGCTAATTCAAAGCAACCTTTCAATTAGTCTTTATTTTTACAGTTTTTAAATTATTCTGTGAACCCTGTTCAGTTTTCAAAGGGGGGTCACTGACCCCATCTTAAAACAAATGCTCTGTAAGGCTACAAATGTATTGTTATTGTTGGTTTTTATTACTCCTCTTTCTAGTCAGGCCTCTCCTATTCATATTCCAGTCTCTTATTATAGCATGGTTGCTAGGGTAATTTGGTAATTTGGACCCTAGCAACCAGATGGCTCAAATTACAAACTGGAGAGCTGCTGAATAAAAAGCATAATAACTCAAAAACCACAAATAATAAAAAATGAAAACCAATTACAAATTGTCTCAGAATATTCTTCTCTACATCATACTAAAAGGTAATTTAAAGGCGAACAACTCCTTTAAACAGGTTTAATGTTCCCTTTACTTCTGTTTAGAACACTTTTCTGCCCAATGAAATCCAGATTCTCCTCTGTACTGAGCCCGCTGGGGAGTCATTGGAGCAGAACCGGCTGTGAGCGGCGCCCGCTGCCCATGAGCACATTCTGCATCAGGGTCTGTAGATTAATATGTGCTCCCATGCGCGGCGCGTTAATGATACATAAGCCATTAGGAGCCGTTAGTGTGGCCCTCGCTGCCCTCCTACTGGCTGATCTGCCTCCCTGTAATATTCATTTATTGAGAGGAAGATCAGATTGTGACCTGGTTGGGAATCGGTTCATCACTGACGGATTTTCCCTTTGATTTGATACAGGACAGCTGTGCCCGGGTGCTGCTATTCCGAGGGGCAAACAAGGAGATAAAGAACTACAACAGCCAGTCTCCATTCCAGGTAAGGGATCTGGCTACATAAATATTACACAGGGAACATCACAGATAAATAAGGGTTTGTTTTGGTGGGAGGCTTAGTAATAATAGCCTGTATGTACTATGTCAATTAAAGGTGGCCAATTTTAAGATGGAACTATTATGGTTGAGAGTTGAAGGCATCACCCTGGACTGGATTGAGTATTATTTACTTGCTTAGTAAGGTGATCGTTATCAGGGGTATAATCATGATTGGATGAAGACCGTAGCTTGACCGCAGTTCAGAAACTATTAGGGATGCACCGAATCCACTATCTGGGATTCAGCCAAATCCACGAATCCTTGGTGAAAGATTCGGGCGAAATCCAGCCATAGTCAGGTGATCCCACGGTGGCTCATTAAAGGGCAACCAATTTTGTGAGTTTTGCTTTGAAAGCAGTGAGTAAGTTGCAGGTAAAACTTAAGGTGGCCATACACGGGCCGATAAAAGCTGCCGACAGACCGTGTCGGCAGCTTATTGGCCCGTGTATGGGGGCCCCCGACGGGCTTCCCCGATCGAGATCTGGCCGAAAGTCGGCCAGATCTCGATCGGATGGGATTAAAAATCCCGTCGGATCGCGGCCGCATCTGTTAGTTGATGCGGTCCCGCGATCCGACCGCCCGTTTGGCGAACGCTAGGATCCGATCGTTGGGCCCTAGGGCCCACGATCGGATCAGCCCGATATTGCCCACCTCAAGGTGGGCATATCGGAGGGAGATCCGCTCGTTTGGCGACATCGCCAAACGAGCGGATCTATCCGTGTATGGCCACCTTTACTCCCTTTTTTAAATTTTATAATGAAGCAATTGGGATGCACCGAATCCAGTATTCGGTTTGGTATTCGGCCAGGATTCGGACATGTTAAGCAGGATTTGGATTTGGCCGAATCCATGTGCCTGGCCGAACTGAATCCGAATCCTTAAAATCATGTGACTTTTTGTTACAAAACAAGGAAGGAAAACATTTTTTCAATGCGCTCTTAGTGCGCGGCTATCTTTTCCCCTCCCCCTCGCTGATTTGCATATGCAAATTAGGGTCCGGATTCGGTTCGGTATTCGGCCGAAAAAGTGGATTCGGTGCATCCCTAATTCTTAATGAATAGGATGAAAGTTGAGTGTAGGACTGGCCATATGGGCGATGACTTTTGTTTTGTTTAAAGGGGAAGGCATTTTTATAAGCAATGGCACAAAAAGTTTCAATGTGCTCAATATATTGATAATGGGTTGAGTGCAGAGGACTCTTGTATTTGTCTATATGTATTTTGTGGTCACAGCCTCATTGCACCCCAGCCTAATGTTTTTAAAAATTAGTGGTGAGCACAACTTTCCCTTGTTTGAAATACCAAACCTAATCAAAATCCTAATTTGCATATGAAAATTAGGGTCAGGAATGAAAAAAGTGGAAAAAATTCTTCTTTTTTGACCAAAAGTCACATGATTTCCCTACCTGCCCCTAATTTAAATGCAAATTTGGATTCATTTCCGCCAGGCGCAAGGATTTGGCCGAATCCTGAAACGAATCCTGGATTCAGTTCGGCCAGGCATAAGGATTCGGCCGAATCCGAATCCCGAACCGAGTCCTGGATTCGGTGCATCCCTAGAAACTATACAAAAGTACAGGAAACAACAGTTTAATGAATAAAGGGGATCATGATTTTTATTATTTTGCAATAGGATTCCAAAGGAATCCAGTCCTAGGCTGAAGTGGTATTTAAACACCAGGGCCCTAGGACTTTAGCAGGCCCTGTGGTTACTGCAAATATGAAAAAAAAAGTAAAAATATAGTAAGGTTATGTAATAAAAGGCACTAAACCCATAGCATCCAATCAGCATCTAGAGTTTACTAGTCACTAGTGATGGGCGAATAAATTTGGCAGGTGCAAATTTGCTACGAATTTCCGCGTTTTGCCACCAGATAAATTCGCAAAACTGCCATGAAAATGCATGCGTCAGAACAGTCGCCGCCAACATTATTCAGATGCCCGTTGACTTTAACAGAGGTGTCAAAATTGACGCGGGTGACAAAATTTGCTTTCACTAATTTTTTGCCGTTTCCCGAATTTCTAAATTTCCCAAAATTCACCTATCGCTACTAGTCACCTGTTTAAATGCAAGCATCTTATTGGTTGCCATGGATTGCTACTCCTGGGCAAACTTAGTGCCTTATAGTACATATGGGGGTAGGTGTCTTTAAAGTATTTATTCTTAAAGTATTTAGGTTAGGGGTGAATGTGATTCTGCTAAAATGAACATGCCAATTTGGGTATTAACACCATTAATTAAGGGTCCAAATCTGTTCCTTGCCTCCTGTTCCAAACTGGGCACAAGTTTGTGTATTGACACAGGACCCTTGATAGGGCTTTCCCAATGTAGAAAACCCTCATGGTGGTGGGACAATGACTTAAGGGTGTAGGGATTGGGCAGACAATTTTGAAACTGACAACCCAAGAAGAATCTGGGCTGTCCAACTCAAAACCAGACCGGGGGTAACTGTAACCCTGGAGTTACTACCACCTTAAAACTGATTTCACTTCTGCTTCAAAAGGAATCACTCTCTCCGTGTTCATTAGAGAATCAGTTGGCTTTTCAGTCAACTTGAATTTTATTTGTTGTTACTGTACCTTTAATTTGATTTTTTTTTTCTGGGAAAAGAAGCCTTTTTCGGGGTTACAATGATTGAATTCCAGCAGTTTTGATACAGGGAGATCTCTAATTGTCTTTCTAAAAAGGTTTCTTCTCTTTTCTTGAATTACAATGGGTTTGCGCATCAGTGGAGACGGCGAGGGGGGGGGGAACGCTTGGGTTTGACAGTAATAAAATAAGCAAACGCTTCGGTGATGGATTAAACTTGATGGAGGTTACTTGATGTAGCTCAGCTCTGAGGAACCCACTGATTAGCTCTGTATTTCCATCTGTCATGGTGCCATTCTGAGCCCGTCTCTTCCGTGATGCCTGCGACATATTTTTATCTGCAGAAACTATATATAATATATATAATATTTCCTTTCTGCTCCATTACATTTATTCTTCTTGGGTGCCTTAAATCATAGATTCCAGGGGACCGGGTCCCGGCATTTCTAAATGGACAGAAATAATATTTGTACATATTCTTGTTCATTTGTAGGGTGGTGGGGCTTTGGGCAAAATTGATTTTTCAACCCAATTATTTATCAAATATAGGACTGTTCATTATATGTTGTGCCCTTAAGCTGTGCCTACTTTTAGCAGCCACCCACACTTAGGAATAGAACTCCCACCAGTTTAAAAATAAAATATATATATATATACTGCTATATTATATACTGCTACTATAGGCACCATCTCTCCTATACTATACCTGCTATCCCACAGTCACACTCCCTTACCAAAGACTATTATCCACTGTTACTATAGACACCATCTCTCCCTACTATACCTGCTATCCCACAGTCACACTCCCTTCCCAGAGACTATTATCCACTGTTACTATAGGCACCATCTCTCCCTACTATACCTGCTATCCCACAGTCACACTCCCTTCCCAGAGACTATTATCCACTGTTACTATAGACACCATCTCTCCCTACTATACCTGCTATCCCACAGTCACACTCCCTTCCCAGAGACTATTATCCCACTGTTACTATAGACACCATCTCTCCCTACTATACCTGCTATCCCACAGTCACACTCCCTTCCCAGAGACTATTATCCACTGTTACTATAGACTCATCTCTCCCTACTATACCTGCTATCCCACAGTCACACTCCCTTCCCAGAGACTATTATCCACTGTTACTATAGGCACCATCTCTCCCTACTATACCTGCTATCCCACAGTCACACTCCCTTCCCAGAGACTATTATCCACTGTTACTATAGGCACCATCTCTCCCTACTATACCTGCTATCCCACAGTTACACTCCCTTCCCAGAGACTATTATCCCACTTTTACTATAGACACCATCTCTCCCTACTATACCTGCTATCCCACAGTCACACTCCCTTCCCAGAGACTATTATCCACTGTTACTATAGGCACCATCTCTCCCTACTATACCTGCTATCCCACAGTCACACTCCCTTCCCAGAGACTATTATCCCACTATTACTATAGGCACCATCTCTCCCTACTATACCTGCTATCCCACAGTCACACTCCCTTCCCAGAGACTATTATCCACTGTTACTTTAGGCACCATCTCTCCCTACTATACCTGCTATCCCACAGTCACACTCCCTTCCCAGAGACTATTATCCCACTGTTACTATAGGCACCATCTCTCCCTACTATACCTGCTATCTCACAGTCACACTCCCTTCCCAGAGACTATTATCCACTGTTACTATAGGCACCATCTCTCCCTACTATACCTGCTATCCCACAGTCACACTCCCTTCCCAGAGACTATTATCCCACTGTTACTATAGACATCATCTCTCCCTACTATACCTGCTATCCCACAGTCACACTCCCTTCCCAGAGACTATTATCCACTGTTACTATAGGCACCATCTCTCCCTACTATACCTGCTATCCCACAGTCACACTCCCTTCCCAGAGACTATTATCCACTGTTACTATAGACACCATCTCTCCCTACTATACCTGCTATCCCACAGTCACACTCCCTTCCCAGAGACTATTATGCCCATTCTTACTATAGGTTTTATAGTAAGGTTTGAGCTCTCTTTATCCCGTTCTTTTAAATAAAATATGGATCTCCTTAATGGTAACTCTAATTGAAATCACCAAAGCAAAATCAAAAGCATTTTTCCATTCATCAACTTTTATTTTCTGGCTTTGCAGCCACAGAAATACTTCATAGTGAACATTTTGCTGTGTCCGACTCTTTCTCGAAGGCTACAGCCGTTATTAGACGTATAAATCCTCCTGCCTCGCAGGGTGCAGTACAGTTAACAAGGTTCAGCCCTTAAAATATCCACGTGGATTCATCAGTGTGGAAAAAACAAAGGAGCTGTTCCCTTTCCTTCCCCGGGGCACCGGGAGATCTCAGAAATGCCGCAGCTCCCTTTGATTGTGAGCGCAGTACGTCTCCATTGAAATGTCAAATCGAGCAGCTGTTGTGCTTTTGCTTAACATATATTTTAAAACTCATACTAATATAGATCAACGGGAGCCACAAGCAGTGGGTGCCACAAGCTTTGCTAGTCAGGCTGGGGCTGGGATTTGCTTTCTCTTTTTGGTAGAATGAAGGGATTCGCTGATTACAATCGGAAACATGCAATGTAAATGCAACTTATGTTTGATTTACCAACATGCACCTTCATTTGCACCTGTGTTGGTAACCCCACATATGAATTGCTGCACCCACTTTTATGCTCCAGTTCTTGGGGGAAAAAAATTGTATTATGGTTTTAAACTAAAAAGTGCAGGTTTGCTCATAAATGAACCCTTCCAAGTGATGGATATGGAACAAATCCAGGTGCACTAATATTTAAATATCCTTTTGGGTTGATGCATTGCTCATAGTGCCGCTAGAATATCTTAATATAGAGAAAAATCATATTTGAAGATGTGTTTGCTAGAGAAAGGGCTGGATTCTCAAAACAGGTGTACTTTTTCATCTAGTAACCCATAGCAACCAGTCGACTAATTACAGCTAATTGCTGCTTGGTCGCTATGGATGGCTCCAGAAAGTAAAATTGCTCCAGTTGTGCGAATCCCACCTCCATGTGTGAGGGGTAAAAAGACCTGACTTGGGGGCAGAGTTTTGGGTGACACATCATAGTAGCATTTTATTGTCTGGTTTAAAAGTATTTTATTCCCAAAATCCCCAAAGTCGCCATATTCCATTGTATATTGACTTCATGTTGCCTTATAAACATTGTTCAAATTCTGGTATTCCCAGAAGAGGTCTATGGATGAAACAGGGACTATGTTTTGCCAAAATTGTGTTCAGTTTATTGTTTTAATATTTTTGCCCATTGATGAATTTGGTGCCACCTTAGTTTTTAAAATCCCAAGGCTTGTATTGGTTCTGCATCTACTGCTCCAGTATCTGAGAGTGAGCAGCACTATTTGGGCAGTCTCAGTAGTAAAGTGGAGCTTGAAGAACCTAAAAACATGTCCTGTTTACCGCCACCCCATTAAATGTTGATGTAGTCAAACTGCTGTCTGGAGTTCTCTTTGGTGATGGAGAGCCAACCGAAAGATGGCATAAATGATAGACCTAATGTGACCAACGTTCTTTTATGGTTAAATCCATGAAAAAAAGCCTCATTCTTTGTCTTGTGATAAAGTGTTGCAGTTGGTTTTGTCTTGGCTTGGGTACATTTGTAGTTTTGTATCTCATTCTTGTGTACTATTGCACCCTGACTTTGTTTTGTATAGAAGTTGACTTGCCATTTTGCCAACTTGGTCTATAAGCCCTTCCAAGATTAAGTTTTGTCCTAAAATTGGAAAGCTGGCTACTAGGTCTTAGTCCTGACTTAGTCCTTGAGCATGGACTAGATAAATCCTGACTTTTTCATGCAACAAGGTTGTGCTGGTATTTAGTGCATACCATAGTGTTCAGAATCCCACCCTAGCTTGGTGTGCAGGGATTCCATGCATCTTACACCTTGAATTTGCACTCTAGCTGTTTAAGAACTTCCCAGGAGTAGCCTCCATACTCCCCCACACAAGGCAGCTATGCCATTTCCCGATCCAGCCTGGAGAAAGCGGTGACTCAAATCCCAAAGCACAAAGATTACTTCTTCGTGTATCCAACAAACCATGGCTTTTATTGGTACAATATCCTATCTGTCGGCTTGTATTCCATGTTTGATTCCATGTAATGCATTTGGGTTGTTTTGATGGGTTGTGTTTTGTTTACACGTTCAAAACAATAAAAACTACCTTTAAAAGAAATTCCTGGATACCCCTAGTCCAGTGTTTTCCAAACTGTGGGGGCTTGGAGCAGTGACAGGAGGGCTCAGCCTGAATGCCAGTTCAGATGAGAATTGGGAAGAAGGGGCATTTGCTCTTCTAAAATACACCTAAAAGCCCAGCTTGAAGGTCACTTAGAGTAAGAATTAGGGGTGAATATGTATTTACTGCCCTACATATACTTGGAACTATGTCTGAATGACTGATACACCTAAATCCATTTCACGAGCTATGGGTGGCTCAGACCAAAGGTTGGACCTTCAAGGAAATTTTTTTTACAAATATTGCCCCTTCAAAGGGGAATATGTCCAAAAGATGGACCTTCAAGTAGGAATATGACCAAAGGCTGGATGTTCAAGTTTGACAAACACTGCATTAAGCCTTAGAGGTCACGCAAATCTATTACATAATTTCTGAAGATTGAATATGCCTTTCTTAGACAGCTGATATCTACTGGGGGGGGGGGTTCCCAAGAATTCCATTTAGCCTTATGGACTCCAAGAGCCACAGACCACATCCCACCCGCAGCCTGGGAACTCCACTCATTTCTCAATGCCTTGGTCTTGCCTTATTCTTGAGATATACAGTACCTGACATCTGAAGACTATTTTAGGATCATTGTCTTCTCACTGTCAAAGCACAGATGGAAAAATGATTCATATTTGGAGGAGCTAAAAACATTATAAGGAGTAAGAAACCGTTGCTAAGAGACTTTTTTTTTTTCACTTTTTAATAAGTAAGTTGGGCATTATTGGAAAGTCAGTGAATAGCAGCAGCGGCGGTGGAGAGAAGTAGTGTAGAGTTTTTTTCGGTGGAGGGTACGAGAGACTTATGGGTGAGATGAACATTAGCAGCCGGCACGGCAACAACTGAAGGTAAATATTCCCTTCCATCAAAGCAGTTTTTATCTGAGGCAGAAATCTTACTCATTGGAGCACTTCTGCGCCAGTATATGAGCTACTTAGCATTTAACCCTTCCACTGCCACTGTGGAATAACAATCCACTGACCGAGCGGTTAATCCAATTGCTGGTTCATTTACAATCGATCCGTTGGGTCAATAGAAGAAACTTGCCGTCAGCGCTGCTGATGCACAAAAATGTGCAGCCTCCTGGGACTCGGCAGATAACGGTCATCATTTTGGGGGGTACAAATTGGCCTTGCTTGGGGGTTTTAAGGAATTAAAAGATAAATAACGGGGACATTAAAGGTGTTATAATTCAGAAGGCTGGGGATGTGCTATATACAGTACATCTTCTGCTGCCAGATCCCTATCACTGCTATAAATATATATATATATATATGAGATTTACGCAATGTGGGGGATGCAGCCAAGTCAGTCCGCCTCCTCTACCTGCCGGGGTGACACTCGTAGAGATTAAACAGGTCTGTTGCTTTATTTTCTTTCTAATGTTGATTTAATTGACTTGTTTCTAGTTGTTATTTTCTACTGCATTACGGGGGATCCCCTTGTAACAGGTCCCTAGATACAGGGAAGCTGCGTAGCCATGGTAAATGCAATGGTAGATTTCATCTTGCAGGGGTAATTTAATCAGATCTGATAACAGGCAAGAAACTTATTTGGAAATGTACTTCTGTGTTAGACTCACTCAGTATATAGAGGATCTGGCTCGGAAGAAGGTTTGCTCTCCAATCTTGCCATCTTTTCCGTTACATAACCGCAAATACAAACAAACACTGGAGCTTTCAAGGATGCTCCACACAAGCTTGCTCATTAGATTCCACGATGGAAGGCATTCTACATAGAACCCCAACTGCAACAAGACTTCTGGTTTTGACCACTGCACCCCACTCCGGCCAAAGCACCTCCTACTTATGTAGAAACTCTATGGTTTATTGCTGCGTTGCTAATGGAGAATATGCATTGATAAAGATTTCATTGAGGTAAGAGGACATATAGAAAGAGAAGAAGGAAATGGAGCGAGGCAGTGGTCCCTTCACATTAGAATAAAGAAGCAATAAGATATCACTGAAGGCAACAGTGACACCCATGAGCATCTTGGAAGGCAACAGCTAAGCTTAATTATATAAGGCATTGCCGTTTATGCTGTAGAACTTCATCCACTTGACAACTCCGCTCCAGGGTATTCCTCCAGCCAGGCTTCCTCTACGTTCACTTTGATCAATGGTTGGAGTTCCACCAACAGAGCGAGGTTTGATGTCCCTCCATTTCATTATTATATTTGGATGCAAGTACCTTATTCAATTGCATTAATAGGCACACTCCATTGCATGTATTTTAGACCACTTGTGGGTGCATTTCTAAATTACCTTTACTGACGTCTATGTTCTTGAGTGGATCTCAACCAGTGGCTTTAGGGTGTTCCACTGAACAGACAGCTGATGTCCGAGCAGAAGGACACTTTGATTGCCACATTAAGTACTTTTTACGTGGCAGAATGTCCTCCACCAGAATGGAACTCCAGGAGATATTCCATTACATCAGAGCAATCTCTAGTAGGAGGCCAGGAGAGTCTCAAGCATTTGGCTTCTCTCAGGTGCTATCATGTTTAAGATTATTATAGACAATGTAGATCTGTGGGTGCATCTGGGATTTCTTATTGTTTACTTTAGACAAGTTCTCTTTAGGGCAGAGACACACGCGAAGATTCGGGGAGATTTAGTCACCCAGCGAAAAATCGCCTCTTCTTTGGGTGACTAAGTTCCCCGAAAAGCCCTCCCGCCGGCTGGAATCTAAATTGTGAGAGGCGCCTTTGGAAAACTAAGCACTCTGAGTTCCATTCCGTCGTCGATTTTCAATTCTAGCCGGTGGGAAGGCTTTTCAGGGAGATTAGTCCCCCGAAGGAGAGGTGATTTGTTGCAGGGGGACTAATCTCCCCAAATCTTCGTATGTGTCTGTGCCCTTAGAAGCGCCAACATGTCTAGAGAGTAGGGATGGACAAATTTTTTCGCCGCAGAAAATACGCCCGTAGACTTATTGTTGTGCATCTAAAAAAAAAAAAAACGTGCGTCAAAAAAATTTCCCCAAATTCGCCCATCCCTACTAGAGAGCTTTTGAAATGAGCACAGGCAAGAAGGTTTTTGTTGGTGGAAAGGAAAAGCTACCCAATGTTTTCAAGTGTATTGAAATTCTGGGGGATAATTGCACAGAGTTTTGATCACCAGGGGTTGTCGGCCATTAAAATGTCCATTATTTGAGGGCAGCTAGTTCTTGTTCAATACAAAGGGAACTTTGCAACCTATGGTGACCTGTAGTCCTGTTGTGTGATCATCTCAAGAAGACACTAGACTGCCATGTCGCGTGCAAAGGCCAATTTTAGAGGCACATTGCCACATGTTTTTTACCAATAATGCAGTGCCCCCCCATAATTCCAGCCTAATTGTGGTCGAGTTGTGTCATTTTCACAGTGGGAGTTTCCCTGCCATGTTTTATGGGGTAAGATACATGCAATTGCCTATGATATACCTTTAAGAATTCTGTTTAGAAAATGTGATTACTAATTGGCCACAAAAATCGCCCTCTGCTTTGTGTTTGGGTATATGATGCCAATGCCCAGAGCATTGATTGTTTTATTACTCTGGGTGTTAGGGGAGGAGAGAAAATTCTAATTTTCAGTGTTGGACAGCAGTACTGTGGGTCCAGTGGGAATCCAACTTCTAGGACCCACCTTGGACAGCCGCAGATTCCCTGTACACACGGCACAAACCCCCTCCTATCCTGCAGCCCCTGCCACTAAATATTTTGGCCAAGGCCTTCTCTCTCCTGATGCTGAATAGCCGGCAGTCAGGCAGTGGAACTAACAAGACTTTTTCATGGCAAACATAATTTTAAGGTGCCCAAAATATCCAGAGGTTGTCCTGTTTTACCAATATATATTAAAATTCCTCATTAATTAGGGGCTCATGGAACCCTTAGACCTTCTGGGTCCCCCTGCAGCCGTAGGGTCTGCTTCCTCTGTAAGGTGGCCATAGACACACAGATCCTATCGTACGAATCAAGGATTCGTACGATTTTCGGATTGTGTGTGGGGAGTGCCGACAGCTTTCATCCGGCGGAGATCGGTCGTTTGGTCAATCGGTCAGGTTTGATTTTGACCTGACCGATCCCGCCGGAGCCCATGGCACATCGTAATCGGATCGTTTGGCCATACGGCCGAACAATCAGATTACCCCTGATATAGCCATGCTTGTTGATGGCATATTGGGGAAAGATCCGCTCGTTTGGCGATGTTGCCAAACGAGTGGATCTTTGCGTCAATGGCCACCTTAAGTTTTGCCCTTGTTTCACGTATCTTTGTGGTCCAGTCCAACTCTGTTGTTGCCTCTGGGTGCATGAGACTCATCTTGTACGAAGACTGGGGCCCAAACAATGTAAATCCTTACGCCGTAAACAGGTTTGCAGCCCGTGACCCATAAGAATTACTATGGATTGCCTTCATGTACTCCTTGCTGCCTTCAAGCAATTTTTTTTTTGTTTTTTGGAGCTTTAACTTGTGGCCAAAGGCTTTCAGTGGATTCTGGGAGTTGCCCAACACCCACAGCATTTGGACTCCAAATGGCAGAGGGGAAAAAAATAATTGATTTGCTGCTGGAAACAAATGTTGCCGTAGTAGATCTGACGTGTTATGATTCTGCATCGCCCGGAGTACATTGTATATATCAGAGATAGCAAGAGCGGGTGCTCCCTATATAGGCTGCATATATACTCAATAACACTGTAATATTGCACCTGGGCCTCCGCACTTGCAGAGACCGCCTGGATATTGATCCACTAAATCTGTTTTTATCTGCTTGGTTTCACAGAAAGGAGCCATTGATAATCACCCTGTCCCCCTTGGGTAAAGTTGCTGCTTGTGCTCTGTGCTTGTGATGTAGCCGTGCGCTGTTAATTAGACATCCAGGAAAACAGTCCTAGGGCTAATTTGGTAGCATGCGGCTTTAACTCTTTGTCCGTTTGCTGAAGGAATGCACAAAATCCTCTGCAAACTCAAATATATACTCGTACAGTGTTTTGGGGTTTTAACTTGCAAAAATAAAACAGAGGTTGTTGGTTACATGTGTTGGTGTTGTTATTACAGCACTGTTGCACAATGGAGTAAAGGAAATAAAAGGGGTTGTAAATGCAAGGAGCAATGCAATACCTTGGATTTCTCTTCTGAGCAAACCAAAGGCCCCTTGTGTCACTGGCATAATTGGGGACTTATACTGTCCATACACCCAAAGAGCCACTTGTTTAGCCCTCATCGCCTGATTTGCTCACGTGGGCCAATGTATTGTCTCCCTATAGGATTTTAAAACCTGTCAGATTGATATCTGATCCCCATTGTAAGCAGCAGTCCTGTCCTGCTTTATGGCAGCTGAGATTCTAGCTATCTGTATAACAGAGCATTCTGTCCCAGTGGCTGCACAGATCCTATCTGATCCCCATTGTAAGCAGCAGTCCTACCCTGCTTTATGGCAGCTGAGATTCTAGCTATCTGTATAACAGAGCATTCTGTCCCAGTGGCTGCACAGATCCTATCTGATCCCCATTGTAAGCAGCAGTCCTGTCCTGCTTTATGGCTGAGATTCTAGCTATCTGTATAACAGAACATTCTGTCCTGGTGGCTGCACAGACCCTATCTGATCCCCATTGTAAGCAGCAGTCCTGTCCTGCTTTATGGCTGAGATTCTAGTTGGGGAACATTCAGGAGCCTATCTTGAACCTACTTGTTACATTGATTAGTAATTTAGATATATATTCCTCAAGCTGAATTCAGTAGGGACAGCCCCCTGACATCTAGTCCTATCACAACTACCCCTAGTCCCGTGTACAGACATATACCAGAAAACGATGGTAGCCAAATATCCCCCTCTACCCCAAAAGGAAGCATTAAAGGAACAGGGACCCTTTAAAATTTCTTGAATCCGTATGTTTGGTTTATCCCCGATTGATTTCCCCAGCTGTAGTAAGTCCTTTGTGCCTGGAATAACTCTGGATAATCAGCTGTGCGGAATAGTAAGTCAGCGATCGCCCCTAAATGGAATCCGAGCAGCTGTTTGTTGTGATTTCCCTACATTTCAGCACTTAGCATTGTCAGGTCCGTCGCTCCCCGATGCTGCAGGATGCGCCTCTTTTCTGCACAACTCATTATCATTTGATTCAAAGCAACGCAGCCTTTTAGGGAGGCTTGATTAGCCCTTGTGGTCTGGAACAATGAGAAAAAGATATATCTGAATATCAAATTATTCTCTGAAAAGCGGCAAAAACACTCTGCATTTACCAAACAAACCCAATATATATATCTATATCCATATATTCCTTTATTTTAAGCACCTGGGGGGCAATGGAAACGATGGTTCGGTGACATTCCAGCTTTTTTATTGCTGAATAGCGACGTGTTAATATAATGATTAGCAAATGCCCAGAGTTGATGGAGCTTGTTGGGGCTGGGAATATTCCTTCGGCTCATTATAATTAGTTTGTCATGTTTAGTAAGCAAGTGGAGAAAAGAAGAGCAACAGCAATAATTAAGATAGAGGACTGATGTTTTTCAGTCTTTAGGCTCGGGGCAGAGGCACCCCTAAGAAGTTTAGGGTTAGGTTATAGATAGAATAGGTTTGTAGCAGTCATTTCCATATTTCACCCTAAATGGCCTCCCATTGACTTTTTGGTGCCATTGGCTATAGGAGGAGTAGAAATCTTGTCCTTAACAGCAAATGGGGGTTAAGTAATAAAAGGTATTATGTTTGCCCAGGAGCAGCAACCTATCAGCAGGTTGAATTTACAGGTCACCTGTTTAAAAGCAAACGTCTTATTGGTTTCTATGGGTTACTGCCCCTGGGCAAAGTTAGTGCCTTTTACTACTATTTGAAGTTTTAAATCTGGTCTAATAACCCATAGCAACCAAAGAGATGTAGTAAGTTATAGAACACCCATGGGGTTAACTTTCCCTTTTCTGCTCAGTAAGTCCCCAGGCAATAACCTATGACCTGAGTGAGGTAAGTATTCCCCATTGGCCAAAGGTTTCCGTACCAGTTCCTGCTCACTAGTTTATACAAAGGGAGGGAACATCAGCGTTGCACTGGGGGTTCGGGCCCACTGGGGCTGCTACCTCAGGGCCCAACATACACCAGCCAGGCCCGTGGCCCCATTCAGGCCTTCTTCACGCCAACGCTGCTACCCCCTGACTTATTTTTTCCTTTGCTGCCATGATTGGGGGAGGCCAGGGTGGAGTCTCAGATGGGCGAGGAGTGAGTCTGGGCACAGGGCCCACCAGGTTTTTTTTTTGCCTTGTCCCACTGGCCCAGTCCAACCCTGGAGAATATATGCTCCACCTCTTTCCAGATTCCAGCTTAGCTGGAGGTGGATTTGTCAGAGGATCTGAGGTGGAGGTAGGATTCCAAGGATCCAAGGTTAGCTTTAGAAAAGTAGGGGTAACAGGGACCTGTAAATTAAGTTAATAAGTAACAGACTAGCATCCTGTCATAGTACACCCAAGTACACCATAGGTAGGAACTTCAATGTGGTAGGGCTCAGGGTAGAGTAGGACAACCAATTAGCTGGTACTCTGGTGGGGCAAATAAGTGCCAGGCGCAAATCTTGCCTCAACCTACAGACTAGATTTCCAGGGCTACAGGTCTATGTAGGTGAGCAATTAGATGTTCTGCCCAAATCTCCCCTAGCTGGCCTTCAGGATTGTCCCCTACCCACCACTGCTCCAGACAGTGGAAGCAAAGTCTTCAGGGGGACTCAGGAATGTTGAGGGCCCAGTAAGAGCCTAATTAATGAGCAATTTCAATATATCTTAGTAGAATAGGTCAACTTACTAATGTTTAGAGGTCCCTTAATTGAACTTGCTGTTGGGTCAACTGACATCTAGTTACTGCACTTTGATTGGTTTTCTATATACAAGACAGACGCATATCCATCAACTCTGATTATTTTTCAGACAAAACACGATCACAAACTATTTTTATGTTTTTCATCCACAGGTTGCTATTATTGCTGGAAATTTTGAACTTGCCGAGTTTATTAAGAACCACAAGGAATCTGATATCGGTGAGTAAATAAATGTCATTGTCATAGTGCAGATCTCTCAGGTACAAGTGTCTCACTGGGCATTGGAGGTGTGGTAGGTTCTCTGTTCTCATTGGGCTGGGGTACAAGTCTTTGGTAGGTTGGTACAAGTCTTTGGTAGGTTGGGGTACTCTTTACTTCTATACTCAAGTATATCATGAAGAGGCTTATGACATAAAGACTGTGGCTGATGGGAGATAAAAAATTTCAGAGTGCTGTTGAGAATTTAGGAGTGCAGTGAGAACATGCGAATGAACTCTACGGGCAACATGACTCTTATGATACAATGTTGTCTGCCTGTGGCCAGTAGAAGACATCAACCCTACTTCACCTTCAGGTTATCTTTTAGTATGTTATAGCCTAGTTCTTATTTGCCGCCTTCTTCTGACCCTTACCAGCTTTCAAAGGGGGTCACTGACCCCAGCAGCCAAAATACTATTGCTCTGCGACAATTATACTGTTATTGTTACTTTGTATTGCTTATCTTTCTAATAAGCCCCTCCCCATCTCATCCTCTAGTCTCTCATTCAAACCACTGCCTGGTTACTAGGGTCATTTGGACCCTAGCAGCAATATGGATGCTGAAATTCCCAACTGGGAGCCAATGAACATAAAGCTAAATACATTTTATTTTTAAAACACACAAAAAAAGAAAAGACCCATAGCAAATCGTCTCAGAATATAATTTTATACATTTTACAAAAAGTTGATCATTTAACCTCATTTAATAGAAGCCAAATCCACCTATAGTTTTAGTTCCCCTTGAATGTACATATTTAATTTAAAAAACAGCTGGAAGCTATGTAGCTCAGCCCTGGGTGTTGAATCCACAGAAAGGGCCTCAAAGTCACAGAAGAATTTGGGGTTTATTGACCCTATGTTAATCCTTTTAGAGGTGCAGCAGGCCGTGTCAGACTGGGTGGGGGTCTAGGCCCACCGGGGCTGCTTTATAAGGTCCCGCACACACCTGCTCTGGGGCCCGAACCCCCCCGCCAACTTCTGTGCCCCCTTTCAGCATCTGCCCGCCTCCACCCAGTCCTAACCAGCGTATACCTGTAATTTTCTTCTTTCGGTAGAGGTGGGGAGAAGTCGCCAGGCAGGTGGGAGCAGATCCAGGCTGGCAGGGCCTACGATGGCCGGGACTCTAGTTTTTTTTCCCCAGTGTCCCGCAGGCCCAGTCCAACCCTTGCATCAGGCCAAATGTAGCTTGTTTGTTCCATGAGTCAAGAAGCCAAAGCTTTGTCTGTTGATCGGGCACCAAAAATGTAGCCTCTTTGGAACCCTGTTGGTTGCTACACATTGTTGAAAAACACATTGAGATCTCTACCCACCATACATGTCCTAAACCAGCATTCCAGTTCTGATAAGGAACATCCGCAGTGTTGGTAAATCATACATGAAAGGCTTCCATTTGTGTGCGGTACTGGCGTGTGTTTCTCCTGGAGAACTAACGTGTAGTAGGATTGTCCTGCACTGATTGCAGAAGACCAAGGAAGGTTGATGTTGACTCCATTTAGGAAGGCTTGTGTGTAATTCCTATGTCGGCATCTGTCCTCATCTCCAGGGACCCTGAGCAGGGAGTTTGCCGATGATAGAACATGTTTTGCTTGGTATTTTAATACCAATCTTCAGGTATTAGAGAGAAGCTGCTGGATCATGGGATTATAGGATGACATGAGATGATTAAGGCATTCATATTGCTCTCGGGCCTCCCTGACCTTGTACAAGTTATGAGTTACAGCTTTGCTGTTGGACTACAGCTTCAAGCATCCAATCTGTGAGAGATTTTTTGTTAAAGTAAAACAGTTCTAAAGGGGGTAGAGCAGCTATTCTGTGTTTGCTTTCAGGTAGTGTGCTAAATGATGCGTCTAAAACATGGCTGTCGATATAGAGGGCCATGGACTGGATGCCATGTTGTCCCTGTGCGCCATTGCTGGCCCTCAAAGCACCTAGATTCACTCCACTGCCAATAGGGAACATAGAGTCATATTAGGGCTGATTAATAGCCTTTTTTAAATCTTTTATAAGATAAAGGACCAATAACATCCAAAAAAAATGTTAAAAAATTTGTTAGTATACATTGAAAAAAAAACCAACAACACAAGTTAAACATTAAAATCGCAATGCCTTTATTAAGAAAGACTTGGCAAACTCCGCTTCTGCTCCTCTTCAGGGCGATGATCTATCATGCGGCGATTGATTTCTCCTCCCTGGCTATCTCTTATAAGGAAGGCAGGGAGGACAAATCGAGCGCCGCACAATGGATCGTGATCGCCTTTTCTGAAGAGGAGTTTCGGTAAGTAATTTCTTAATAAAGACTTTGCGGTTTAATTTGTCTTGGTGGTTTTTTTTTTCAATGTATACTAACAAATTTTTAAAAAAAATGTTTTTGATGTTACTGGACCTTTAAGAATTTGCAACAGTGAACATTTTGAGAGGTTTCAGACCAAAACCGAAACATCAATGTATTTTATAACACTGGAATAAAGAGAACATTTTTTGGAAGGTGTGCGTACATTCTTCGTTGAATATTCTAGGAGATGCTAGGTTCTTAAAGGAACGGTAACACCAAAAAAGAAAGTGTTTTAAAGTAATACAAATATAATGTAATGTTGCCCTGCACTGGTAAAACTGGTGAGTTTGCTTCAGAAACACTACTATAGTTCATTTAAACAAGCTGCTGTGTAGCAATGGTGGGAATTAAAAAAAGACTATATGGCACAGGTTAAATAGTGGATAACACCATTATGTTCTACAGAGCTTATCTGCTATCTGCTGTATAATTTGAGCCGTTTCTCCTGAATTGCTGCCCCCATTGCTACACATCAGCTTGTTTATATAAACTATAGTAGTACTTATCTGTTATCTACTGTGTATCCTGTGCTTGAATGGCTGCCCCCATGGCTACACATCAGCTTGTTTATATAAACAATAGTAGTGTTTCTGAAGCAAACACACCAGTTTTACCAGTGCAGAGCAACACTGCACTATATATTTATTACTTTAAAACAATTACATTTTTTGAATTTACTGGTCCTTTAAACGGATTTATTCAGGTCAGCCAGGGCTTGCCATCATAAGGCTCAATACTACTAAGTTTGCAGGGGCCTACCCCCATGGGTCATCTGGGCATCCTGGATGGTGAGCCCTCCCTACAAGTAGGGTTGCCACCTTTTTTAAAATGCTTTACCGGCTGGTGGGGGGCGGGGAAACAAAGGGGCGGCCCGTGACATCAAAAGGGGCAGGCCGTGACGTCAAAAGGGGCGGGGCCACGACACGGACGCAAGAAGAAGAAGTAAAAGAAAAGGTAAGTTCCAGCGGATTTGGGGCAGGCCGAGGGCTCCTTTTAATCGTACTACAAATTTACCGGCAGCTACATTGCCGGTAAATTTGTAATACCGGCCACGGCCTTGGCAGGTATTTTACCGTAAAATACCGGCCGAGTGGCAACCCTACCTACAAGTAAAATGGGGCACCAATGAAAAACACAAAGCCCTGATCTGCCGTGAACATGCCCAAATTACATCCAAAACCCTGCTTGCACCACCTACAAGCCCATCATAGTGCCCTTGGCTTCAGTCCTCCTCCCTCCTATGGCAGCCCTGGGTGCAGGTAGAGTTGCCACCTGGACAGTATTTTACTGGCCTGGCTGGTAAAAATGATGGTTGATCCCAATGTTAATAATAGGGAAAAAGAAAAATTTATTGGAAGGCAGGTATTTTTTCCAGAAAAGGTGGCAACACTAGGTGTAGGTGGTAGGTGTGCAATTTCCATGTGCAAAAATTAACTACAGGCACATGGCTTCTGCACAAGTGGCTTCTGCACAAACCTAGATGGCACCCTCAATGGTTTAGAGTGGCCAGATACCTTCTACCACTCACTCGGGTATAGTAACAATTTTTGCGAAATAATTATAACCATTTGGGCAGTGCCAGGCCAAGCTGGCCAGGCACCATCGTCAGAATGGCTTGTCACCTCGACAACATCCCCCCCCTTCCCCAGCAACGCATATGCATAGTGGCGTTGGGAGACACGGTCCCAGATTTGGGGGAGACCCTACCCCTGTATTCGGGTGCCCTAGTCTGGCCACTCGATGGGTTTTTAATCCTTCTACTTTAATGTGGCCCTTGAACATGCATTTTGGCAAAAAAATCACATACTACATGTAAAAATTAGGGGAGCACCCATCTAAAAGATTCCACTGGTGTTCACACTTTCACCCACAATTGGATCCACTGGATAAAACAGGGCTGATTTATGAGACTGACCGCACCGGCCTCGGGGATCAGAGACCATTGCGATACTTTAACCCTTATTCCTGCTAATGACAACTTCTGTCACCCCAAATAAATCCGTTCCTTTTCTTTCGTATGTATTCTTGCATACCAAGGATGAGGGGGTCAGTGAAACAGATTAAAACCGATTGTGAACAGGGAAAAAAAAAGAAGTTAATCCCTGGCTGTTTTTCATCCCGTGCGCAGCTGTCTGCAAGTTAATGAGAACGGAGGTTTTAGGAAGCATGTGTTAAACGCTGGATTTTAATATGGCCGGCAAAAGATGGATCTCCAGAACAAAGACAATGGCGGTTGGCACAGGATCAAAGGCTGGCCCACTTTTAACCGGTGCCAAGGTTATATACTTTACAAGATGATGACCTCTCGGGTCGGATAATGCCATTTAAAACGCAAGGGGCTGCAAAGCTGTGATCTCTCCGAGTCCGATGGGCTGTGCATCCTCTGGCCAGAAAGGTTTGTGAGCCACACTGGAGCTGGAGTGTGTATGTCTGTGCCAGTTTGTGTAGTGGATGGTTCAACTAAGTAAATGTACAGAGAGCGTTGCTAGGTTTCCGACATTATTCCTGTATAATTACACGCACATGCCATGCGAGTGTGTGTGTGCAGGTCCCGGGCATCTCAAAAACATACTTTTTTTTAATATAATAATTTTAAAGATGTTTCTATAATTATCCATGCTTGCCAAAGGTAATTGCTGCAATCTGGCAGGGGAGCAGGAGAGGGAATGCGGTTGCACTTTCTCTGAATAAACTGCAGATTTATTGAATATGTTACCTGTCTCTATTCTTGGGAAGGGAATATTGATGCCAGAGGTGTAATAACACAGAGAGCTGAGCCAGCGGCTATTGGAGTGGGGTGGGGGGGAGAAACAGAGTGGATGGCATACGTATATGGAACAGTTATGTGTATAATAAGGTAGACAAGATGTGTACAGAATATTTATTTTCATATAGGTACAATATGCACTATTTTGTACTGTCCCTTTAAATAGGGCTTGGCCTAGTTTTGTAGTGAGATTCTTGTGATTTAAGTGATCCGAAAAACGAGTAAAAAGTAAATATGTGTCTGATTTATTCCAAGTGCCTAGATACTTATCCATGCATATTCCTTCCCTGTGGCTCACAATGACATCATCCGTGATCTTGGTGACATCACAGGAAGCAAGCTGTTGGAGCGATCATGGAAGGCGCTAGGTAGACTTGGCGGCTTTGATGAATCATATCTTAGAATATTTGGTATAAAATGATTTGTTGATAATGAACCCTATTTACCTGTATAGTAGTGGGGGGGGGGGGGGCATTGAGGTTGTTCACCATATTTTGAAGAAAATTACAACAAGAGGGTACAGATCTCAGCACCCATGTAATGTTATAAAGGCATTGAAGGGTGTCGGAGATGAACAGACAAAGAAATTAGGGGAAATATTGTTTTATGCTACATTTATAGGCTTTGATCTGCTTATTAAATAAGGTGGCACCTTAAAGGGAACATGACCACCAACATTTGACTATATACAAGGCTTGAGATTTCTTCTACATTTACCCCTTAGAACATGCAGGTGGCAACATAACATTCTTTGAGATATTAGGGATAGAAATTCACATAGTTGTGCATTAATTGTTTGTTGGTTGGGTTTGAAAATACATTGAATGTCCATGTCTTGTTGTATCTATCCTGGGCAACATGAGGATAGATGATTGTGGGCAGAACTTGGATCCAATTGTGGTTTGGAGAAGTTCAACAATGCTATCCAACGTTCTCCATACTAAGAAAACTTGTTCTTTTGGCTGATGAGGCCAGGGATCTTCTTTATAGAGACTCCACCTAAGGTTCCAGGAATGTTAAGGCTATAAGCATTCAACAGAACAGCTGTAGTCAACTGTAGTCAACTTCTGTGCTTCTCATAATCCAGCTACCAAGGATGTACAGAGGGCATGACTAAGGTCATATGCCCAAGCTTGGGCAAGTATATTCTGTTTAATAGTTGATGTCCTGCCTCACGGTCGAGTGGTTTCATCTCACACAGGGTTCTACTCATGTTGTCCTATCAGCACCTTACCTATGAGTCACCAGTCTAGGGGCCTTCACATTCTACCCTCCCAGCATCTTCTCCAGTTTCTGTGTCTACCAATATTCAAATTCCAACAACTGTAAGGTGCTTTGAATGCTGTTTTGTGACTGTTTTGTGCTGTTTTCCTGTGCAATTAAACTGGACAGGAAATCCTTCTCCCTTTAGGGATAAACAGTAATTCCGACTTATCTCTCGGCTTTGGGGGATCTGATGTACAGCGACAAAGAGCAGCTGCTTTCCACGGTGCACTTGCACATCCTCTGCTTGTTTTGTTGCATGGGAAGAAAAGGTTTAAAATTAGCTGCGTATTTTTCACACTGCATTAACCCTCTGCAGCAGCGGCTGAAGCAGTTACCTTCATGCCCCCGTGCCTGCTTATTTACGTAGCTCCAATCTACTGGGCTGGTGTGCTTTCGAAACCCTACCATTGAGTATTTTTATTACATTTCTTTATTTGGGTTGGTTGCCAGCTCTAGGACGGGTTAATACTTTCATAAAAATCAGAGGTTTGCAGATGAGTCCTCAGTAGGTTTCTATCTAGGTTCCAGAGAGGATGATACCCAAGCAAATCCAAGGGCTGGATTGGCTTGAAGACCTATTGGTTGCCATGGTATCGTAAGTTATGTAATAATCATGTTTGGTAAAGTCTGAAGATAAAATTGCATGAAATTATACATTGCTGTGTGTGCCGGAGCATTGAGAACTTGGTGGCAACTAAGACTTGAAATATTTGAAGCCCTCTTCCTGCAATCAATGCAGTGGCCAGAGTGGTAGGCCCTTGGTATTTAGTGGGCTCTAGTGACCCTAATCTAATACCGACCCCAACACTACAACGTAGCAGTGCTAGGAACTGTTAACTAAGCGCAAGTTCTCTACCAACCCACATATTACATAAGGTTTCTACATTCCATAAGTGAGACAATCTGAAAGGTGTTTCAAAAAACCCAGTGATCTTCTGCCTCCATAGACACCCTCCTATCTATCTGCCCAATGAGAACGCACCATTCCCATAGTATCCAAGAACTACTCAACAGTGCATTATGATGGAGCACCTAGGGGCTTTCATATGCCACCTGACCAATGGATTTGTGCCATTCTATAGCATTGGAGAACTACTATTCTCAATCTAGGGGCTTTCAAGGTTCTAAGTTTTGTTAAGCAGTGCAAGCTACCTTCAAGCAACGCTATTAACAGGTTATGCCTGTATTCATAACCCAAATACCCATGATTCCTACAGATATCCTTGTCCATTTTCAGTTCAAGCTTTTACAATCTCTTGCAAGTCTTGTCTTTTACCATATCCACCTACAAAGCTTTTGGGCAGTTGCTAGTCTTATGCTGCCAGCCTAAAGCTGTTGGAGGATTCAGTGACCTCCCCAGGATCTGTTTTGACATTGATCCACCACTATGTAGATAGGCTATTGTGGCTAAATGTGATTGTAGTGATTGCAATTAATTAGATCCTAAAATAACAAAATCTGCACTGAGTCGGAATAATAAGACGATGAACAGAGCCCAGAAGGGCTAAGGCTGCCTGTGTGTTGGGAAAGATCACGTGTTGTACGTAGGGCAGCTCATTATCTTAACGACTGACCGCACGCTGACTTGTTATTGTTTGTAGGTTATTTTAAAGGCCAAATATAACCTTAATTTGTCCTGCAGAATTGTGCTTACTACAGTTGAATTCTTTTGCTGGAAATGATGTATTGTATCTATCTCTATGGGAGCACCCAGGGAGTTGTGTGCTGTGAAAAGTGCCACTAATAGCTGTGCTCAGAAATGAAGGGTGGAGGAACGTGTGCAGTTAATGGCTGATGGCATTTCACAGAGGTTCAGAAGGTTACCTACCTAGAAGGTCAGCCAGTTAGTTGGGTACCTACAATGTCAGCCAGTTGGTTGGGTACCTAGAAGGTCAGCCATTTGGTTGGGTACCTAGAAGGTAAGCCAGTTGATTGTGTACCTAGAAGGTCACCCACTTGGTTGGGAACCTACGTCAGCCAGTTGATTGGGTACCTAGAAGGTCAGCCAGTTGGTTGGGAACCTAGAAGGTCAGCCACTTGGTTGGGTACCTAGGTCAGCCAGTTGATTGGTTACCTAGAATGTCAGCCAGTTGGTTGGAAACCTAGAAGGTCAGCCACTTGGTTGGGTACCTAGGTCAGCCAGTTGATTGGGTACCTAGAAGGTCAGCCAGTTGGTTGGGAACCTAGAAGGTCAGCCAGTTGTTTGGGTACCTAGAAGATGCGCAAGTTGCTTGGGTACCTAGAAGGTCATCCAGTTGGTTGGGTACCAAGAAGGTCAGCCAGTTGGGTGGGTAACTAGAAGGTCAGCCAGTGTATGGTTACCATAACCCATATATGACCATCAGCAGGGCACACACAGTCATAACTTGGACCTACAAAAAATTATGTAAAGGAATTTTTCAAGAAAAACTATTATTCTGCCTATAAATTTCACAGGATTGTCAAATGTACTGAAATGCATTTATTATATGTTAACATGTAAGTGCCATTTCATTGTATTTGGTGTTGCTGTCCCTTTATCTGCAGGCTTTTGCATTGTGTAGTAATTGTAATGAATGCGTCCCTTAGTGTGCAGCAGCTTGAATGGGAGGCCTCGTCCAATAGGCTCTTGCTTATCATTAAATGAATCATTTAAAGCATGTCCTCAGGCATAAGGCAAACCAGGCTTCCCTTCCCCTCCGCTGTGGGATCTGGCCCAACCCAAGAGAGCACATTTAAAGGCTGAGGAGCGACAGACTGTTATTTAGGCGCTTGAGGCAGGAGAAATAGAAGGCAATTTGTGAGATTTTCCTAGTGTCATTCTAAATAGCTGGAAGTACGGGTTCAGCTGAAGCCTGGGGGGTTATTGAGACAAAATGGTTTAGAACAGTGGCCAAAATGGGATTTAATCAGTAAAGGAGTTGGAAGTGGGTCCCTTTAAAGGGATACTGTCATGGGAAAAAAGTTTTTTTCCAAAATGAATCAGTTAATATTGCTGCTCCAGCAGAATTCTGTACGGAAATCCATTTCTCAAAAGAGCAAACAGATTTTTTTTATATTCAATTTTGAAATCTGACATGGGGCTAGATATATTATCAATTTCCCAGCTGCCCCAAGTCATGTGACTTGTGCTCTGATAAACTTCAATCACTCTTTACTGCTGTACTGCAAGTTGGAGTGATATCACCCCCTCCCTTCCCCCCCCACCAGCCAAACAAAAGAACAATGGGAAGGTAACCAGATCGCAGCTCCCTAACACAAGATAACCTGGTGGATATAAAAACAACAATCAATAGTAAAATCCAGGTCCCACTGAGACACATTCAGTTACATTGAGAAGGAAAAATAGCAGCCTGCCAGAAAGCATTTCTATCCTAAAGTGCAGACACAAGTCACATGACCAGGGGCAGCTGGGAAATTGACAAAATGTCTAGCCCCATGTCAGATTTCAAAATTGAATATAAAAAAATCTGTTTGCTCTTTTGAGAAATGGATTTCAGTGCAGAATTCTTCTGGAATAGCACTATTAACTGATGCGTTTTAAAAAAACATGTTTTCCGATGACAGGATCCCTTTAAGGAGCTGAGGTCTCTCCATTGGTCTGCACCCGCTATGCCACACCACATGTATAGGTGCAGTGATTATATAACCAGAAATCTACTTTGTTAGGGGTCCTGGGGAGGTCATGAGTTGGGACACCCCTGGCTCAGAACAGTTATGTATGGAAGTTGGAATGAACTGCAGCTGAACAGAGAGGGGGGTTGCAAGACTGCAGATAGAGAAGAGGGGGTGCTGGAAAGTCAATGTCTGAATCAGAGGGAGAATACAAATATGATAAATAAGGGGTGTCCCTCATGAAGACCATTGGCACATTTTTTCATTTGGTTAGGGCAAGATGTGACTGGCAAAAACTGATCTCTGGGGGACCCCAAAAAGCTTATTGAAAATAAGTTACCCCAGGATTGTGCTTTTATGCTCGGTTACATCTGACACAGTTACGGGAAGGTGAGTTATTGATTGAGCCTTGACCCGCTGATCTAAAAATGAAAATTGGGTCCTTAAGCCTTATCCTATGGGACTGTGAATCTGTGTCATGGACCTAGAATATATTATATGCAATATAATTATGCTCAGAGACTGCTCTATAAACTGCAAGTCAAATGTTAAAGGAAAACTGCACTATAGTCACGATTACAGGATCTATTGTAAATATTGTCCCTATTATATTTCTTTGTTTATAAATATTTATACGACTTTATTTATACATTCACTTTGTTATAAGGTCCAGTTAGGGGGAGATTTAGGGTGAGTGCTTATTTGTGCCCTTGTAACCCCTGGAACTATAGCAGGGTGACTGTTACCCCAATGTTTCTATATATCTGTAACCTTGTTATGAGCTAAGGGGGCCCAGCCTGAAGGCCAGTTAGGGGGAGATTTGGGGGTGAGTGATTATTTGTGCCCTGGGTACCCTTGGAACTATAGCAGGGTGACTGTTACCCCAATGTTTCTATATATCTGTAACCTTGTTATGAGCTAAGGGGGCCCAGTCTGAAGGTCAGTTAGGGGGAGATTTGGGGTGAGTATTTATTTGTACCCTGGGTACCCCTGGAACTATAGCAAGGTGACTGTTACCCCAATGTATCTATATATCTGTAACCTTGTTATGAGCTAAGGGGGCCCAGTCTGAAGGTCAGTTAGGGGGAGATTTGGGGTGAGTGCTTATTTGTGCCCTGGGTACCTCTGGAACTATATCAGGGTGACTGTTACCCCAATGTTTCTATATATCTGTAACCTTGTTATGAGCTAAGGGGGCCCAGCCTGAAGGCCAGTTAGGGGGAGATTTGGGGTGAGTGCTTATTTGTGCCCTGGGTACCCCTGGAACTATAGCAGATTGTTACCCGAATTATTTACTGTAATAATTTATTTGTCCCAATTTTATCTATAGTGAAGCTTGCTATACACAGAAAACTGTCGGCTGAGCCGGTAGTCAGTCAGTCAGTCAGTCAGTCAGTGTAGGGCACAAAAAGGTGCCAGCTCATACTTGTACATATGAGTCAGTACAGGAGAGAGCGCTGAATGCCATATATTATAGCACAGAATGGGTAATGAATGAATAAAGAAATATAAAGGTTAAGATGCTTGCAAGCTACTAATTTAAATGGTGCCTTACCAATTTATTGATCGTTAATATAGAAATAAGAGCCGGTCTGTAGTCCCGAGCCGTCGCTTTTGTGCTGCCTGCTAACACCCCACCTACACGGACAGAACTTTTCTCTCTGTGGGATTTGTTGCTTGAAATAAAACACCTCCGGATAACCTGGTGTTACTGGGCTTTTTTTTTTTAATTCTGAATTATTTTTACAGCGTGAATCACGAGTCGTGTGCAGCACGGTGGCCAAGGGATAATGGAACTAAGCTTGCTAATATTTTAAGCAAAGAGAAAAAATGGGGAACAGGAAAAAGAAATAGTATAATAGTAATATGAGATTGTGGGTGGGGGAGGCGGTAAATAGTGAATGAAGCCATTTTGATGGAGTTTGGGGAGTTGCCCTGTGATGAGTAGAGCCCTACAGAGCAACAATTAAAGGGGTGGGGGAATAAGGGATAATAATGCAACAGTAGGTCCGCCCCCTGTCTACTAATGGCTGGACTGGAAGGAAGTGGGTAGGGTTTGGGCGGATCATGGGTGGGGTTTGGATGTAATGGAGCTCGGCCAGTAGGATCTAGGGGTGGCCATGTATGCAATTTAGATGGATTTAAATTTTATTTCATTGGGGCCACTTTCTATTTAATTGACAGGACCAACTGCCCAAGGGGACCGAGTGGGCATTGGACTTGTAGATGATGACAGTAAAACCTTAGGCCAGTGTTGCCCAGTTACACCCCTTGTACAACTCCCAGCACCTACTGACAGCGGGAGGACTATAATATGGCCATTCTGCTGTATATAAATAACTGCCACCCCCTCTACATCCACAATAAGACAGCCATGAAATGCTATATTTTTGCATGAATTATACCAGCCGTGACATAAAGGGGCGGGATTGTGTCAAGAGGGTGGAGTCATGATGTCACAGATAGGACTTGGCAAGGAGGTGTGGGCTAGTAGGTTTGGAGGCTGACTGATCAAGTGTAGCCCTGTTTGCTGACCTATATTGGGGTAATACTCCATAGCCTCATGAATAAGGGATATACAGGCATTTTCAGCACTGGGTACAGCCTCCAGCTGATGTCAGGTGACATGGCGATTGTGAACCAGTGAACTTAAAGGGGAAGTTTACCTAGAAACCAGGAAGTGCTCTGGATTCAGCAGGGATGCAAGTTCCAGGGCATTGCACATATTTAGTGTATGGAGGATGGGATGGTGGGATAGAGCATTGGCAATACATACATGCTTTATGCTAGGGGCTGTGTTAAAGCCTTTGCCTCCTACGTACATCTGTGATCTCCCTCGTGCAGTGTGTACATTGAGGCTTCTGGTGTCTATGTTAATGAGCGCCTTACCTGCTGTCTCTCTATTAGACAGGGAGCCGGGGGGCTTTAAGCAGCAAGTGGGGGAGAATTTTCCAGAGAGAAAAACAATGTGAATCAAACGGCCTCCATTCATCATCATCATTATCAGGAGCTTCATCCCTAGGCGCAGATCTGCTTCACTTGATTTTTTAATAACGCCGCTTAATGAATGAATGGAATCATATATTTTAATGCAATAAACCAGGCACCAACTGGGTTAACTCCTTGTGTGTAGCCAGGTAGTATAATAGTAAACAGCATGGCGTAAAAAACACATGCACCATATCATGTACTGCAGGTAGGGCATCTGTTATGCGGAAACCTATTATCCAGACAGCTCCAAATGATAGGAATGTCTGTTTTTATTTATACAACTTTCTCCTTTCATATTTTCCAAGCTTTGGTCCTCCAGGATGGAGCAAGTCCAACAGCTGGGCCCATTTTTTCTATAAAGGGACCCAAGGGTCCATACTTTCTATATAGGTACCATGGGGCCTATATTTTCTATGTAGGGACCCAGGGGCCTATATTTTCTATATAGGGACCAAAGGGCCCATGTCTAGGGCAGCAGCTATGGGACGGGTGGTCCTCAGGTTATAGTATAAAAAGTAGTATAGTATAGATGGTATAAAAGAACCCTACGCCCAGACTACTGCCCAACACTTGAAGTTAAACCTATTGGTGGAGCTGAGGGGGAGGAGGGATACCAAACTCCTCCGTGATTGGTGCAGGACAGGCAAGAGGGGAGGGGCTGGCTGAAGTTCGGTGCCTAGGACAGCACTAGACTTAAAGTCCTGACCACGACTTGAGCATTTTAACAGTATCAGTAAGCAAAGTGGTTCAGGTAAGAAAGCTTAGCAATGCAGAAGAAGCAAACCCATTGCAGTTGTAAACGGTCACTTATTAAAATGGATATTGACACTTGCATGAATCTGACTTACTGTGTCCATACCTGAACCCGACAGTTTTATCTGACTTGAGTTTATAATTGATCGTGTTTAAAGGGACAGTTCACCTTAAAATTTACTTCTAGTCTTGTGTAGACAGCACTATTGTAAGAAAATCTGCCATTGATCTATCTTCTTCTTCAACTTATACTTTAATCATTTAAACTGCTGATTGCAAGGGTTTAAATACCCTAGCAACCAGGGAAGCCTTACTGTCAATTTATTTTATTGGTTGCTAGGGTCAGTGACCCATTTGACAACCGGACAGCATTTTAGATACAAATTGAAAAAAACCCCCATAAAATTAGAAGGATAGCCATTCATAAACCATATGGGATAGATAAAAAAAGGGCCATTGAAAAGATGCTTACAATTGTTTATCTACAACATTTGAGACATAAAAGGGAACTTTCCCTTTAATGTAAATGAACATACTTCAGACCCAGCATATTCTTTATGACAGAAGAATAAATTGCTGAGATCCTCCATTATTAAAATGTATTTTTATGTTTTGACACTGTCGTCTTCCCCAGCCGTGCGGCGTGTTCGGGGGCAAGACATCAGTTTGTGGGGAGGCACTTAATGTGAGCGTCTCCTGTTTAATATCAGTCACTGGGTTTGACATGTCGAGCCAAACGCTTGTTTTGCTTATAAATCGTTTCCTGTTTCCCACCTTCTCCCAGCGCTTTAACATAATTACTGTGGGGGAGCTAATTGGAGCCTGATTCTCTCTCCCTGCGCTGAAATGTCGGTCACGTTGGACATCTGAGTGCAGTTGGTTTCACTGGAGGGAAGTGTTGGGAAGGGTTGTTATTAGGCTGTAGAGGAGAGGGGGATCTGACCCGACGGGTTGAGAATAGGGACTGTAAATGAGAGTAAATGTAGTGTCTGTATAGAGACTAATATACACCAAGGAAGGAATGCTATTTATCAGCAGGCTGTAGAATAAAAATACCTGTACACCAGTCCATTTCTGGTCATCTCTTGTTTAGTATAGGCTGTAATAAAAGGAGACACTCAAGGGATAGGGTTAAATCCATTTAGGCTGATGTGGAAGAAAAGGGGGGGGTGCAATGCAGGAAGAATAAGGATTTGCAACCTGCAATCTTCCAGCTGTTCTTGAACTGCAACCCTCAGCATTCCGTTCAATGGGTATAAATATAAAGTGGACACAAAGCAGGCATTTTGGCACTTTTTTAGCACATCATTTGCTGTGCCTTTTGGGCTGGGGAGATGATATTCGTTATTATAGGACACTCAACATGGGAATGGGAACAATGTGTAGTACTAGGGACAGGGATCATAGCTATAGGGTAGTATAGTAATGGGAACCGTGTTCAGTACCATGGACAGGGATCATGGCTAGAGAGTAGTATAGTAATGGGGACAGTGTTCAGTACCATGGACAGGGATCATGGCTAGAGAGTAGTATAGTAATGGGGACAGTGTTCAGTACCATGGACAGGGATCATGGCTATAGAGTAGTATAGTAATGGGAACAGTGTTTAGTACCAGGGCAGGAATCATGGCTATAGAGTAGTATAGTAATGGGAACAGTGTTCAGTACCATGGACAGGGATCATGGCTATAGAGTAGTATAGTAATGGGAACCGTGTTCAGTACCATGGACAGGGATCATGGCTATAGAGTAGTATAGTAATGGGAACAGTGTTCAGTACCAGGACAGGGATCATGGCTATAGAGTAGTTTGGTAATGGGAACAGTGTTCTGTACCATGGACAGGGATCATGTCTTCAGAGTATGGCAATGGGAGCATAGTTCATACCAGGGATAGGAATTATGCAGGTAATAGTAAAGGTGGCCGTACATGGGCAGATTAAAGCTGCCAATTTGGGTCCTTTAGATCGATTCAGCATCTTATCTGCCCGTGTATGGGGCGTTCTGACATTCCTCCCCGAACCCATATCTGGCCAAAAATCGCCAGATATCGATTGTCAGAATTGATTTTACTTCTGTGATCAAGGACCACGTCGGCTAGTTGATGCGGTCCTCTTCCCATCAGCACCTTTTCCCATCATTGTAATCCCATCATTTGGCCAAAAAATTGGATTAGCCTGATATTGCCCAGCCTTTGATGGGCATTTTGGGGGAAGGTCCTCTTGTTTGGTGACCTCGTTAAACAAGTGGATCTTATAGTGTTTGGCCACTTTAAGGCACATGCGAATGAGCATATTTAGAACCAAGAGAAACCCCACACAGACACAGGGAGAACATACAAACTCCTTGCAGATGTCACTTGGGCTACCATAATCCATGTCACTGACACCAAACAGGACTGACTTTCAGAAACTGCTTACGACTGCAGTTTGCTGGCCCTATTCTGACTTATTTAGCTGGCACCACACAGTATTGGTTTGTTGCAACTATCCAGGACTAGTTTAGCTGATACCAATCTGAACCGTTTGTTGTCTCTATCGGGGACAAGTGTTGGCACCAATCATAACCGGTTTGCTGGCACAATTCAGAACTAGTTTAGAATACAACCATTAGGACTGGTTTGTTGGCAAAGTCCAGGGCTAATTTAGTAGATAATCCTCAGGACTGATTTGCTGGCACAGGTAAGGACTAGTATAGTAGACAACTATCAGGTCTGGTTTGCTGGCAGAGTACAGGGCTAATTTATTAGACAACCAGTAGGAATGATTAGCTGGCACAGTTCAGGACTAGTTTAGTAGACAATCATCCAGCCTGGTTTGCTCACACAGTTCAGGACTAGTTTAGCAGACAACTATCAGGACTGGTTTGCTCTGCCAGTTCAGGACTAGTTTAGCAGAGAACTATCAGGACTGGCTTGCTGGCACAGTTCAGGACTAGTTTAGCAGAGAACGATGAGGACTGGTTTGCTGGCACATTTCAGGACTAATTTAGCAGACAACTATCAGGACTGATGTGCTGGCAGATTTTAGGACTAGTATAGCAGACAACTATCAGGACTGGTTTGCTGGTAGAGTTCAGAGATACAGTAGATGTGTGAAACTGATGTTAATCAGATTGATCTGAATGCAAACATTTAAGGTGACAGCATGCTGAAGGACTTGATGCCCAGGAGTTGGTGGCACATGATCCCCAGTATCCTCAGCACCTCCTTGATGATAATGAGCCATCACCTTCTCTGCACACTGTGACAACTTCTCCCTATTCCCTTAGCCTGGCGCCGATGCCACAGCTCACAAGTGTGCGGGTGACCAATCCTCACCTCCCCCTCACTCCCCAGTCCTGTGCCGGATTCTTCATTAATAACAAGCCTTACAATAGCCGGGGACCGGGCTGGGGCTGCTCACATGACTCACTTCTGTGAAAGATCTCAAGATGTTTGAGCTGCTCCAGTCTGCGCGCAGCCGTTTCCCAGCTGACAGTCAGAATGAGGGGTGGGCTTCTCCACCCGAGTCCTGGGTGCTGCATGCCCAGCAATGCTCCGTCTTCCACTCTTCCCGGGTACTTCCTTCTCAATCCAGGGTGCACAGAGACCGGATAATCCTCCCTCTCTCCTTTCCTTTGGAGAGCTCTGCTGAACTGTCTCCAAAATGAAGTCTTTGTTCAGTGCTTTCACAAAGAAAGAAGGTAAGAAGCTTGGTGCTGGTGCTGCCAACTTGATTGCTTGCTATAGTTTATTATATCTGACCCCTCATATGTTTCTACATATTGCAGTCCAGGGGGTTTTCTCTATAAGGAACACTGCTCCCCATTAGGTTGATTCAATTAATAGAAGTAGGGGTTATTTTTCCTAATTGCTATTGAGCTGTTTGGTGACTTGATGAATGTCCCCCTGTCTGGTTCTCTCATCGGGTATTTTGTGTAGATGTATTGTGATCGGTGCTCTTACAGAAAGAAGTTCCGAGCAGGAGATACAATAATGAATCAGGATGGGTTTGTTCCCCTTTATCGTTTGGCTGATTTTGGACACAGCTGTGATCATAGTGGACCTTAAATTGATCACTTAGAGGCAACGTAGCTTTAATTAATGATACCAGCCTGCCCCTTCTGTATAAGATATTCAGCCTTACAGCGTCATTTCATGGGTATAGACCTTGTCACTGGTACCTACCTCATCAGCAACATTTCACTTCTACCTACCTTGTCAACAATCTTTTACTGGTACCTACCTCAGCAAGAAAATTGTCACTGGTACTTACCTGGTCAACAATCTTTTACTGGGCCAGTTTCCTAGCGATCTGTTCTACAGTTCTATTAATTGCTCTTTCTACATACCTGGAAGGTGTATTTGTACATTCACCTCAATGTTATGGGTCAAAAGTACAACTTAATAAACTTGCTGGCCTGATATTTGTCAAAATTGCCCACAGTGCCGAAGGTTATAGTCTTGAGCTGAGTGTTAGTGTGGATGTTTCCTGCTGTAAGAATGATATGCTCTGTAATACCTGCAGTGTTTGTAACTGCCGCTTCTTGTTTTGGTCTGTTTTGCCCTAAATCTATAGCTGATATTTATATGAGGCACCCTTCTGCACAACAGTACAGTGGCATTGGAATTCTCTGTACATGGTCTATGTGGTTGTCAAACACTCTTGGTATTGACTGCTTTTAGAAGTAAATCTTCGAGATTGCTGCCTGTTCTTTGAGATTGCTGCCTACTTTTGTGTTTGCTGTTTGTTTTCTGAGATTCATGTTTGCTCCTTGAAAGTGCTGCTTGTGTTTGAGATTACTGTCTGTGTTTGAGATTACTGCCTGTGTTTGAGATTGCTGCCTGTTCTCTGAGATTGCTGCCTGTTCTCTGAGATTGCTGCCTGCTCTCCAAAAATGATGCCTGCTCTCTGAGATTGCTGCCTGTTCTTTGAGATTGCTTCCTGCTCTTTAGGATTGCTGCCTGCTCTCTGAAGGTTCTGCCTGTTCTTTGAAATTGCTGCCTGCTCTCCAAAAATGCTGCCTGTTCTCTGAGATTGCTGCCTGTTCTGTTCTCTGAGATTGCTGCCTGTTCTCTGAGATTGCTGCCTGTTCTCCGAGATTGCTGCCTGTTCTCTGAGATTGCTGCCTGTTCTAGAAAAATGCTGCCTGCTCTCTGAGATTGCTGCCTGTTCTCTGAGATTGCTGCCTGTTCTCTTAGATTGCTGTCTGTTCTCTGAGATTGCTGACTGTTCTGTTCTCTGAGAATGCTGCCTGTTCTGTTCTCTGAGACTGCTGCCTGCTCTCCAAAAATGATGCCTGCTCTCTGAGATTGCTGCCTGTTCTTTGAGATTGCTTCCTGCTCTTTAGGATTGCTGCCTGCTCTCTGAAGGTTCTGCCTGTTCTTTGAAATTGCTGCCTGCTCTAGAAAAATGCTGCCTGTTCTCTGAGATTGCTTCCTGCTCTTTATTAGGATTGCTGCCTACTCTCTGAAGTTTCTGCCTGTTCTTTGAAATTACTGCCTGCTCTCTGAGATGGCAGACTGCTCTTTGAGATTGCTAACTGCTTTTCAGCTTAGAGAGCTGCTTGATCTTTGCAATTGCTGCCTGTTCTTCTGGATGTTTGCCTGCTCTCTGAGACTGTTGCCTGCACTATGTGTATCCTCCCTGTGAGTATTTTACGTCCCTCTCTGATAGTGTTGTCCACTCCCAGCCTTAACTGTTTCAGTCAATACTATCCATGTCCTATTTTTTGAATGTTACCTACTCTATACGAGCAGAAAGGCAACATACACTGGTTGACTTGGTTGTTAGGAAACAACTGGATTTGCCCAATGTGCCCATTCACATAGATGGCTAAGTTGCATTTATTCATTCTCTTGCACGGTGGCCTGAATCTGAATGGAACTGGGAGGGGGCTTCAGCTTCTCAGTCTTTGGTATTAGCGATGCTTCGTTCCCATGCTGGTAATATCTGTGAGATGACCAATATCTGATCAGGTGATGCTGACTGGGTGACCTATCCACTGGCTAGACTAGTTATATGAAGTGCTCAGAGCAGGACACATTGAAAAGGGGTTATTTAATGGCAGATGCAAACACCATTTAGCATGTTTTTACCCATGAGGCAACATAATTTCCTAGAATTCTAGAGCAATTTTGGCCGCTATTAACGGACACGAAAGGGTTATTTACTTTTCCTTAGTGTAATATTCAGTGCAGTTTGTTGCTTTTGAAGGGATTGGTGTGGCTGTGATGGATCGATGCATGGTCATAATTGTGGAGGTCCTTATTTTTACATTTCGACCCCATTCTGTTTGTTGACAGGGCCCTCTTTCCCAAGACCTGCAGCAATAAAGAAAGACCAGATTGCATAGAGAATAAAGTGACAAAAATGACCAACTTTGAACACTGCCTTCTGTTATGTAAATTATGATTAAATGTTTGGGTCATATGCAGGAGGTACAAAGATTTGCACTGCTTAGTAAATTGCATGCAGCAGGGTGCAACTGGGACACTGGGATGGTGACCTGTGTGTGATTCAATTAGCACCGTGTATCTAGTCTGGACCAGTGCAAATAGGTGTGAGTGCATTATCTATTGGTTCTAAAGGCTGCCAACACTGTGCCATAAATGCACAATCATCTGACTGTGCAAGCTGCTTGTTTGTTGCTGGAGGTTATTACCTGTAATTACATTACCCCCAAAGTCATGGTCATCACATTTAGATCCAATAAAATAAAGTCTGGAGTCATAACAGCCCTTAATGGGTGCCTTAGTCCACTTCTGGTTCTCAAGCATCTCGCTCGCCTAGGATTTGCTTAGTGCTAACTGATTTCAGGTTACTGAACCTGTGATTAATTCCAGGCTGCTGATGCGGATATAGTTGGTTTGTGTGAGGCGATTCATCATACATGGATTTGTGTGATCTGTATAACAGAACATTCTGTCCCAGTGGCTGCACAGATCCTATCTGATCCCCATTGTAAGCAGCAGTCCTGTCCTGCTTTATGGCAGCTGAGATTCTAGCTATCTGTATAACAGAGCATTCTGTCCCAGTGGCTGCACAGATCCTATCTGGTCCCCATTGGAAGCAGCAGTCCTGTCCTGCTTTATGGCAGCTGAGATTCTAGCTATCTGTATAACAGAACATTCTGTCCCAGTGGCTGCACAGATCCTATCTGATCCCCATTGTAAGCAGCAGTCCTGTCCTGCTTTATGGCTGAGATTCTAGCTATCTGTATAACAGAGCATTCTGTCCCAGTGGCTGCACAGATCCTATCTGATCCCCATTGTATTTATGGCTGAGATTCAAGCTATATATCTCTGAATTAATTCTAAAGTAATGCTCCCTTATAAACCCATGAGAGGCCAGTTCTAGATGAATGGGGTGCGCATCTGCTCTATAGGACAGGATTTAGAGAGCAATATATGTATGGGATCTATTTTGTGTTTTGGTGGCATGCTCTGGGGTGCGGTTACCAATCTGGCAATGAAAGGGTTTAGGAGCAGACTTTATCCTCAATTCATTTTGGAAAACCAACAGCTGGGCCTGACACACTCCAAACAGGATTAGTCTTCTTCCTAGGAAAGCGGCTCCTTTTATCCACAGGGTTGTAGCGTAGAGGATCCCATTTGGAGAGGTGCTGCTGCCTCCCCATCTTGGCTTTAGGAAAAGGTTTTAATGGGAGTGAGAGATTGAGTGTTTAGGAAGCAGTCTTTGAAGTGGTCCCTCATCCCAGTGCCGCTCTCATTTGCCTTCATAATTTGCTCATTGCCGTATTTAAAGTTGGACACAAATGGCTTGAGATCAGCAGTGGCAATAAGAATACATTCCCTCGAGCCCCCCGAGCCGCTGACAGCTGCTGTGCCCCTTTCTGCAGAACACGAGACCAGGAATTATGTGTAACAAGATCTGATGACTTGCCGACAACAACAGAATGAAGTGCAGAACCGTGCCAATAACTTACTCCGCGTCGGCGTTGGAAAAAGAGTTTCGGATGTAAACAGTCCAAATTAAAGGGCAGTTCATTTCAATATGGCGTAGACCAGGACTGTCACCCACGGGGCCCCAATGTTGACGTCACTGTTTATAATGTGCAAAACAGCCCATGGAAAGCACTTATACTACTAGCTTTAGTAGGTGTACGGTGCACTCTGCTCTTCTCAAGGCAACAGGCATCATTCTTTGCCCCACTGGAGCTTGCAATCTAAAATATGCTGTGCATTCAAATGCTGTGCTGCCCTTTTACCTGAGAGCTGAGGCTGCAGAGGTTTTTTGTTTTTTTTTTTGCAGCTGAGTTGCTGAGATTAGAAATTGCAGGGATTTAAGTTTTATAATCCTCAGTGGAGCTGTCCCTGTTTTGGAATGCATCTGAAATACATGATATTGCATTTTGTATTAATAATGCGCCGGCACCTTGACTTCCCCCTAATGTTCCTGTAGCACCGAGTTCTGTCTGAGAAGTAGAAAAATGTCCTGAGGATAGAACCGAACCCCAAAGCAGTGGATGCAAGAGTTTGTGCACAGAATGAGCTATACCCTACTTGGGCCTAATGCAGCCTGCAGAAATTTGTGATTATTGATTGGGGAAAAAGCTCATCCAAGGGAAAAAAATGTCTGTGCCAGTGTACTGCATTTTATTTTCTGGTAGTGACTGGATCTAACAGTCCTGTGAGAAAGAATGAGAGCGAGAGGCGAGATATCAGCTGGGTTTGCTTACTGCAATAAATCCCGTATTAACATGATTTTCTGGCTTTTGATGTTTCTCTTTGTGGAATTATATGTCTCAAATTATTAGATGCATTCATAGCTGAACAGACTTTGTACTGTCCCATTATTAATATCATTTATATTTATTTATATAATATATATAACCACTGCTACTATAGGCACCATCTCTCCCTACTATACCTGCTATCCCACAGTCACACTCCCTTCCCAGAGACTATTATCCACTGTTACTATAGACACCATCTCTCCCTACTATACCTGCTATCCCACAGTCACACTCCCTTCCCAGAGACTATTATCCACTGTTACTATAGGCACAATCTCTCCCTACTATACCTGCTATCCCACAGTCACACTCCCTTCCCAGAGATTATTATCCCACTGTTACTATAGACACCATCTCTCCCTACTATACCTGCTATCCCACAGTCACACTCCCTTCCCAGAGACTATTATCCACTGTTACTATAGGCACAATCTCTCCCTACTATACCTGCTATCCCACAGTCACACTCCCTTCCCAGAGACTATTATCCCACTGTTACTATAGACACCATCTCTCCCTACTATACCTGCTATCCCACAGTCACACTCCCTTCCCAGAGATTATTATCCCACTGTTACTATAGACACCATCTCTCCCTACTATACCTGCTATCCCACAGTCACACTCCCTTCCCAGAGACTATTATCCACTGTTACTATAGACACCATCTCTCCCTACTATACCTGCTATCCCACAGTCACACTCCCTTCCAGAGACTATTATCCACTGTTACTATAGGCACAATCTCTCCCTACTATACCTGCTATCCCACAGTCACACTCCCTTCCCAGAGATTATTATCCCACTGTTACTATAGGCACCATCTCTCCCTACTATACCTGCTATCCCACAGTCACACTCCCTTCCCAGAGACTATTATTCCACTGTTACTATAGACACCATCTCTCCCTACTATACCTGCTATCCCACAGTCACACTCCCTTCCCAGAGACTATTATCCCACTGTTACTATAGGCACCATCTCTCCCTACTATACCTGCTATCCCACAGTTACACTCCCTTCCCAGAGACTATTATCCACTGTTACTATAGACACCATCTCTCCCTACTATACCTGCTATCCCACAGTCACACTCCCTTCCCAGAGACTATTATTCCACTGTTACTATAGACACCATCTCTCCCTACTATACCTGCTATCCCACAGTTACACTCCCTTCCCAGAGACTATTATCCACTGTTACTATAGACACCATCTCTCCCTACTATACCTGCTATCCCACAGTCACACTCCCTTCCCAGAGACTATTATCCACTGTTACTATAGGCACCATCTCTCCCTACTATACCTGCTATCCCACAGTCACACTCCCTTCCCAGAGACTATTATCCCACTGTTACTATAGGCACCATCGGATGCATTATGTGTAGTAACCCCTGCTTGGAGCCACTAAAGACATTTCAACATTCTGTCAGTTGAAGAGAAGAAGAAGAAGCACATATTTATCTCTGTGTGCCAGTGGAGCTCATACTGAGCCATCATTGGCAAGTTATATAGAGAGGAAGTGTTTGATTCTATATTTAACTATCAGTGAATGTTGGCTCCAGTCCTTGGAAACAAGCTTCCCCTTCTCTCCTATCTGCTGCACATACACAGTGTATTTATCTGTAAAGACAGTTTGCAAGCAGAATAAAAATACGTGGCCTGAGCGATTCTTCTCTTCACATCACAGGAGGCTTTTTATGTTCCACGTTCTTAAACCATGGGAATATAAAAGTATATTGCACATTCCACATTGCAAAAAAGAGTGGTTTCCTCTGATGCACTTACACATCGATCATCTTCAGTTGGTACCCAAGAAATGATCTGTAGGGGCCCCCTCTTATCCTTCGTCCCAGGGATCATTAGGGTTCAACTTCAGTATTTTAAAGAGATTGTGCTTGGCTGGGGACAATGGGCAGGATTCTAATCCATAAACATTAGAGACATGAAACATAGAGGGGTTGTTTTGTAGTTCTGAATAGAATTTTCATCCTAACAACTGATACTGACTTCTTCCTATAAGTAGAGAAAACATCTTTGTATTAGGATTCTGCTTTTAGTTATTAGAAAGGTGCCTCAGGGTTGTCCCCAGCTAAGCCCTCACCCAATTCCAAAACTTGGATCAAGCTAATGTAGCCTGAGCATGGAAAACCGTCTGTCAGTGAGACTGGGCTGGTTCTGGTGATATCCTTCCATTGGCTGGAGTACTGTTCACCATTGTACTCCATCCTATGGAAAGATGCTACTGCCACCAACCAAGTGCAACCATGGGAAGAAATTCTTGATCTACAGAACCATCACACATTGGGTAGGGGCATCTTGGGAGCAATTTTGCATGGAGAAAAAGGTAGCCATACACATAAAGATCTACTCGTTTGGTGAGATCTCTCATGTTTTCCCCTTTCCTAAGTTCAACAAGGTTGGTTGTCATAAGATATCAGGCGGTTGATGGTCATCATTGACCTGGATCATGGTCTTCTTCCAGTGTTCATGTTCTTGCTCGTGACATTGTGCAGGGGGCCTAATGGAGATAGGGTGTTAGTTCCCATTAAAGTGATGATGTGTTTATTACCTTCTGAAACAAAACTTTTGCCACAGCCTCCCACCATTTTTTACCTGCTAGACTCTGCATGTCTTCTTCTGTTGCTGCCGAAGCTATTGGGAATGGGGCAGAGAAAACCCAATGGGTGAGGTTCATATGGACCTTTTGATGTGGTCTTCTCCTGATAGATCTGCATTTGCTTTCATTATGAACCAGTCATTGACCCAGTGTCAAGTATTTGGATCAGACCAGTTTGGCACAGTGTGTAGGTGGCCAGATCGGGCAGAGATCTACTTGTGTTGGTTACTGCATACTACAAGTAGATCAAAGTGTGTATAACGTAGATAAATCTGCACAAATAGCAAAAGATGAAGCCCTGGAAGCAAAAACATGACCCGGTGTCTGATTAGATTTAGAGGAGGAGACGTGTGTAATCTTGGATCTCTTCCAGAACCTGTCAGTGTAATATCCAGAGGATTCTTATGAATGTGACAAGAGACAGATGCACTTCTTGATTTTCTTACCTAATTTAATATTTCCTTTTCTCTGTTCCCAGTGCCATTCAGGGAAGCGCCCAGCTACTCTCGTCGGAGAAGGGGGCCTCAAAGCACGTTGGCAGCACCCAGAGTCTTGCTCCGCTCCAACAGTGACAACAACCTCAACGTCAACAACCTCCCGGAGTGGTCAGCCTCCTCGGCCTCTTTACACCGCAGCCTTTCACCACAGCTACTGCAACAGATGCAGAATAATCCTAATGGTACAGTGAAAACAGTTGGGAGCTATGCCCAGGTACCACGGAGCCGCTCACCATCGTTGAACCGCTTGGGGGAGGATGCAAAGAGACAACAGCACAGGCATATTAGGTAAGTCTCAAAAGGAAGTTGGTCTGTATATTGCTGTGCAGTTGTAAGACCACCATCCTTTTGTGATATTTGGTGCCACCCTTGTCTCTGTTCTGCAAAACGATTGAGTTGCTTAGATAGTCCAACACACATCTCTGTTCTGTAATGGTACTGGGATTGTTGACTAATTAATAACCTCCACAGCAATGGATTCCAATGGTGAGGTTGTTCCCAAAATGGGGCCCAGTGTGTTAATATGCCACTGGAAAGTCATTGTGACTGTGGGATAGCAGGTATAGTAGGGAGAGATGGTGTCTATAGTAACAGTGGATAATAGTCTCTGGGAAGGGAGTGTGACTGTGGGATAACAGGTATAGTAGGGAGAGATGGTGCCTATAGTAACAGTGGATAATAGTCTCTGGGAAGGGAGTGTGACTGTGGGATAGCAGGTATAGTAGGGAGAGATGGTGCCTATAGTAACAGTGGATAATAGTCTCTGGGAAGGGAGTGTGACTGTGGGATAGCAGGTATAGTAGGGAGAGATGGTGCCTATAGTAACAGTGGATAATAGTCTCTGGGAAGGGAGTGTGACTGTGGGATAGCAGGTATAGTAGGGAGAGATGGTGTCTATAGTAACAGTGGATAATAGTCTCTGGGAAGGGAGTGTGACTGTGGGATAACAGGTATAGTAGGGAGAGATGGTGCCTATAGTAACAGTGGATAATAGTCTCTGGGAAGGGAGTGTGACTGTGGGATAGCAGGTATAGTAGGGAGAGATGGTGCCTATAGTAACAGTGGATAATAGTCTCTGGGAAGGGAGTGTGACTGTGGGATAGCAGGTATAGTAGGGAGAGATGGTGTCTATAGTAACAGTGGATAATAGTGTCTGGGAAGGGAGTAGCAGTAGGGATTATGTAATTTAGAAGGGAATCTGTCAGGGTTTATACTGTGGTGCAGATAAAAAATCAGCTGAAGAAATGAATATACTGTCATTTATTGAGGCTCATCAAATTGTTTTTGCCCTTCCACTGCAATGTGCTGCGCATGGCAAAACCCTGGAGTTAGAAGTCCTTTCCATCGAGGATGAGGAATAGTTAAGTCTGTTGGAAGCTCCTGGGATGGCACCTTTCAGGGAAGTCCAATAAATAGAAGGAGAAACACCAGTGAGAGCTGTTGATGGATTGTAACCTTTAGTGAAATTCTCACATAAGGAGAAGTGCGGAATGTTTAGAGCAGCTGTTAACATATTTAGCATTTTATAAAATGCTCCAAATCAGATGGTAAATATCACATGTGACAGAGAGGGGAGATCAGCTGGTCTGTTCTGTGAGCTGAGCATTATGAGAACGCGCTGGAGTTACCTTTTGTTCTTTTATGTCTTTAGCTGGGGTGGAGTCTGGGCAAGACAGACTTTGTGGAACCCCCATTATATATATATCTCTATATATATATATATATATATATATATATATATATATATAGATACAGCTATAATAGATATATACTTTAGTCTCACAGCAGCCACTGGGTCTGCTGTCCGGGTTGTTACACACCTGGGTACGACCATGCCATTTTCTAGCCATACGTTTTCATGTAGTAGAATTACTCCTAATGGCATTATATCTGGGCCTGAAAATTCTGTCTTTCCCGCAATTTAAAATTCATCTCTGCTAATTCCATAGGTGACTAATCAGCCCCCTGCCGCCACTCTACACTCACATATATATCAGCTTCTAAAGTGCCACGCTTGTGGTCTTATTGCTCCGAGATCCATTTTTCCATAAAGGGAAAAAGAAAAAGAGAAACTGAAATATGAAGGTTTGAATCTGTGGCTCTATTTTTGACTCGGATGATTTTCTCTGGTGTAGGGAGGCTGTGATATTTATATGTTCATGTATTCTGTCTTTAGCCCTTCACTTACATTTGAACCATTAATGCAGCAGTAAAACAGACAGGGAAAATAGTAAAGGCCAAATGGAATCTTCCTCGGGATTTTGTCCTAACGAGGGTGGCGTTTTTCTGTGGTGTAACTGGCACCCCAAGACTTGTGCCGTGGCTTATGGATTAATTTAGCACAGAAGGAGCTGGGGCCAGGAAAGAGCTACATTTAAAATGCAATTAAAGCATCAAAAATATCCTCAGAAATAGGTTGGGGTGGGCAGAGCAGGGGGCATAACAGGGCATGGCCAGGAGCAGCTGTAATATAAAGCCTTGATGGTTGGCATCTCTGCCCCATTTGGCATCAAAATGATACATGGGCCTTTAGGAATATATTTATGTGCAGGTCGGATAAAATCCGACCCGCACCCGACCCTAACCCGCTCTCCCTCAGCCCGCGCCCGACTTCCGCGTTCCTTTTATAGACCCGCGCCCAATATAAAATTCAACATGGCTCATCCTTTTTCTGTTCCAGTCTATGGTAGTGGTCCCCCCCATGGCAATGATTGGGAGGTCCAACTCATTCAATAGAAAGAGTGCTGCTCTGCCTGGAGTGAGAGCACCTGTAATCTCTTTAAAGCTTTAGAGAATTATCACAGCATTTAAGGCAGACATGGAATTTTTAACTCAGCATGATAATATTATTGATTTTAAGGAACTTGAGACATCTCTTTGAAGAGCAAACTGCATGGGATTTCCGGACTTTGGTTGAATATGTCCACGTGAAGCGGTTGAGAGCCCACTTAAGACTAACGCTGTTTTGTGAGGATAATGTATTTCTATACACCATGGGAAAGCATCCTCAATAAGTGCTTCACTGATCTAATCTTAGAGATTATGATGGAAATCCTGGAAGGATCACCTGAACTTGTTGCAGAGCTCAAAAAAGCAGAATCAAGTATTAAGAATGAAGGAAATGAAGATTATGGAAGAACAGAATAGGAAGGGACAGTGTCTTCAGTATTGTGCCCCCAATTTAAAAGGAGAACATCAAAACAGTTAAAAACTTGGGACGGCTGTAATGCATATTTCAAGATTAAATAGAGATCCCATGTTGAGGATACAACAGAGGATCTCTAATTTGGTAGAGGGAGTTTATCAGCTCAGGTTATAGACTTAATTCTTCTAAAACTAGCCTAAACCAGGTACCCTTAAAATTCTCTCCAAGGTCCACAAAATCCGATTGTCTTTGTACCAGGATGCCCAGGTAGAGCTCTGGGTGGTAGTGAAGGATGTACAGAGCTCCTACACCTCCATCCCATATGTTGGGCTATGGAAGCCGTCTGCATCTGTCTGGATGGTTCCAAAAATGCAGTTTGCAGTGGTTTTTTGCAATTGGTTTAGTTGATTTTTCTTTAGGATGTCTTTTAATAGCAACTGGGAGGGACAGAAATGGGGTCAAACATGGCCCCATCCTATGCAAGCTCATTCTCAACAAAACAGTTGGGTTCACTGTTGGTAAAAGCAGTTGTAGGTCTGGGAAATCAACAAAACCAACATTTTCACCCTCAAAAAAATGGCCACCTTCAGGTACCCCACTTGTAGAAAATCTATAGATGTCCATTATTTATATTGACTGTGTTTGGTGGAGCCTTGTGTCTATTACAGTTGTGTAATTTTTACTTTGGGGTACCAAAAGTTAGGCACCCCCAAGTGATCGCATTTACTTACCTGACACCCCCATCCGGTGCACCTATCAGGACAGTGTTGGACTGGCATACCAGGGGCCCACCAGAAAACCTTAGGTTGAGGGCCCACTTTCCAAACTTTTATACCTCCTTTCCTCACTCAACTTGTTTATTCTCCTAGTCTCTTTTCTCTACATACTGTTCTCTATTCTTCCATTATTAAGCCTCTTTATTTCCATAAAGAAATAGAGAATGACCATGAAATAGGTCAAAAGATTAGAAGCAGGAGGGCCCACTGACACCTTGGCCCACCGGGAGTTTTCCTGGTATCCCGGTGGGCGAGTCCGACACTGTATCAGGAGAAAACTGCACCAGCCCAAGGTTATTCCGGTGAGCACCACAAATCGATCATCATCACGTTTCGCTCTACTGAGCATGCGCAGTGCTCTCCCAGTCCTGCCCCTATTATGATGTCATCGCAGGGCAGATCTATAAATAGAGGGGAGGAGATGACTGTGGGGGGGGTTCGGGTCGGGTCAAGGGCGGGTTTAGCACTACTGAAAACTAGTGATGGGCGCGAATTTGCTGCGAATTTCCACATTTAGTCACTGGCGAATAAATGAAGTCGGCGTAAAAAAAAAACGCTTTTTTTTACGCTTTTCGCTAATTTTTCGCCCATTTCACTGGAAATTTGCGAATTCCGTGACGGGAACGGGACAAATTGGCCCATCGCTACTGAAAACCACTGTGTGGGTTTTCAGTAAGCTCTTTGGATGTTTTTCCTGGATGTCCCAATACCTGCCCCAGTATTTGCAGCAATCAGAGCTTTGCAGTAAAGTAATCAATACTAACTGCTGTGCTTGCTCAGAGCTACTGAACTGGCAAAAAGCTGGTTTTTGCAAGTTTACTTAACCTTAGAGGTTTAGGACTTTGCATAACTGTATTATTGATATGGTTTGGAGATGCCATGTTGCTTCTTCCACTTCTTGGACTGTACTTATTTATATGCAGCCATGTACAATGACTAGTTGCCCACTAGGCGCTGCATGTGTAGAGGCTAGTGCTTCATGCCCCTCTGTTTCTGTTTGCAGTCCTGTTGCTAACAAGGAATCCGCGCCTGCCTTGGATTATCAGGGTCCTAAACGCAAGCTGTACAGTGCATTGCCTGGAAGGCATTTCATCGTGGTGAAATCCTATCAGCCCCAAGGTGAAGGAGAAATCCCCCTTCATAAAGGAGACCGGATAAGAGGTTAGTTTTTTTTTAGTCCTTCTGTTGAAAGGGCTACTTTACCTTTACTTTTCTTATTTTTGTATTTATATTTGTATTGATCTATGGTATTTCCCTCCCTTGCTTCTTTAAAGGGGTGGTTCACCTTTAAAAGGCACGTAAAGGCAAAAATATAAAATCCCATTTTTACTTTCTTTAATTAAAAAGAAACCTATCTCCAATATACTTTAATTAGAAAATGTTATAAGAAACCTGACGGTATGCAGTGAAATTCCCCCTTCATTTACTGCTGTGAATAGGAATTGTCAGACGGTCCCTAACTGCTCTGCAAGGAAACAATCATACTTGTGAACAGCAAGGGGAGCACCCGCTCAAGCAGCTTTATTTGTTTCCCTAAGCAGCCTAGATCATACTGAGCATGTGCACAGTCTTGGTCTTGCAAAGATGTATAACAAAGTTACAAGATGGTGACCCCCTGTGGCCAACTTTGAAAGCATAAATCATTTGTTTGATTAGGCTTGTGGTGCAGTAAATTCATGTTAAAGTTTATTATACAAAATACAGCATTTCTAGCCTTATTCTAGTTTAGACTTTACTTCCCCTTTAAAGTTAACTTTTAGTGTGCCATAGAATGGTTAATTCTAAGCAACTTTTCAATTTTTTTCTTTTTTTATAGTTTTTTTTATAGTTATTTTAAACTATTTGCCTTCTTTTGACTCTTTCCAACTTTCAAATTGGGGGTCACTGACCCCATCTAAAAAAAACAAATGCTCTGTAAGGCTACACATTTATTGTTATTGCTACCTTTTATTCTACTCAGGCCCCTCTCCTATTCATATTCCAGCCTCTCATTCAAATCAATGCATGGTTGCTAGGGGAATTTGGACACTAGAAACTACATTACGGAAATAGCAAACTGGAGAGCTGCTGAATAAAAAGCTAAATAACTAAAAAAACAGAAATAATAAAACATGACTACCAATTGCAAATTGTCTTACAATATCACTCTTTCTAAAAGTAACATTTAAAGGTGAACAACCCCTTTAAAGGAGCTACTGAATGTGCATTTACAGCCTTGCCCGAATTTCATTGACCTAGGCTGATTGGCCACTGCCTACTTTATCCCAAGCTATTACCCCCTTACATTAAGCCAAAAGGGGTGTGGTGCAAAAGCCCAAGGGAGTGGCCTAATTCCAGGGGGCATGGCTAACCAAAGCAGCTGATAATGGAACAGTGTTGTTAGTAGAGACATCTCCCCTGTAGTTTGTACAGAGCCCTGTTATAACACTATACAGGTATGGGATCGGTTATCTGGAAACCCGTTTTCCAGAAAGTTCTGAATAATAGGGAGGCTGTCTCCCATAGAAAATTTATCAAAATAATCCAAATTTCTAAAGCTGATTTCCTTTTTCTGTGTAATAATAAAACAGTCACTTGTACTTGATCCCAACTAAGATATAATTAATCCTTATTGGAAGCAAAACCAGCCTATTGGGTTTATTTCATGTTTACATGATTTTCTAGTAGATATGAAGATCTGTTATCCAGAGAACCTCAGGTCCCAAGCATTCTGGATAACAGGCCCCATACCTGTACCAGTGCACAGATCCCTATGACTCTATGGAAAAGTGGCCCTTTAGAAAGGAACCAGCGGAAAGTCCATTTCTTTCCTTTTGATTTAAAACAGCCGGCTCGTTCTTCATGTTTCCCGTAAACCAAAGACGAATAAATCCTTGTATCCATTAGAATTAGAGAAACATTTAATCCTTAGATCTCTTCTAGATTAAAGCCTAATTCTTCTGTCTATAGATGAACAGGGAAATAATGGGACTGGGAACCCCTTGAGTTCCAGAAGGTTTTGGTAAAAAATCCTTGTTATAATAACCTGGGGGATAATGCTTTTTTAGTTGTTTTTCTTGTGATGGGTATAAATTGAAAGTCTTTGTTGGGACCGACTGGTAATGTAAAGAAGGACTTTCCCCCTATGGTCTATGGTCAACCACCTGCTCTACTGTTGCCATTTCCCCTACTGTATCCACTATACCCTCCCTATGTGTAGTGCCCATTTGCACCTTGTTGAACCCAGGCCGAGTGTTCCCAGGCAGCCCTCTGTTCCATAGTTTCTACTGAGCCAATCTGGATTGGGCGCCATGTGTTTTAATAAGAGGTTTGGAGAGGAAACCGGGAATACGGAGATCTCTGATGGTGAGCAGATGGCATTGGCAGATTATTGCCTGATTAATGAAATGAAGTGTGTTGTTTGAGTCGCAGCCCATCCGTCACGTTCTAAATATCAAGACCGCTAAAGCCTGACCCTTATTGGACATGGTGGATTTTGGGTTCCCCCAGAGGAACACAACAACACATTTAATGCCTTCATGCCAAATTGCTTGATGTCACTCAGTATGCCGCTAGCATCAATGCACCGGGGTATTTAACGAGCAATGGAGAGAGCCAGAAATATACATCCAAGATGTTGCAGAACATACAAATAAACCATTTTATATATATATATATATATATATATATATATATATATATATATATATATATATATATATATATATATATATATATACACACACACACACACAGGTATGGGATCTGTTATCCGAAACCCATTATCTGAATTATGGAAAGGTCATCTCCTATAGACTCCATTATAATCAAATAATCCAAATTTTTAAAAATAATTCCCTTTTTCTCTGTAAAATTAAAACAGTTGTTTGTACTTGATCCCAACTAAGATATAATTAATCCTTATTGGAAGCAAACCAAGTCTATTGGGTTTATTTAATGTTTACATGATTTTCTAGTAGACTTAAGGCATGAAGATCCAAATTATGGAAAGATCCATTATCTGGAAAACCCCAGGTCCCGAGCATTCTGGATAACCTGTATTTTTTTAATGTTATTTGAGATGTTTATTTTTTTTAATCTGCAACCTCAACATATTTTTTCCCAGCCATGCTGTTTGACAATTGGCAAATCAAAGCATTGACTTATGCAATGATCTCCTTATTAGACCAGGGGGAATGAGTGAGTATATATATCTCACCGCAGGAGTGTGTTGTTCACAGCAGGGAAAAGTCTAGAAACTCTAGATGTGCTCTCCATCTAAAATTACATGTCCTCAGTTGAAACACTCTTTGTTGAGTTCCAAATTGGCTCCAGAACCCTATGACCGCACATAATGTTCAACGCTAAGCGCTGGCTGGAGTTGTGTAAATGCCATTACCTTTGGAAACTACAGGCTACAATGATATTCCTGAGAATTCCTTTTTTTCTACTGTATGGCAAAAATTAGGGTAAGGATCTTTTCTTTTTTAGCACAATAATGCACAAAGCCTGGTCCATTGAGAATGGGTTTACTGAGATGGGACTGCACAGGCCATGAGCTCAACCCACTGGAACCCCTGTTGGATAAATTAGAACCCTAACTGTGAGCCAGACCTGATCCCCAACGTCAGTGCCTGACCTCACTGATGATGTTCTTGTTGCTGAATGGAAGCAACTCCCAGCAACAATGTTTCAACATCTAGTGGGAACGTTCCCAGAAGAGTAGGGACTGGTTGGCAGACAGGTGTCCCCTATTTTTTGACATATACTGTAGCTCTGTGAATTCCACCCATAAGAACAACATCAGTGTAAGAGTGTAGCCTTCTAAATGTGCACATAGAGGCTTGGCCTTGCTTTGGGGTTTGATGTTAATCTAATGGAATGAAATTTTCTTGGTTCCTGACACACAGCACTATAATCCCTTCTGATCCTCTGATTACCATGCATGGAACTGTAGCCGTGGGGCTAGTGCAAGGGATGCAACCCCTATCATGAGTCTGATAAACAGAAATATCTTATGTAGGACAACAGTGCCAGGGTTACTGTCAGGGAATAGCTTGCCAGTCTTCTGCATTAGCCACTATGTAGGAAGTCAGGACAATTTACCCATGATTTTCTCCTATGAAATCCCCAAGAATGGCTACATTGTGATCAATGATCATCACTTGTCAGACTATTCTCTGCCTTGTTGTTAGGATAAGTCACACCATAGCAAATAGACAACTAGAGAGCTCCATAACACAAAATTAAATCATTCAAAAACCACCAAAAAATAACAAAATAAAGACCAACTGCACATTCTCTCAATGGTGTAGGCCCCTTATTATAGTCGATCATTGGCCCAGGGGTCAAGACCAACTGCAGTGTATACTGATATGCAGATGACCCCTTCTTCTTGGGAACTGTCCACTTGTCAATTAGAGAGGTGGGATCTTGAAGCTCAGTAGGCTCCTCTGCTAACGGATATATATAATTTATGTAATTATGCAACTCTTTATTTTGTCTCCATTTACATTCTTGTCTTTTTTTTCCAGTTCTGAGCATTGGCGAAGGAGGATTCTGGGAAGGAAATGCCCGGGGGCATGTGGGATGGTTTCCCGCAGAATGTGTGGAAGAGATTCAGCCCAAGCCAAGTGATGGACGATCGGGTAAGAGACTGTCTTATACAGGGGTGGCCGTTAGATTTATAGGTGGGTCCAGGTTCTTTACGGAAGCCGAGGTCCCAGCATCCCACCATCAGCCACAATGTTGCCCCTTGCACAGTACAGTATGAGAGTAAAGGTGGCCATACACGGGCCGATAAAAGCTGCCGACAGACCGAGTTGGCAGCTTATTGGCCGGTGTATGGGGTCCCCCCGACGGGCTTCCCCGATCGAGATCTGGCCAAAAGTCGGCAAGATCTCGATCGGATGGGACAAAAATCCTGTCAGATCACGGCCGCATCTGTTCGTTGATGCGGTCCCGCGATCCGACCGCCCGTTCCCATTCGTTAGGATCCGATCGTTAGGCCCTAGGGCCCACGATCGGATCAGCCCGATATTGCCCACCTCAAGGTGGGCATATGGGAGAGAGATCTCCGTGTATGGCCACCTTTAGAGAATAGCTGATTAGTACCTCTGAACATTCCTTTGTATATCTGTCGATATATATGGGTGGGAGCTGCCATATTTATTGGGTTCATGTTAAAAAGAAGAATGATTTCAAGGCACTTACTAGATTTTTGGAAACTGCTGTGTCCTCCTTTAAATTGTAAGCTCTTGTGAGCAGAGTTTTGGTTTAATGATGACTTAATCTAACTACTATGTCTGTATTTAATGAATCAGTATATTATTTGATGCCCACATGGTATGTATATGTATTGACTTTTGTTTAACACTGATGCAGTTTACCATAAGTTGGGGACTTTCTGCATAGCTATATCTAATGATCACCAAGAACTTGGGTGAAAAGTGGGGAGTGGTTTGTCAGGGTGAAAAAAAGAGTGGGCTTGCCTATCTTTTTGGAGTGCAGTCCAGGGAGTCCTTAGATCAGGGATCCCCAACCTTTTGAACCTGTGAGCAACATTCAGAAGAAAAAGGAGTTAGGGAGCAACACAAGCATGAAAAATGTTCTTGGGGTGCAAATAAGTGCTGTGATTGGCCATTTAGTAGTCCCTATGTGGATTGTCAACCTACATTGAGGCTCTGTTTGGCAGTACATCTGGTTTTTATACAACTAAAACTTGTCTCCAAGCCTTGGAATTCAAAAATAAGCTCCTGCTTTGAGGCCACTGGGAGCAACATCCAAGAGGTTGGAGAGCAACTTGTTGTTCACTGGTTGGGGATCACTGCCTTAGATAAACCCTGCCCAAATTGGGACCTGGACTAGGTGAGATCAGCCTTGTTTTTTGGTAGGAATTACAGGCGTGCGTTAGTGAGACTTCAAGTAGGTTTCCCTACCACCCTTGCAACTTGGATGACGCCATTTCTGATGGGGTCATGTCCAACACACAATGACATCCGTTCTGGTTTAATGAGGGTTGGGTTGGAGCTACATAATTTTGGTGGGTCCAGGAGCAGGCGGAACAAGACGATTCTTGCACCGATATGCAGTCAGCCACCTCCAGACCTCCATCTACGGTTGTGTATATACCCCCAAGACCAGTCGCTTGTTGGATGTGGAAAGACATGGCTGGTAGCTAGTACCAGGTATAATGCCCATGCAGCTCAGCCCTGTAGCAAATTCAAGACCACCAATGTGCAAGTTATTAGAAAAAAATATTAGAAACCTTTCTCAAATCTGCCCTAAGCAGAAGAACATCAGAGCAGCCTCTTTCTTTCTCCTGACAACTTCAGTGGTTAGAAACTGACCAGCAGATGGCGCATTTGTAAAATAATTCAATTATGTTAACAGTACATTGCAAAAGTGCATAGAATATCACTTTCATCAGTTTTACATTCACTTGTTTTTAAGGTTTACTTATCCTTTAACAAGATGAATGTGAGTGCTCTGACATTTCTTAAACAGCACTTCATAGATGGGATTTGGAGGCTTCTGATGTCGGAGCTGAAGTGCCGGGCTGATTAGAAGAGGAAGGGTATGGTGAGAGCACCTGACCTGACATATAGATCCTCAGCTGGAAATTAGACACACACCACTTATTGCCTTTGCTTTTCATTTAAATAGATACTATCGGAACCTCCTGTTTTTATATGAAGTCCTTAAATCTTTTGAACAGTTTACATTCTGGTGGATTAAAAGGGCTCTGTTAATAAACCTCTGGTGGTAAGTGCAAGAGCCCTAAGGGAAGCAGAATTACATCCCATTGGGCCCATCTACTGAGCTCTCTGTTTTGGCTCTTTCCTTTGTAAATTAGGTCCCACAAGTCAAACATGCTAATAGTCTTGTAAGGCTGCTGTCCTCAGATGGATCAAATCCCAGCCAAGTGGGCCCAACAGTGTTTTTTCTCTATAGCATATGACTTCAACTGCATCAGAAGTCAGTCTCTAAAGCAGGGATCCCCAATTTTTTAACCCATGAGCAACATTCAGAAGTAAAAGGAGTTAGAGAGCAACACACGTATGAACATTTTTCATGGAGTGTCAAATAAGGGCTGTGATTGGTCATTTGGTAGCCTTTATGAGGATTGTCAACCTACATTGAGGCTCTATTTGGCTGGTTTTTATACAACCAAAACTTGTCTCCAAAAATTCATAAATAAGCTCCTGCTTTGAGGCCACTGGGAGCATCATCCAAGGGGTTGGAGAGCAACATGTTACTCACGAGCTACTGGTTGGGGATCACTGCTCTAAAGAATACTATTTTGGTGCCTCCCACTTGGTACAGTGGTCAATTGCAGGCGTAAAGCTATGAAATAACATGAATAGAAGGATCATTTGGACCACATGGAGGAAGCATTGCTATTTGTCTGTCCTCATCAGTGGTTGTCGAATATATTCCCACAAATACGTATTCACCCCATATCTATGGTTCTTTGACCATTCTGCCCAATTCTGACCTTTAAGCTGAATCCCCCAGCCACTGCTCCAAGCCCATATAAGTTTGGGAACCACTGATCTACTGATCGATCGGGTCATTGGCAGGTTAGCCCACTTATGGTCAAATTTAATATAACTATCCACGTATAACTTTATGCTAATTTAAACGTGAATTTCCCAGTTAACCAATTATAAAACCAATGTACAACATGAAAAAATATTGGCCAATCTCACGCATGGGCAAACAGAATTGATATGTTGACGTGACGTTGAGCTCTACCCATGGCAAAGCATGAATAAGAGAGTGGTAAAGCGTTCCATTAATTAAAAATCAGGCTCCGCGGGGCGAAAGCTTGTAATGAAATCACGTTATGGAAAACCATTTGGAAGGAATTGTGTTCTGATCATTGTTTCAGCTCGTAATTAATTCAGTTTCATCTCTCCGAATAAGTCCATCACCCAGAGAAATCCTTCTAGAGTTGATTGGACCTAAAAACATTGGGGAGGGGGTATCCTATCCCTCTTTCTGTAGCAGATGCTCTCAATTTAGGCATGATTATAGTCTCGCCAACATCTCCATAAAAGTAGAAGTAATTTAGGGCCAGGCATAGTCAGCAGAACAGTATAAAGCTGGCCATCCACTAATGGAGCCACTGGTATCTGTGTTGCCATTTTTGCTCAGTTTTGCTATGGGGCTATGCCAGTCTGGGGCCTTGAACTCAAGGGCTCTCCTCCTCGCATTCGCCCTCCACCCACTCTGCCTCCCTCCCTATTATGTCTAATAATATAGGCAGGGTATGAGCTTGGGGTCCGAGGGCTCCAGGCAGAGGAGTTGGGTCCAGGTAGGAAGTGAGCTTGAGAGGGGGTGGGAAACAAGCTTGGAGTCGTTGAAATGGGACCCATGAAGTCAGTGGCCACCTGGTTTTTTTCTGGTGTCTTTCCGGCCCAGTCCAACTGGCTCCAGTGATCGATCATAAAGTTGATCAGTTGGGTCATGCCATGTGGCAATCACCCAACTGGATTTTCAAAGCTGCCCAATTCATATTTGAATGGTTTTCAGCCAGATATCAGTGGAGCAGGTCAATCATCAAGCACCATACTGAGGCTGATAAGCTGCCAACTCACTCTGGAGGGAACTACTATTGGCCCCTCTATGGGCACCTTAAGACCCCCCTATATACTGGGGGGCTTTTCCAGGCTCTATCCTGTAACCGTACTATAGAGGAGCCATAATCAAATAAATCAAGGGTTCCCAACCGCTGGGCTGCGGACAGTCCTGAACTGGGCCGCCGAGCCTAGCCAGGAATTAACGTGGCTCACCGAATTGGACAATGGTGCGCCCAAATTGGTTGCCACTGGCCCCCCGACCCCCCCCAGTCCTTGCAAAACATTTTGCTGAAATAAATGATTTAGATGGCGGTACAGCCCTTGGGTATTACTTTATTACATTATCTGGTTGACCTGTGAAGACACTGGCATTTACCCATATCTGGATCTGTTAGTATGTGGGTAGATGCAGAGCAAATGATGCCAATGTCAGTCCTCATTGAACCCTCCGGACTGGGTGAGATTTGGTGTCTGTAACACACAGAATGGGTTAATTTGATGATAATCAGCGCAGAGACTGAATGTGACAGTTTTTATATCCCTGTCACTACACTGCCATCTGCCTCCCAACTCCATGAAATGTCACTGGCACTGGAGCACGCCAGCCTACTGAATGATAGAACTGCTCCTGGGCACACGTCTCAAAACCAGGATGCCCGTTACACTTTCTTATAAGTATTTTGGCAGAACTTGATTATTCCCCAGAACCTAGGTGTGTAATTGCAGCGTCCATGGATGATATTATTGCAATACTACGGGGCATTTAGGGTATGTTTTAGGTGATTTCTTAGTGTTAAAGCAATGAGAAAATAATTGAATGCCTTGAACCTACTGTAGAGGGGGGCTGTTTATTTTCTTTGGTACTTTCTTTCTGGCTTAAAGGAATACTGATACATTCCTGCGGGTTTTCATAGGAACGTTTCAGTGTTCCTTTAAAGGAGAACTAAACCCTAAAAATGCCATATTTTATATAGTGAATTTATTGCACGAGGCTAAAGATTCAGCTTGTCAATAGCAGCAATGATCCAGGACTTCAAACTTGTCACAGGGGGTCACCATCTTGGAAAGTGTCTGTGACACTCACATGCTCAGTGGGCTCTGATTGGCTGTTGAGAAGCTAAGCTTAGGGCTCGTCACTAATTATCCAGCAGAAAATGAGCTTCCCTGGCTGTAATATAAGCTGATGCTACAGGTTTGCTGATTATTAAATTCTGATGCTAATTGCACTGGTTTCTGTGCTGCCATGTAGTAATTATCTGTATTAATTACTAATCAGCCTTATATTGTGACATTTCTATTCTATGTGTACTGTATATTGTGAGTGGGTCCCTAAGCTCAGTAAGTGACAGCAGCACAGAGCATGTGCAGTGAATCAGCAGAAAAGAAGATGGGGAGCTACTGGGGCATCTTTGGAGACACGGAGCTTTACTGCTAAAGGGCTGTGGTTGCCTTGGGCTGGTACATAATATACAACATTTCTAGCTACTTCTTTTGTTAGGCTTTAGTTCTTCTTTAAGTCAGAAAAAGAGTTTCTACAAAAGCAAAAGTCTCCCAAAGCCACCCCACAGCCCAACCTTCAGGAAGGTGACAGCCGAGGGAGTCACTCTGTTTTCCTTTGTTATTCTGGGCTGGTTTGCCAAATCCTTCCACGGCTAATTACAAGTGAAAACAGTAGTCCAGCCTATGGGAGGATGGCACGACCTTTAGCCCAGAGTGATGGACACAACTGCATGGAATCCTTTTTGCCCTGTCAGAGTGCCACTCGGGTAAGTCCCGATCAGCTTGGGGTGGCTTTGGATCACTTTTGGTTAGCTAGATTTGAATGCCACAACTCTCTAGTAATACCAACGTGTTCCTATGGATTTTCACAGGAACGTGACAGTGTCCCCTTTAAGTGCCGGCGGTAACAGCATCCAGCATTGGCCGTTCCCAATTTTTACCATGCCCTTTGAAGTCACAACCATATTAACACTCCAGCATTAATCCCGCGCAGGGTCCTATATTTATATATTTGCCACACGCGTATATGCTGAATATGGGGCATCAGGACATATCTCTCATATACTGTAAGCCCCAATCCATTTCATCCCTCATTTACTTTTGCACTTGTTAAAGACTAGTAAAATGATTTTCAGAATTCCGTGCGTGTCTGGGTGCTCTGCAAAAGGACTTCTGCTGTTTGCCCACTAGATGACGCTGTTTAAATGAAAAACAAAATCCTTTACATCCGTGAGAGTGAGGAAGACCGCAATTTATTAATACTTTTGTCTCTGTTTCATAGAGAAACCTCCTATTACCCCTCTCTCCAGTGAAGAATGTTTTTTTTTTTCCTGTACTCCCCAGTGCTATAATGTGACATAGATTTTGGGTGGTTACAGACTGATATAAACCCGGTGCTGTAACGTCTATTTAACAAGCTGGCCAGGCTCTCGTTCAGTCATTATGTGACATCCCCAGTTTCAGAAGCTTGGGGTGCAAGCCTGGGTCACTTTGCATTCTCCCCTCCGGAGGAAAAGATGGTGGGGCCAGGCTGAAGAAGAGCTTACAGCTACCATAAGAACGGATATGGGGTGGAATATCTTGATTTTTTGGGTGATCCCAGAGCAGGCCATGTTTATTTTAAAGAAGGCTTTGCACTGGGTCAACATCATGTTCTTTTAATTTTCACTAAGTCAATTGACTTGGATTTACTAGCGATTAGGGGCTCTGTATAAACAACCCCCTCCCTTCATGCCTATGCTACATTTAGAATGAAATTGAAGCATTAAAAACACCCAAAGATCCTCCGAAACTGCCAGGGGTGGGCAGAGCAGGGGACAGTTAGAGGCATAAAAGGGCATGGCCAGGAAAAATATAAAGCATTGATGGTTGGCATCTCTGTCCAATTTGGAATCATAATGATGACATGGGCCTTTAGAAATATGAATTCATTGAATTTGTAAGTTAAAGGGGTTGTTCATTTTTAAATTAACTGTTAGTATGACGTAGGGAGTGATATTCTGAGACAATTTGCAATTGGCTTTAATTTTTCATTATTTGTAGTTTTTTTTAGCTTTTTCTTCAGCAGCTCTCCAGTTTTGCAATTTCAGCAGTCTGGTTACTAGGGTCTAAAATACACTGGCAACCATGCGCTGATTTGAATAGGAGACTGGAATATGAATAGGAGAGGACTGAATAGAAAGAGGAGTGAATAAAAAGTAGTTTTTTTTTTAGATGGGGTCATTTGAAAACCAGAAAGAATCAGAAGAAAAAAAACGATTAAAAAAAATAATGAAGACCAATGGAAAAGTTGCTCAGAATTGGTCAGTTTCTAGTTCCCTTTTAACTTACAGATAGGGCGAGGTCGGTGTTGATCAAGGGGGTTTACTGCCCCTTTAATCTAAGCCTGCCTTGCTTTATGGCCAGATGAAGTGACATGCGGCAGTGTTATTACTAGTGATCAGTGCCGTGCTGCTTTCTCCGAGGGATCTTACAAATAATGACCCCGCCCGGTGCTACCCATAAAGCCTCACTGATTGCTCCAGACAGCAGGACACTCGGAGTTGGCACATGTTGATAGACTGTGTTTTGTCCATCTGTGCCCATTCTATTCCTCCTTCTATAAAATGCCAACACCACTCACTACGTAATCTGCCGACCTACTGCTCTCAGCCTGTCTCACTGCCACCCACCCGAGGCTAGCGACGTCTCCCAAGTGCCGGCCTATCTTTAGAATATCACTGGCAAGCCTCATTTGCAGGATTCCTCCTTCTGCATGGATTGGCAGGGCTTCCTCCTGATTTGAGTGCAGTCAGGGCACATTTGGGCCAATATATACCTCCCAACTGTCCCGTTTTTTTGTGGGACAGTCCCGATTTTGACAGCTCAACCCGCAGTTCCGGATTGTTTCTGAAAAGTCCCGACTTTCTCTTTAGTCTCCTGCACTGAGCAGCCAGAAAAAGATACAAAGTTCCTAAAACTTGATTGGCTTTTGGCAGAGAGCCCAGAATACGTGGCAGGTGCACTTAGGTACTTTTGTAACAATTTAAGATCAGCAAAGAAACCATTGTAACCATTTAAAATAAGCAGGTCTCTTGGGGAATCTGGGACTTGAAGCTTAAAGGATAAGTAAACCTTTAGAATAAGTGAATGTAAAATTCATGAGGGTGCTATTCTAAGAACTTCTGCAATTTACATTTATTTATTTTCTTTTTTTCCCAAGAAATTAAGGGAAATATGTACTGTTAATATGAATGAATTTTGTTACAACAGCGCCACCTGCTGGTCATTTTCTGACCACCAAGTAGTCAAGGAAGTTGTCAGGAGAAAGAAAGAGGCTGCTCTGATGTTCTTCTGCTTAGGAAAATAATTAGAAACCTTTTTCAAATCTTTCCTAAGCAGAAGAACATCAGAGCAGCCTCTTTCTTTCTCCTGACAACTTCCTTGACTACTTGGTGGTCAGACTGGTGGGAAAATGACCAGCAGGTGGCGCTGTTGTAACACAATTCATTCATATTAACAGTACATGTATCCCTTAATATCTTGGCAAAAAAAGAAAATTAATAATGAATGCCAATTGCAAATGTTCTTAGAATAGCACCCTCGTCAATTTTAAATTCACTTATTTTAAAGGTTCTGTTTTCCAGAAAGCTCCAAATTACGGAAAGGCTGTCTCCCGTAGACTCCATTATAATTAAATAATCTAAATTTTTCAAAATGATTTCCTTTTTCTGTGTAGTAATAAAACAGTCGCTTGTACTTGATCCCAACTAAGATATAATTAATCCTTATTGGAAGCAAAACCAGCCTATTGGGTTTATTTCATGTTTACATGATTTTCTATTAGACTTAAAAGATGAAGATCTAAATTACAGAAAGATCTGTTATCCGAAAAACCCCAGGTCCAGAGCATTCTGTATAGCAGGTCCCATACCGGTAGGCGGTATAACAGGTCCCATACCGGTCTAAATGACACGAATAGTCAGTTAGGGGACCCTCCAGCCTGTAGTAGTGACATCATAGTGACATGCTTGTGGGTGGGGGTTATGGTCACTTATTATAAATCCAAAGATTTTTATGTAGCAGTTTATTTATTGTTGCTATGATAACGCTGATCAGCTAATGGAAACCATGCAAACAGCTTCTTGCCGCACTAACGTTTCTCTCTGAGTAGTTCTTTGGGCACAGTCTTTGGACCCCCAGTCTGAAGGCCAGTTAGGGGGAGATTTGGGGTGAGTGTTTATTTGTGCCCTGGGTACCCCTGGAACTATAGCAGGGTGACTGTTACCCCAATGTTTCTATATATATCTGTAACCTTGTTATGAGCTAAGGGGGCCCAGCCTGAAGGTCAATTAGGGGGAGATTTGGGGTGAGTGCGTATTTGTACCCTGGGTACCCCTGGAACTATAGCAGGGTGACTGTTACCCCAATGTTTCTATATATCTGTAACCTTGTTATGAGTTAAGGGGGCCCAGTCTGAAGGTCAATTAGGGGGAGATTTGGGGTGAGTGTTTGTACCCTGGGTACCCCTGGAACTATAGCAGGGTGACTGTTATCCCAATGTTTCTATATATCTGTACAGGGGTGATCCTGGTAATTTTGCCTCCTGAGGTGGTCTTCCTTTTGCTGCCCCCACCCCTCTCCACGGTACTCACCTCTTCAGTGCCCGAGGGGGTCGGGGGCGGTCCACGTTGCACCGGAGGGGTCGGGGGTGGTCTACATCGCTAGTGCAGAGAACGCAATTGCGCTCTCTGCACTAGAAGAGCCAAATTTCCGGGTTGAAAAGCAGAAATTTGGCTCTTAGTTACCAAGAGAGCCATTTTTGCTGCCCCTGGCAAACTGGGCCTCAACTTGCCTCATTGGTGGAGCCCCCTGTATCTGTAACCTTATGAGCTAAGGGGGCCCAGTCTGAAGGTCATTTAGGGGGAGATTTGGGGTGAGTGCTTATTTGTACCCTGGGTACCCCTGGAACTATAGCAGCTTGACTGTTACCCCAATGTTTCTATATACCTTAACCTTGTTATGGTTTTTATTCACAAAGACAGAAAGGCCCAGAGAAATAGATGGAGATGACTTGAGGTGGAATAATATAGTAGGGAATGCAGGATTAGTCAGGGACCTTGGGAAAGAGAGAAGATATATGGGGGGGCGGGTTCATGTTGGAAATCCTGTTTACAATAAATTCCTGCCTTTAATACCAGGTGCATGAATAGGCGCAGATGTGGGGGCCGCTTTCTGCAGAGGCATCTGTACAATTCACCTGCAGTCTGATGATTTCATTTGTGCTGCAGGTTCATTTAGTCGCCCGTCTCCTCTGCAGCCGATAAGCTGCTTTATTCTATAGGCCAGATCTCCTACTTATCAGAGGGGCTTTGGCTATTCTCCGGTTTTGTGGACTTTCCTGCAGAATATTTGCCTGTATGACATTGTCTTTATACTTTATTCATTTGTGTTACATCTGCGCATAACATAACCTAACAACTGATTATTATTTGAGGTTGTCATTCTATGGTTCCTTCTTCTATAAATTACACCTTATAAATGGCTTTACAGTTTGTTACAGTTTGTAAATGTAATTGCTGTTGGAAGCAGTATCTGCCTGGCTGTTCATATTATTTGCACTGCTGGTTCTGACTCCTGAAACAACACAGGAAAAGCTGACTAATTAACAGACCTGACTTCAGGTCAGAACCAGAGTATGGGGAAATAGCTGGGAGGATACTGTCCATGGCAGACATTGAGGAGCCTGGGGAAACAAGCTGACCAGATATAGTTTAATTGAAAGAAGGGATGCACCCTATCCATCATTTTTGGATTTTCCCAGGTTCAGACTGGCCTGCCAGTGTACCAGAGGTTTTCCAGGTGGCCCCCAGCCAAAGAAAAGTTCCATCAGCCCTTTCTTAGTACAGGTACAGGACCTGTTTTTCAGAATGCTCAGGACCTGGGGTTTCCCGGATAAGGGATCTTTTAGTTATTTGGATCTTCATACCGTAAGTCTACTAGAAAATCATGTACATTAAATAAACCGGCTGGTTTTGCTTCCAATAAGGATTAATTATATCTTAGTTGGGATCAAGTACAAGCGACTGTTTTATTATTACACAGAAAAAGGAAGTCCATTTTAAAAATTTGGATTATTTGGATAAAATGGAGTCTTTGGAGAGACAGCCTTTTTCTTAATTCTGAGCTTTCTGTATAATGGATTTCCGGAGAACGGATCCCATACCTATACACTATAAGTCGATTACGTTTATCTTTGTCTACTCCTAATCACTGTCGAGAGTGGGGCCCTCAATGTCAGGTTCTCTGAATTTGGGACTTTGGAGCACAGAGCCCGTTGTCTTTTAAAGCCTCGGAATGATTTGTATGGATTCCCACTCCTCCGTTCTACAATGTCAGAGTATTTTTTTTCTTCTTCCCGTAAATAGTCGCCAGATGTCAAGGATGGATATTTGTTCAGGGTTGGGAACATAAATGTTTCCTAGTGACGAGTCTCCTCCTGAGTCTGACCATTTTGTAATTCTGTGTTGTCATGGGGATTTTTGTGCTGATGGTTTGATTGTAGCGTCTTGATCTGAATCACAGGCTCTCGGAATAGCCAGCGGGGGGTCTAGCTCAAGGGAGGGCCATGAGGGACATCTTTGTGTCTCTGGTTCCTCATGCCATCAAGTAATACCTAATGGTAATAGTATCAACTATGGGTCATATAATCTCTGGGTACCCTGCCTATTCCCTTTGGGTGCTCTTGATGTGGCACATTCCAAAAATGCATAAACAAATGTTAAGGGGGCGTTTGTCATTATGATGAAATAACCACAAAACATTTGAAGGACACAAGTTGGACATTAACTCCTTTGAAGGAACTGTTGGTCTTCCAAAAAGACTGAGCTTACCAAGTAGCGGGCAAGGATTGGCGTAACGTGACTTGATTGAGGAGGAGCATTGGCTACATTTTAAGATATCTGCAGCAACTACAAAGCCAAAGTCAGACACCCTTAACCAATGGCTGTCAGGGGTTGCTGGGAGTTCTAGTTAACCAACAGCTGGATGGTAGTGTTCTGGAAGTAGGCAGTATCCGCCACCCTGTGGTACAGTTGAAGGCATTATACACAATGATGGCAGTGCCAGCACCTCCTCAGCTGTGAGATTGCCTCTCCAGTCTGTGCATTTCTGACACTTGTACAGCGCTCCTGTGGTTTGCTTGTTATTTGGAATAATATGCTGTGCTATTTTAGTCCAGGAGGCATCATTTAACTGCGCTAAGCAGCTACATTCCAGAACAAAGTGTTACAGGGGTGTAGGGAGGGTTTATTCTCAGAGCGATGCAAGAAAAGCTTTCCCGGAGCCTTGGGAACGGATCAGCCCAGTACACTCCATTTGTGGAGTGAGAACTTAGGGGTGGTCCAGACAGTACAGGGGTAGGGGCACCTTAAACTGATATATACTATATATTCTATGGCATAGGGATGTTGTTGTTAAGCAAAAGCTAGAGGGCTTCATCAGGTTGGACATCACAGACATGTATTATGCCCTGACTAGAGGCTCATCTCATGCTGGGAGCAGGTGGACCAGAGCAAATGCCTCTCCCGATCCTCTGGAGTAGTGAGTCTTATAGACGCTTCCAGATGGATGACATAACAGATTGCATTTTGTTTGTTTTCCCATCTTCTCACTAATACATAGGTCCTCAATGGTGGGTATGGCCACCTGGGGGGAAAAGGCAGAAGATAAGTGGACAATTTAACAAATCTTTGGCTGCTGTAGACATTCCTTGAATGAGAATGAAATGACCTCCTTATCCACCAATCTAACCACTGAGCCAACGAGTCCACAGTATCCTTGGGATGAGGTTAGGGATCATGCAGGTCTCTTCCATCCACTACTTGATGCCCACAGGGCCTTATGAAAAGGGGCAGGTATTATGGCCAGTGGCAGACAGAACTCTGGTGGATAAAGTTGACCAACCTCCTTAATTTTCTATTAGACTGGTCCACATCTACCTGGATGTTTGGACAAAATAAGGTAGAGGCTAGCCTCCCAATTATTGACCACTGCTCCTCCAGGGAGGGTTTGTGTGCCAAACTGCTGGAAGGTGCCCATGGTGGCACTCAGAATCTCCAGGCCTTGACTTGGATGATGTGACTGAGAGCAAAGCACTGCAGCCTGTGAAGTGGACTGACAATATGTTTCGCTGATATACGTTGAATATTTATCAAAATCAGCTTGGGGAAGAAAAATAGACCAGGAGATAATTAGCATAAAATATGGTGCACCCACTTCCCCTCCCACGTGGCTTCTGTTGGTTCCTTTTTATTCTGAAAGCCAAAACCATGGAATCGTTTAGTGATTTATACTGGTTTGGCCCATCAGGGGGATTTTTTTTATCCCATGTTTATTCATGTTTATGTGTCTTATATGGTCAGCGATAAAATCGTGTCTCTCTTCCATGTACACCTGGACATCACCCTAATAAATTATAACTTACAGTAACTGACAATATCAGGGGTGTAATATCAGTCCCTACAATGGGGGGACCAAGAAGTATAGATGGCGCCCAAACTAAAGTGTTAAGACCCAATATCTTCCAATGTGGCCTTTGCTTTGCTGGCGTTGACCCCATGCTCTTAATTAAGATTTATCGACATTTATTGAATTAGAGTGGGATATTACACTTTGGGCGTATATGAATGATGTTACACACTGAGAGTTACACACTGAGAGTAACACTGGCGTAAATTAAATCCATTCCTCCTTAGTAGTTAAGGCAACATTATTTGCCACATATTTTCTAGGGAAATATCCAAGCCAGGTGCTACATGTGTTGGAAACCACAGGGGGATTTTTAAGCAGACGGAAGCGCAGAGAAAACATATGTGGACTGATAAGTGAGCGAATGAAGATACATCATAGAGAGAAGTACACAAAGAACACAGATGTTATCCTCTAATCCCTTTGTGCCTTCTATGTTCTGCTCAAGTATCCTCTGCAATGCGCCTTAGATATATGGGCTCAATCCTTCCTGCAACTGGAGCCTGATGAAGAACTCACTATGGTTTCATAGACACTGGGTGCCCCATATGTTGCTCCAGGGAAAGGCACCACGTCACCTACTTTAATCTACTAAAGAAGACCATGGAACCACTCAACTTATCCTTCTGTTTGTGTGTAAAAGTGTTATTGTCTGTAGATGTGCATGGTGAATAGCGATCAGCGAATTTATCTGCGGTGTATTTCCACCCTTCATCGCCGGCAAATAAATTTGTGAAATTGCTGCTAAAATTCGCAGATGACTATTCGCAAATGACAATTCCGCAGATGGCGACAAGTAAATGGACGCCCATTAACTTTAATGGGCATCAAATGTTGCTGGTGGCTGAATTGTCGATGGCGTCAATTTTTACACCCGCGAGTTGACGCCGGCGTCAACATTTGTGTTTCACGGCAAAGCAAAACGGGACAAATTCGGCCATCACTAATACTGAAGCTCCTGGGGGAATTGGGGACCTGCTCCACCAAAACGTAATTTTTTTTCTCGAACTCTTTCCTCTTTCAACACCATTTAGTTGCTATTATAGACCTATCTGTATAGATAGACAGTAAAGGGGCATATTTTATCAGCGTTTGCATGTATTCTCCTGCAATTGTGGGGTTTTTTCCTATTAACTTGTGCCTTTTTATGAAAACTTTCAAATTGTAAGCTCTTTTGGGCAGCGCCTTTTGAATCGGTTACTGGTCACTATGTATCTAATTCTCTATGTTCTTTGTAGGTGCTCTAAAACTATAACATAATATAATAATAATAATAATAATTCTTTTTTCTGTATATTTTCCAGTAAACAGAAGTTGCAACTGATTTCTAGAGAGTCTCTGTGGCGTTGTTAAAAGGGTTTTTCCCCCCAATATATGCCAGTGTCAAAACATCATACAAATAGTAGAAATCACTGGGAGGAGGTGGTTGCAGCAATTTTGGGTGAATCTCGACTGTGATTGTTAATAATTTACTTCAAATTAAATAAAAACGTGCTCCATGTAAGAAATGTTGCTTAAATTGATGTTCTTCATTATAAGGATGGTTCACCTTTAAGATAACTTTTAGTATGTTCTAGAATGGCCAATTCTAAGCAACTTTTCAATTGGTCTTCATTCTTTCTTTTTTTTTTTTTTTTTATAGTTTTTGAATTATTTGCCCTTTTCTACTGACTCTTTACAGCTTTTTAATGGGGGTCACTGACCCCATCTAAAAAACAAATGCTTTGTAAGGCTATAAATATATTGTTATTGCTACTTTTTATTACTCCTGTTTCTATTCCGGCCTCTCCTATTCATATTCTAGTCTCTTATTTACATCAATGCATGCAGGGTTGGACTTGGTCGGTGGGACACCAGGAAAAAACCTGGTGGGCCCTGGCTATTGTGGGTCATGCCAGCCCAGTCCTGCTCCCTGCAGAAATGATCTTCTGGACAGGGCAAAAACCAGTACGCACACGCAATTGCGGGGCAGGGGGCCCTCCAGTCCGACCCTGATTGCATGGTAATTTGCAACCAGATTGCTGAAATTGCTAACTGAAGAACTGCTGAATAAAAAAAGAGTCCTGCGTGGAACAAATTTCTAAGACCCGGACCGACCCGAACCAGACACAAACCGCAACCCGCATATTTACCCACTTCGAATCCGCTACCCGACCTGGACCCGCAACTGCCTTATCGGCAACCCGCCGACCACCATCAAACAGGAAGGGATGCAAATCGAAAGTGAGCGGGGACAGAAACAAGTTTTGTAAAACTTCAAAAAGAGTAAAATATAGACAATATTACATAAGATAAGAAATTTAGATTACACTCGCACCTGAAAATCCTCCACTCATTCCGCAGGGTGCCTGCTTTTTTTGCTTGTAACCCGCAGGTACCCGACCCGCTGTAGGACTCTAGAATAAAATGCTCAAAAATCACAAATAATGAAAAATTATAACCAATTGCGAATTGTCTTGGAATATCACTCTCTACATCATACTAAAGCTGGCCATAGATGCAAAGATCCGATCGTACGAATCATCGTACGATCGGACTTTCCCATCTCCCGACCCGCCACTAACCATTCAGATCAAAGTCTTACCAGTCAGATTAGTTAAAGAACAGATCAGCAATGTTCTGCCCCTGACAGCAATCGTACGATATCTATGTCCAACCAAAGCTGGTGACAGTCTCCCACTGAAAATCGTACGATCGGCAATACACGCAGAGATATTATCGGCAGCCGACAGAAATTTTCTAACCTGTACGATCAACCAAACGACCGATCTCCGCCGGACGAAAAATGTCGGGACTCTCCACACACGGTTCGAAAATCGTACGAATCCTCGATTCGTACGATCAGATCTTTGCGGCTATGGCCAGCTTAACAGTTAACTCAAAGGTGAACAACCTCTTTAAATACTGGGGGAAAGAACTATGGCGGTGCACACAAAGTGGCATTTCTGTGCAAGAAGGAGCATTTCAAAGGCTATGATCAATGAGCCCCACTGGTGTAACTTGAGTGATGGGTTTTCATGGCATAGAAAACTTCTTTTGACTCTAGTGTTTTTTAAAAACATTTTTATAATATTTTTGTGATGAGATGGGAAGGACTAATTGCGGGACCCACAAAATATTTCATCAGCCGTTTCACGGGAGCTTTGGGAAAATAAGAGCAATTAAGCTCAGGCCGCGCAGTGATTGAATAAGAATAAAAGTCTCAAGGTCAGGGAGACAGACTTGTGAAAGGGAAAATCTTGAAAGCTGTAATTAAGTTATTATGGCTTGTGTTCTACAGACAGACACTGCTCCCATAGCGAGCGCGAGGTGTCGCTTCAAAGGACTCTTTGTGCTGTACGTCACCTGCACCCAAAGGATTAGGCTGTTGGCTAAAGCCAAGATACAGGAGGGTTCATGTATGAAGTGCTGGAGCCTGATGGGGTGCAAAATTGCCCTTTGGAATATGGGGCAGACTGTGCTTTGTAGTGCGAGCTAAATCCAGAACAGAAGGCAGAACAGAAGTACAAAGCTCTGCACAACTCACAAGATAGGGGGCATCCAAGGAGATGCTTGTATATTGCCCACAACTCGCTCTAGAATAGAAAAAGTTGGACTGTAATTTTTTTAGGTGAATCCATCTCCCAGTAAGTGTTGGGTCCCTAAATCACCTGCCATGCACTGTATGCATTTCTATAGACTCCTCCTACTGCGTAATCCCTGGTCCCACCCCCATCACTGCATTATTGATCTCACGCCGCATTAATGAACACGACCTATTGACAGTGTTGGACTGGGATGCCAGGGGCCCACCAGAAAACCTTAGATGAGGGCCCACTTTCAAAACTATTATTCCTCCTCTCCTCACTCAACCACTTTATTTTTCTACTCTTTTATCTCTACATACTATACTCTATTCTTCCATTATTAAGCCTCTAAAAGAAATAAGGAATAACCATGAAATAGGCCAAATGGTTAGAAGCAAGAGGTCCCACTAACACCTGGGCCCACCGGGAGTTTACCTGGTATCCTGGTGGGCCAGTCCGACACTGCCTATTGATTATAAAGCTTTTAGTGCTCGGTATACTTATTTGCGCCTCATTTCCAATTGATGGTTTAACCACCGGTTGCTCACACCTGTGATTGACAGTAAAAAAAAAAAATCATACTCCAAATGCTATTTTTAAACCAAATTAACATTCTTTTTTTTTTTTTTGCTTCGTTTTCAGAGATGAGCTGTTTAAAGGGGAATTCGTTCATGATAACATATCCCTAGCTATTTGAACCCTTCATTCAAAGGTTCCTGCCATAGCAAGATAGCATTAGTTGCTGTGTATATTGCAATACCAGTTCTCACCAGGCATCTTCCATAGACTGTAGCAGTGATCCCCAACCAGTAGCTCGTGAGCAGCATGTTGCTCTCCAACCCCTTGGATGTTACTCCCAGTGGCCTCAAAGCAGGTGATTATTTTTAAATTCGAGGCTTGGAGGCAAGTTTTAGTTGCATAAAGATCAGGTGTACTGCCAAAAAGAGCCTCAATGTAGGTTGACAATCTACATAGGGGCTACTAAATGGCCAATCACAGTCCATATCTGGCACCCCAAGTACATTTTTCATACTTGTGTTGCTCCCCAACTCCTTTTACTTCTGAATGTTGCTCACAGGATCTAAAGGTTGGGGATCCCTGGTAGCAGGACAGCCCCACCAGCACTTTTCGCTTGATCAATACATTTTGACTATAACTCATGAATCTGTCCTCATCACATCTGCTTCAGTCCAACTATTATTATCCCTCTGCTCTTTCTTAAATGTCCCCTTTAATGCTTGTAGGTAGCTTTCGGGGAAAGATATCTTCATAGCAATGGTGATTGGCCCCGTAATAAGTCAGTTTTTCCTTTTCAAGATATATGCTGGGAAGTATATCATAATATAATTAATAGCTATTGAGAAGGGCTAGACCCAAAGAGAATCCATTTTTAATGCTTTGCTCATTTTATTCTCTGAAGGGCATGACTGGCAGCCGCATCATTTTAGCAATACCATACCCTGCTATATCCATGTTTGGGTTAACAGTTAGTTTCCTTCCCATATAATGTTATCTGTGATTTATAATATACTGTACTAATAAATATCAATATACCAGCATCCCTGTGTTCATTTTCAGAGGCGTAATTACTATATGCATGTCCTATATGCTTATATCTGGGGTACATTCTGTCCCGGAGATATGTTACCATGCTGGGACTCCCTGCAGAGCAGAAATGTTGTCCTGGTGCAGCCTGTAAAGCAATCATTAGTCATTTAGATACTGGCAATTTAGTACATCTAATTCTGTGCTATGCAGGGAGAACTGGGAGAGGGTTCTTTGGAAAGAACATATTCATTGTAGGGATGCACCAAATCCAGGATTCAGTTCAGGGTTTGGCCTTTTTCAGCAGGATTCGGATTCGGCCGAATCCTTCTGCCCAGTCCAACCGAATCCTAATTTACATATACAAATTAGGGGCAGGGAGGGAAATCGCATGACTTTTAGTCACAAAACAAGGAAGCAAAAAATGTTTTCCCCTCCCCACCCCTAATTTGCATATGCAAATTAGGATTTGGTTCGGTATTCGGCCGAATCTTTCGCGAAGGATTCAGGGGTTCGGCCGAATCCAAAATAGTGGATTCAGTGCATCCCTAATTAAATAGAACATATTAATTTATGCAACTGCAGGCTGATGCATTCAAATAACTGAACCTCTTCTCCCATTAGCCTACAATGTCTCCTTCTCTTACCTGATTGGCAAAGGTTCAATATGCGGTTGCACTGATTGGGTAAGAGAGGTGTAGACCCCACCCCTTCGCCTTTAGTGCCCCTGCTGGTTTTTTATTTTCCATATAGGCACCTGATGGCCACCCTATTAAATCTACCACTTGGGCGCCTATATAAAAAATATGGCCCTAAGTGGGCATAAAATTGCACCCTCTGCACACATGCTGGGCACCATTTTCCCCTATAACAATTAACTTTTAGAGCAGGCATACGCCTAATTACTCTCATACCAAGTATTTCCCGTCCCTTGAATCATTCATTCAGCCTCTTATTCACAGTCACCATTTATATTCCTTTCTTATATTATGTCCGAGTCCCAGGGATTTGCTTTGCCAGTCTGGCTCTGAATGAATGAATGGTTTCCAATTCATTCCCGAATTGGGGAATCCTCTTCATCTTCATACATATTTTCAGTGGGTGGGTTTTAAAGGGGTGATTCGCTGTATTTTATAGAATGGCTACTTCTAAGCAACTTTTAAATTGATCTTCATTTTGTTTTTTTTTATATACAGTAGTTGTTATTTACCACCTTCTGACTCTATCCAGCTTTCAAACGGGGATCACTGACCCCCATCTAAAAAATTCCCTACAAGGCTATTACTCATCTTTTTATTCAGACCTTTTCCTTTTCCTATCCCAGTCTCTTATTCAAATCAAAGAATGGTCGCTAGGGTCATTTGGACCAAAGCAACCAGATTGCTGAAACTGGAAAGCTGCTGAACAAAAAGCTAAATAACTCAAAAACTACAAAGAATGAAAAATGAAAACCTGTCTTAAAATATCACTCTCATACTAAAAGTTAATTTAAAGGTGAATAACCCCATTAGAAAGACCACCATTAGGAGTCACAAGGTCCCACCAGAGTGGCCATTGAAAATCGTAAAGAGGCCTAGAATGACATTTTATTGTATTTGCAAAATGTATTTGTGGCTTTACATCCCCTTTAAGCTCCTGCACAATCGAGAATTATTTGGGTTATTTTTTTCTTTCTATTTAAGTGACCCACAAGGGGTCTGAACTTTGATGTACCTGCTGCAGAATGAAAAGTGTGTTTCCTCCCACATGATCATTTAGAGAGATGGGAATTATCTCGATTATTATCATTATTTTATTCTAAAGCTGGGTGTTTTGTGCCGCTGCTCATGACTTTGCAAGTAATGGGTTTAATTCTATAGTAGAACGTCTCTCTCCTTGACACGGGGTCCACTGACCCCTAATTGGTAGAGCAATAAATTCAATCTGAATGCCATACACATTAGCACTGGACACAAGCCACCCTGCCACAGATTACCTGTACATTTCTCCCAAACCTCCCACCCTGGCTGCTGTCATTTGTTTTCCATTAAAATGACCCCCCAACACACTGCACTGGATACAATGGCGGCCCCTTGTGTAATGATGACTTTGTATGGATGGGGCTCTGAGCTCTTATCTCTTGGTACTTTCAGAGAATTCTAAATACCCTAATTGCCCCTGGAGGTTTGTAATGCACTTCAAGACGGAGATATAAACATGAAATAAAACCCAACTGCCAGTTTTTTGGTTTTTTTTAAATGCCTGGCCTCACAGCAACATGGCTTTAGGGACCCCTATGCTTAGTGAGGATGATTTATTTATCATTTGCACATATATATTGGAACTGTGTATTGGTCTAAACCCCCAATGTAGGGGCTTAGCGGGCAGCAAGATTTCCTAAATGGAAATCACATAGACCTTGCAGGTAATTATCACTCAGAATCACTAACTGCCACATTGCCCATTGATCTACTGACCCCCCAAGTGCACCTGCATTTAGATAAATGGAAGGGAAATTGCATTTTTCTAGAAATTGGAAATCAAGCAGCAAAAGGCTTGCGATCTCCTTACGTGCCATTGCCCTATAAAGTATTTTACTGTGTGGCCCACAGGCCCAGTATCTTCGAGGTATCCGACTGCCTGACTGCCAACGTGTCATTCTTCATAATTGAAGCTATGAAATGCGGGAAGGGTGACAGTCACTATGACACATCAGGCTCAGCAAACACTTGTTACACTTCTAGGAAATGAATGCACAGCACAACATGCTGTTATTAAGTGCAACAATACAGTGTCACTCATACACTGGGGAACACCTTCCCGATATTCTATGATTTGGGGGTGTATAATGTGTTGAGCGTTGTCGTTTCTCTGCAACCTAGATGCAATGGATGAATCATTTCGGTTGTTTTCTCCTGCCTGTTTAGGAAGGTCAAACTCCCAGCATTCTCTGTTAAGCATTCATCCAGGCTACATTGCAGCTAAAGGGATGCCGATACCATGTAAAAGATGACTTTATTATTCCAAACAAGCCTCTAAAATTATATCAATGTATCTGTTGTTCTGATAGGTGCAAAAAAGGCCCACTGGTGCATTCCTATCCCCATCCTCTTGCCCATGTCCCACCCATGCCCTGCCTTGGCTCCACCCATGCCCATCTTGACTCTGCCCATACCCCACCCTAACTTGCGTCCCCTTCCTCCAGGGTTGCTAGGTTGGCGGTTTTCCAGCCAAATCGGGCTACTAATGACTTTCCTCAATTTCAGACAGTTTTGGGGCAAAAATCTGCCGGCCACCAAAAGGTCTAGAAGTTGAGCTGTTTTACCAATATTTATTGAAATTGTAAATGTATATACCTCCTGGGTTCCCCTCTGTAGTTACGCCCCTAGTGACGGGGAAATTTGTCCCATTTTGCTTCATAGAAAAATATGCGAAATTTAAAAAAGGCTTACTTTCACATATATTCATTTATTTTTTTATACTTGTTTTCACTGCACATATTGTGCTATTTTTTGAAGGGCCTCTTGGCTAGTTTTGGGCTGGTTTTGTAGCCAACTTTGGCTGGTTTTGAAAATTAGAGCTGGCAACCCTGCCTTCCTCGCTGGTAAGAAAGCGGCTGGGGAGGAGGGGGCTTTCTTAGTAGTTATAGAGGAAGCAGACCCCACAGTCCCGGGCCCCCTGCTACTGCTGGGTCTGCTTCCTCTATAGTTATGCCACTGTTCAGGACCCCAGAAATAGAATTGGTGTCCAAAGCAATACTACTTGGTCTGGTGCCCTGCCAAACCACGTGTGCCTCAGCTGCCAACCCTTAGTTCTAGCCCTGACTGCCATATTGCTTTCTTTAGCCAGTAGAGTATGAGGGTATAGCTTCATGTGTGGGGAAGTTATTTCCTTTTCTTAGGCTACTGCCACACAGAGTCTGTCTCAACCCCTAATTCTTCCAGACAGGGTTAATTGTGTAATAGGGGACACATAAAGTCTTCCCTACCTGGGATGCCAAAGCCATTTATGCATATAAATGAGAACTACCATATTGTTTACGTTTTGTGACATAATATCGTCAATCTAAAACTTATCCGCAGGCAATAAATGCACAGATTGCGCTATCTATTACCACTAGAGGGACCCCTGGATAGGCCCGTCCGGTCTACAACCATAAGATGTTGCCTGAAACAATACAAACTGCATTTAAACACTATACTGCAATATCAGGGGCTCCAAGCTGCTTGTTTTCTAAATTTTACATGCCTTTCCAAGTGTTTCCTAGGTTTGGAGTCGGTTTTACCTAACATGTTTTTGGTAAAGGAATCATTTTGCAAAGGGAATTTAAAAGGCAGAAAATAAGTATTTTTCCCCCAATTTAAAGAGAATCTGTACCCCTGATGATTAAAATATGTAAACGCTGTATTATATTAAAAATCCCTGTGATAGTAAAGTGTATATGTTCCATTTTGTAATCCCATGTTGAAGCACTGCCATTTTAAATACTAAAGTTTGCCCTTTGGCTGAATGAGGCACTGTGCTCACACCCAAACCATGGGCACACACGCATACATGCTAGGTTGCCTCAGCCAATGAATGAACAGAGATTTTGCTTTTCTCAAACACACTTCTTCCTGCTACAGATTCAACCTGCATTATTTCCTGTCAGGTGATCAGAGGAAGCTCCCACAAAATGGTGGCTCAAAGTAATAGCTTTACATATAGAAGACAATTGATAAGATTCTTTAATAATTTAAGACGTCTCGGGAGATATTCTACATCAGAAACGAATGACTTAACCTGTAGGCCAATAGGTGACCTATTATCATACGCATTTTATATTGGGATGCCGTTCTCCATCTACTTTATTTGATCCCCATGTGGTGCAATTCTGCTCCTGCCATGAGGCAAGTTGAGAACTTTTGCCTCATGGAGACCCCCCTAAAGCTGCTGCCTCAGGCACAGGCCCACAGGTGCCCTGGTTGCCAACAGTCCAGATTTCGGATGTTTGAAAACGACATGACCAGCATCGGACTGGCATGTACAGGGCCCACCTGGGCTGCCAATGTGGCATACGCGACGCCACATCCCCCATCTAAACATGTAACTTTTACTTCTAAACGCAATTGGGTAGGGGGGTCAGCGAGAGCTAGGGTTGCCACTGTTAATTGGCTTGCAATCCGGACTAGTGACGCCATAGGGACAGACCGGTGATGTCATGGTTGGTACAAGTGGCATCAGTGGGGCTGGGCTATTACATGGCGATCAGCGATTGGCTGGTGGCCATGTCAATCAAGTGGAATCCTGCCTGGTTTTCCTTATTTGGAAAACTGGGCAGGCAGCATGACCCAAGCAGCCATTTAGAAACCCTGGCTGTACGGGTCAAAACCGGGCGGGTAGCAACCCCTGGGATTGGCTGGGCCCACAAGCACCATGACCCACCAGTTCCTGTTGTCCTGCTAGCCCAGTCCAACCCTGTGCTGAAATCCAGACCATCTGAATTTTTAACCACACAAAAATGGCAACCGAAATGCCTAATGAGGGGAGGGACCAGTCATGTTACATGCCTCCAGTAATGTCACATTGAACTTGATTGCACCAGCTTTTAGGCAATAATAACACAATCATACCTCCCAACTGTCCCATTTTGAGTGGGACAGTCCCACTTTTGACAGCTCAACCCGCAGACCCTTATTTGTACTGATATGTCCGAGTTTCTCTTTGATCTGCTGACTGAACAGCCAGAAAAAGATGCAAAGTTCCTAACTTAATTGGCTCTTGGCAGAGAGCCCAGACTACATACTTAAAATACTTTTGTAACCATTTTAGATAAGATAAGACCTAAGACTCACAAGGGCAATTCACCTATTTTAGAAAAACTGTAATAACATATAAAAACCATAGAAATGTGTTCATACTTTTATAACCTGCCAAATTTTGTAAAATGGACATGGTAATTACGGATCATGGCCACAAAAATGAGCTTGGTTAAAAAAATGTTGCCGTGCTACGTGCGCCAAATCTTTTTGTCCCTATTTCTGTTACCAGAGTGTTGGGAGGTATACAATAGGAGGCCATGTGTGGTATAGAATTTGTGACCAGATGCATTTTAAGACAATGGTAGTTGAGACAAGGCTGAAACTGCAATCTAAACAAATAGGACCTACACTGAATCTAGCGGGGGGGGGGGGGGTTAGGAAGATGAGAAAATAAGTATACATTCAGCTCTTAATATTTCCATTAGACAAATCAAAAATGAAAATTAAAGGTGTATTGTGTACCAAATAAGCCTCTCGAAGACCAAAAATAGGGGAAAGCAGTGGCTCGGAAAAAAATAAAGGATTTCTGAGGGGGAAGAAAATCCAGAAAAACCAGACTCTGCACTGTGCCACATTTCCAATAGATGGATTGAATCATTTTCTTTTCCTTTCTAATGGCATGCGTAATTGCTGTAGGTTTTCAGTCGTCCTTCACCCGCACTTATTTAGACTGGTGACTGATGCATTTCCATGGTAACTTGCTGCAGAGAACGAGAGCGCGTTGCTACAGAGAGTGGGCTCAGAAGGCTGCGCTCCTTATTCCCAGCTTACAACTTGTGTAAAAGCACCCATCCTGCTTTCATGGTTTTTTGGGGTTTTTTTTTTTTTTTCAATTTTTGGGAGTCCAAAATACATTGGATTTTTTTTAATTTTTTTTGGGAAAGCTTATGTACTCTCTTGGATTACAATTCTGTAATTTGGAGTTAAAAAAAAGACATATTTACAGCATGATAATTAGATGATCATGAAATAGCACAAGCGAGAACGACGGGGGCGTCTCCTTCGGGAATGGGCAGGAAAAGCGTCTGACTGTGCCATGGTCACACCTAGATTGCAAACTATGGCCGAGAGTTCCAAATTTAAGAAGAAAGTGCATTTCGGAGGTACTGTCTGGCGTGCGTGTCTGTCTCATGTGCTTTCGTACTGCAAAATGACAGAAGTGCTTTTGTGTTGACAGAAGTGATTTTGTAAAGACTCTTGTGTGTCTGTCATTGAGTGTTTTGTCCATATTCATATTGTGATTCCTGCGGACATGGAAAGAGACTGTCAAGATGTCAGTAGTTGCTGAGATCCGTATATTTTATATATATTATATACTGTACATATATAAGAGCACGATTTCCGCCCCATACTTTTTGTGCCTTGACTTCCAAGTGAGATGAGTGTCATTCATTTTGTGCTCCTCTCTCGGGGGTCGAGTCTGGTGACTGATTTGTTCTGAAACGCAGGTAAACTCACCTGCACGCACGATTCTGCATACAGACGCCGCACCACCCAGCTGAATGGGCAGACTAAGAAAAAAGGAAAGAGGGTGTTAATTTGCAGGATTAGGAAGCGACATGTTCTGGGCAAAAACTAAAGGTGTATTCTCATAGTGACTGTGAAAGGGATCGTAATCGTAGATTGTAAGCTCCACTGGGGCAAGTTACATGCAATGCTATTGCTGCTAATTCCGTTAAAGGGGGATCCCCACCCTAATTTTTTTTTTCTTTGCATAATGAAAGGAAATGTCATTCTGAGCAATTTAGATCTTAAAATATAATTGCCATTGAAAGCAGCATTTTTGTCTGGTTCTCTGGTTTCTGACTCATGAAACAATAGAGTGCAAGTCAGTTAAACAGCTGGCGTCTGCTCGATTTGATTCTGGAGTCAGAAGCAGCAGGAAGATAATGCCTTTAATGGCAATTACAGATCATTTTAAAACCACTGAAAATGTGCAATAAGTGACTGTATATTGGAATTACATTTCCTTTGACTTTTTTCTTACAAGATGCATATTTGTTTATCTGTCTGTAGGAATCATGATGGCCCACCCTTAACAGCATGGTGGACCATAGTTCAGGGGTGATGCATAGGTTAAGAACCCCAGTTTAATATTCTTAAAAAAAAAAAAGATTTGACTTAATTATCTTTTGTGGCTGACTATTTTTTTTTAGAAAAATGCTAATTTCTTTGTTGAGACCACAGTGATATTAACATAAAATGTCTTACATTCTGTGGCTTCACAAACGGCATCCGTGATTCTGGAAGTGGCAGTTTAGCAGTAGTTCAGTGCTGACACTTTATAAATACAGGTATGGGATCTGTTATTCAGAAGGCTCAGAATTACGGAAAGACCATATCCCCTAGACTATTCTATTCAGATTTTTAAAAATGATTCTCTTTTTGTCTGTAATAATAAAACAGTAGGTTGTACTTGATCCCAACTAAGATATAATTAATTCTTATCGGAAGCAAAATCAGCCTACTGGGTTTATTTAATGTTTTTCTAGTAGACTTAAGGCATGGAGAGATCAAAATTACGGAAAGATCTGTTATCTGGAAACCCCCAGGTCCTGAGCATTCTGTATAACATGTCCCATACCTGTACATGTTTATAAATAAAAACTGGAGGGCCCAAGGCTGGACATCCCTTGATGTGCACGCTGAAATTGTATGATATTATGATAGAGACACAGACAGCACCCCAACACTAGTAAGGAAAGGGCAGCACCCCAAAAACTCAGCTTTTCCACCCAAGATTTGCTGTAAATTAAATGAGACAGCTGTACGGGTATTAGAGGAATCTCCAGGACCCACACTTAAAAACATGACCTGACATGTGCCCCTAACTGTGGTAATGGGAACATAGTTATAAAGTATAAAGGGCAGACTTTATTGTGGAACAATTCTTAAAGGGCACTAACATAGGAAAATGGTTTCTCCCACTAATAGAGCCTGCACTCTGGAAAGGGAAAATAATCTTTTTTTTTAATGTCCCTTATAGGCACAAAGGCACCTGCACCAGCATATTGGGGTACACCCAGCCATGCACAAAAAAGTGCAAGTCCCCCCCACAAATGCTTGTGACATAAGATTGGGGAGCATGTCCACTGTTTCAGTACCACACACTTTTCATAATGAGTAAGGGAGACCAGCTCATTATGCTCATGCAAACATGGCTTCCAGCACTTCCATAAAGGGGTGGTTCACCTTTAAACTAACTTTTAGTATCATCTAGAGAGTGATATTCTGTGACAATTTGCAATTGTTTTTCATTATTTGTTGGTTTTTTTGAGTTATTTAGCTTTTTATTATGCAGCTCTCTTGCAATTTCAGCAGTCTGGTTGCTAGGGTACAAATTCCCCTAGCAACCATGCATTGATTTGAACAAGAGACTAGAATATGAATAGGAGAGGGACTGAAAAGAAAGATGAGGAATGAAAAGTAGCAATAGCAATAAATGTGTAGCCTTACAGTTCTTTAAATGGGGTCAGCGACCCGCATTTGAAAGATGGAAAGAGCACATAATTAAAAAAAAACTATAATAAATAATGAAGAACCAATTGAAAAATTGCTTAGAACTGGCAATTATATAACATACTAAAAGTTAACTTAATGGTAAGCCACCCCATTTAACGTACAGGCAGCATAGAACTTGCTACGAGTATTTTTAGGGAAAATTAGTTTTGTTTCTCCCAACCAAAGTGTGGGCTCTATTAATCCGCACCTACAGTGGGGGAAACAATTTTCCTAGGAAGGGTCACTTGTTACACAATATATTGTGCTCTTTGTACTTTATGTTCCCCTTCCCTCTGGGACCCCTGTGTTTTTAGGGGCCCAGGTCAAAATTATCTTTGCTCTACCATCTCTGATTGGAGAATGGGAACAGGTGATCTGTGGCCCTGGGGCCCATACTTTTTAGTGTGGTTCTTGGTGTTTCCTCTAATACCTGTACAGCCGTGTCATACATTTTACAGCAAATCTTAGGTGGAAAAGCTGAGTTTTGGGGGTTTTATAAGCACTCAAAGGTGTGCCCTCCTTACTACTGTTGAGGTGCTGTCTGTGCATACCTCCCAACATTTTGGAAATAGAAAGAGGGACAAAAATATTTGGTGCGAGAAAAATCTTTGACCACATACTGTACATTGTTTGTGGCCATACCCCCTAATTTCCATGTCCATTTTAAAAATGTGGGTTATGAAAGTCTGAACACATTTCTGTGGTTTTTATGTGTTATTACAGTTTTGCTAATAAAGGTGAATTGCCCTTTAAGCTGTGAGTCTAAGTTCTCCCAAGAGACCTGTTATCTTATATTGTTACAATTGTTTCTTTGCTTATCTTAAATAATGCCACGTATTCTGGGCTCTCTGCCAAAAGCCAATTCCGTTTCAGAAACGTTGTTTCTTTTGCTGGCTGTTCAGTGCAGGAGATCAAAGAGAAAGTCGGGACATTTCAGTAACAATAAGGGACTTCGGGTTGAGCTGTCAAAATTGGACTGTCCCGTGAAAAACGGGACAGTTGGGAGGTATGTCTGTGTTTGTAGGAATCAGGGGACATTGAAGCAGGGATCTCTACAATATTGGGGGGGGGAGGAAAAAAATTCTACATTTTGGCCTGTAGATTTTTATAATTTTTAGGAAGAAACCTGGCAGCGAATATCAAAACTTTCTATGCAGCGGGTAAAATAAGATACCCATTGAATCAAAATCATGTTATTATGCTTTACTGGAGAAGGGAAGATTAGAATAAAGAAAAAAAAAATCACCGGTTTGTGTTTCATGGAAATACATCTCATTTGGTCATTAAGGCTAGGATTAAAAATGCAATTGTTTGGCTGGGTAATATATTGCATGCTTCAGATAATGCTTGAAAGGGACGCCTGTGCCTGAATCCTGCTGCCTGCCTTTCTTCTGGCTTCTTGGGGATAATTGTAGGGTAGGAGAGATAATTATAAACCATTAAAAAAAACAAAAAATGGTATATTGATGTACAGAGAAAGGCAGCTCTGATGGTAATGAGGCCATATATTATATTTAGTCTGTTAACTGTGAGGTCACTTCCTGTGTTAAAGGGAAAGCTAGTGCTTACACATAGGGCATGGGGAAATCACCAGCATTTAGTACATAAGTATTTAAAATCTGAATCAAAACTTGCACTTCTGCTTAAGGCGTGCCAGACACACCAGAGAACTTAAAGGAGAACTAAAGCCTAACTAAAGACGTTGGTAGAAATGTTGTACATGATGTTTTGTGCTTCTGTACCAGCCCAAGGCAACCACAGCCCTTTAGCAGTAAAGATCTGTGTCTCCAAAGATGCCCCAGTAGCTCCCCATCTTCTTTCCTGCTGATTCACTGCACATGCTCTGTGCTGCTGTCACTTACTGAGCTTAGGGGCCCACTCACAATATACAGTACACATAGAATAGAAATGTCACAATTAGTGATGGGTGAATCTGTCCCATTTCAGTTCACAGAGAAATTGGCAAAAAATGTGCGAAATGCATTGAAGTCAATGGTCGTCAAAATTATTTTGACACATCACAATTTTTAAACGCGCGACACGTCCAAATCATTTTGACGTGTGACATTTTTGATGAGCGGCAATTTTTTGTTGCAGCGAATCTTCCCACAGCAAATTTTCAGTTTTGCAAAAACACTCGCCATAGGCGAAATCTGAAAATTCAATGCATATCCATGCCTGGCTAATAAATTCACCCATCATTAGTGACAATATAAGGCTGATTAGTAATTAATACAGATAATTACTACATGGCAGCACAGAAACCAGTGCAATTAGCATCAGAATTTAATAATCAGCAAACCTGTAGCATCATCTTATATTACAGGGGAAGCTCATTTTCTGCTGGATAATTAGTGACGAGCCCTAAGCTTAGCTTCTCAACAGCCAATCAGAGCCCACTGAGCATGTGAGTGTCACAGACACTTTCAAAGATGGTGACTAGTCATGGGCGAATCTGTGGTGTTTCTCTTCGCCGAAAATTTGTGAATTTGCTGCAAATAGCGAAAAAATTGCAAAACTTATTGGTCAATGGGCGTCAAAATAATTTTGAGGTGCGACAATTATGACGCGAGCGATCATTTTTATACTTACGATTATTTTGTCCAAATGCATTAAAGTCAATACCCTACTTAAGGCTCTACAACTGCTAGTAAATTGCAACGCCTATGACAGAAGCTGTCAGAACAGTTTTGGTTTTGGTTTTTAGGTGCAGTACCCAGTGTCATGCATGACCTAACTTTAGTATGAGGCATACTCAGGCTACATGTGGCATCCATGTAGATGGAGGCATCCACGAAGATAGAGGGAGTTGCTTACATATAGATGGAGGGTGTATCTTACATGTAGAGGGCATTACTTACATGGTAATGCAGGGGTGTTGTTAAGCTGTACATGCTGATGGTGGGACTTATATGTAGATGCAACTTACCGGTAGATGTAGAAGATGTCAACTCCATGTAGATGGAGGGTATTGCTTACATGAAGATACAGTGGTGTAGCTTAGATGTAGATGCCAGGGATGTGACATACATGTAGATGGAGTGAGTTTTTTGTTTGTGGAAGCAGGGGTGTTGCTAAACTGTGTATATGCAGAGGATGTAGGTAAGTAGATGGAGTGTATTGCTTAAATGGAGATGCAGAAGATGCTTCTCACAAGGAGATGTAGGAATGTTTCTGATAGGGATGCACTGAATACAGGATTCAGTCCGGGATTCAGCCTTCTTCCGCTGGATTCAGATTCGGCTGAATCTGAACTTATATATGCAAATTAGGGGTGGGAAGGGAAATCACGTAACTTTTTGTCAATTCCTGTCAAATGCAAATTAGGATTTGGATTCAGTTCGGATTCTGGGATTCGGCCGAATCCCAAATTGGTGCATCCCTAGTTACTGAGCTGTATTTGCAAACAGTGTGACTTACATGTAGATGGAGGATATTCTTTCATGCAGCAGAAAGGAGATGCGGGGGTGTTGTATATCCTGTGATTTTGGACAATATATCTGAGATTAGTAGATGAGGAGGTGAAGGTGGCTAAAGCTGGGACTGTTCAGAACCAAATGTTCAGTTTTAGGTGCTTCTAAAACAATAATGTCTATGGCAACTGCTCATTGATGCAGATCATCTATATGCAAAACTGTCCATCATGGCGCACAGCTCATAATCTCAAATTAAGTTAACTAACCAGTACTGAAGACTCCAGTTCATGAGTTTCATGCTTTCTACAGATTTTAAGTGGGAAGGAGTGTGTAAGAATCCAGCAGTTCATGGAGTATTGGCTGCTTGCAATTGTCTCAGGTCAATAATAGATCACTTGTGTGATCTTAGCTCGATTGACAGTTAGATCCAATATATCTTATAGGGGGGCTCCTTTTGCCTAGAAGATGTATTAGAGCTCACTCTATTAAAATCACCAGGCATCATGTCTCTCTACATGCAGGACTTGTGCAAAAGGCAGTTATTTTGTTAGATTTTGTTTGTACTGGAATCAGTTGTTTGAGTGAGCTCTAATACATCTGCTAGGAAGGGAAGCCCCCCTATAAGATATATTGGATCTAACTGTCAGCGAATATCTGACACCCAACTGCTGCATGAAGACAGAATGAAGAGAAACAGATGCTGAGAGAGGGATTGTAAAGACGAACTTGATTATTTCAGAAACAATGCAGAATTTTAATTAATTGCACTTAGAAAGTCTCTTATTTCAGAATGATAAAGCTTATATAAAATTTTCATTTTCACAATAGTTTCCCCTTTCAGTTACAATTTGGGTTCATTTTGGTTCATCTGCCACCCTCAAAGTGAAATATTTCTAAAATCCACACGTTTTTTATAGACTTTATTATGCAACGATATTGGGATAAGTATTTGCCTTACATTGCTGCCCAACAGCCTAGTACAGCGGACAGCGTATTTAATCCCTTCTATTGATCACCCATTAATATAATAAGGCAAAACCGGCACAAGATGTTAATCAGCACCACTTTAGAAAATTCCCTTCCATCACTTGAGACTGTCTGTCTGATTGAAAAGGCTCGCTGTCTCCAAGTGATATTTATATAGCGAACAGATGTCGCAGCTTCAGAAAAGATTGCGAGCGAGCGGGGGCTTGCGCTCAAACTTGTTTTGGCAACTTGTTGCTATACTTTGTTTTCTTTTAATCCCGATCAGTTTCGTGGAGTTGGATATGTCACAGTTTAACTCGATTATCGTTATTTTATTCTTCCCCATTTTTCTCCCCTAGAGACCCGCTCCGACAGAACCAAAAAACTCTTCCGGCACTACACTGTTGGATCTTACGACAGCTTTGATGCATCCAGGTAAGACTTCGTTTGGATGTTACTGCACATGTTTGTATATATAGCACATATGCTAAATATAAGGCAATGGTTTGGAGCAGAAGTTCATCCAGGTATCCATATGGGGCCTAATTGTTGTGTTCTCTAAAGCCCTAACGGATAGTGACAATATCTTTAGAAATAAGTCAACTGGACTTGCTGTGTTTTTTCTTTGATGACGTTTCACCAATCATCCAATTGGCTTTCTCAATTCAGAATAACTTGTAACTAGGATCCTTTTTTGGGAAAACATTTAATTTCATACAGTGCTGGGGATGGCTTGTCATTCTTTCTAACAATAAAGGTTACTGTTGGGGTTAAATCTCGGCATTAATAATATAAAGTTGCCGTATGTTAAGAGTTATTAGCCACCGAGGCACATAGAGGAACCGATGGAACGGTCAGCTGTCAGTCTCTCTCTCATTAAAGACTAATGGAATTTCCCAGAGTGGGGAGCATATTGCTCATGTCATGTAGCTGGACTTGCAATTCATCACTGTTTAACCTCATGAACCCAGTACCTATTAATAGATCAACATTTTTTGGACTTTCCCACATTGGAGGGTTTCACAGACTGCCAACCTGGAGCTTTGTATCAGTTATTTCCTACTTCTTTGTTTTTGGCCCATGCAGACCATGTGACAATGGGCTATTGGCTGATAGGTAGTTTACTTAAGGTAGCCATAGACTTTACAATTACGATCTTTCCTGGAAAAGATAATTCCAGGAAAGAATGTTCGTTTCAATACACACGTGTAGAGCTGAATCGTCAGATATACAGTAGGAACTATAGAATTCTATCTGACAATTCAGCACTAACAATGGCCTTCAAAGGCGCCCAATTGACAAGCCGTCTGATATCCAAGTGTTCTGGCAATATCTGTTTCTTTAATTGACTTGCTCTATCTGTGTGTATCTTTCTTTGCTCCACCTTGCTGCAGTTCTCTTTAGCTATCCGTTGCCTAAAGGTGCCCACACACAATTAGTCTTTTAGGTTTTGTTGGCCCATGTGTGGCCACCTTAACACTCTCAGTGGTGAAGAACACAAAATCATGGGTCATCTGCACACTACCACCCACTGGGCCCCTGTTTCTCCACGGACCCCTCCACGGACCCCCTACCCCCTCAATAGTTACACCACAGCTTCCTCTCTCTGACCCCTACCTGGCTGCCCCCATTCTCGCTCTCCCTCTGACCCTTCCTTATATAACTCTCCATTCTCCCTAACCTTACCTTTCATTGCTGTATCACCCAATTAATTCTGTGTGTAAAGGTTGCCATAGACATAGAGATCCTCTCAGTTGGCGATGTCGCTAAAAGAGCAAATCTCTCCCCGAAGGGCCCACATTGAGGTGGGCGATATCGGGCTGATCCGTCGTGGGCCCTAGGGCCCAACAATCAGATCATAATGCATCCGATACATGCGGTCAGACCGCGGGACTGCATAAATGCACAGATGCGGCTGTGATCCAACGGGATTTTTTAAACCTGCCCAATTGGCATCTGACCGACTTTTGGTCAGATATCAATCGGGAAAGCCCGTCGGATGGCCCCACACATGGGCCAATAAGCTGTCGACTCGGTCTGGCGGCATGCTTTTATTGGTCTGTGTATGGGGGCCTTAAGAGCCCTTATTCTGGAATGTGGCCCCATCTCTCTTTAACCCTTGCCTTACCCTCATTCCTCTATTGAGAATTTGATCCCTTTCCTTGCCTTGCATTGCTGTTCAGAGTCCTCGATTTCCCCCGTTCCCTTTCCCTATTTTAATAACCCATTTTATCAGTTTTTTGGATGAGCTTTACCTATATTGATTTTAAGTTTTGTTCCCCATCCCCCCGTACCTCCTCCATCTGAATACTGTGCTGATTTCTCTCTGTGCTGCTATGCATAATTACTCATAATTAACAGTGTGGGCTGAGTTACTATTGATCTTAGCAGGGTTTAGCATCTGCTCTGGAGACGCGGCTCTTCATCTGAACGCCATGTTAATGTGTGTATCCCCGGCTCCTCTCCTGCAGCTCGACCCAGATCACTACTTAAGGGCAGAGACATGCTCAGATTCGGGATATTAGTCGCCCAGCAACAAATCTCCTCTTCTTCGGGCGATGAATCTCCCCGAACTAGAATGTATATCGCCAGCGGGATGGCAATTGTTGCGCTTCATTTACCGAAGTTGCCCGGAGTTGCCTCACGAGCAAACTTAAGGCGACTACGGAAAGCGAAGCACTCCAAGTGCCATTCTGCCGGCAATTTACATTCTCAGGGGCGGGCGGGGGAAAATTTGTTTTTCCACTTGGCCTTTTCAAAAAGATTTTTTTTAAGGGGGATTGCCTTTGGGGCATTATGGGCACAATTCTCCCTACTATACGCTTTTCCCCACAGTCACCTCCTTCCAGAGACTATTATTTACCTATAGACATCTCTCCAAATATACTGCTATAAAAAGGGCCCCTTCCAGAGACTATTATCACTGTTACTATAGACCATCTCCCTATATACTTGATTCCACGTCAACTCCTTCCCCAGAGACTATTTCCACTTTCTATAGACCATCTCTTCCCTATATACTCTATCCCACAGTCAACTTTCCCAGAGACTATTAAACCAACTGTTACTATGGCACATCTCTCTATAACTGCTTCTCACAGTTCAACACTGCCTTCCAGAGACTATTATCACTGTTACTATAGGCACTCTCCCTACTATACACTCTATCCACAGTCAACTCCCTTCCCCCAGAGACTATTCCATCTATTAGCACAACTCTCATATTACTGCTATCACCAGTCAATCCTTCCCAAGACTATATCCATGTTACTTAGGATGATCTCTCCCACTATACTGCTATCGCCCAGTCACATCTCCTTCCCAGAGACTATTATCCACTGTTATATAGGCACATCTTCCCTACATAGCCTGCTATCAATCACACTTCCAGAGACTATTATCCGTCGGCACATCTCCACTGATAGGATCCCGGATTATCCTCTTATAAGACACATTCTAATGCTACCACATACGTACTCCCTCAAGACTATTACCACTGTACTATATGCCCCATCTCCCTTATACCTGCTATGCACAGTCACACTCCTTTCCAGAGACCTATTATCACTGTTATATATGGAAATCTCTCCTACTAACGCTATCCCAGGTAACTCCCTTCAAGACTATTATCACGTTACTATAGACACCATCTCTCCCTACTATTAACCTGTTCCCAAGTCACCTCCTTCCGAGACTTTTATCCACTTTACTATAAGCAATCTCTCCCTACTATACCTGCTATCCCACAGTCACACTCCCTTCCCAGAGACTATTATCCACGTTACTATAGACACATCTCTCCCTACTATACCTGCTATCCCACAGTCACACTCCCTTCCCAGAGACTATTATCCACTGTTACTATAGGCACCATTCTCCCTACATACCTGCTTCCCACAGTCACACTCCCTTCCAGAGACTATTATCCACTGTTACTATAGACATCTCTCCCTACTATACCTGCTATCCCACAGTCACACTCCCTTCCCAGAGACTATTATCCACTTTACTATAGACACCATCTCCCCTACTATACCTGCTATCCCACAGTCACACTCCCTTCCCAGAGACTATTAGTCCCACTTTTACTATAGAGCACCATCTCTCCCTACTATACCTGCTATCCCACAGTCACACTCCCTTCCCAAGACTATTATCCACTGTACTATAGGCACCATCTCTCCCTACTATACCTGCTATCCCACAGTCACACTCCCTTCCCAGAGACTATTATCCACTGTTACTATAGGCACCATCTCTCCCTACTATACCTGCTATCCCACAGTCACACTCCCTTCCAGAGACTATTATCCACTTACTATAGACACCATCTCTCCCTACTATACCTGCTATCCCACAGTCACACTCCCTTCCCAGAGACTATTATCCACTGTTACTATAGGCACCATCTCTCCCTACTATACCTGCTATCCCACAGTCACACTCCCTTCCCAGAGACTATTATCCACTGTTACTATAGGCACCATCTCTCCCTACTATACCTGCTATCCCACAGTCACACTCCCTTCCCAGAGACTATTATCCACTTACTATAGACACCATCTCTCCCTACTATACCTGCTATCCCACAGTCACACTCCTTCCCAGAGACTATTATCCACTGTTACTATAGGCACCATCTCTCCCTACTATACCTGCTATCCCACAGTCACACTCCCTTCCCAGAGACTATTATCCACTGTTACTATAGGCACCATCTCTCCCTACTATACCTGCTATCCCACAGTCACACTCCCTTCCCAGAGACTATTATCCACTTACTATAGACACCATCTCTCCCTACTATACCTGCTATCCCACAGTCACACTCCCTTCCCAGAGACTATTATCCCACTGTTACTATAGGCACCATCTCTCCCTACTATACGTGCTATCCCACAGTCACACTCCCTTCCCAGAGACTATTATCCCACTGTTACTATAGGCACCATCTCTCCCTACTATACCTGCTATCCCACAGTCACACTCCCTTCCCAGAGACTATTATCCACTGTTACTATAGGCACCATCTCTCCCTACTATACCTGCTATCCCACAGTCACACTCCCTTCCCAGAGACTATTATCCCACTGTTACTATAGGCACCATCTCTCCCTACTATACCTGCTATCCCACAGTCACACTCCCTTCCCAGAGACTATTATCCCACTGTTACTATAGGCACCATCTCTCCCTACTATACCTGCTATCCCACAGTCACACTCCCTTCCCAGAGACTATTATCCACTGTTACTATAGACACCATCTCTCCCTACTATACCTGCTATCCCACAGTCACACTCCCTTCCCAGAGACTATTATCCACTGTTACTATAGGCACCATCTCTCCCTACTATACTCTGGGAAGGCCCAGAGACTATTATCCACTTACTATAGACACCATCTCTCCCTACTATACCTGCTATCCCACAGTCACACTCCCTTCCCAGAGACTATTATCCACTGTTACTATAGGCACCATCTCTCCCTACTATACCTGCTATCCCACAGTCACACTCCCTTCCCAGAGACTATTATCCCACTGTTACTATAGGCACCATCTCTCCCTACTATACCTGCTATCCCACAGTCACACTCCCTTCCCAGAGACTATTATCCACTGTTACTATAGGCACCATCTCTCCCTACTATACCTGCTATCCCACAGTCACACTCCCTTCCCAGAGACTATTATCCACTGTTACTATAGGCACCATCTCTCCCTACTATACCTGCTATCCCACAGTCACACTCCCTTCCCAGAGACTATTATCCACTGTTACTATAGGCACCATCTCTCCCTACTATACCTGCTATCCCACAGTCACACTCCCTTCCCAGAGACTATTATCCACTGTTACTATAGGCACCATCTCTCCCTACTATACCTGCTATCCCACAGTCACACTCCCTTCCCAGAGACTATTATCCACTGTTACTATAGACACCATCTCTCCCTACTATACCTGCTATCCCACAGTCACACTCCCTTCCCAGAGACTATTATCCACTGTTACTATAGACACCATCTCTCCCTACTATACCTGCTATCCCACAGTCACACTCCCTTCCCAGAGACTATTATCCACTGTTACTATAGGCACCATCTCTCCCTACTATACCTGCTATCCCACAGTCACACTCCCTTCCCAGAGACTATTATCCACTGTTACTATAGGCACCATCTCTCCCTACTATACCTGCTATCCCACAGTCACACTCCCTTCCCAGAGACTATTATCCACTGTTACTATAGACACCATCTCTCCCTACTATACCTGCTATCCCACAGTCACACTCCCTTCCCAGAGACTATTATCCACTGTTACTATAGACACCATCTCTCCCTACTATACCTGCTATCCCACAGTCACACTCCCTTCCCAGAGACTATTATCCACTGTTACTATAGGCACCATCTCTCCCTACTATACCTGCTATCCCACAGTCACACTCCCTTCCCAGAGACTATTATCCACTGTTACTATAGGCACCATCTCTCCCTACTATACCTGCTATCCCACAGTCACACTCCCTTCCCAGAGACTATTATCCACTGTTACTATAGGCACCATCTCTCCCTACTATACCTGCTATCCCACAGTCACAGTCCTTTCCCAGAAGTGACTCTTCTCTCTTTTGCCCCTTTCTTCCCACCTACCACTGCTATTCTGTTGGCTCCCCTAATGTTGGGATCAGGACACCCCTGCTTTAAATTCTCTGCAAATAGCACCAATGTCATGGAGTTTCAGTTTCAACACCATGAATGTTACCTACACCATCTTTCCCTTTATCACATTGACACCCACTCACTGCACCATAATCACACACCGCATCCCCGTGTCACACTTTGCATTATTCTGTGAGATATGAAGCCCACAAGATGACTTGCCCGGGGCCACGGATAACCCGTCCATTCATAAAAATCCCTCCCGTGTAGAGAGCTGAGTGTGAAGATAAATGAGTTCTGCAGACAGCACTTAGTGCTTAATGTTTCCAACTGATTAATCTCTCACCGGAACACACAGGGCCGATCCACTTGTATTTACCTTAAAACACTCCCAGTTAATGTGTTATTAGCAGCCGTGTGTGACTCCTGAGCAGCATTGCTCACTTCTAATTAAACGCCCATGAATAATTTAGGCTGGCCTGTTTGTGCATGTATTAACTATTCAGTGCCCTGTACCCTGAATCCAAAATGGTCTGCTCTTTATAAGCCTGAACCGGTTAAGGAAGTGGGAGAAATCAGAGCCAGTTATTTGTCTAGTTAGCTGTCTGTTTGTTTGTCTGTTGATTCATCTGTCTATCTCTATGCCCATCTATTGTTTGTTTCTCTGTCAATCCTTATATCGATCTCTTACTATATGTCTATCGGTCTATTGATCCTTTAGTCTGTCTGTGTATGGATCTATCTGTCATCTTGTCCATTTTTATTTTAGCTATAAACACTAAAGGCTTTCTTCTTTTGGTCCAAAAATACGTGTAAATGTATGGTTTTTGTCTTCTGCACTTTGGCCTTGTGATTGGTGTGTTTATGTGTTTTTAGAGCCTCACCACTAGGAGTCCTTCTACATAGTAGCACTATGGCTGTATGAAGTTAAATATATCAAAAATTAAAGAGCAGGGGGGAGTCTCCTAGTGGCAGATCAGGATTCAATGGCTGGCTGAGGATGCTGGGAGTTATTATGCAGTCTAAGCTATATTGAATGTCCATACTATAAAGAACAGAGCTTCACATGCCTAGGATTTTAGTACTTGTTATATGAATATGTATGTCAAGGTGCAGCTGCTGCTACTGCTAACAGGTGAAGATGGGTTAAAAGCTTCTCTTGTCGGTTCCGATTTGCCAACAGTTTGCAGAGAATGGTGGTGTGCATAATGCATAGCTTTCTTTAGGAATAGCAAGCTCTCAGCAAGATGGGGGTTAGGAGACTTTCATTATGGGGAACTCGCTGTGCAGGCTTTCAATTCTGTATTGGTGGTTAGGTTTCCAGCAGTTGGTTTTATGTGGTCCTTAGCTAAGGACACAGAGGCCACACAAGTTCCCCCGAAACACCATTTTAAATGCATTTTGATATATATCTTTCCCATAGGGTCATTTTATGGGCAAAAAAAGGGTTTCATCATTATCACTGCTCCCCATAGTACTGTAGGGATTATATTCATCTTCTACTCTGTCGTTTATACCTCTGCAGTATAAACAGCAAACTCCAGTGTTGTGTATGAAACAAAGTTTAAGGACATTGTTGTATATACTGGGGTTGGCAGTTGGCATCTGTAGGGGTAGGCACCCCTAGAGACCAAAATTGCTAACCCTCATCTTTGGTTATGGTGAAAGATCGAATTCTCGATGCTTATTGGCTGGCATTGTTAGACTTTGTTTTAGTTCAAGTCTTCCTTGGAGGACCAGCCTTTGTTCATGGCTCCTCTTAGCTCAAAACAAGGATCTGGGAAATCATGGGTATACAGTTATTCAATCAGAGTTCCAAAAATATCCAGGGCAGTAAATGTTTCCGTATCCATCTCACCCTAAGTGACTTGACGCTGGGCTTTCAGGTGTATCTAGACGAGCAAATAGACATTCTCCCACCCTAACTGACATTCAGGTTAAAAGGGGAACTATCAGGAAAATGAAGATTTAATATAAGCTTCCTCAATTAAAAATTCTGTATTGTTTCTGAAATAATCAAGTTTATCGTCACTATTCCTCTCTCAGCATCTGTTTCTCTTCATTCTGTCTTCATGCAGCAGTTGGGTGTCAGATGAATGATCCAATATATCTTATAGGGGGTATTCCTTTCCTAGTAGTAGATGTATTAGAGCTCACTCAAATAACTGATTCCAGTACAAACAAAATCTAACAAAATAACTGCCTTTTGCACAAATTCTGCATGTAGAGAGACATGATGTCTGGTGATTTTAATAGAGTGAGCTCTAATACATCTTCTAGGCAAAAGGAGCCCCCCTATAAGATATATTGGATCATTCCTCTGACACCCAACTCCTGAATGAAGACAGAAGAAGAGAAACAGAAACTGAGAGTGAACATAAACTTGATTATTTCAGAAACTATGCAGAATTTTTAATTGGTTGTATTTAGAAAGTTTCTGATTTCAGTATGCTGAAGCTAATATTAAATTCATTTTCGCAATAGCAACTCTTTAACGCCAGGGGCGTAACTACAGAGGAAGCAGACCCTGCAACCGCAGGGGCCCCCAGGAAGTATAGGGGCCCCATGAGGCCCTAATTTATATAATAACAACTTAACAAGTCTTTCTTTCGCTGTTAGTAATTTGCACCCAAAACCTCAATGGAAATACATAAAATTATCACTCAAAGTCCTTGATATTGTGCAAAACAGTGAAGCATTGGTTCACCAGGGTGGAACAGGAGCAAAGGCATGAATGGGTTTATTGGGGCCCCTCCGATTCTGGAGTCTGGGTGCTGCCTTCCCTTAACACAAGAATAAACGAAGACCTGGGAAGTGTTTGTCATTTAAGGTACAGAATAAATGCAGGCTAATTTGACAATCCTCAAGAGCCTGAATTAATTTTAATTATTTAATGTTAAATTGAATTGGACAAGTGGTATTTTAAAACAGAGGCTTAGGCTTTTAATAACACTTTATTAACGTTTAATGGGTTTTCTTATTCATTCCTTCATGTAGGCGATCATTAGCTCTTAAGTACAGGATGTAGCCTGATGTCTTATGTTGAACCAGGAATGTGAGGCCGCGGCCATCGTTTTCTATCATGGATCCCTAGCGAGGTGACACAGAAAAGTTGTTTCGTGGCTTGCTTACCAAGGGTGTGGCCAGGGTCGTATTTACCATATAGACACTCCAGGGCATGTGTTTAGGGCAGCAGCTTTAAAGGAACAGTAACATCAAAAAATTTAATTGTTTTCAAGTAATGAAAATAGAATATACTTTTGTACTGCACTGTGTTTGCTTCAGAAACTCTAACGATACTATAGTTTATATAAACAAGCTGCTGTGTAGCCATGGGGCAGCCATTCAAGCACAGGATACACAGTAGATAACAGATAAGTACTACTATAGTTTATATAAACAATCTGCTGTGTAGCCATGGGGGCAGCCATTCAAGCACAGGATACACAGTAGATAACAGATAAGTACTATTATAGTTTATATAAACAAGCTGCTGTGTAGCCATGGGGGCAGCCATTCAAGCACAGGATACACAGTAGATAACAGATAAGTACTACTATAATTTATATAAACAAGCTGCTGTGTAGCCATGGGGGCAGCCATTCAAGCACAGGATACACAGTAGATAACAGATAAGTACTACTATAGTTTATATAAACAAGCTGCTGTGTAGCCATGGGGGCAGCCATTCAAGCACAGGATACACAGTAGATAACAGATAAGTACTACTATAGTTTATATAAACAGGCTGCTGTGTAGCCATGGGGCAGCCATTCAAGCACAGGATACACAGTAGATAACAGATAAGTACTACTATAGTTTATATAAACAAGCTGCTGTGTAGCCATGGGGGCAGCCATTCAAGCACAGGATACACAGTAGATAACAGATAAGTACTACTATAGTTTATATAAACAAGCTGCTGTGTAGCCATGGGGGCAGCCATTCAAGCACAGGATACACAGTAGATAACATAAGTACTACTATAGTTTATATAAACAAGCTGCTGTGTAGCCATGGGGGCAGCCATTGAAGCACAAGGTTGCCACCTTTTGGCTCGGTTGAAACAAGGCAGGAGGCAGAGTTGTGATGCTATGGGGGCAGGTCGTGACATCAGGGGTGGGGTTATGACTTGGTAATTGTTGACTGGCCAAATCCTGCCCGGTTTTCCTAATTTGGAAAATTGGGCAGCCCTACAAAAAACCGGGCCTTCTGAGTCAAAACCAGACAGATGGCAACTCTAGGCCCTAGCCTTTGTGGCCTGCACATAAATCTGGGCCTGGTCATAGGGTTGCCATCTTTTCACCCAGTGCAATCGGGGCAGGGGGCGTGGCTGTGATGCGGTAAGGACAGGGCTATCGTAGGAAATCCTGCCCGGTTTAATTAATTTGATAAACCGGGCAGGCAGTTTTGACCTTGGCAGCCCTTCATAAAACCGGGTCAAACCGGGCAGGTGGCAACCCTACCTGGTCATGAGGAAACCAAGAAAGTCCAACTATGTGGGGGAATATAAGATTGAGTGTAGAGGGCACAAGTTTGGGATACACTGCTCTCCCATGGAGGTGCCATGTCTTTCGCATCACGCACCACAAGATGATGATCTAAATTACTAATTAGTCCATAGCCCTGTATGAATTCCTTGTCTGCATGTGCCATGTCATATGGGGATTATAAAACAATATTTGTTTTCAGCAGAGGTGGCACACTCACTCTCTGTCACAGCTCGGCTGTTGTTCCCAATTGCCTCTAGAATTAATCACAGCTCTGACAGTGACTGGTGTCTGGGCCGTGTAATTACAGCTTGATGTTTATGCTAATGAAGATGAATGCTGTACGGGGATATATGTCGACCACTGGGCAAACAACAAATGATATTGTGCTTGTGTCAGACACAAAACATTTCTGTCGCACAGTGGGGTTTACAGAAAGTGTTGGCTGGGTGTTTAGGGTCAAACAGAAAAGTTAGCGTTGAGCTGTCGGTGGATGATATTTGATGATAATTTATTTCCTGGGCTAGTGGGTTTGTAGGGTAGAGTTATAGCAGTAGGTATATACTTGTAATTGTGCAAGTTATTGGGTAGGCATCTGTGCCACTTGTGTATGGCTCTGGTCAGGCCTGTAATGTAAGATATTGGATAGATAGCAGTGCAGTATTAAGCTAGATTAATGGGAATAGTGGCCTTAGAAAATTCACTAAGCTTAACCATCTGGTTTCCAGGGTCACTGACCCCTGAAAACAAAACTTTGCTCTGTCAGGGTGATTTTGTTTTGTTTATTTGTATTTCTTATTTTACTGTTCAAGCCTTCTGCTATTCATCCACTGTGTTGGCCCAAGTACAGGCACACATGCTGCATTTTGGCACCAAATTCCGCCATATGTCCCTGCACCTAGCCCACCAGTGATTCTGGGTGCAGGCAAGAAAGAAGACTGATGCCAGCGTAAAGGGCTGATTCTTGGCCTGCATGTTACCACAGGCAGAGAATCAGCCCAGTGTGGCATTAACCAAATTGTCTATCATCCAAACCACTGATTGTATAGGAGGACCCTAGCAACCAGATGCCGAAATTGCAAACTAGAGAGCTGCTGAACAAAAATTAAAATCACGCAATAGCCACAAAAAATAATAAATGAAGACACATTTCTGCAGTATTCTCAGATTTAAAGACAAAATAAACCATTTAAACAGTGCTCTCCTGAGCATTTTTGCAAGTTAACATTATTTTTTTTCACGGTTTCAAGATATGGGCAGTTTTAATAGTGCTAATATAATGAATCTGAAAGAACCGTGCCACCTGGTGTTTGTGAAAATTAAGCCATCAAAGATAGGAAAGTCTTGAGCTGTTGCTTTGCTTAACTAACCTGAGAAAAGGCAGATGGATCTTCATTTAGGAACCTCAGCCAGTGGCTTATGCATAGTATTGTCTTGCAGTGGTATTTTGCTAGGGTAATTTGGACCCTGGCTACCAGATTCCAAACTGAAGACCTGCTGAATAAAAAGCTTAATAACTCAAACATCACAAACATAACACGACACAAAATAAAAACAGTTAATTTAAATGTGAGGAACCCCTTTAACGTAAGGTTTCCTATTTGACTGTAGTCTTTCTTCTGTTATTGGATGCACGTAAACCTACTATTTCAGCAGAGGTATATATATATAATCTGCAGTCTGGTCATTTCCCTATGGGACCAGACTGTAAACTATATCCTTATAAACGGCGTGTTCTGACGTCAGAACATACCGTTTATAAAAGGGGTCCCCGCCCGAATTTGACGCCGCGCCTCCAAATTTGACGACCAACACGTTTAAATTGAACGCTGGCGCGCCCAATTTGGACGCCAGCAACCAGAATAGGATGCCGACCCCTCCACCCCCCTCCAGACATTTCACACAAAATGTAGATTATAATGCATAATGTACCCCCTACTGAAATTTATAAAGATATTAGAAGTCACCGAGGAGTTATGTGACCTGTATAAAAGCACTCGGCCTGCGGCCTCGTGCTTTTATATGGTCACATAACTCCTCGGTGACATAATATCTTTATAAATTACAGTAGGGGGTACATTATTCACTATATATTTTAGGCTATGCATTTAAGCAATTCTTCTGCTTCATTCACTAGTGTGTATATGTGTATTGGCATTATGGAGACAGGAAATTTAGATTGTAAGCTCATGTGTGCAGGGACTGATGGTGCTGATAAAATCATATTTCGAAATAAAGCATACGCCAACATTTCAACAATACTTAAAATCAGTAGGCTATGGATTTTGCAGCTTTTTTTCTCTGTAATAATAAAACAGTAACCTGTATGTTATGTAAATAACATACAAGTTACTGTTTCATTATTACAGAGAAAAAAAGAAACTAATTAGAATTATCTGTTTAACAATAGACTCCATGGGGGATAGCCTTTGCGTAATTCAGAGCATCATATACATCTGATGATGGGGTGATTTAATGATGGGGCAGATTTTATAGTGAATATGGGGAGCAGGGCAATGATGAAATGGAGGCGAAGATTGGGTTTGAAGTGGGTCTATTTTGCAGTATGCTTAAGGTGAATAAGGGTGGAAAGAAGGAGGATTAGAAATTTACCAGCAAGGACATTGTCTGTATATGTATAATACTGCATCTAGTCCTCTACAGCAGAGATTTTTAAAGGAGTTTTTCATCTTCTAAGTAATTTTTAGTATGATGTAGAGCAGTGGTCCCCAACCAGTAGCTCGCGAGCAACATGTTGCTCACCGACCCCTTGGATGTTGCTCCCAGTGGCCTCAAAGCAGGTGCTTATTTTTGAATTCCCAGCTTCAAGGCAAGTTTTGGTTGCATAGAAACCAGGTGTTCTGCCAAATAGAGCCTCCTGTAGGCTACCAGTCCATGAAGGGACTACCAAACAGCCAACAACAACCCTTAATTGACATCCCCATGGAATTTTTCATGCTTGTGTTGCTCTCCAACTCTTTTTTACATTCAAATGTGGCTCACGAGTATATAAGGTTGGGGACCCCTGATGTAGAGAGTTATGTTCTGATACAATTTGCAATTGGTTTTCATTGTTTATTATTTGTGGTTTTTCAGTTATTTCTCTCTTTATTCAGCAGCTCTCCAGTTTGCAATTTCAGCAATCCAGTTGCTGGAGTCCAAATCACCCTAGCAACCATGTATCGATATGAATAAGAGACTGGAATATGAGTAGGAGTGGCCTGAATAGAAAGATGAGTAAAACAAAAATAGCAATAACAATACATTTGGATCCTTACAGAATATTTGATTTTAGATGGGGTCAGTGACCCCAATTTGGAAGCTGGAAAGACTCAGAAGAAGAAGGCAAATCATTTAAAATGATAAAAAATAAATAAATAATGAAGACCAATTGAAAAGTTGCTTAAAATTAGCCATTCTATAACAAAAAGTTACCTAGAAAGCAAACCACCTTTCCTATAAGACTAGAAATGGGTTCTGTGCCTGAAAATGTGCTACAGAATTAATTATATACCCAATTTAGCTTCATTTGGTAGGGATTCGTGTCATTGTATTAATGGGAACATTAGGTTCTGATAGGTGAAGAATCTGTATTCTACAGAGACCCTTACCCAATGTCTCTCTGATGTGATTGGGCAGCACAAGCCGACTCTGGGCCCCTCAGTAATATCATTGTGGCTGAGTATAGATTTCCCAGCAGGCCATGTTTAACAGCTGATTGATGAGTGAGAGTCTTTATCAGCATTGTAGATTCCCACACAATGGATGTAAAAACCATAGAGAAGCATCACCAAGAGGTGACAGCCAACAGAATCAGCACTCGGGCATTTCAGCCTCCTGGGGCAATGTAATTTGCTAAAACGTGTCTCACAGCAATACAAACTAATGATCCTTATGTGAGGCTTAGCAATCAGCAAACATTTACTAGTGGGGAGGAAACTTCATCCATCAATGTCCGCAGTGGGAGTTGATAGTCTATCTTTTTTTGAGTTTTTTTGGAGTAATGAAGTGTCATTACATATTTGAGGCTACTTTTAGTATTGGGAAGAAAAGGGCATCAGCTCGGGACCGCATTACCGGGCCCTTGTTTTATTTTTACACTACTGTAAAAAATAAATAATATCTTTAATTTTTTTGTTCTTCAGACTGTACCCCTAGTTGCCCACATTCTTCTTCATTTGATTTGAAAATGTACATTACTTCCCTTCTATAGACTTTTGCTTCTAAGCTATCCATGCATCCCTTTGCCCAATAATAAATATTGTCATTGCAATCGTATTCACTAACAAGTATCTGTTAGAGCTGCGTGCCCTACTTATCTGGGGTCACCACTGTCCTGCAGATGCTGCTCAAACCATCCTGCATAATGTGCTGCTATTTGCCTGAATGTGTGAATTGGAGCAATCCAATATTTCATGTATTTAACAGCACTGCATGCCAGAGATCTAATAGTGCTGCATGCCAGGGAGCTGATACTGCTGCATACCAGGGATCTAATAGTGCTGCATGCCAGGGACCTGATAGTGCTGGATGCCAGGGATCCAATAGTGCTGCATGCCAGGGACCTGATAGTGCTGTATGCCAGGGATCTAATAGTGCTGCATGCCACGGACCTGATAGTGCTGGATGCCAGGGATCCAATAGTGCTGCATGCCAGGGACCTGATAGTGCTGCATGCCAGGGATCTAATAGTGCTGCATGCCAGGGATCTAATAGTGCTGCATGCCAGGGACCTGATAGTGCTGCATCCCAGAGATCTAATAGTGCTGCATGCCAGGGACCTGGTAGTGCTGCATGCCAGGGATCTAATAGTGTTGCATGCCAGGGATCTAATAGTGTTGCATGCCAGGGATCTAATAGTGTTGCATGCCAGGGATTTAATAGTGCTGCATGCCAGGGACCTGGTAGTGCTGCATGCCAGGGACCTGGTAGTGCTGCATGCCAGGGATCTAATAGTGTTGCATGCCAGGGATCTAATAGTGTTGCATGCCAGGGATCTAATAGTGCTGCATGCCAGGGATCCAGGGGCGATCCGCCAATGAGGCGAGCTGAGGCGCTCGCCTCAGGCGGCATCGCCAGCTAGGTTTCCAGGGGCGGCAAAAAGCCGCTCCTGGTGCCTTTAAGAGCCGAATTTCCGGTTTTTGCACCGGAAATTCGGCTTTACTAGGGCAATTGCGCTCTCTGCACTAGCGTTGCTGCCTCCCCCCCGGAAATCGAATCGGGCTGGGGGGCGGCATTACTGGAGCCGCCTCAGGCAGCAATGGATACAGAAACGGCGCTGCAGGGATCTAATTGTGTTGCATGACAGGGATCTAATAGTGTTGCATGCCAGGGATCTAATAGTGCTGCATGCCAGGGATCTAATAGTGTTGCATGCCAGGGATCTAATAGTGCTGCATGCAAGGGATCTAATAGTGCTGCACGCCAGGGATCTAATAGTGCTGCACGCCAGGGATCTAATAGTGCTGCACGCCAGGGATCTAATAGTGCTGCACGCCAGGGATCTAATAGTGCTGCATGCCAGGGATCTAATAGTTCTGCATACCAGGGATCTAATAGTGCTGCATGCTAGGGAGCTAATAGTGTTGCATGCCAATGATCTAATAGTGCTGCACCCTTGGGTTCTGATAGTGCTGCATGCCATGGAGCTGATGGTGCTGCATGCCAGGAATCTAATGGTTCTGCATGCCAGGAATCTAATAGTGCTGCATGCCAGGGATCTAATAGTTGTGCGTGTCAATGATCTAATAGTGCTGCATCCTTGGGATCTGATAGTGCTGCATGCCAGGGATCTGATAGTGCTGCATTCAAGGGATCTAAAAGTGCTGCATGCCCGGATCTAATAGTGCTGCATGCCAGGGATCTATTAGTGTTGCATGCCAGGGATCTAATAGTGTTGCATGCAAATGATCTAATACTGCTGCATCCTTGGGATCTGACAGTGCTACATGCCAGGGAGCTGATGGTGCTGCACCCCTGGGATCTGATAGTGCTGCATGCCAGGGAGCTGATAGCACTGCATCCTTGGGATCTGATAGAGCTGCATGAAAGGAAGCTGATAGTGCTGCATGCCAGGGATCTGATAGTTCTGCATGTTGGGGGATCTAATAGTGCTGTAGGCCAGGACTTTAATAATGCTTTATGCCATGGAGTCTTAGTGCTGCATGCCAGGGATCCAATAATGCCGCATGCCAGTACTCTAATAGTGCTTCATACAGGGGCGATCCTGGCCCCTCCGCCGCCTGAGGCAGCAGTTGCTGCTGCCCCCCCTCCCCCGGAAATTCGCTCTTAAAGTACCAGGAGCAGCATTTTTGCTGCCCCTGGTACCTAGTGGGGTGCTGCCGCCTGAGGCATCAGCCTCAACTCGCCTCATTTGCGAAGCACCCCATGCTTCATACAAGGGAGCCTTCAATGCTGCATGTTGAAGATCTAATAGTGTTGCATTGTAGAGATCTAATAGATCTACACACTAGTGGTATCGCCAGCACTGCATTAGCAAAGTTAACTGGCTCCTGAATCATCCATAGCTTGGATGGAAATGTCATAGGGACTTAGATTGTAAGCTTGATGAAACAAGAACGGATGTGAGTGAAGAACTGATGTCAGTGGTGAACAGCTTCTGTAAAGCACTTGCCAATACAACTCTGCCATGATCACAACTATCATTATTATAATTCACCATTTGTGCCCAGGCTGCATTTCAGGTTGTGTTTAACAACAAAAGCAAATAGGGACTACGAGTGGTCAAGTGAGACGAAGGGTGTTTAAAAATTCTGGTCAGACTCGCTTTCAACCTGACGGGCAGCGTGTACTATTGATCAGTTCTCTTGTTATGGCTAATTTACACGGACCTTGCTTAGGAACAGAAATGGTGCAGTCTAATACCAACCACTTAAATGTACATCAGTCTGTACCTCAACAATATATATCTACCATGAACAAAATCATAATTGCTGTTTTTTACTGTTTAGCTGGTATTACTGTTTAGCTCAGGTAGTAATGACAACTGAAGTCACTGAGTGCAGCCATCCATGCGTGTTTGTGGATGTAAATTCAATTTTAACCCTTTCCTTAGGAGTGTGTGCATTTAGTACTGGAACTGTGGCAGTAACAGTAGGATATAGTAGGGCGAAATGGTGCCTATAGTAGCAGTGGGATAATAGTCTCTGGGAAGGGAGTGTGACTGTGGGATAGCAGGTATAGTAGGGAGAGATGGTGCCTATAGTAACAGTGGGATAATAGTCTCTGGGAAGGGAGTGTGACTGTGGGATAGCAGGTATAGTAGAGAGAGATGGTGCCTATAGTAACAGTGGGATAATAGTCTCTGGGAAGGGAGTGTGACTGTGGGATAGCAGGTATAGTAGGGAAAGATGGTGCCTATAGTAACAGTGGGATAATAGTCTCTGGGAAGGGAGTGTGACTGTGGGATAGCAGGTATAGTAGGGAGAGATGGTGTCTATAGTAACAGTGGGATAATAGTCTCTGGGAAGGGAGTGTGACTGTGGGATAGCAGGTATAGTAGGGAGAGATGGTGCCTATAGTAACAATGGATAATAGTCTCTGGGAAGGGAGTGTGACTGTGGGATAGCAGGTATAGTAGGGAGAGATGGTGCCTATAGTAACAATGGATAATAGTCTCTGGGAAGGGAGTGTGACTGTGGGATAGCAGGTATAGTAGGGAGAGATGGTGCCTATAGTAACAGTGGATAATAGTCTCTGGGAAGGGAGTGTGACTGTGGGATAGCAGGTATAGTAGGGAGAGATGGTGTCTATAGTAGCAGTGGGATAATAGTCTCTGGGAAGGGAGTGTGACTGTGGGATAGCAGGTATAGTAGGGAGAGATGGTGTTTATAGTAACAGTGGGATAATAGTCTCTGGGAAGTGAGTGTGACTGTGGGATAGCAGGTATAGTAGGGAGAAATGGTGCCTATAGTAACAGTGGGATAATAGTCTCTGGGAAGGGAGTGTGACTGTGGGATAGCAGGTATATTAGGGAGAGATGGTGCCTATAGTAACAGTGGATAATAGTCTCTGGGAAGGGAGTGTGACTGTGGGATAGCAGGTATAGTAGGGAGAGATGGGGCCTATAGTAACAGTGGATAATAGTCTCTGGGAAGGGAGTGTGACTGTGGGATAGCAGGTATAGTAGGGAGAGATGGGGCCTATAGTAACAGTGGATAATAGTCTCTGGGAAGGGAGTGTGACTGTGGGATAGCAGGTATAGTAGGGAGAGATGGTGCCTATAGTAACAGTGGATAATAGTCTCTGGGAAGGGAGTGTGACTGTGGGATAGCAGGTATAGTTGGGAGAGATGGTGCCTATAGTAACAGTGGATAATAGTCTCTGGGAAGGGAGTGTGACTGTGGGATAGCAGGTATAGTAGGGAGAGATGGTGTCTATAGTAACAGTGGGATAATAGTCTCTGGGAAGTGAGTGTGACTGTGGGATAGCAGGTATAGTAGGGAGAGATGGTGCCTATAGTAACAGTGGATAATAGTCTCTGGGAAGGGAGTGTGACTGTGGGATAGCAGGTATAGTAGGGAGAGATGGTGTCTATAGTAACAGTGGATAATAGTCTCTGGGAAGGGAGTGTGACTGTGGGATAACAGGTATAGTAGGGAGAGATGGTGTCTATAGTAACAGTGGATAATAGTCTCTGGGAAGGGAGTGCGACTTTGGGATAGCAGGTATAGTAGGGAGAGATGGTGCCTATAGTAACCATATAGTGGGTCCCAATGATAGTCTGTCTCTCTCAGAAAACATTTCAACCCTACCCTACTCCCATCTCTGTTCTCTGCATTACAAAACATCTAATGAAGTAAGCGCATGCCTTTTAGACTAGACTGTGGGAGACTATGGCTATTGTAAGGCACGAGACCCTCCTATATACACTTCCCTGCAGCATGACATGTGCCTCAGGTTCCCTGAACATTCCAGCCTCTGCTGTCACTATTTAAATTATGCAGTCCCCCCCCCCTCTTATGCTGTGGAAATCGGTGCCTTGGTGACGCGGAGCTGCACGTTGCTTGCATTGTAGGCAAGTCATGTGACCGCGTGAGATTCCTTGCAGCCTCCAGTAGCCCTGGGAATGGGCTTTTGATACAAGGCAATTCGGATTTCATGTGTGCCTTTTTTTCCGACTAGGGGAGGAGAAGCCCCACTTTTAAAGCGATGCCTCCTGATTTTCTCTCCGGCTGGTTTAGCGGCGGCTCGGCTGGGGGATGCCTCGCTTGGATTTACAGTTGAAGATTTTATTAAGCATTATTCACTTTTTTTGTAGCCCCCTGCTTTTGGTAGTCCTGTCTAGCACACAGCTAACATGATTTCACATTCTCCCAGCCATTTGTACGTAGCGGAGATCAACATGCCCTCTGTCTGCCTCCCTCGCTCCTCTTCCTCCTTCTTGCAGCTTTTCCACTATGTCATATCGGATTAATGTCTTTTTTTCCCCCCCTTTTTATTGTCCTTATGCCTTTCCTTACTGATTTTTCTTCTTTAATGTAATGCTTGCCACCTGCAATGCTGTCTGAGTAATTGGCTGTGACGGTAACGATGATGAAGATGCGTTCTCGAAGACCAACTGCTGCAGTAAGGATGAGGGGGTTTAATAACAGTCGTTATGCTCGAAATTCTCCCTACAGTGACTGCATCATCGAGGAGAAGACCGTTGTGCTGCAGAAAAAGGATAATGAAGGTTTTGGATTTGTGCTCCGAGGAGCAAAGGGTAAGTCTAATACATGTCATTATCCTCCTGTCTGTCAATGCATATAATGAGCTGAAATCATCCCTGGTTTTTGCCGAATTCGGGATCCTCTGCTTTGGGTAAGTGGAAGCCATTTAGATGTTGTTGGAGGCATCTGAGGAGTTCCTCATGTTCATTGCTCTTGCAGACAGTCCTTCTGCACCTTATTGGTATTAAAACCATGAAAAAACTTTCTGGGCTCCGCATTGACCAGCCGCCTGGCTACCATTGCGACGCAGGGCCCACGGGGTGGTTCACTTTTAAGTAAATTTTTAGTATGTAATAGAATGTATAATTCTAAGCAACTTTTCCATTGGTTTTCGTTATTTATTTTTTATAGTTTTATAATTATTTGCCTTTTTTCTTCTGACTCTTTCCAGCTTTCAAATAGGGGTCACTGACCCCATGTAAAAGCAAATGCTCTTTAAAGGAGAACCAAACCCTTGCTACTAAAATCCCCTACCCTACATAGATCCCCCTCCCTGCTCCCCCAGCCTAGGTGGTACCTTTGCTAAATGCCCCTAACTCTTTACTTACCCCTCGGTGCAGATTCAGGGCATCGGAGTTTGCGGCAGCCATCTTCTTCTCTTCAGTAATCTTCGGGAATAGAGCGGCATATCGGCACATGTGCAGTTGGAGCAATCTTCTGTTTCGCGGCAACTGCGAGTTTTGGGTACTCGGTGTAGTGTTAATTAAAGGGGTGGCTCACCTTTTAGTTTATTATAGAATGGCTCATTGAGTTGGCCTAATTTTTTCATTTTTAATAGTTTTTGAATGATAGACTGCTTCTTCTGACTCTTTACAGTATTCAGAGGGAGGGTCGCTGACACCCTTTTAAAAAAACAAATGTTCTCTAAGGTTACAAATGTAATTCTATTGCTACTTTTTATTACTCCTCTATCTATTCAGGCCCCTCCTATTCATATTGCAGTCTCTTGTTCAAATCAATACAGGGTTGCTAGGGTCATTTGGCCCCTGGCAATCAGATTGCAAAAATTGCAGAGCTGCTGAATAAAAAACTAAATAAACCAATTGTAAAAAATGAAGACCAATTAGAAATTGTCTCAGAATATCATCCTCTACATCATACTGAAAGACAACTTAAAGGTGAACAGCCCCTATAAGTCTTGCTTTGTGTTGCCTTATTCCACCAACACAACGTAAGACTTATCTAAGACATAAGATTCCCCCCAAAATAACATTTTGGCAATGCTTGGGACAGAATTCAATTAGAGGCTTTTAAAATGTTGCCGTGAAGTTTGAGGGAGTATTACTTTGCGTTTACCAAACAGAAAGGGAAAGATTTCAGTATTCTGGGCTCTTAATACATTTCTTCAAAGTCTAAACTGCTCATTTGATTTATTTCTATATTTGGCCACTTTGTTCGACTCACATGAACTGACCATGTCCTTCTAAAGTGATGCCATAAAGCAACACAATTCTATGGAACTCTTTTTAGTGGCTGGATTTAGGGGCCCCTTCTCCATACATCTATTATACAACTCCTCGCATGAACAACATCTCATAGGTCCAGTTTACCAATTAGCCAGTTAATTACCAAATGAAGTAACCGTTTACTTTCAGCACAGAGTCGCTCAGTTATGGATCATGTTTTTTATGTTTGCCCCCTAAGCTGACACACCTATTGAGGAATTCAACCCAACACCAGCCTTTCCAGCCCTGCAGTACCTGGAATCAGTGGATGAGGATGGGGTGGCTTGGCAAGCTGGACTACGGACTGGGGACTTCCTGACTGAGGTAAGGAACACAGTTGGTTTTTTCCATTTCTCATTGAAAACGTGTTCCAAAAAGCTGTTGTGCCAAGTCATTGTCCTGACTTATTGTAGTGCTTCTGTTATTTATGATATGTATATTTGCCTTCTGATTTTCTTGGGGAAACAGAGGTGCTTCTTAACTGTGTTCTAGGTGGACAAAATGTGCCCAAATGAAGTTTTTTTTTTAACCTTATGTCTTCAGCTCTGTCGAACACTGTTGGTTTGTATTAGGAATGCACCGAATCCAGTATTTGGGATTCGGTTGAATTCCTGAATCCTTCATGAAAGATTCGGCCAAATTACCGAATCCGCATATGCAAATTAGGGGTGGGAAAGGATAACGTGGGAAAAAATTTTTTACTTCCTTGTTTTGTGACATAAACTCCTGTGATTTGCCTTCCTCCCCCTAATTTGGATTCAGCCAAATTCGAATACTGTCCGAATCCTGAACTGAATCCTGGATTCGGTGCATCCCTACTTTGAATAATAAGTTGTGGATTTCTGTGCAGAGGTGAAAGTCTAATCCCTGGAATGTCAGTGGTTTGGCTCTTCCGCTGCTGAGAATAATCAACCTCAATGACTTGTTCTCTAGCCTGAGAGAGTTTGGCCAAGTTCTGAGTTATATATTTCACTGTAATTAGAGGAACACATGTTTGGTTATGACATTCTAGTAGACCCAGTGATCTCATATACCATGCTGGTAGCACATACCTTATTTATAACAAATAATTTCCTTTGGCAATAAAATCCATCCCTGGAGAACAAGCTCATTATGGGTCTGATCATGTTCACAGTAGGGATGCACCGAATCCAGGATTCGGCCAGGATTCAGCCTTTTTCAGCAGGACAGAATCCTTGTGCCTTGCCAATGTTTGCATATGTAAATTAGAGGCGGGAAGGGAAATCACGTGACTTTTCATCACAAAAAAGGAAGTAAAAAAAATTTTTCAACTTTTTCCTTTCCCAGCCCTTATTTGCATATACAAATTATGATTTGAATTCGGTTTGGTATTTGGCCTAATCTTTCACAAAGGATTCAGGGATTTGGCCAAATCCCAAATAGTGGATACAGTGCATCCCTAGTTTACAGCCTATGGTGCTAGTTTGATTTGTTGTCATGAATTAAGGTTGGATCTGAGAAGTATCAGTTCTGTTGGCTTCTAGATATTCTGTTATAGGATGTGATCAGCAGTGGGTTAGTCTTTAAGTGGAAATATCTTATTAGAGGAAAGGGGCATGGAAGAGATGAAGTAGATATACAGCATCTATATCCATGGGACATGAGAAACATTTGCATCCTTGGGTATGCCATAATGAGGAAAGGAAAACTGTTGGCTGCTACATGGTCCGGCTTCAGAGATTGCCAGCTGTGTACTTGACTGTATATCCACAATGAGTTTTGATATTCTGCATTTCAGCGATTGAACTTTATATTTTACTGGTCCAGTGCTGCGTTCTTAATGATGAGAGACTATTGGCCGGTGCTTCTTGTCTGTTGTCATTGATTCTGCTAGTCTCGGACATCGAACATTGCTTCAAGTTTCAAATAATGACTAACCGAAAGATTGACATGTTTCTTCAGTGGCTTCTACTGTAAATGTCCGTCCTATGAACTGTCACTGTATACACCAAAAATGTAGCTCCCTTGTCAGAGCTCTCCTTAGTCTGGACATATCCCTGTTAATTATTTGATTTGTGGGGTTCCCTTCTTTATGAAGTAGGGTTATTTCCCATATAGCACTTAACTTGTTCACTATACTATACTGCTAGTATCCTACTGTTACTATAGGCACAATCTCTCCCTACTATACCTTCTATTCCACAGTCACACTCCCTTCCCAGAGACTATTATCCACTGTTACTATAGGCACCATCTCTCCCTACTATACCTGCTATCCCACAGTCACACTCCCTTCCCAGAGACTATTATCCCACTGTTACTATAGGCACCATCTCTCCCTACTATACCTGCTATCCCACAGTCACACTCCCTTCCCAGAGACTATTATCCACTGTTACTATAGTCACCATCTCTCCCTACTATACCTACTATCCCACAGTCACACTCCCTTCCCAGAGACTATTATCCACTGTTACTATAGGCACCATCTCTCCCTACTATACCTGCTATCCCACAGTCACACTCCCTTCCCAGAGACTATTATCCACTGTTACTATAGGCACCATCTCTCCCTACTATACCTGCTATCCCACAGTCACACTCCCTTCCCAGAGACTATTATCCACTGTTACTATAGTCACCATCTCTCCCTACTATACCTACTATCCCACAGTCACACTCCCTTCCCAGAGACTATTATCCACTGTTACTATAGGCACCATCTCTCCCTACTATACCTGCTATCCCACAGTCACACTCCCTTCCCAGAGACTATTATCCACTGTTACTATAGACACCATCTCTCCCTACTATACCTGCTATCCCACAGTCACACTCCCTTCCCAGAGACTATTATCCATTGTTACTATAGGCACCATCTCTCCCTACTATACCTGCTATCCCACATCCACACTCCCTTCCCAGAGACTATTATCCCACTGTTACTATAGGCACTATCTCCCCCTACTATCCCAGAGGCTATGATCACTACAGCTTGTATCTAACCCTATCAAAACTCAATGAGGCCCTATAATTTGCAGGGCCCAGGGTGTTTATTCCTGTAGTAAGACTTCCAGACTTCGGTGGTATCAGTAACACAATCTCTCTTCTAAAGCTTAATATTGTGACATGGGATTAATCGTTGATTAAATTTACTTTTATAGCCTTAGCATCCAAATAAATGAGCCCAATCTTGAGGACAAATGTGAAAAGCAATTCACATAGAAAAAAAAATACCCGTCACCCCATTTACAGGGATCAGAAAATACACAACACATGGGAATATCAGACCTAATTATTTCGTCAAAATAATACAAAAGTCTGCTAGCAAATGGGAAAATTACATAAGCAGGCAGAGCATTTTTTTCCCCCACTACGAAGTAATTAGATAAAATTTCCAACATGGCTGCCTGCCTGATGTAGTTGCTGGGCTAGGGTTGCCATGGTGATGGTAGCTATGATTCTAGGCCTTTGGTTTAGATTTTTGGATGCCTGGATAATGAAATAGTTTAGCAAATTCCCATAAAACGACTCAAAAGGAATAAAAAGCTGGCTGCTGTGAGAGTGTGTTGACATACTGAGTAACCCCCCGGCAGAGGCTGCGGCTTTTCCAGTTCCTAATGACCTTTCTGTGGTTTGTTAATATCTTCAGGGGTATGAGGCTTGTATCTGAGAAAAACACAATCTATTGGTGACGTATATTCTGGAAATATCTTATAGCTCTTATACAATATAATATGCCCTTTGTACTTTTATCTGCTCTGCCATCTCATGGGGTCCCTCTGATGCCGAGGGCCCGGGGAAGAGATTATTCTCTTTGTCCTTCCCTAGAACTGGCCCTGGGGACACTGACATCTCTACAGTTATATCTTGTATTCATCACCTTTTAATCATTTAGCCATCTCTTTTATATAAAAATTGTTGCTGCTTATATTTCTCATTGTTAAGTGGTATTAGAAAAATATTTTTTTAATAATAAGATAGTAAGTTTCCCCCTACTGTAAATGATAAGGATATTAGAAGTCACGGAGGGGTTCTGTGACCATATAAAGGCACAAGGCTGCAGGCTGAGTTATACAGGGAACTCTGAGTATCACTCGTGTATTATAAGGGATAATGTACCCCCTACTGTAAATGATAAGGATATTAGAAGTCACTGAGGGGTTGTTCTGTGACCATATAAAGGCACAAGGCTGCAGGCTGAGTTATACAGGGAACTCTGAGTATCACTCATGTATTATAAGGGATAATGTACCCCCTACTGTAAATGATAAGGATATTAGAAGTCACTGAGGGGTTGTTCTGTGACCATATAAAGGCACAAGGCTGCAGGCTGAGTTCTACAGGGAACTCTGAGTATAACTTGTGTTTTTTAAGACATAATGTACCCCCTACTGTAAATGATAAGGATATTAGAAGTCACTGAGGGGTTGTTCTGTGACCATATAAAGGCACAAGGCTGCAGGCTGAGTTATACAGGGAACTCTGAGTATCACTCATGTATGATAAGGGATAATGTACCCCCTACTGTAAATGATAAGGATATTCAAAGTCACTGGGATGTTCTGTGACCATATAAAGGCACAAGGCTGCAGACTTTTTTTTTTCTGCAGAATTTTTGAATTATGATTATAGGGAGCACACGTAACAAGTCAGGTGATGGTACACCGGGAAGGTCACAGTCTGGATCATCTCTGAATTATTCATGTAAGCAGCATTGATCTGAGTAGACTCACAATTTTAGACTTGATGGAGGTATAAAGGTGAATCACAAAAAGTAAATTTGTAGGGGTCAATTATGTTGTGAAAGGCAGAGTGCAAAGTGCAAAAAATGGGCACAATTTACCCTTGTAGAGGGCTGCCTGTGGTCAGCTTGTGGGCCTGAAGGGGGAAGCACAGAGTTCCCCCACTCCCGTCCCCTAATTTGCACTGTTGTATCCCCCCAATGCTCTTTCCCTTTTGCCCTGGGTTATATTAAATGCCCTCTAATAAATATATTGCTAATGCTAAATGCCAAGATCTGAAAAGTTTCAGCTTCTTACCAGTCAGATACCATTGAACTCTGTCCCTTTACCCATCAGCTTTCACTTGTGCATTACGGATGCCTGTCCTTCATGTTCTCTAATGATCCAGGTCTACTTTGAGACACGTTTAGGGTAAGGCCACACGAGGAGATTCGGGGAGATTTTGTCGCCTGCACACGCGGCAATGTGTTTTCTATAGTCGCCCGAAGTTGCCTCACTGACAAAATCTCCCCCAATCTCCTCGTGTGGACTAGCCCTTAAGCCCACAAGGTCACTTTGATGAACAGGGCGTTAGTAAGGTCTATGCTGTACCTTTATTTACAAATTTAAAGTGACTCATTGGACCTTCACCTGCAGGAACTGTGCTTGTTATTTCATTAGTCACACTTACATTCACTGTGTGTTCATTGTTGCTTATTTCCGCTCATGTTGGCCTTGCCTGTTCTTTATTGCCTTCTGTGGCCCTTATCTGGGGATCATTGGGGAGCCTTTTATTATGTGTTTAACAAAAAGCAAGCAGGTGGTAAGTACGGGGCTCTCCAGCACCTTGTGTACCCTGTGTTTTTAAATTTTGAACGACAGACGTTCTATGGCTTTCCCGGGGACACCCATGTGTTGCCCCTTCTGTATGCTGACAATGATAAAGCTTGAAGTGACAGCGCTATATAAAGAAATGATGATGATGATGATAAAGCCCACTTTGGGTTGGGGCCAGTTTTAGACCTTGCAGTAGAGTCCTGCGCGGAACCAATTTCTAAGACCTGGACCTGACCTGAACCTACAACCAGCATATTTACCCACTTTGATCTCCTACCAGACCCGCAACTGCCTTATCCGCAACCCGCCGACCACCATCAAACAGGAAGCGAAATGGTGACGGTGCTGCAAACCGGAAGTGACGCCATCAAAAGTGGGTGGGGACAGAAACAAGTTTTGTAAAACTTTAAAAGGAGTAAAATATAGACAATATTACATAAGATAAAAAATGTAGATGAGATCCGCAAACCTGACCTGCAGACCCATGAGTATACCCACACCTGAAAATCCTCCCCTCATTCTGCAGGGTGCCCGCTTTTTTTTGCTCGACTATTACCCGACCTGCTGCAGGACTCTACCTTGCAGTTCTCTAGTTTGCTGTTGGGCTGACCCTCTAGTAACTAGATTTTGATTTTGCACCAGCTCCATAACAATTAGTGCCTTCTATGTATATGACTATATAGGGCAGCGGTTCTCACACTGTGGAGCTGGTCCCATGTGGGGGTGGTTGTGGAGGGGGCTTCATATTAGTGGAGAACTGTTGGGCACAATTTTTTCTACCGTTGCATTAATCATTTCGAGACCCTGTTGGTTTTCACCTGCCGTTCTGTTTGGCATCAGAAAATAAATCTGCTGCCTTTGGATCGGGTCACTGTATCTTGGCACCGTGCCGCACCATTTTGTAATATATGTACAGTAACAAGGTGTCAGCTTACTAAGCACTCCAAGCAACATACCGAGCTCTGTCCTTGCCATATCAGCACATAATGTTGCTGTTCCCCTGGGTGCTCCGAATTCTCTTAGGTACCAACTGCCAGCACAGAGACATAACTTCTTCCATCCAGTCACCATTGCACCCAGAGCTGGCTAGAGGGACATGGCAAGGCAGGGTGATTGCTCCAACCCTCAGTATGTATGGGGCCCTGCAGAGCAGCAGCACTAAACAGAGGGACAGTTCCACCCCTAGGATTATTAGCAGTGGAATGGAGAGTCCACAGACAGGGGACACATTGATGCACTTTTGGAGGGGCCTGGGAGCAGCTCTCGTACCAGGAATCTGATACGAATGGCGTCAGATCTATTAACATACCGATACATGTATGGACTCTATCCACTTAAGTGACCATGTTGCTAGCTGCTGTTTAAAGGAAAACTATACCCCCCAAACAATGTAGGTCTCTATTAAAAGATACTGAGTAAAACAGCTCATGTGTAAAACCCTGCTTTATGTAAATGAACCATTATCATAATAATATACTTTTTTAGTAGTATGTGCCATTGGGTAATCATAAATAGAAAATTGCCATTTTAAAAAATAAGGGCCGCCCCCTGAGATCGTACGATTCACTGTGCACACATACAAACCACATGTAAGGTCACATGAGCCAATTAACAGACAGAGTTCTGCCTTTTGCTTCCTCACTTCTTCCTGTTACAGTTAGTGTTGTAGTATTTCTGGTCAGGTGATCTCTGAGGCAGCACAGATAGAGTCACGAAATGGTGGTTCAAGGCAAGAGATGTAAAAGGGCAATATTTATGTAAATATATATTCCAGTTTGGTAAGATTCTTTAATATGTCATTCAATTTGATATAAACTATCTGTTGCTTAAGTATTCATTTTGGCGGTATAGTTTTCCTTTAAAGAAAGTCATTTGTATTGTAAGTGTGTGTTCCCTTAAGAGTAAAGTGGCCAATTGTATTGCCCTGACCTGTTTAATATGCCCAGGGGCTAAAGAACAAGTGAGCAGCATGTGGGAGCTGGGTAAATCAATACTCCCCGTGTTCCCAATTCCAGAGGCTGTTACATTGTGACCGCAGGTGTTAGATGAGTGGAATAAAATAAAACCGCAGACAACGGCCGTCCAACTCCTGCTGGCTCCAGGCTTCTGACTCTGGACTTGCTTGTTAGTCTGGAGCTGGTCATAAGGGTCAGATTGTGAAGAATAGCAATATCTCACCTCTTCTTCCCATCCTCACCCACAGGCTAGTGTCTGTTATATGGAACACAGTATCCTCACCCATAGGCTAGTGTCTGTTCTATGGAGCACGGTATCCTCACACACAGGCTAGTGTCTGTTCTATGGAGCTTGGTATCTCAGGCTTAGATTGTGCAGAAAATAAATCCTCACCCACAGGCTAGTGTATGTTCAATGGAGCACATTATCCTCACCCATTGTATCCTCACCCATTGTATCCTCACCCATTGTATCCTCACCCATTGTATCCTCACCCACAGGCTAATGTCTGTTCTGTGGATTACCTGACCAAATGCTGCAGTCCCATACACATTATCCTACCCTATCCTATTATCCTCCTCACTGCTTACTATAAAGTATTTATAGGGATGCTGCTGCCATTTGGTGCAGCAGTTCACATGTTATCATGGGGCAGCAAAAAGATGCTCCTGGCAACTTCAAGAGCCAAAATTCCAATTTTAAAATTGGAATTTGGGCTCTGTTAGGGGTGCACGCCTTGCGCTGGTCCGACTCTCTTAAAGTAAGTGCCCGGGGAGGGCATCTGAAAGGCCACCTCAGGGCAACCAAGGTCCCTGGAATGCCCCGGAGTATATCCCAGAGCTGCAGCCCCTTCACAGCTTGGAGATGCATCTGAAGTGGGGTTCCACAACCTTTTGAGCCGAAGTTTAAGCATAAACAGAGTTGGGGCCCAACACAAGCATAAACATTGTTCCTGGAGGGTACCAATTAAGTGCAGTGATTGGCTATCTGGTAGTCCCTATGTGGACTGGCAGGCTACAGGAGGCTCTATTTGGCAGTACACCTGTTTTCATGCAACCAAAACTTGCCTCCAAGCCAGAAATTCTAAAATGAGACCACTGGGATCAACATCCAAGGGGTTGGTGAGCATTGTGTTGCATGTGAACTACTGGTTGGGGATCACTAATCTGAAGTTTTCCTCTACAGATAGTCGCTATTCCGTAGGACCCAACAAAGGGCAAGGTCCCTGTTCCCTGCACCCTCCACCCCCCAATAAATCTCTATAAATACCCATTATTGAGAATAGGAAATGAAGCCAGTATCCTGCAGGGTATAAATATGCATTCTTTTTTTTTACGGTTGAGCGCATATCTGATGGTGAGGAATTGTGGGTGATATATTCTCAAGTGTCTTGTCCAATAGAGGTCTTGACACGGATTATGATTTCGAATACATATCATTTTTACTTGCCTAATCTGGCTTGTCTTTTATAATACCGTTTCAGTCACAGATGGCAGAGATTTAAGTCCCAAGAGAATCAGGGAGGTTTTTGTAGCACTGGAGATTACTTGGGTGGTTATTGTTTCAGCGAAGGAGGAGGAGAGAGGCTCAATGGACTGTCACAGTAAATAATCGAGGCCAGAGATTGCCCCTGGCAAGCGCTTTGCACTGGTTGTGTTTCCAATCACTACCTCTGGACTCAAGGGTTGCCCTCCTGTTCTCTAAAAAATATACCAGCCTGGGGTACTTTTCTTTTAGCATTGCTCCACCATTAGTAGTAAAGTCTTCTGTTATATAATATATAAAAAGCAACAGAAGAAGTAATTAAAGGGGTGGTTCACCTTTAAATTAACTGTTAGTATGATGTAGAGAGTGATATTCTGAGACAATTTGTAAGTGGTTTTCATGTTTTATTATTTGTGTTTTTTTTTTAGTTATTTAGCTTTTTATTCAGCAGCTCTCCAGTTTACAATGTCAACAATCTGGTTGCTAGGGTCTAAATTACCTTGGCAACCATGCATTGATTTGAATAAGAGACTGGAATATGAATAGGAGAGAGACTGAATAGAAAGATAAGTAATAAAAAGTAGCAATAACCGTTCATTTATAGCCTTACAGAGTATTTGTTTTTTAGATGAGGTCAGTGACCCTCATTTGAATTTAAAGAAAGCAAATGATTCGAATAGCACCGAGAATAAATGTACCCGGGCAGATGCATTATTGGAAGTGAATTCATTGGGGTGGGGGGTCTAACACTTTTACACCCCCAATGATCCTACCATTCCTTCTCCTTGGCCTGCTGAACGCTACTTTTCTTACTGTAGACTTCTTGTACCCAGGAAACTGTAGGCAGAATTATTACAATAGGACAAAGCAAAGGTTCTGTCTGGAGTCGCAGACTTCTCCAGCAGTTCATTTAGGGCTTTTTGGCTTCCTGTGGGCACGGCTCCCGTGTTGAGGTTTGGGCTGATTGATGTGGCAAGAATATTTTATAATCTGGGTCATGCTGATGAGAGCCCTGGAGTCTTCTGATGGAAGGACAGATCTGAGCTAAAAGCTTTGCGGGCAGAACTAATAAAGCCATTGACATGTAACAAAACAAGATCATAACTTTGGCCCCGTAGCCTTTATGTGCTGAGGAGAAAGGGGGACAGAAAGCTTTGGGCATTTCCACAATCACATTCTAATGTATCTGAAGAGTCTGTGCTCTTGTAATATTATCATCACACATACTGTTCAGTATAGTAAGGGCCGATATAATTCCTCCTTAAACCTCTTAATTACACATTTTTCCAGTGATAAACCATCCATCGATTTGATATGTTTTCTCTCGCTGTTATTTTAAAGGGACACTATGATCAAATAATGTACTGATTTTGCCTAAAATCAGTGTTTGATGGGCAAAAAATGGTGCCAGAAAAAAAAGTGATCTAATTGAGCCGAATGCAAAGTGCAAAAAGCTTGCTCCCAGCATGCTTAAATCCTTGATGTGCTGTAGCAATCTGAAATTTGTAGTTCAACAATGTCCACCTATTACGGAATGGTTACTTTCCCTTTAAGTCTAGGGCCACATGGGGGCAGAAAACCGCTAGCCGAAATCCGTTGGCCAATTCTGATTTCTAGCCTCCTCTCACTTCCACGTTGAATGGGCTCTGCATATTGAGCTGAAATCTGTCGACGTTTCCTTATGTATATAAACAATAGTAGTGTTTCTGAAGCAAACACACCCGTTTTACCAGTGCAGGGCAACACTGCATTATATAGGGAATAAAGTACCCCCTCTTGTAAATTATAAGGATATTATAAGTTAACGAGGAGTTTTATGACCATATAAAAGTACGAGGCCGAAGGCCGAGTGTTTTTATACAGGTCATGGAACTCCAAGGTAACTTCTAATATCCTCATATTTTGCAACTGGGGGTACTTTATTTATTATTATTTATTATAATACACACGTTTCAGTGAGTCATGTGACAGAAATGACATCAGAACTCACCGTTTATAACTGATGACATCAGAACTCACCGTTTATAAGGATATAATTTAGCCATGAATATCCCGTAAATTATATCCTTATAAACGGTGATGTCATCAGTTATAAACGGTGAGTAGTGATGTCATCAGTTATAAACGGTGAGTAGTGATGTCATTTTTGTCACATGACTCACTAAAACTACTATTACTATTCCTTTAATAGAAGGTCAAGGCTGATAATGCAGCAATGCATGCACTGTGTGTAACTCACCACAGCAGACTAATGGGCATCATTGGCAGTGGCGTAACTAGATATTACTGGGACCCAGAGCAACTTATTTTTCTGCCCCCAAAATGTCTATAGGTTGACATGGGGCCTCATGGGGCCCCTATACCTCCTGGGCTCCCCTGCAATCACAGGGTTTGCTTCTTCTGTAGTTACGCCTTTGGGAAAAGGGTCATTTATAGAAACAAGTACCTTTCAGATTAGAACTCTGTTTTCTATCCATTAATAGCCCCCTGCTGTAAAATATAAGGATATTAGTAGTCACCTTGCAGTTCTGGTGGGGGGCAACATGGCGACTTGTGCTTGATTTTTGCACTTTGCCCCCTGCCCTGCTTTAATAACTGTCTCTTCTGTTCCCATGGAAACCCTTTATGATTTATAACATCCTTATAATGTACAATTGGGGGGTTATTATCCATTATATATATATATATATATATATATATATATATATATATATATATATATATATATATATATATATATATATATATATATATTTATATATATATATATATATATGTTTTACTGTAAGAATCTATCACATGCGGGTGAAAATAAAAGGTCCAAATGATTTTTCGGACAGGCAGAGAGTGCGTTACAGAATAACCTTTTCCCTTAACTGATAAGATTTTACACCACAAGCAATATTAAAGGTCAACATTCTCCTTCTTTTGATCTATAAAACTAGGGTTTTTCTCCACCGTGACTTGATGGGGGGAGTAAAACTTGACGTAAAAGACTTTTCCTTCGAGATTTCCGGCAGCAGCTTGTAAAGCAGTCGCCATCGGAAGTGTTACTAATAGAGTGAAGGGGTCAGTCTGTATTATAATAGAGTATAATATAGACTTTAGGAGTATATAGAGCATTTATGGCAGTGTGTGATTATTACTGCAAACAAAAAGAAATTGTACTTGTCCTTAATAGATGATTGAAGGGGAACTAAAGTGGATATATTTTGTCGCACGGCAGTGCATTATTGAACCAAACTAGTGGATCTTTCATAAATCTCTTTGACTTGTATCATGAGGTTTTTTTCTGACAGCGTTTGAGATATTAAAGGGCCATAAAAAGGCAACAAACTGTGGGAGACATGTTCAAGATCCGCTTCTCTAAAAGGATTAATAGTTTCATTCTCATTGTTTTTGATATGAACTAGTTAACGAGGGGAACGAAATGATAAAACATCAGGGGTCCAAGTGAGGCAAACTGCTAAACCTCTGGCCTGGTGTTTTATCTAAGTTTCTGGGCCAAAAGCCTTTGCAATGTGCCTTCAGGGGAGAACCTTAAAGCAGGGGTCCCCAACTGCCGGGCTGCGGGCCAGCACCGTATTGGACGCCAACCCCTCCCCCCCCCCCCCCCCGGTCGTTGCAAAAAAATTTGGCTTAACACTGGTCCCAGGTCAAAAAAGGTTGGGGACCGCTGCCTTAAAGGAAAATTATACCCCCAAAATGATTACTTAAGCAACAGGTTATTTTAAATTAAGTGGCATATTAAACAATCTTACCAAACGGTTGTATATATATTTAAATATTACTCTTTTACATTTCTTGCCTTGAACCACCATTTCATGATGGTCTGTGTGTTGCTTCAGAGATCACCTGACCAGAAATACTGCAGCTCTAACTGTAACAGGAAGAAGTGTTGAAGTAAAATACAGAACTCATGTGACCTAACAAGTTGGTTTGTTTGCACCGTGAATCTTACAATCCCAGGGATGGCCCTTATTTTTTTAAAATGGCAATTTTCTATTTATGATTACCCAATGGTACATACTACTAAAAAGTATTATTATGAAAATGGTTTATTTTCATGAAGCAGGGTTTTACATATGAGCTTTTTTATACAATTTTTTTACAGAGACCTACATTGTTCGAGGCAGGGCCGGAACTAGGGGTAAGCAGAGTACCTTTCTCTGCTTCCTACCCCTAGTCTGGCTTAGTGCGCTCCTCTCCTCTTCAGTCCTGCGTATTGTTTGTGCATGTACAGGAGGGGAGGAGGAGAGCATACCAGAAGGGGGTGACAGGCCGGTCAGCGCGCATGCGCGCGTGGTGGAGGGAGCGCCATTGCTGGCTGGGTTGCCTGGGGCGCCCGGCCGGCCTGACCCGGCCCTGGTTTGAGGAGTATAGTGTTCCTTTAAATTGCCACCCTCAGTGTGTCTCAGAGAAGCAGATCTTGAAATGATCTACTACAGCTTGTTGAATTTTTATGGTAATGACAGTTCCCCTTTAAAGGGCCATAAGCCGTTAAGGGAAATGCTCTATATACATTTATATTGGTAATTCACTTTCTCTGCACTAGTCTGCATTATTTCATTATTTTAGCCTTAAAGGACAAGGAACAGTACAATCACTGGGTGGAGGGGGGGAAGACAAGTTGTAAGGCACCCCCCCACACACACACACTAGTGCCTTCAATACCTGCACTTCACTGTCCCAGGGTATTATCTTCTTAGCACCATGCCACCATAACAGTTCAGTGCCCCTACATTATTTGTGCCACCGTGGGTGATTGTATGCTTGGTGCAAAAGAGTTGCTCTTCTGAGGCACAACAATTGGGAAGGAGTGGTTTAGGGTGGGGATGTGCCAACATGCTCATTTGGTCATTCGCACCGGTTCTGTTGGATCCGAGGCAGTGGTGTAAATTGATGTTAATGGACCCCACAGCAAATTCAATTTAGGGCCCCAAAACAATGGGAAGTTAACCTATTCATCCGAGATGTTTTAAAAATGCTCATTTATTAGGGCATATACATGTAAAATATTAAAGGGTTAGAAGGCGCACACTCAAATTTGATCCGAGGTGCTGATACAATAGGAGGCTGCCCAACCAATATATGTACAGACAAAGCATGAAGAACCAGATCGCACGCTCTAAATCAAGAGGTTTATTAACAGAAAAAAAAAATCAAAACATTTGCCCTTGCCACGTTTTGACCGTGAACAGATCTTCATCGGGGGCACAGAGATTGTAAAATAAGTAAAAAGGAAATCTCTGTGCCCCCGATGAAGACCGATTCACGGTCGAAACGCGTAGGGCAAATGTTATGATTTTTTAACCTTTTCTTTTTTCTGTTAATAAAGCTTTTTTCATATAGAATGTGCAATCCGGTTCTTCATTTTTTTGTCCACTAATTAGGCCTTTTTTTGTCCATTAATTATTTAATAATTATTTAATTATTAATTAAATAATTAATTATTAACTACAGAGGAAGTAGACCCTGTAGTTTTGCCCCAGGTACCCAGTTAGATGCTGCTTGGCACCCCTAGTGATTCTACCTTTCCTTGTCCTTTCAGGCTAACAAGGGTAGGATTGGGGAGAAAGCCTATTTGTTCCCTTAGCTACACCTAAATGTCCAGCTTGGCAATCTATTAGGGTGATAATTGGGGTGGATATGTATTTGCTGCCCTAGAAATCCTTGAAACTATGGCTGATGAACATAGTTGTTTCCTATATCTGTAACACTGTTTTGATAGATGGGGTCCCTGAACAAAGACTGGACCTCTAAGTGGGACTTGGACTGGAGAAGTCCAAAACCCACCATTGTAGGGTAATGAATCAAAGCCTTGAAGCAAGATTTTTTTTTTTATTTCCTTTTGATTGGCTTAACAACAAATGATATGGGCCACATCCAAAGGGATAAAACAACCAATAACTATTCTTGATTCAGCCCATCCAGTCTTCTGAATAAACAACAGGAGGTCAAGGCAAGCAGATGCACAGGGGAAAGCTACATGAGATCTACATGAACTCTGTTTTCTACAGAGGGAACCTGGCACCTCATATTTGCTGGCACCAATTTCATGTATGAAACTGCATCAATGGAAAGCCTCCTAGGGCCCGGGGTTGATGTTGCATTACAGTTTAGCTTCATTACACTGGGGGATTTCTAAGCAAAGAACAGACTTATTTTGGGATATCACTTCTGATGAGCTCAGGAGCCTCTTTTCTTGTACTTAATCAGCCGCCTTCCTTCAGATTTTCTGCACAGACAAGCAATTAAGGTCATGAGGAATACAGCAGAACTGTACTTGTTAACTCATTTTATTTGAAAAGTCTGTGTTTCAGAATTTTCATAGAATATCATGTACCAAGGGTCATGGGCGCACGCAATGTAACCAAGCGTCTATGGCATTTGCTCTGACTGTATGGATCTCATACAATTGCAGTAGGCCAGTAGTTCAAGCTTTCACTTTGAGGACAGGACTATGGACAGGCTACGTCCCCTGTCACTGCTTCAACACCCGCCCCCCATGATTGATCCAGTTGGAGCATCAGCCATAGTTCCTAACTATATAGGGCAACATATGTGGCCATCCCCAATTTCACCCTAAATGGGCTTCAAGTTGGGCTTTCAGGTAGAGTCCTGTGCGGAACCAATTTCTAAGACCCAAACCCGGAGCCCGAACCTCAACCCGCATATTTTCCCACTTTGGTCGCTACCCAGACCCGCAACTGCCTTATCCGAAACCCGACCCGCAACCCGCCAACCACCATCAAGCAGGAAGTTATGGTGCTGCAAGCCTGATGTGATGTCATCAAAAGTGGGTGGGATAGAAACAAGTTTTGTAGAACTTTAAATGGAGTAAAATATAGACTATATTACATAAGATAAGAAATTTAGGTGAGACCCGCAACCCGACCTGCAGACCCACGGTTATACCCGCACCTGAAAGTCCTCAAATGCTCAAGGCCCCCTAACCCCCCTGCAACTGTCCCGGTTTTCCCCTAAGTCTAATGTATCAGCCATAGTGTATCAGCTGGTGTATCAGCCATAGTTCCTATAATATTTAAGGCAACATATATGTGGTCATCCCAACCTCATGCTAAATGATCTTCAGTCTGGGTTTTCAGGTGTATCCTAATTAGCCTTCAGGCAAAGCCCCCAGCCACTGCTCCAGACCCCCATTCAAGCTCACCCCCCCCCCTTGCCATTGATCCAGGAACCATTGGAATATCAGACATTGTTCCGGAATATATTGGCCAACAATGTGGTCATCCCAAATCTCACCCTGATTGACCTTGAATCAGGACTTTTAGGTTATCTCTAATTAGCCCTCCACTGCTTCAGCCCCCAAAGGTTAGGCCCCTCCCCGGCAGCCACTGTTACAGGATCCCCTCCTGAAGTAGTGGTAGGGGGGCTTGATTATATAAAAGCCCCAAGGGTATAGGAGAGCAAATATACTAACTGGGCCCCAGGCTGGAGTAAGCTGTAGTGCCCACTGTGCTATACCAAATGCTGCAAAATACTCTTTATTAGGGCTCTACTGTGTAATTGTTATTGAAAGTTGTTTTGTTTATCCTTTTATGTTCTCTGGTTCTGACTCGTGAAACTATATCAGATACCGTTCTGCTCCTTGTATGTTAAAAAGCTGGTTTCTGCTACATTGTGCAGTGGTGTAACTAGATGTTACTGGGCCCCGCAACCAAACCAATTTAGGGCCCCAAAACATTGGTAAGTTGATCTATTCTAACTAAGATTGAAATTGATCATTCTGAAATAGTTCCATAATTAGGGCCCCTAAAGTCCTGGGGCCCCCTGCAACCGTAGGGCCTGCTTCTTCTCTAGTTACTCCCCTGGGTATAAGCAGCCAGACAGATACAGCTTTCAATTATATGTACAAATTACTTTAAGGGCTAGTCCACACGGGGAGATAGCGACGCGTTTGCGGTCGCGGCGACAAAGCGCCGCGACAGTCGCCGCGACCGGCGCAGGCGACAGTTTTGTATGGGCGCCTATGTAAAAACGCCTGTGCTAACCACACGAGGCGATGCGCTTTTCAACAGTCACCTGAAAAAGCCTGGCGAGGCATTTTCAGGCGACTGTTGAAAAGCGCATCGCCTCGTGTGGTTAGCACAGGCGTTTTTGAAAAAGCCTGGCGAGGCATTTTCAGGCGACTGTTGAAAAGCGCATCGCCTCGTGTGGTTAGCACAGGCGTTTTTACATAGGCGCCCATACAAAACTGTCGCCTGCGCCGGTCGCGGCGACTGTCGCAGCGCTTTGTCGCCGCGACCGCAAACGCGTCGCTATCTCCCCGTGTGGAATAGCCCTAAAACCATTGGGAATATTTAATCAGTGTGTAATGGAAAGTTTGAAAGAATTAAATTTTCTGACGTTGTGCAATAGATGTTTTGGGTTTTAGAATGATTTTAAGAATACAAGTAAAAGAATATATTTTATATGCCCTTTAAAGAGAGAAACACAAGTGCTTCGCTTAATGCAGTCGGAGCCTTTGCAAAGCGGCGCTTGTTTCTTCATATTTCTTATTTCTGCAAGTTGTAATCCATGCCAGCCAATGATTGACTTTGAAGGCTGTAAATCCTTATGGTTGCCTGTTATCTTCCCCTGCTCAGGCGCAAGCATCTCGGACTCGGTAAAGTTCCAACCCAAGTTTCCAAAAATCCAGTACGTCATCAGCACTTATCTGGAGACCTGGTGCCAGGGGTGTTATCAGTTGGCCAACATCTGCCGGGAGACGGTGTCCGCAGAAGCAAATATGCTCTGCATGGGTGGGGGCAAAACACCTTCATTAATGCATTAAGTAGTTTGCACTCCTTGCATGGTCAGATAAAAACTCCTGCATAGGCTGTGTAATAAATTTAGGCAAAATGCGTGTTATACTTTTAAAGGGAAATATATAAAAGAAATTCTGCATTTCTACCAATATGAAATATTTAGTACTGTAAGCAGCAGTTCTGCCCTGCTTTTTGGCTGTGATTCTAGCTATCTGTATAACAGAACATTATGTCCCATTGGCTGCACAGATCCTATCTGATCCCCATTGTAAGCAGCAGTCCTGTCCTGCTTTATGGCAGCTGAGATTCTAGCTATCTGTATAACAGAGCATTCTGTCCCAGGGGCTGCACAGATCATATCTGATCCCCATTGTAAGCAGCAGTCCTGTCCTGCTTTATGGCTGAGATTCTAGCTATCTGTATAACAGAGCATTCTGTCCCAGTGGCTGCACAGATCCTATATGATCCCCATTGTAAGCAGCAGTCCTGTCCTGCTTTATGGCTGAGATTCTAGCTATCTGTATAACAGAACATTCTGTCCCAGGGGCTGCACAGATCCTATCTGATCCCCATTGTAAGCAGCAGTCCTGTCCTGCTTTATGGCAGCTGAGATTCTAGCTATCTGTATAACAGAGCATTCTGTCCCAGGGGCTGCACAGATCATATCTGATCCCCATTGTAAGCAGCAGTCCTGTCCTGCTTTATGGCAGCTGAGATTCTAGCTATCTGTATAACAGAGCATTCTGTCCCAGTGGCTGCACAGATCCTATATGATCCCCATTGTAAGCAGCAGTCCTGTCCTGCTTTATGGCAGCTGAGATTCTAGCTATCTGTATAACAGAGCATTCTGTCCCAGGGGCTGCACAGATCATATCTGATCCCCATTGTAAGCAGCAGTCCTGCCCTGCTTTATGGCTGAGATATACTGTCCACTCGCTCTCTCTCTCTCTCTCTCTCTCTCTCTCTCTCTCTCTCTCTCTCTCTCTCTCTCTCTCTCTCTCTCTCTCTCGTTCACAGCTGCAAGCACAAGTGCCAGCTCTGCGGTCAGGTTTTTATTTAACTGCCAAAATTGGGCTAATTATTTATTCGTTAACCAGTGCTGCCACTGGATTACACCCAGAAGCAATATTGAGGCCTATTTAATCATTTAAAGCACATTTATTGATATTTATACACTTACTTGAGTGGAACTGCCGCTTTCATTTTAAATGGAGTTTGTCAGTTTGATGAATGTTACCAACGTCCAAATAATTTTTCCAATAAGCTATTGTGGGAGCTCAGTGAGTAGTAAATGAATGTTTTCTAGATCCAGCTGCAGTATGAGGGGGTGAATGTGGCCCTCTAGGGCCCTGCAGCCTTTACAAAGATTCTTTATCATTTAGAATATCATAACCAAGGTCATGGGCGGTAATGTAATAAAAGTAGCAGCATTTGTATCAGGTCTATTAACCCTTAATGCAGTGACCCCCAACCAGTAGCTCGTGAGTAACATGTTGCTCCCCAACCCCTTGGATGTTGCTCCCAGTGGCCTCAAAGCAGGAGCTTATTTTTGAATTCCAGGCTTGGAGGCAAGTTTTGGTTGTATAAAAATCAGGTGTACTGCCAAACAGAACCTCAATGTAGGTTGACAATCCACATAGGGGCTACCAAATGGCCAATCACAGCACTTATTTGGCACCCCAAGAACATTTTTCATGCTTGTGTTGCTCCCAAACTCCTTTTACTTCTGAATGTTGCTCACGGGTTCAAAAGGTTGGGGATCCCTGCCTTAATGTTTACTTCCAAATAGGAAAACAATAGATACCTGCAGATTGGTTGCTATGGGTGACTAGACTTTTATTACATTCCAGACATAGTACTATCTAGCAAGGCTCCCATTGTGTCAGTCCAGGGTGGTCAGTTGGGAAGGTGAATGCTCCCCCGTTCTCCTGCTTTAATATATTAGTCAGGTAACCAATAAACTGTGATTAATCTGATTGGCTGGAAGCAGGGGTTTCGTCTCTCTCATGTCAATGGGCACAGCACCAGCCTCCAGTATCAAGTGCCGAATTCAGTGGATAGGACTCTGGGATCCTGCAAATCTGTCCATCCAATCTGCTCACTCATCCTAATTAATTTCCATGGACAGTAATAATGTTAATGGAAAATGTACTGTGATTTATCATGATTTTAAAGAGACGGAGTATATTAGTCCTGGCATGTGCTGCTCCAATCTGAGCCCAATTAGACTCATACTTGTGCTGCCTGGACCTGCCGTCGGTTTCTGCTCAATCATTAATGGGTTAAATGGGACTGACCTGCACATTTCCAAAAGTTCTCGGGCTTGTACTTAGGTGATAATGCAACTTGTGGCACCTGGATTTATGCTTTGCACCCCTTTACATGATGTTATTTGTATAGAATCCATTGCCTAGAGACAGAGGGTTGCTAAGTAACTACTAACTGGTTCATAGCATAGAGCCATTCCCTGTTCAATCCATCATCCTTGTTTTCTTTCATCTGGGTTCCTCTTTAGTGGGCCACTACCTATGCCCATCGCTGTTCCAACGCCTGTAGCTTAACTAAAGTTTGGAAGACCCCAGATTAAGCAGTACTTGTATAAAGTGTGACTGTTGCCGTTTTGCTGTGCTCAGAGATGTCCGTCTCCCAGCGGAGGCTTTTGAAATAACTTGGTCACGGCCCTTTATGCCCAGACCATGCCCTCAGCTCAAAGCCCAACTTGGTATATTCCTGAAATATCTAGAGCAGTGATCCCCAACCAGTAGCTTGTGAGGAACATGTTGCTCGCTGACCACTTGGATGTTGCTCTCAGAGGCCTCAAAGCAGGTGCTTATTTTTGAATTCCTGTTTTTTAGGCAAGTTTGGGTTGTATAAACACCAGATGTACTGCCAAACAGGGCCCCTTGTAGGCTGCCAGTCCACATAGGGGCTACTAAATTGGCAATCACATCAATCACAGAACTTTTTCATGCTTGCGTTGCTCCCCAACTCTCTTTGCATTTGATTGTGGCTCACAGGTAAAAAAGGTTGGGAATTCCTGATCTAGAGGGGTGATGGCTCCTTCTGCTCCCTCCAGTGGTGTAACTAGATGTTACTGAGCCCCACAGCAGATTCATTTTAAGGCCCCAACATATCCAGAGGTTGTCCTGTTTTACCAATATATATATATTGAATTTGTTCAATAATTTGGGTCTCGTGGGGCCCCCTATACCTCCTGGGCCCCTGAGCAGCCGCAGGGTCTGCTTCCTTTGTAGTAATGCCCCTGGCTCTCACCATATTGCCCTAATGATGCCTTGTTGCTTTGCTGTTGCCATTCACCTGTCCCTTTAATGCTGCAATGCTGGTTCTGACCCCTGAAGCACTGTAGAAAAAGCCAGCTAATTAAGAGATCTTAAGAGAATCGACTTCTACTACATTGTTCCACAATTATAGGGTTTAAACAGGTAAAGTCTGACTATAGGGGTCATGTACGGCCCCCTAGAAAGTGTGCAAAGTGAAATAAAAGGATGCAATTACCTGCCTGCACTAAAGGCTCTATTGCAGTCTGTGGGGCTCATTTATAACCACGGGGCAACTTTGCACCTGGGCGGTAACCCATAGTAACCAATCAGTGAGTGGCTTTTTCAGCCAGCTGCAGGATGAGCAGTGAAAGCAGATCTGTGATTGGTTGCCATGGGTTACTACCCAGGTGCAAATATGCCCCGTGGTTATAAATAAGCCCCAGTATGGACACAGCTCTCCTGTGCCTGTAAGATGAAGAAGTGCTTTCTGAATGAGAACCCAGGGGCAAACTCTTTCTCCCCTTGTGCCCTGCTCAGTAGTAAATGACACCTTATACTGTGTATTGGTGCTCAATGGAGTTCATTTATCAAGAAGGCTTTAGAGCATTAATACATGACCTTCATGGTCCAGTTGTTGTGCTACTACAAGTCCCAGCATTCCCTGTGACAGGTCAGTGTAGCAGAAACCAGTTTCAAATGTGGGGGGCCCTTGAGTATATAAGTCCCTGCAAGTGTCCTAATTGCTGCAGTTTTAACATAAGAGTGTGACACAGGTCATTTACTATCAGTGGTTTAAGTAGATGTTACTGGGCCCCAAAGTAAACCAGTTTAGGGCCCTCAAAATATGCAGAAGTTTCCCTGTTTTACCAATATATATATATTAAAATTGCTTATAGATAGGGTTGCCACCTGTCCGAATTGACCCAGACAGTCCATTTTTTGGTAAGGCTGTCCGGGTCAAAACTGCCTGCCCGGTTTTTCTAATTTGGAAAACAGGGCAGGATTCCATTCGCTGATCGCCATGCCATAGCCCTCCCCGCCCACTTTATGTCACCGCCCCACCCACAACATCAACACCCCACCCCTGTGATGCCATTGTCCCGCCCCCTGCCCGGAGTCCCCAGGAGGGAAAGGTGACAACCCTACTTTTGTTGACTCTACACCTCCTGGGCCCCCCTGAAGCTGCAGGATCTACTTCCTCTGTAGTAACACCCCTGTCTACTATGCAGTTTGTGGTTGGGGACCATAAAAATGTTGCTTTAGGGTCCCAGTACCTTCACCACTGGTCAGAGGTTCCCACTGCAAAGGCCAATCAGCCAACCAGGGCTAGTACGAGCCTGGTTTGACCCGCCCCCAATATCACAAAATAAATATCTGCCCCTAGTGGTGAGAACAATACAATACAGCTCAAATCTTAGTGGTGCCTTTGAAGCACAATAATAAGGCCACCAATTTTATTTTATTATTATTTGTCTTTTAATATAAAATTCCATCTCTTTGTATTTATTGCACTGATCAGACACCTTTCCTTAAAGGAGAGGAGAAGGCCGGCAGCCGGAAGGGCAATGGTGTAAGAAGTCTGAGCACATGGATGATGAATAAACATTGACAGAAGAAGAATAACTCTATAGCTGGGACTCTATATATAAGCCTGGGATATAAATCATGGCTTCATATACTGTATCCTGCATAATGCAGTTGTTTCCTGAACTATAAACCCATTTTAAGCCTCTTTCTATGATAATCTCCTGCTCGCTGCATTAATTACCTTTCCCTCTCGGTCGGGATGTTCTGCTCCCGGGATTATGGAATAATGACACTTGTTAGGTAGGATTTCATCTCTTATAAGATTTTCCTTTCGGAAGAATCCTACATGGGAGATGTATGTGCATCTGTCTGCACATGTCTGGAAGCTGGGGGAAAAGCTAATGGGCCCTGTTACCTGTTACCTGCCCAGGAAGGAGGTATCGGTTTGTTGCGCAAGTTTTCACTTGTGACACTATGTGGTGGGGCCCTTTGCAGGTTATGACTGTACTGGGCCTGTGCTGGGCCTGCAAGTCTGACACTGACATAGGGAACAGTTATGAACCGGAATATCATTCAAGTACTCTGCATCCAATCCCAAATTCCCCTTAATTGCACTGAATCAAGAAATCTTCTTTAACTGTAATGTGTAAGATCAGGGCTGTGTATCCTGTGAAATTTGGGATGAGTGTTTATTTGTACCCTGGGTACCCTTGGAACTATTGCAAGGTGACTGTTACCCCAATGTTTCTATATATCTGTAACCTTGTTATGAGCTAAGGGGGCCCATTCTGAAGGCCAGTTAGAGGGAGATTTGGGGTGAGTGCTTATTTGTGCCCTGGGTACCCCTGGAACTATAGCAGGGTGACTGTTACCCCAATGTTTCTATATATCTGTAACCTTGTTATGAGCTAAGGGGGCCCAGTCTGAAGGCCAGTTAGGGGGAGATTTGGGGTGAGTGCTTATTTGTACCCCTGGAACTATAGCAGGGTGACTGTTACCCCAATGTTTCTATATATCTGTAACCTTGTTATGAGCTAATGGGGCCCAGTCTGAAGGCCAGTTAGGGGGAGATTTGGGGTGAGTGCTTATTTGTGCCCTGGGTACCCCTGGAATTATAGCAGGGTGACTGTTACCCCAATGTTTCTATATATCTGTAACCTTGTTATGAGCTAAGGGGGCCCAGTCTGAAGGTCAGTTAGCGGGAGATATGGGGTGAGTGCTTATTTGTACCCTGGGTACCCCTGGAACTATAGCAGGGTGACTGTTACCCAAATGTTTCTATATATCTGTAACCTTGCTATGAGCTAAGGGGGGCCCAGTCTGAAGGTCAGTTAGGGGGAGATTTAAGGTGAGTGTTTATTTGTGCCCTGGGTACCCCTGAAACTATAGCAGGGTGACTGTTACCCCAATGTTTCTATATATCTGTAACCTTGTTATGAGCTAAGGGGGCCCAGTCTAAAGGCCAGTTAGGGGGAGATTTGGGGTGAGTGTTTATTTGTGCCCTGGGTACCCCTGAAACTATAGCAGGGTGACTGTTACCCCAATGTTTCTATATATCTGTAACCTTGTTATGAGCTAAGGGGGCCCAGCCTGAAGCCAGTTAGAGGGAGATTTATGGTATTTGCTTCCCGGGCACAGTTGGGGTGAGACTTGCTGGTCTCAACATTTCCTGGAAATTTAGTAGGATGACCGATCATGTTTTCATATCCATGTACTTGATGTGTTTTAACAGGGGCCTTCATTAAATGTTGGAAGTTACTGCTGCATCACAACCAGGTCATATCTGGTTTATAGGCAATTTTGCATAGTTTGTGCATTTTAAAATAAAAGCCATCATAAATATTGGATTCTGAGTTCATCTCAGCCTCTTTCCTCTCGTACGAAATGCATCAGGAGAAGGGCAGAACCTGTTTCCGAGTGGTGTAGCTCCGGTTGTGTCTAGTTCTCTGTATATGAGCATAAATATTAAGAGCTTTTAGAGTTTGCAAGAAGGCTGCCATGGGCTTGCCAGAACGCCATTTGGGCTGACTTGATCCGTGCCGACAAGTTTCATTCCGCTTGTCTTGGCGAGCGTCGATAATGAAATCGTTGCAGCAGCCAGGTCCCTCGTGAGTGAATTAACTGCCCTAATAATCGAGGCTTAGCTGCACGGTGATGCTGTGGGGGCACCCTCGCTGGGCCGGCAACATTGTGCCACGGTAATATTCTGCTGTGCATCACTAGCTGAGTTGTTACTCGGAGCAACAGTATCCTAGCAACAAACCTTGCACCTTGTCAGTAGCAGGGATGTAAGAGGGAACAAGACAGCTGCTGCAGCCTCTAATCCTAAGCATGGGGTGTGCAGTATAGAGGAAGGCATGCTCTGGGCAACGGAACATATGATGGGGGACTGAGTATTATTACTATTATTATTTTTATTATATTTATAATCCTTCCTTTATATAGCGCCGACATATTCCACAGCGCTTTTACAGAGATTATACATTATTCCCATCAGTCCCTGCCCCAGAGGAGCTTACAATCTAAGACCCCTATCACAGTCACATACACTAGGGTCAGTCTGATAAGGAGCCAGTGAGCCTGCCTTTATGATTTTGGAGGGTGGGAGGAAACTGGATTACCTGGAGAAACCCCATGCAGACCCAGACTAGTTTCAGATAGTGTTCTGCCTCTGATCGGACCTGGGACCTAAGTGCTACAGGGTTAACCGGGACTTACCACTGAAGTCAACGGGGGGCTGTGAGCTGCCAAACTGGCTGCCTTGATGACGGTCCTTACACTATGCACCATAACAGGGAATCAAACCGATTAATTAGGAACTGGGCTGGTTCTGACAGAGGATTTCCTGGTGGGCCCCATCCAAGGACCGTCCCCATCAGCCCTTTATTTCCTCCCTAGGTCTATACAACACCTATTATATTTAACACCCGCACCCATTTGTTACGAGAGCAGGCCTTCGATGTCAGGATCTCCAGCAGGCCCTAGGAGACCCCCAGTCTGACACTGGATCTCTGTTTTACAATCTAGTGGGAGGAGTTTCCCAGAAGGGTAAAAAATAAACTCCTGAGGGTTGGGTTGCCACCAGGCCGGTATTCTACCGGCCTAGCCGGGAAAACACCTGCCAGGGCCGGGCCGGTATTACAAACTGTAAATTTGTAATACCCCAAAGTGCAGCCCCTGGCCTGCCCCTTAAGCCCCACCCCCTTAAGCAACCATCCCGCCCCCTTAAGCCTCTGCCCCAACCCTTAAGCCCCATATCCAGTAAAATGTACCTCTCTCTTACTCTTCATTCTTCCCACGACTTTCTCGGACGTCTGGTGATGTCATCACCCGTCTCTTACATCATCATCCCACCCCATTATGTCATTGCCCGCCTCCTTGTGTGTCCCTGCCCCACTGGCGGGTAAGAATATTTTTAAAAAGGTGGCAACCCTACCTGAAGGGCATGTCTTCCTCTTTCTGGGGTTGTAAAGAGTTGTACTTCAACAATATATGGAATCACCAGGACATCCATCCCTTTAAATGCATATTAGAACAATGACGAGTATAATGATGGTTACATCTTGTCAATGGTCTTCCCTTAGGCCATAGATGTCCAGCTCCTGGGACTGGGATTCAAAATCGGCCCTGGTATTTCAAGTACACAGAGGCCCAAACAGCTTCCCACCAGCTCACTAAATAGTGACAGCCTATGGCATCTTACAGCAGCCCCCATTCAAAACACCCTGGGGGTTATATATAAACACCGGTCAAATTTGCACCTGGGCAGGAACCCATGACAACCAATAAGATCATTGCTTTCAGTGTTCAACCTGAAGCTGGCTGAAAAAAGCTAATCACTGATAGGTTGCTATGGGTTACTGCCCAGAGACAAATTTGCCCAGTGTTTATATAAATGAGCCCCACTGTGTCAGGCTCTTTTGGTATTTAACATAAGCAATGAAAGGAGATAACTATTTGTTTTGACTTCCTCCAATAAAGTGGACGCTGCTTCTGTTAAAATCTTAATAACAAAGTATTTTACACCTGGAGCAATGTGGACCATATTTACAATATAATTCATTAGCCGGCAGATGTCTGTTTATAGAGGAGAAACATCTGATCTGTAAGAGCTGAGACAAGAAACAAGTGGATCCAGCCAATAATATCGCTCCCTGTCTAATAGCTGGATGTTCATTGGCTACACAGTGTCAGGGTGCACAGTATTCATTGGTCTCCACTTTCCAAACTTTATTCCTTCCAGGGGGACATGGAGCAGTGTCAGGAGGGGTGCAGCCTAAAGGCCAGTTAGGGTGAGAATGTAGAAGAATGCTTATTTACTCTTACATAGTCCTGAAAGCCCATCTCGACATTTAGGGTCAGATTTGAGAGAAATATTAGGTAGATATCAGTGGAAGTGTGGTTGAAAGCCTGATACATCAATGTTTGTCATTTTTCTATCACCTTGTTGTGGGCTAAGGGGGACCCTGACTCAAGGTTGGATCTCCAAGGGGTGATACTTGAACTTCCAAAACTCTGACGACCCCTTGCCTAGCGTCTTGTTCTTGTGCCCTGGCTATTGGGCTTCTGTGGCTATCCCATGGTCGGCTCCTCTATCCCACAGACCCGGAGCTCCCTCTTTGCTCAAGTTTATCCTCCTCTCAGCAGAGATTCCCATCTGCTATTGAAAATCAATAAACTAGCACAGGACTGCTAAGTAATGTTTGGCATTAGAATTACCAGTCATTTTCTGTGTAATTAATTCCCGACTAACAGCCGAGAGTAAATAATACTCCCAGACAGTGCATTACGGTTGCTGGAAGTGACATGTCAATATGATGTGTGGAGAAGAGTGGCCCTTTGTGGTATCTAATGAACTTGGGGTTGAGGCTCTTCTACACCATGTGGTTCTTCCATTGAACACTCCTTGTCTCCTCATATTATCAGGTTCCCTTGGTCATGCAGAACCTCTTTAAAGCGATTATGTCTCGATTTTTATGATGTGGTTTTTATTTCTAAATTACATTGTTTACACTGCAAATAATTCACTCTACAATATAAAATGTCATTCCTGAACCAACAAGTGTATTTTTTTTAGTTGTTAATTTTTTTTTGTTTGTAATATTGGTGTGTAGGTGCATCTCAGGTTATTTTGCCTGGTCATGTGCTTTCAGAAAGAGCCAGCACTGCTTTCTGGCAAGCTGTTGTTTCTCCTACTCAATGCAACTAAATGTGTCTCAGTGGGACCTGGATTTTACTATTGAGTGTTGTTCTTGGATCTACCAGGCAGCTGTTATCTTGTGTTAGGGAGCTGTTATATGGTTACCTTCCCACTGTTCTGTTGTTAGGCTGCTGGGGAGGAAAGGGAGGGGGTGATATCACTCCAACTTGTAGAACAGCAGTAAAGAGCACAAGTCCCATGACTGAGGGCAGCTGGGAAACTGACAATATGTCTAGCCCCATGACAGGTTTCAAACTGTCTGTGCCAGTTGAAGTAGACATAATCCCCATCATGGTCAAAAACCTCCATGCCATGGCAAAATGGGGTCAACTCAAGGGAAAACCACCTCCACTAACTTTACCAGCATAAGGTATAATGGTGCAAGGCAATTCATTAGAGCAGGCACACTTGTTTTGGACTTAACCTTGGAAACGTGTGAGAAGACAGTGTGAGAAGTTCATGGTAATAAGTTACTATGGAAACAAACATCCCCCCCTTTGTTTTTTTTTTTTTACTTTATAAACCAATTTTGATGTTTATTGCATTCTGAAAGGAAGGACAGATAAACATGCGCACAGCACATCACCAGACCACCCCACCAGCACAGAGCAGGGGCACATCGTGGCATTTAATATGTGCTACGAGGAGTAAATGTCAATGCAGTGGACTGCGTGGGAGGACAGAATTGGGCACCTGCTGGAATGTGCAGCTTTCACGTCAGGGGAAAAGTTCTGTTCTCAGCTTTTTACAATCCACTAGGCTTGGGCCGCTGGTGCATGCTGGGAGTTGTAGTTTAACAGGACATGGAGGCTGCATATCATGTGGCAGAGGGGAACGGGTGCAGAATGGGTGGGTGGCCAGATGGTTCATGGGTGGAATTAGGTTGTAGTAGGGCATGTCTGGGTTGAATCAGGGGCATGTATACACAAAAAAAAAGCCTTTTCATTGGGTCCCTATACAAACGTAGCAGAATGGTGCCCCGATAATTAGTGATGGTGACCCCTACATTTCAGTGTTTCAGTTTGATAAGTGGGAGAACTAAGGTCGGACCCACTATTGATGCATTGGTGAGTCTGGTGACCCTGATCCCGGGGTAAAGAAGGGACAAGTCGTAATCATTATCTTGGAGATTTCCCCCCTCAAGGGAGGATGTTTGGCTAAGACCCCTTTTCACTGCTCACGGCAGGGAAATCCCTCATCACTCATATGTGAAAAATTGAAGTCATGTTAAAACATACCCTTAAATCCATATGCCTCATCCTCCCCTGTGGATAATACAACAACCCCCCAACCAGGGGCGTAACTATAGAGGAAGCAGACCCTGCGGCTGCAGGGGGCCCAGGAGGTATAGGGGGCCCCATGAGGCTCAAATTCATATACAATTTCAATACATTTTGGTAAAACAGGACAACCTCTGGATATCTTTGGGGCCCTAAAATTAATTTGCTGTGGGGCCCAGTAACATCTAGTTACGCCACTGCCCCCAACACATGATTTAACACCTTAGGGTCCTTAACAACAATTTCCAAATGCTAACAAACCCCAATAACAAACCCCTAACAGGCTTACACCCCACAGGTAGCATAGCGCAAGCAGAGAACGGCACTCACAAGCAGCACTGGGCAAGCAAAGAATGGCACACACAGGCAGCCCTGGGCAATCAGAGAATGGCACACACAAGCAGCACTGGGCAAGCAGAGAATGGCACACACAAGCAGCACTGGGCAAGCAGAGAATGGCACACACAAGCAGCACTGGGCAAGCAGAGAATGGCACACACAAGCAGCACTGGGCAAGCAGAGAATGGCACAAACAGGGAGGGAAGGCAGAACAGAGCAGGAGACAGGGAAAGCTCTCAGTCTATTATGTACTACATACAGTGACACAGTGCTGGTGCCTCATTAGCATTTTGAATAAAGTGTGAACAATGTGGGCAGTTTCATTCTGGGTCTCAGGTGGAACAGTACAGGTTTTAGGATATAAACAATAGAGGTGTCACATGTGTGAACAATGGAGGAGGATCACAGGTGGGAACAATACAGGGAATTAGTCTGAATTTGAGGTTTAAACAATGCAGGGGCCAGTTAATCTCTGTAGTGATACCTTTTAAAGTTTACATATGGTAAACAGACACAGCATGTGGGGGGCCACAGAAGGGGGGTCAGCCCGCGGGCCGCCAGTTGGACAGCCCTGTACTAGGGTATGAACGGTCAGTCAAAAAAGGGCCATAGTTGCCAGGATACAGCCCCCAGTTCCAAGGGCACAAAAATCACATAACTCATTTATATTAGGGATGCACCGAATACACTATTTTGGATTCGGCCGAACCCCTGAATACTCCATTCTGTCTTCATTCAGCAGTTGGGTGTCAGATGAATGATCGAATATATCTTATAGGGGGACTCCTTTTGCCTAGAAGATGTATTAGAGCTCACTCTATTAAAATCACCAGATATCATGTCTCTCTACATGCAGAATTTGTGCAAAAGGCAGTTATTTAGTTAGATTTTGTTTGTATTGGAATCAGTTATTTGAGTGAGCTCTAATACATCTGCTGGGAAAGGAAGCCCCCCTATAAGGTATATTGGATCATTTATCTGACACCCAACTGCTGCATGAAGAAAGAATGAAGACAGAATGAAGAGAAACAGATGCTGAGAGAGGAATAGTGAAGATAAACTTGAATATTTCAGAAACAACACAGAATTTTTTAATTGGTTGTATTTAGAAACTTTATGATTTCAGTATGAGGAAACTTATATTACATTTTCATTTTTTCGCAATAGTTCCCCTTTAACATGTATTTGCCCTCCCTATGCATAAATATTTGTTTCCCTAGGCCGGCGCACACCTTCCATTTTAGGATGCGAGCATCTGATATTGCTTGTGAGTCACTGTGCGGCACTGAATGCATCCCCCCCCTGGTTACTAAGCAATGGAACCTGCGGCATCTCACTGTGCACCTCCCTGTTGTAAATCCTTGTCATCAGCTCATTTGCATACTAAATTCTCCTCGTTTGTCTGCCGTGATAATTGTCAGCCTCTTGTACGAATCCTGATAGCTTCTTATTTTTTTCTGCTTGGGAGCGGGAGGGGGTGCTTGGTGGTTTTTACAATTTTGTTTAAAGGGGTTGTTCACCTTTAAATTAACTGTTAGTATGATGTAGAGAGGGATATTCTGAGACAATTTGCAATTGGTTTTCATTTTTTATTATTTGTGGTTTTTGAGTTATTTTGCTTTTTATTCAGCAGCTCTCCAGTTTGTAATTTCAGCAATCTGGTTGCTAGGGTCCAAATTACCGTGGCAATTATGAACTGATTTGCATAAGACACTGGAATATGAATAGGAGAGGCCTGTATAAAAGTAACATAGAAAGTTAGGTTGGACACGCGTCCATCAATTTCAAATATAGTTCATTTCTCCCAGCCAGTGTCAGACTGGAGGCCCAAGGGCCCACCAGAGGACCTGACCCCAATGTCACCACTGACCACCCCTCCCTGCCTACAACGAACCACCCCTTCTCCCCCTCCTCCCACCATCATCCACCCCTCACCTCCACCCACTGCAGGTGCCTCCTGCCCCACCACTGCACACCCTACCTGTATGCTTTTAGGTCCAGCATTTAAAGGAGAACTAACCCTTTAATATGAAAATGGCTAAAAATGCCATATTTTATATAGTGAACTTATTGCACCAGCCTAAAGTTTCAGCTTGTCAATAGCAGCAATGATCCAGGACTTCAAACTTGTCACAGGGGGTCACCATCTTGGAAAGTGTCTGTGACACTCACATGCTCAGTGGGCTCTGATTGGCTGTTGAGAAGCTAAGCTTAGGGCTCGTCACTAATTATCCAGCAGAAAATGAGCTCCCCTGTAATATAAGCTGATGCTACAGGTTTGCTGATTATTACATTCTGATGCTAATTGCACTGGTTTCTGTGCTGCCGTGTAGTAATTATGTGTATTAATTACTAATCAGCCTAATATTGTGATATTTCTATTCTATGTGTACTGTATATTGTGAGTGGGTCCCTAAGCTCAGTAAGTGACAGCAGCACAGAGCATGTGCAGTGAATCAGCAGAAAAGAAGATGGGGAGCTACTGGGGCATCTTTGGAGACACAGATCTTTACTGCTAAAGGGCTGTGGTTGCCTTGGGCTGGTACAGAAGCACAAAACATAATGTACAACATTTCTAGCTACTTTTTTAGTTAAGCGTTAGTTCTCCTTTAAATGTGGTATATAGATTTTTGTATTAATAAACAGAAATCTGTGGTTTGGTCTACAGCTTCTATTACCTAAAAAAAGAGAGTGAGAGTGTCTATGTAACTTCCTAGGTTTATGAATAACGTTTTATTATGATGTAGAGAGTGATATTCTGAGACAATTTTCCATTGGTTTTCATTTTTTATTATTTATGGTTTTTAAGTTATTTAGCTCTTTATTCAGCAGCTCTTCAATTTGCAACTTCAGCCATCTGGTTGCTAGGATCCAAATAATCCTAGCAACCATTCATTGATTTAAATGAGATACTGGAATATGAATAGAAAGCTAAGTAATAAAAAGTAGCAGTAACGATATATGTGCTGCCTTTCAGAGCATTGTTTAAATGGGACCAGTAATCCCCATTTGAAAGCTGGAGAGAGTCAGAAGAAGAAAGCAAATCATTCAAAAACTAAAAAAATAAAGAATGAAGACCAATTGAAAAGTTGCTTAGGACTAGCCATTCTGTACCATACTAAAAGTTAACTTGAAGATGAACCACCCCTTTAAGTAAACTTTTAGGGGCAGATTTATCAAGGGTCGAAGTGAATTCGAGGGAATTTTCGAAATTCAAAATAATTTTTTGGATACTTCGTCCATCGAATAGGATACTACGACTTCGAATTTACTTCGACTTCGATTCGAAGTAAAAATCGTTTGACCATTCGATAGTCGAAGTACTGTCTCTTTAAAAAAAACTTTGACTTCAATACTTCGCCAACTTAAACCTGCCGAAGTGCTGCTTAGCCTATGGGGGACCTCCTGTGTGTCGAAGAATTTTTTGGGAAAAACGTACGATCGTACGATAAAATCGTTCGAATCAGTCGTTTGGAAGTACGATCGGAGTACAATCGTACGATGTATAAATTCCTCCGACTTCGAATGTCGGAGGATTCTATTTGATGGTCAAATTTCGAAGTTTTTTCTACTTTATATAAACAATCTGTACGTTTCTGAAATAATCAAGTTCATCTTCGCTATCCCTTTCTCAGCATCTGTTTCTCTTCATTCTGCCTTCCTGCAGCAGTTGGTGTCAGATATTCATTGACAGTTAGATCCAATATATCTTATAGGGGGGGCTTCCTTTCCTAGCAGATGTATTAGAGCTCACTCTATAAAAATCACCAAAAGTCCTGTCTCTCTACATGCAGAATTTGTGCAAAAGGCAGTTATTTATTAGATTTTGTTTGTATTGGAATCAGTTGTTTGAGTGAGCTCTAATTCATCTGCTAGAAAAGGAAGCCCCCGTATAAGATATATTGGATCTAACCCAACTGCTGCAGGAAGGCAGAATGAAAAGAAACAGATGCTGAGAAAGGAATAGTAAAGATAAACTCGATTATTTCCCAAAGGATGCAGAATACTTAATTGATTGTATTTAGAAAGTTTCTTATTTCAGAATGATGAAGCTTACATTAAAAGTCAATTTTCCCAATAGTTCCAAAAGTCGTACCCTTTGCCTCATTAAGCTTTATTGTCTCACTCCCTCTGCTACATAATCTTGTTAAGGGCTCAGTGTAAGGAGTGAAGTTCAGTTGGCTAGATTTACTACCATAGGCAAGCACAAAAGTGACTTTACCTTTTTTATAATTCAGGTAAATGCGTTTTTCACCACTAAACACGATAGGCTGTTTTTAGGCTCCAGTAGGAATTTTACATTCTGGCGATTGGGCGCCTTTAAGGTCCTCGTTGTGTTACATTTGTGCAGTTATCTCTCGCTGTGCCTCCTGCCTGCGTTTCCTGTTTACAGACCCCGAATTGTATTTAAATGAGATGACAAATGATAAATGTCCCATTATCCGGATGTAATTGGGTTTAATTGTACCTTAATCAGGTCAAGCATATGCTTATAATCTAATTAAGCCTTGTGCTCGGTGCTTGCTTCACATCCACCCACTGCTCCTTCTGAGGGCCCTCTCTCCGTTCCAACAACAGGCAATCACTCACTCTCACAGTTCATTATCTCTATGGCAAAGCCCCTGTATCCACTTTTAGTTCAGTGGTGTCAGGGCCCCCACTCGCCTCTAGCTCCATTCATTATTCACAGTCTCACAGCCAATTGTGCACTAAGTGCTTTTGCTTTTACTGCTCTCACATTGGAGCTTAGAGTCCATTTTTGGAGACTTCCATATAGGCACATTATTTCTCAGTGCAATATGGCTTGGCTCAGTTTCTCCCCAGTGCTCAGATGCTCGAGAGAATGCTCGTACGTTCGGGGAGGGTCCTGGCATTGCCGGGGCTAGAACTAGGAGGTGCCGCCGACCTTGAGGGGCCAGTGCTAGGACCATGCGGCAGGCTGGTGCACAAGAAATGGCCAGCACTGCGCCCTTGGGGTGCCACCTCCCAAAATCTGGCCCTGGCGATAGTTGCTCACCCTTTTTCTCCAATGACCTGGGTGTCCACAGAGCCCAGGTTCCAGTGCTTCTGGGTTCGCATCGCTTTAAACAGGTAAGGTTGTAATTCAAAGGGAAAAGCACTCACCAAATCGGAAGAGTGGTGGGTCCAGGCTTATTTTTGTGGAAAGGGCACCAAGGCCCTGGCCTAGGGCAGCCGGATTTTAGGGGGGCGGCATGCTGCCCAACCACATCCACATTGGTTTGGAAGCTCTAATGCTGCTCATGAGTTTTTTTAAATTTCTTGTGCTCCAATCCCCAACAGTGCTCCTGACGTGATGATGAAAATGAGTGCATGTGCACGAATAAAGGGGAAGGGACAGGGGTGATGAACGGCAGTGGGCCTAGGGGTGCCCACTATGTAAATCCGGCCCGGGGTGCGGCCATTAACCGGAAATAACGTCAATATTTAAATTACTCCAATTAAAAAATGATCTAAATTAGAACCACATGCTTTTATTGCAGCTGAAATCCTTTAGATATACCTCTGAACAGACTAACCTAATTCATTCATTTAATTATATTCCATTTGGCAAAATCATTCTGGGTATCCTAAGTCCCTTCAGTTTTTTCCCATGCTGTCATTTGTCTTTACTAGTAGTCGACTTAAAGGGGAAGTTCACCACTGAAATGCTTTTTTTTCCCAATTTAAATGTAATGTAACGAGGCAAAGAGTACATTTTATTTATTTGCTTTTTTTTTTCTTCTTTTTTTAATTGAAGTTTATTTTCCACCCTCTCATGTGTAGGAGCAGCTCAGTAAGGCAGAGGGTGGGGGTTAGTGATGTGACAAAAAAAAACAACATGCATCTGACCCTAACCCATCCGCTCCCTACCCGGACCCAACCTGCCCTGTCTGTACCTGAACAGTAATTTTTTATATATCTGAGTCTGACCAGCTCATTTCTGACTACACTAGAGCAGTATATAAATAATAGACAAAGGAGCAATTGAGAACATGCTAACATTGCAGTTGGGTGGGTAGTGGGCAAAATTTGGCCTGCCTCCTGCTAAAAATGTTTTTTGCCCACCCAATTTGGGGTCCCACAGATTTGGAGCTGGCCTCCATATCACTATCGGGGGTCCTTTCACTCTTTAAACTGCTAAAGAGCACCAATCACATAATCATTACTTCATTTTTCCCCCAACTAAAATCTAGGCTAACGTATCTTATACTCCAGATTTGGGAAAGCCTATTAATTTTCAATAGAAATTGAGTGCTGTGGCCCTGCACTGTGCTTAAGCTCCTGGACAGAGCAGCCATGCTGGGATATATAAATGGCTGGGGTCCTGTAGTCATTTTACATAGTAACCAATCAGCATTTAGCTCTGAACAATCAACTACCAAGAAATGAATGAAACCCTCTATCTGATTGGTTGCTTTGAGTTAATTTAGGTGGTGTCTCTCATCTGTGTGTGTGTATTCCGTTACCCCTTCCTCTGTCTCTCTCGTTCCTTTATGTGTTTATCTGGGGGGTCTCGGCTCCAAACCCAGCGCTGTTGACCTGCCAAATGCCTATTGCCTTCCAGTAGATCACTGCGCGTTCGCTGTGTATGGAAAGCCTCCTTCCTTGTACTCTTCTAAATGAACTTCTATCACTTAAAATGCCCCTTGGGGTCCCTTTCCAGGCTGCAGCGAGTACAGTGAGTGCATATTCAGAGAGGTCAATACGGTGATCCTATTTATAAGATCTTTAGCACTGCAACTCCCATGTTGCATATAAAATAGACTTTACATTGCCCTTGGCTTGCAGCTCTATAGTTGTTCTATTAATGAAAATGATCTATTCCGTCAAACTGTAGCCAGGTATCTGAAGCCTAAAATATACTGTACATTGTGCCATTTACTTTGGTTCAGTGAGTAGGGCTGCTGTACTCATCTCCATGTATGGCTTAGGTTCTGGCCAAACTATCCCCTTTTCTCACCATGCAGATCCCCACTCTTGTATGCAGCCCCCATCTAGAGGGCCACAGTTCTGCCCTAAGAGATAGCAGACCACACAAACACACTGGAACTAATTTTATGGCCATTGAGTACAGTCTACACAATGCCTAGAATTCCCAGAATTGAGGTGCCCCCATCTAGAGGGCCACAGTTGGCCCTAAGGGATAGCAGACCACACAAACACACTGGAACTAATTTAATGGCCATTGAGTACAGTCTACACAATGCCAAGAATTCACAGAATTGAGGTGCCTTTGCATGCACCAAAAGTCACAGCACACTCAAGTATTGAGAAATACAGGTGCCTACCTAGGACCCATTAGTAAATGTTGTAACAGCTGCAATTGTGTAGATATGGGTGTCAAGTTAGTAAGCCATTGGTGTTTTCTCCAGATGACTATACACATTTGTTAAGGTCACCAATTGAGTGAATCTTTGCTTGGTTTGGCAACCATGGTGGTTGGTCAGGTCAGTCAGATCCAGTTCTGCCAAGGAAAGAGCGGTTTCCTCATATCCACGTTTTTGTTGTTCAACTGGATTTATGGATGAGCTTTGGTCATATGTCAACCCGGGAGGCTGGTGTTTTGGCCCCAAACATGGGCTAATAAGCATCTGACCTGGTCTTTTTCCTCCAATCATGCACCATCTTGTAGGCACAGGCTCACTCAAATGAAACCCTCTAGTTGAGGGGTGCCCAAAAGGTAGATCGGGGTTTACCAGTAGACCTTTAGCTGGTGATCAGTAGAACTCAAGACAGTGTCAGCAAAACTAAATCACCCTCCTATTTCATGCTTTTCATTCAGTTATTACTTTAAAGGAATAGTTCAGTGTGAAAATAAAAACTGGGTAAATAGATATGCTGTGCAAAATAAAAAACATTTCTAATATAGTTAGTTAGCCAAAAATGTAATGTATAAAGGCTGGAGTGACTGGATGTGTAACATAATAGCCAGAACACTACTTCCTGCTTTTCAGCTCTCTAACTCTGAGTTAGTCAGCGACTTGAAGGGGGGCCACATGGTACATTTCTGTTCAGTGAGTTTGCAATTGATCCTCAGCATTCAGTTTAGATTCAAAAGCAACAGATATGACCCATTTGGCCCCCCCTCAAGTCTCTGATTGGTTACTGCTTGGTAACCAGTCAGTGTAAACCAAGAGAGCTGAAAAGCAGGAAGTAGTGTTGTAGCTGTTATATTACATATCCAGTCACTCCAGCCTTTATACATTACATTTTTGGCTAACTAACTATATTAGAAACATTTTTTATTTTGCACAGCCTATCTATTTACACAGTTTTTATTTTTATACTGAACAATTCCTTTAAGGTCACATACAAAATAGTTGTTTGTTAGCATTCTGTTCCCTGAAAAATATTAAATATTGATTTATGAGACAATGTATATTGCTATATTTTACTATAAGTTTTATGGAAGTAGATCATAATGGGACAACATCACTAAAAGTAGACCTCGCATTAGTATGGTCACTCCTGCTCTAGATCATGGTCTGGGGCAGGTTAAGAAGATATCTACCATAAATAAGAGAATTCAGTATTCACACTGATGGGGGTGGGCAGGAGCATTCCTTCAGGTTAGCTTCTATGTATCATCAGTTGAAGTCTTGCTTTGAAGTCTCGTGTAGGACTTCAGCCACTCTTTACTGCTGTACTGCAAGTTGGAGAGATATCACCCCCCTCCCTTTCCCCCCCAGCAGCCTAACAACAGAACAATGGGAAGGTAACCAGATAGCAGCTCCCTAACACAAGATAACAGCTGCCTGGTAGATCTAAGAACAGCACTCAATAGTAAAATCCAGGTCCCACTGAGACACATTCAGTTACATTGAGAAGGAAAAACAACAGCCTGCCAGAAAGCAGTTCCATCCTAAAGTGCTGGCTCTTTCTGAAATCACATGACCAGGCAAAATGACCTGAGATGCACCTACACACCAATATTACAACTAAAAAAATACACTTGCTGGTTCAGAAATAAAATTTTATATTGTAGAGTGAATTATTTGCAGTGTAAACAGTGTCATTTAGAAATAAAAGCTACACCATAAAAATCCCTTTAAATACAGTTTTTCCTTTACCCACATCCATCAGCCCTTGGACTACGTGTCCAACAATTCATATTCATACAAAAAAAAAACATGACGGAAGGCAGAAAGGACTAGACGGACGCCGGTAATTGTGCACCACTAAGGGAAAACAATCAACGGAAAGTGCAACAAAGCTCCAACAAAGGGCTGCGGGGGTCCCCCGGGCATCAGACTAATGGAAGGCCGGCTGAGCGATCTGGGAATCCTGAGCAGGAGAATATTGTGTTTGATGTCGCCAATAACAGTGTCGGAATGACATTAGAAGGTGGAGGGGGCTCACAAGCTGCATTTACAGCTCAGCTGCAGGTCTTTGGCAGCAGGAATGAGCTTGATCTTTTAGCTGGGATTTGATGATCTAGCGGCACATTAACCCTAGTCCATAATTTGCAGAAAATGTCTGTTCCTTTGTATACTAGGTATGACACCTGTCGAATAGAATAGACCGTACCAACTGCCTCCCATTGACATGGTCTGGTTTCGCTGTGCCTGCACTGCTATTATGAACCGTCATTACGTTTCCCATTACTTCTGGGCCCTTAAAGAAGAAGGAAAGGCTAAAATTAAATAAGTTTTATGAGAAAGGTCTATATAAATACACCAGTAAACCCTCAACGTAATGCTGCTCTGAGTCAAAAGAAACACTGCATTTCATTCCTTCTTTTGTGTACTCATGGGCTTCTGTATCAGACTTCGTGTTTTCAGATTAAACCTCCAGGGCAAGGGCTTGAGCATGCTCAGTTTACTCCTCTCTCCCTCCCTGCTGTTATCTGAGCCCAGAGCTATGAGTGAGCAGGGAGAGACTCAGGCAGGACGTGATGTCACACCAAGCTAATATGGCAGCTGCTATCCTAAACAAACAGAGAGAGCTTCTAGAGCTGTTTACTCAGGTATGGTAAAGCATTCTGCAGAATGAATATTTTTATGTTATAGCTTGCACTATTGTGGCTAATCTATTGGCAATAAACTGCTTCGGTAGCTTTCCTTCTCCTTTAAGCCGATGGCACACAAAGTTTCTCTGTCGCCCCATTTTAGCTGGTGGAGAATGCATAATACCTCTCCGCACCACTTGTTATACACCTAAATGGAAACAGCCAGTCGTTGCTTGTAAAAGGGTTTTTTTGGGGCAGAAATGCACATTAAGGGCCAAACCACCTGTCACTGATGATAAGATTATTAGCTAGGAAATAGCGCATCAAATATTCTTTTTTTTTTCTGCTTTGTGGGGTTTATCCCATTTCCTGCTCTTTTTTTTTTTAGATATGAGAGATGTAAAGCTGACCTTTTGGAATGAATTACAGTAATAGTAATTTGTAAATTACACACGGGGTGGTTATCGATAAAATTGCCAAGGAGTTGCCATGATGTTTCGTTCCTATGCGGTGTGATCATTTCATTATGTTGCCTCTCTTGCTTTATGTGTTTCCTTGTCTTACGCACAATAGAAAACAGTTGCTGTGCTGGCCATGTCCCATGTCATAAAGAGATTGGGAACAGCCCTTAGACAGGGAGTAGCTCAGAAGCTGTCAATGAATAATGCAACTCTCTTGATTCTCTTGCTGTTGTACTTGAAATGTATGCCCAGTTCCCCTTCAGATTTCACTATAAATGTCATTCTGGTCTAAAAGGAGAACTAAACCCTCAAAATTAATATGGCTAAAATGGCATATTTTATATAGTGAACTTATTGCACGAGGCTAAAGTTTGAGCTTGTCAATAGCAGCAATGATCCAGGACTTCAAACTTGTCACAGGGGGTCACCATCTTGGAAAGTGTCTGTGACACTCACATGCTCAGTGGGCTCTGATTGGCTGTTGAGAAGCTAAGCTTAGGGCTCGTCACTAATTATCCAGCAGAAAATGAGCTTCCCTGGCTGTAATATAAGCTGATGCTACAGGTTTGCTGATTATTCAATTCTGATGCTAATTGCACTGGTTTCTGTGCTGCCATGTAGTAATTATCTGTATTAATTACTAATCAGCCTTTTATTGTGACATTTCTATTCTATGTGTACTGTATATTGTGAGTGGGTCCCTAAGCTCAGTAAGTGACAGCAGCACAGAGCATGTGCAGTGAATCATCAGAAAAGAAGATGGGGAGCTACTGGGGCATCTTTGGAGACACAGATCTTTACTGCTAAAGGGCTGTGGTTGCCTTGGGCTGGTACAGAAGCACAAAACATAATATACAACATTTCTAGCCTTATTCTTTAGTTACGCTTTAGCTCTCCTTTAAAGGGGACCTATAGTCTAAATTAGAACTTAATGAGAACTGATCAGATAATTGTCAAGAGACGCTTCTTGCTTCTGAGAAATGAGCATTTGCAGTTCTGCCTGCCTGGAGGGTAACAAAAGAGCTCTAGAAAGACATTTGTATTTGGAGCTATTAAGCAGGCTTAGGGCCAAGCAATTGCCATGGAGGGCCTCGACTGGGTAGCAGCCATCCAATAATAAAGTCCCCAGTGTTTCCAAAATAATTTGCAGTTGGCCTTTGTGTTTTATTTTTTAATCATTTCTATTATTGTGAAAACCTGGAATGGAAAACGCTGAGGGGGTCGCTGACCCTGGCAACTAGAAAGCAGATATATATGTTTAAAAAAGTTGGAAAAAAAAACTTGGTTTCCTCAGTTTCTACCTTTTGCCAATGTTGATTAATAAGGCAAGAAAGATTTACCTTCCAATGATGTTTTCCCATAAAACAGTACGAGACTAGGATACTTAAGCGTACAGAACAATCCCCTGCATATTTTACAGAACAATCCCCTGCAGATTTAAATGTTTACGTTTGCACGGGAGCTGCCATATTGCTTGGTTTGCAACGCTATTGGGAGATTGCCTTGAACAGCAGCAGGAGGGCAGTTTTCCATTTTTCGCCAGGGCCTGACATTCCTTTGCCTTTTGCTAAAGGGATGATATTGTTTATATCTTGTACGTTGGCCCTAATTACAATGCACTCTCCGCTCCCCTGCCCGGCGTGTGGATAAATAATTCATTTGAGTGAATAATTCATAGCAGACAATAGCCACTGCCTCGATTCAGATGCCGTTTATGTGCATTTCAGCAGCAACGCATCGAGTCTGACCCGCTCCCAGGTGCCGGCATTGTGTAGGTGCCCTATATTCCAGAATATATATACTGTATACTGCCAGCTACTATTTGTATCGCACCTTTCTTACTGTGCATCTCCGGGCTGAGCATATTTACAGTGCTGATTAATATTGTGCTTTAAACATTTAAAATGAATGAATGTAAAATAGATGAAGGGGCTATTCTAAGCACTTTTGTAATGTACATTCATTATTTATTTTCTTTTAATTCCAAGATATTAAGGGATCCATGTACTGTTAATATGAATGAATTGTGTTACAACAGCGCCACCTGCTGGTCATTTTCCCACCAGTCTGACCACCAAGTAGTCAAGGAAGTTGTCAGGAGAAAGAAAGAGGCTGATGTTCTTCTGCTTAGGAAAGATTTGAGAAAGGTTTCTAATTGTATTCCTAAGTAGAAGAACATCAGAGCAGCCTCTTTCTTTCTCCTGACAACTTCCTTGACTACTTGGTGGTCAGACCGGTCAGAAACTGACCAGCAGGTGGCGCTGTTGTAACAAAATTCTTTCATATTAACAGCACATGTATCCCTTAATATCTTGGAATTAAAAGAAAATAAATAATGAATGTACATTACAAAAGATGGGAAGCTGCCGGAGACAAACTTGAAGGCCTGAATCATTCCTGTTATAGGGCTGCTGAACCTCTGGGCTGGTACAGTAAGTTTCGTATTTAAACACACAATTATTGTTGCTTTATTCGCCTTTGTATGTACACATACCTCCCAACTGTCCCATTTTTAGAGTTTTTTTTTTAGACAGTCCATCTTTTGACCGCTCAACCCGCAGTTCCTCGTTTGTACTGGAAAGTCCCATTTCTCTGCACGGAACAGCCAGAAAAAGAAACAAAGTTTCTAACTTAATTGGCTTTTGGCAGAGAGCCCAGAACAGCCACAGCAGGAGATAAGATACTTTTGTAACAATATAAGATAACAGGTCCTTGGGAAAAGTTAGACAGCTTAAAGGGCAATTCACCACCATTAGCAAACTGTAATAACTGGGGGAAAAAAAACACATAAATATGTTCAAACTTTTATAACCTGCCAAATTTTCTAAACTGAACATGGTAATTCGGGGTGGCCACAAAAATGGGCGTGGTCAAAAAATTGCCACGCTACGTGCACCAACTTTTTTGTCCTTCTTTTTATTTCCAAAATGTTGGGAGGTAGAGTCCTGCACGGTTTCATATTTTTGGAACCCGTACCCACAACCTGCAATGCGCAACCCGGACCCGCGACCCGCTGACCATCAAGAATCAGGAAGTGCTGTCATTGTAAACCGGAAGTGACATCATCGGAAGTAGGCGTGATCAGAAAAATGCAGTAAAAATCGCTATTGAGAAGACCCGCGACACACAAACCCGCAGAACTGCCGATCCGCGTCTATACCCATACCCGGAACTTCTACCCGCAACCCGCAGGTTTTTGCGGGTAACCCGCAGCTACCCGACCCACTGCAGGACTCTACTGGGAGTTATGATGTACACGTAGACATTGGAGGGAACACAAACAGTTACAAAGTGCCAATCAGTATATAATGGTTATAGTTCTTTACTCGCAGCTCGGCACGTGGCTGGGATTCCATGCATAGAGCGTAAGCCGGGGAGTAAGAGGTGGCTAGGGAATTAAAAGCATCTCCAGCCTGTTCTATAAAGTAGCAGCTTTTAATGCGCCTCTTTGTCCACATGTACAGTATAGAGTCGTGCATTAGTCTCAGGTCAGTGACCCCAGGAATCTTCTGCTGAGGGGAAGGAAATATTAATTGCGCTCGGGCTGAAACGCAGCATCATTTCCATTCAAATGGCAGCACAGGGATCCACCGTCCAGTTATAGATTAGTATAAGGTGTAAATTTAGGGTAAAGTTAGGGATGCTCAGGCTGTAGACTCCATCTGCTGTAAAAGTCAATCCGCAGTCGCATCCGTTTCCATGTCACACGCACTTTTACCATGGGGGTCAGTAACAAAACTACCGCCCTTTGGGCCTGGGTGCGTCGGGGATCCTGTCATTCCCCTTCCGCCTCGGTGGAGATTGTAATTGTTGGACAGGGGGTTAATAGCGTTAGGTGTTTCTCTCCCTGGGGTTCCTGTGTGAGCTTCTCATTTAGTTCTCACCCTTTCCTTACTGATTGCCCTTGCCCCTAACATTGTTATCTGCCTCCTGCCCGCTCACAGCCTGCCCCATCCACTGCTCAACTCTCCTACCACCTCTGTCTTGTCCGTTCTTTGACCTCGGCTTTCTTAGTCTTTTTATAGGTTTCCAAGCTTGTCTTGTGCCTGCAGCAGGGTAAAAATCAATGTAATAATACAGCAATGCCAGTTTTGACAAGAACATACTCGGCTCTATTTCTTCCATACATTATAGCAAAGGTCAGGCTCATATCTGGTCCCCTATACGCCAGCGCCTCTAAAAACCTCTCCATCTGCTGCTGCTGCCTGAATACAGAATCTTCTACATATTCATAAATGCAACTGCTGTTGAAAGCAGCATCTGTTTGTTCCTTTCTGCACTGCTGGTTCTGCCTCTTGAAACAGTGTTGCAGACGTCAACCTTGCATGAGTCGGTTTATCAGCTAACTTCTGCTACGCTGTTTCAGGAACAAGAACCACCAAGGGGCAGACGGATATTGCTTTTAAAAGCAATTTTTGGGTTTGCATCCCACTTTGGGTTAAAACCCACTGCCGGAGAGAGAAAGAGAGACTCATGAATCTGTATATAGCATGAGCAGGGTAATTACAGGCTGCCAGTGCGGCTCATTAATTGATTAAATGAAATACATTTCAGTAGCCCATTACACCAGTGCAGAACATTAATTACTTGCTGAATATGAGCATGTGCCAATGAAAGAAGAGCACTCTCTGGACAGGGCCGATTAGATTCTTATCCGAGCACCAATTAGTCTCCCCCCCCACAGTCTGATTATTCATCCGCAAAGGCTACAGTTTTTCATAAGAAGGGTCAGTTAGTGGGGCCCCAAGGGGTGACCTCAACATTCTGCCTCTCACCCCTTATTTCACCACTTCCTTTGTTTAGCAGATAAAGCGGAATCAATGATCTTTCCAAAGTGGCAAACACAGATTTCTTATTCTTCAAGCTGCCTGCCGTCTGCTGCCAAATGTCATTTTAGGCATCATCATTGGCTTTTATGTGTGGCCCCTGATCTCAGGAAAGTAGCAAGCAAATACGGTGTAACATTGAGGTTCTTGCACGCTCATTTTGGCTCTCACTGCCGCTTGCCACTGCTGCTCCCTGTGTGACCTACTTTGCTGTTAAAAATTAAAGATGGCCGTGTGTTCCACTGTGGAATGGAAGCGGCAGAGGGGGCAACTGGCTTGCAGGCAGGGCCCAACAGGGTCATGGCCCTCCAGGATTTTTCTGTTGTCCCAATGGGCCAGTCTGACCCTGCACAGAGAAGCCCATTACCGATGTCACTAACAGGGGGTAGGGTTTACCAGAAGGTATCATGAAGAGGGCCTAGGGTTGCCACCTGGCCGCCGGTATTTCACTGGCTTAGCCGGTAAAATACCAGCTGGGGCCGATATGACAAATTTACCGTGAATGTATTAGCCAGTAAATTTGTAATCCAAATTGTTCTGCCCCTGGCCCACCTGCGATCTGCTCCTGGCCTGCCCCTCCCAGCTCCCTTACTCACCAAATCCAAGTACCGCAGCCGCAGTCCCTTCCTGGCCAAACCGGCATCGAAACGTTGTGACTCCGCCCCTGAAACATCACAACCACGCCCCGAAATAGCACAACCACATCCACGAAAGGCCACAACCCCGCCCCTCTCTGGCCCACCCCACCCTCTACGTCGCCGGCCAGTAGGGCCAGGACTAAAAGGTGGCAACCCTGGAAGGGGCTAAAGATAGCAGGTCTGGCACTTACAAAAACTTGACCTGCCCAAACCAGCACACTTTGTGACCAGTGTCGGACTGGGACACCAGGGGCCCACCATAAACCCTTAGATCAGGGCCCATCCAAAAACCCTTAGACCAGGGTCCTACTCAGGACAGCCATCCTACTTATAGCTTTTATGGGAAAGGGTTTTAAGGGTGCGATAGTGTGTCTAGTAAGGACCTTGAAGTAGCAACATACTTGAGAGAGGGACGTTTGTATCAAATATATATATATATATATATATATATATATATATATATATATATATAATATATATATATATATATATATACTGGAAATGTATCAGCACCCACTGTGCCCACATGTAATGAGGAGGGCAGACAGACGCCTGCTCACACAACTCCTGGCACCTTTGTGATTCAGAGATACAGGAGAGGGTCATATTGGGATAATCACAAAAGTCACTAACGAGTTTCCTTCTGTCAGTGAGACTCACTGGGCGCCTCGGCACCTTCACTTAATCACTTCGCTGGCGCACCTTGTGGAATTAGGGCACATGTCGATGAATAATGTGCCAGAAACTGGGTGACCTGAACTGTATGAAAATGAGGGGATTAAAGATTATTCATTGAATTCGATTTGTTTGTTTTTTATACTGCTGTAGCTTTGCTTTTGCTGTTCTAGGTTGGTGTCCGTGAGGTGTAAGCTCCTGGTACAACAGGTTTTTTATCCTGTGTGTCCTTGTGTGAGAAAGTTATATGGTCAGTGTTCCTCCCCCCGAAGATTGTACCTCTTCCAGAATGAAGGTGGCCATAGACGTTGCAATTACAATCTTTCCAGGAAAGATTGTTTGTTTCAATATAATCGTGTAGAGCTGAATCGTCTGTAGGGTTGCCACCTGGCTGGTAAAAATGATGGTTGATCCCAATGTTATTAATAGGGGAAAAAAGATAAATATATAGGAAGGCCGGTATTTTTTTGGCAACCCTAATCGTCCGATATAGAGGCAAAAACAACAGAATTCTAACTGAATCTGACGATTCAGCACTAACAATGGGTGATGTTGGGGTGCCTTCAAAGACGCCCGATCAAAACATTTTCGACCAGCCTGATCGACCAATATCCAAGTCTTCTACCAATATTGGTTGGCTTCTCTCCCACCATACACGCACCGATTATTGTACCAAAATTTGTTTTGTACAATATTATCAGTGCGTCTATGGCCACCGTAAGGGAACGGACTCCCTGTTCACTACAAGAGCCAAGTGATAGGATTGTCATAGAAGCCCTCAAATATCTGTAATCCTTTGGTGTATGCTGGTTTTGTTCTACAGTGTTACTGTTTCTATTCCATTAGTGGCGGATGTGCACTTGGAACTAAACTACTAAAGCATTACTCATTTCCTTCATGTTATTTTTGTCCTGTGAATACTGCCCTTCTATTGTGTCCAACTCAACATCAAGTTACAATTGTGGCCTTCCAAGGGATCCTTAAACATCATGGAAGGCCAGGTAGGTCTGAATGCCTATTTGCTTTCCTATATTCTCCTGGAAGCCCATCTTGAACGCCAGTCAAAACAAGGTTCGCTCTCATAGTCTTGGATCAGTGGCTGAACTGCTCATACACCAATATCTTCAAATGGTTGTAATGGTGTGATGCAAGGGGTGCATGGATAAATGTTAGGCCTCAAAAGTGTGCTTAAACTGAATGACTCTGCAGACTTCCTAAATCTGGATTTGTAACATGGAGAGGCTTGCTCTGGCATCAGAGTTGAAGTCACCGACTCCTTTTGCCTGCGTATTGCCCACGGAATACAGCTGGTTGGGTGAACAAAATCCAACAGTTGTATTGGGGCAAAGCTTATTGTGCTTTTTAAGAGTAGGAGTCTGCAATCCGTGTCTCAACAATTTAGTGGAGGAAATTTCTGTTCACTAATTATCATTACCCCAGAGCCAAGTGGACATATGCAAGACTTTGTTTTGATCACGTTAGGTGGCAAATGGTTATTTTAACAGAGGTAACAGTAACGTATCCAGTCCCCTTTTATTCAAGGATTAAATACTCTTCGGTGGTCAAGATTTCTGTCCCTAAGTGTTGTAAGGTAGTGATGACAGTCTCTGGCCAAGTGGAGACCCTCATTCAGACTAGAGAACTGGCTGAATTAGTTCCTCAACAGATATTTGTGGAAGTACTTGACCCATGTGCCTCATATAAGGTTGTGTGCACTTTGGGGAAACTTGCTAATGAATAGCCTTTGAGTGAAGATTGCCATACACCTGAAGATCCACTCGGTCAATGAGCAATCCCATCTTTGTCCAATAAGGCCACCTTTGTGCTGTTCTTTATTGGGCTGATCTGATTGTTTGGCCCTCAGGCCAGTGATCGGACGAGCAATGGAGAGAATTGGGAGAGGACTACATCAACAAGCCTATGTCCTGTCGCCAGACAAATGAGAAACTAGCCTTAAAAGTTGCTTCTTACCTGTAGGAAGGTATTCTCTCTCTTATCTCTTGTATAGTCATATAGTTTGATCTTTGTTTTGGGGCTATTTAGAAGAGATTAAGGCTATTTCAGTAGAGTTCTATACAGAATAATGTTGATATTTTGTACAATGTTCTCTGCACCTGGTACAGAACTGTGCTCATTGTACCAAGGCTACTGCTGCTGCCTCTATTACACAACTTCATGCGTTAGTAGCGTTGTAAATCTGCCACCATTGCTAATTATCTTGTAGTGTTCTGTAATCTGCTTTGTAACGTGTCTGTCAGGCAACACTTAATTAGCCACAATGTTCTCTGCTGCTTTTCATGGGTGATATTTGTGATATTGTACAAATGACTTCTTTATCATGTACGAAGTCGGGGGATGGGGGCATCACTAAGGGTCTGAATTTGGATTATAGTAACAAAAAGATTTTTTGTTAATAAAGCACCAAAATGTATGGGACCTGTTATGCAGAATTCTCGGGACTTGGGGGTTTCCGGAAAAGGGCTTTTTCTGTAATTTGGTTCTCCATACCTTAAATCTACTAGAAAATAATTTATCATTAAATACACCCAGTGGAACTGTTTTGCCTCCAATAAGGATCAACTATTTCTTAGATGGGATCATGTTCAAGGTAGTTTTATTATCACAGAGCAAAAAGGAAATAATTTTAAAATTTTTTAATTTTTGGATTAAAATGGAGTCTATGGGAGATGGCCATAATTCGAAGCTATCTGGATATCAGGTTTCCTGGATAATTGATCCCATACCTATAGTATTTAAGGATACATAATAATGTATATTGATATACTGGAAAACCCATACAGTAGTTAATGAGAGCCCTGAATTAAAGGTGGAAGGTCTGAGGCCTTAATGTTACCTTTAATTCCAGGAGTCATACTGACCCACCGTGGCACCAGGAGAAAATCCAGTGGACCCTGGTCGTTTTGGGAGGTGGGACTCAGTAGTGTGGAAATGGGTGGCTTGGGTCTTCCAATGGGCCCCAAGTACACCAGTCCGACACTGTCTACCTCCAGAAGAAGACAGCAACACAACATGAGTTGATCTTGTCCTCAGAGATCTGAGCCTAAGCAGCCATCAGTGTGGTCTATACATTTTAGGGTATTTGGTGCTAAAATGCACTTTCAATCATCACATGCATGTTTCTTTTACCTGGTTCCCACAACCCTGTCCATTCACAGGCTGATTCAAGACACAGACTCGGCTCCTCCAGGCCAAGTCAGCAGCTTGTTATTGGGATGCGTCTAGGCGCCTGCCCAACTGATACCTGACCAAAACTGGTCAAGGACCAAGTCCTCTTCTCATGATCTGATGGTTAGAATTAATCAGATTAGCCCAATTTGGCCTAGTGTATAGTATTTTGTAGATCAAGTGGAACTTTTAAGGCCCTTTATATTGATGAGCATTGTAAGACAGACCATTTATACATGGGTAGGTAAGGGAGCCGTTTTGGTTACACCGTTGTCACTTTCTCACAAGAATCCCAAATATCACTCAGGCTTACTACTCCGTCCATCCCAAGGATACTACACTTCTATACAATGAAACCTTTGAAACAAAACTTTGATTCCTAAAACACACAAAGGGTCATCCCTATAATCCAGGGCCCCTTAACCTTTTTTTTCTGGACCCAAATGAAGTCAACGTATTAGCTTTGCGTTTAAAACCCGTCAAGCACCTTATAATTACTACTGTAGGTCATTATTATAGGGACCCAGCCTACATCTGTTTATGGGTCCCAACCCATAGGTTAAAAATCTCTGCTCTGCTTTTTTTTGCCAAAAAACACAGGTTCTTCCTCTAAGTGGTAATTAATCTCCAATAGAAAAAGCAAAGAAGCTTCAGATTAAACGGTTCTCTTCACCGAATGTCAAACGCCATAATTCCACATAACAATGCCATCCATCAACTGTTTATAGCCCAGAACTCTCGTCTGATTATTAATCTGTTGACGTGTTGTATAATGGCAGCCTTTCCGAAATTACAAGCAAGCGTTCGATTGGCCCCTTTTATTACTGATCATGAGGAGATGTCGGACAAATTCACATAGTAAATCACTTGTATAAATCACTCTGGATATTATTGATCCCCTTCCGTTCTTAATTGCCTTACCCATATGAGCCAGGATTATATGAATCCCAGGGTCAAAGGAAGAGCAAAAGCAAGAGGCTTGTGGTACAGAGCCTTTAAGATTTAGCAGTAGAGACCTGTGTGTCCAAAATTTATTTGAATAGTTCCCAGGACAATCAGTGGTGTAAATAGGTATTATTGGGCCCCACAGCAAATTATTTCCCAAAATGTTAAGGGTTGACTTGTTTTACCAATATTTATTGACACTGTATATGTATTAGGGCTTCATGGGGCTCCTATACCTCATGGGCCTCCCTGCAGCTGGAGGGTCTGCTTCCTCTGTAGTTACACCCCTGATGACAATGCAATGGAAGACATAGATCCAAACTATAATCAGTTGGCTGAATGAGTTGATAATTGAAGGATAGGGGCTCTAGCAGCTTGTTTTGCATCTGGCACCATGCCTTGAGACCAGAGAGTCCAATCAGAACATAATGTATTATACATGAATATGCCACAATTTAAGCTCCACTTGAATGTCCAACCTGTAGCCAAGACCACCTTTGGAGGCTCAACCTTTAGTGAGGGCATACCTTAGCTCATGAAATGAGGACAGATATGGGAATATACTGGTGTATCAAGAATATCTAGGGCAGCAAATACAAAGTCATCCCAGGTCTGACCCTAAGGTTGGTTTCAGGTGTATCTAGGAGAGTGAATGGCCATTCTCATCAGCTGTCAGTCTAACTGGCCTTCGGACTGAGCCCTTGCAGGTATAGATTCAAGCTCCCCTAGGTGGGCCAGCCTTAGGCATTGGGTCTCCATTCCTCTTATGGTACCAAACCTGCATGCCCCCACCCTCATAACACTTGGATACTCCTGGTGAAGATATTTAGGAACAATACCAAGCTGATATAACAGAAACACATTTAATCAGTTTCAGAATTTCCATTGTTATCCTTTGCAAGTCTGGACTGGGCCTCTTTCCTTAATAATTTAACATATAGCCCCCAGGTGTATTTCACCCAGGCAGACATTTGCCCTTAGGCGTCTGATAAGATACAATAACATTGTCTATAATTCATCACCCTTTAACGTCTGTGAATTGTTTAAGGAGTAAAATGAATGCAGCGACCATGTTTACTGAAGTCTTACATAACACCACTTTCCTAGTGGCAGTAGAAATTGGAATTGGCTTTGGCTTTGCAAGCTGATCATTTTGGTGCACTCTTTGGAAACACTTTAGTCTCCTAGAACAGGTATTTGCTTCTAGGACAAAATTGTAGTTACATTTCAATTTAGAGTACAAGGTCCCAGACCATCAGACTACTTCTCAAGTAGGAGGCCACAGCAGTTTCATCTTGAAAGCCAATTTTATGGTAGACGTTCCCTCTAATTCCTTCTGTGCCCAGGTCAGAATTAAAACAAAATTCTTTGTGCGCACCACAATTTGTTGTGTTCGATGGCCTCAAAATTTTTGTGCGAGTGCACGAGCGCACACCTTAGAGGGAACATTGATTTAGGGGTGGATGGTGGCCCATAAAGTAGGTTCAAGAAGACCTAGATCACTATTTTAGCATATTCTTGTGTATTAATCAGTCATGCCATGTGATATTCTTGACCATTGCACTATGTTAATGCTGACATTTCATGTTATGGGCCTTTGTATCTATAATGGAAGGTTCTAATATGCAGTTTGGTATGATAAGGAAGCCTTCCCTTGGGTTTCCTGAATTTGAGGATAGAAAACATGGCTGTGATCAAACACGTGTGGCCTATGCTATAAAGTCTCTCTATCCATCATCAATGGAGGTACAACAGTACTGCAGTCAGAGTGGTAGAAGGGGACCCCAAGATGGAAAAGAACAGTTTGTGGGTTGTGAAAGGGGTGAGGCCTGTCTGGAGTGGGTGGGATGTGGGTGGATAATAGGCAGGGCATTTGGGTCTTTAAGGGGTAATCAGGGCAGATCAGGGGTGTGGTCATGCGAGTCAGGGGCATCTTTTTAAATCGTCGCCCTATTTTACATACTGGCAGTGAAAGCCACCCTGGGGGGCCCCATCGGACCAGTGGGTTAACAACTGGGACTTCTTAGGGGGGAACCCTGCTAACTTAGTAGTAGGGGATGCCGTGATTACTGATGGCGGTTCTGTCCATCATTGACAGTCATCATAATAATGAAGTCACTGTGGCCTAGTAGTGAATCCTTAAATGTTTCTTGTTGTGGGCTCCGATGCCCTAAATCTCTCCAGCTCTCTTGTCTATTTCATGCTCACATGTTTCCCAGTATCACAGGACCTTGTTTTGTCTCCTGCAGGTTAACAACGAGAATGTGGTGAAAGTTGGCCATAGGCAGGTAGTGAACATGATCAGGCATGGAGGCAACCACCTTGTTCTCAAGGTTGTGACCGTGACCAGGAATCTGGATCCGGATGATACGGCGAGAAAGAAAGGTATGGATACGTTTTCTTCTACTGGATATTTATATTGATATTTCTGTACCGGCGGAACAGCCCTAACTTGAGAGGATCAGGGGCATGGTAGGGTGGAACTGGGCATGGGCTAAGAAAAGAAGTGCCAACTATGATCTGTTTTTAAAGGACAAGGAAAGTCTAATTCACTGAAGAGTATCATATTGTTAGGTGGGGAGGGTTCCTGACATATTGATACCTCTAGTGAGTCCAACTCTCTTTGTTCTTTAATTTTGATGAATCATTCCCAAAGCCAGATGCATCACATTTATTGCAGTAGAATCTAGCGTGTCTGAGCCCTCCGTTATTATAGCATTTTTATCCAAGGCAAATCCAGATGGACAGAGGTCCATGGAGTCCTGTCATCAGCTCTGAGCGGCAGAAAGCGATCTATGACAGGCACGGTCTCCCATCGAGATCTGATGCACCGGCGCTTGGGATCACATACTGAAAGAGAAAGTGCTTATTTGAGAATGGAACATGACAGTTACAAAGTGGGTGCTGGAGTGACCTGATTACCCAATATGAAGGTGTGACACTTGTAGGGCAGTCATGAGAGCGCATGCAGCACAGAAAGTATCTAGGCAGATTGGCAGTTTTTGTGTGTTTGTAAATAGGCCCTCGTTTTATTTCCTATATATTTAGTTTGTAGCCTAACAGAATGTTTCACAAAAGGCATCTAGTAAGCCACAGCCACCAATCAGATGTTTGCTTTTAATATTTTAACTAAAGGGAACTGCTAATTGGTTGCCATGGATACTTTACTTGCACTAAGTCTTATTTATGACTTGGCATTCTTGGGAGGCGTAGGTTGTATTTACCTACTGTAAGTTATGTTGGTGCACATATTTTGTTCTACAGGAGAAAAGTATATGCGTCTTGTCCAGCCCGGGTCTAGAAAAATATGGTCAAGGGATAAAAGTCCTTAAAGTCCTGTTCTGCATTATATTGTTTGAAGGAATAAACTGTCTTGAACCTGTCTTAACCTAAGGAAAGTATTGTGGAATCTGTCTTGATCTACTCTAGATACACCTAAAAGCTAAACCTGAAGCCCAGGCTGAAGATACACTTGGAAGCCCGTCCTCCATTAGGGTGGGCTATGGGGGTGAAAAGTAGATATGGTCCAGGTCATGGCAGAATAATTGATACACCAATATTTTCTTATTTCGGAAACCTTGTTATGAACTAAGGTGGACCTGAATGAACGTTTCACCTGAAAGTGGACCTTGAGCTGAAAAAAGTCCACCAACCCCTGATCTATTGGATTTGTCCTGTCCTGGCCTAATGTATAGTGTTCCAACCAGGACAGTCAACTTGTTCCAGTCCTGTTGTCCATTAAGTTGTAGACAATTCATTTGTTGTAAATGTAGTATATGATTATAATGACCTGCATGTAGAGGGCCAAACAACGCCCGCCATATTTATACACCTAACTCTTCAGATCTACTGTATTGACACGTGTCTATATATCCTTCTATTTAATACAAAGCCCCACCACCGCCAAAACGGGCCCCGACTACCGCACTCTCCTTGAGATCTAAATCAATGACCTCAGAGCTTGAAGAACTTGGTAAGAGAGTGAGTTGTGGAACATGTGGAGTGTCTGATTGTCTGGGGTGGGCTTGAAACATCCTCATCCTCCATGCGCCAGCGCTCTGACACCCATCTTGCATGTCCTGCATGTTTTATTTCTCCATGACTTTCTTGCCATCCATGTCCTGTAGTGACCGGGAGCCGAGAGTTTGCTGTGTAATGTTTCTGAAACTGTGCTTTTCATTGTATCTAATATCTTTCTTTTATCTTGAATTCCTTGGCCCTCTCAGCAGTGGATATAGGTAAGATGCTGCCGGTTAGGGACTAATAGAATGTATCCCATGAAAACAAAGTGCACCTCTATTACCCCTTAATTCACAAGACAATGACAAGACTAGTGGAACCCAACAAGGGAAGGCCGGACTGATGCCACAAAAAGTTGTGTGTCTGTTGAACACAATAGGATGATTAAATTATCTTTCATTTATTTGTTGGGACCATAAGATTTCCAATCAATGTGTATTCTGTGAACACTACATGCCCATTCCCCCCCCCCACCAAACAAAATTACTTTATGCTATTGCTTTTTGGCAAAATTAAAGCAATTAGCCCTAACTGCGCTGGACCATGGTGAAAAGCTTTTGATCTTCCATCAGAGTCCGGCTGGGCACTTCCATTCTAGAGAAGAAGCAGGTGTGTAAATGCCCTTCCGCTGCAGCAAACAGAAATTGCAAGATGGGGGGAGAAAATCAATGTCTACCCAAAAGCACAGTGCCCTGAAACAGCACCCCATAGGCAAACATTAAAATAGTGTCCCTATTCCCAGACAACTATACAACCAATAACGTGTGGATTCATTCAAAGTAGTTTGGTGGGGAATTGATTTACTAAAGTTTTGAAAACTTCATCCCCTTGCTCAAGTTGTTGTAGTCAAGAAACGTTTAGTCATGCTTTATGGCTGTAGCTTAAAGAGATACTGTCACGGGAAAATGTTTTTTTCAAAACGCATCAGTTAATAGAGCTGCTCCAGCAGAATTCTGCACTGAAATCCGTTTCTCAAAAGAGCAAACAGTTTTTTTTTATATTTAATTTTGAAATCTGACATGGGGCTAGACATATTGTCAGTTTCTCAGCTGCCTCCAGTCATGTGACTTGTGTTGTGATAAACTTCAGTCACTCTTTTTCCTGCTGTACTGCAAGTTGGAGTGATATCACCCCCCCCCCCCCAGCAGCCAAACAACAGAACAATGGGAAGGTTACCAGATAACAGCTGCCTGGTAGATCTAAGAACAGCACTCAATAGTAAAATCCAGGTCCACTGAGACGCATTCAGTTACATTGAGTAGGAGAAATAACAGCCTGCCAGAAAGCAGTTCCATCCTTAAGTGCTGGCTCTTTCTGAAATCACATGACCAGGCAAAATGACCTGAGATGCACCTACACACCAATATTATAAATAAATAAAAAAAATACACTTGCTGGTTCAGGATTAAATTTTATATTTTAGAGTGAATTAATTGCAGTGTAAACCGTGTCATTTAGAAATAAAAACTACACCCTAAAAATCATGACAGAATCCTTTTGAATTATCAGAGTCAATACTGGCAATGCCTTTAAGCAACATAGCACTTTGCTTTTGAGTTCTCTGATACAGAGTAATTAGATAGGGGTGGAATTGCAGTTTTCCCCCTGACCTGGAGGAGGCAGGATAAGATACATGGGCATTAAACAATAAAGTACTGTTAAAATAATAGATTTTCACTATGCCTATGATACCCTTGTAACTCCAACTGATATCTGTGTACCATGGATCTCAGTTTGTTAATCTGACTTCACTTCTGTTCCTGTGGGCCCTTACCAGGGCCAACAGCCTGAACGAATTGGAAAATAGAACGTCAGCCATATCATGTATGATATCAGTCCATTGGCTCAGTCAGATACGGTACAGGATAGGTCCATCCCTAAAGAAGTTTCTAGACCTGGATGTCAGGGTTGGTCCTCTGCCTCTCCATCTTTTGAGGAACGTCAACTGACTCCATCCGCCAGCCTTATCCACTGTTCTGCAATAGACAGAGTGCCAGAGAGTGTCTATATTCTGTCCCACATAAAGAACCAGGAGATTACATATATCAACTGTGACTTGTCTTCCCTAACCATATGCCACATAACAATAGACTTTGTTTTTGTTATTGATGATTTGACCATTGATCCCATTTCTATTTCCAAGCCTCTGTACGGAGACGGAAGGGTAAGGGTGCATATTGCACTTTCTGTGAACTGTGTCGTTCTGTCTTCACTAATAACAATGTATATTCTGGTTTCTGAGGGTTCCTTGTCCCACCACGTCACACTGACTCCCCCTTACCCTGTAGTTTGCCCGTGTATGCACTCTATATTAGTAACTGATTTGTGCTCCGCTGCTGAGTAACTGTTAAATTCTGTTGTCTTTTGTATCTTGTGACGTCTCTGTGTGTGTTAATGACCACAACGTCTAGGCTCTAGTTCTTTGTAAGCAGATCAAAGATACAACATTGATCTGCGCATTGGTGGTGCATTTCTAATATTTCCTTTTCAGGGTCCAAAATTGATTCCCAAAATATAATCTTATCAATTTAATTTTCTTCTTAGTGCTCCATGTTCTGCTTGTGTTATTTGCCTTCTTGCCCTGAAAGGATGGTAACTACCAATTTGCCGCATGAGTAATGAGTGTGTTTTCTGCAGAAAGTAGACTATGGGCAGCTTCTAGATGAGGTACTGTGTAGCACAGTATTGACCCAACCTCTGTGATAAGGCAATATGACATGGGGTGGTCCTGGGCAGATAGGCAACAATATGCATAGAATTGCTCCCAATTATTTTCAATAAAATGAATTACAGGAATTTAGTTTGCACCTACGAGCTTTGGTTTATGCTGTCCAGTTAGTAGATATGTGCCTTTAGCCTCAACGCTCCATTCTGACTGCACCACAGTCTTGGCAACAGCTATAAAGATGGCAGTTGTTGTGCAGGTTTCCATAAAGAAGAGGTTTAAATGAACTGGTCCTCCTTTGCTGCCAGGTCTAGACTTTATACACTGGCTACTAAAGTCCTCAAATTGGTCAAGGACTGCACCCGGCAGATGCATGGAGTCAAGTCATTTGGACTGGAGCATCAGGGGTTGCCTATCCCTTTCTTGTATTACGGTGAAGTATCTCTAAAGGAACTGTAATGGTGGATTATTTTTGAAAACAAAGTATGGTGGCACCGCTCCTGCAGTAACCATTATGGAGGTACTGTGTGCCATGCCCTAGTGTTAGAAGATTAGTATTTCATGGCAATAATGGTCCCACTTTTTAACTAACTCTTCAGTGCAGATCAAGAAGTTTACTTTTTTATGGGCACTGTGGCACAGGCACTGGTATTTTTGGGTAGCTAGCGCTAACAGGTCTTCGTCGATACCTTTGTTTTTCAGTAGGAACTAGAGCTCTGTGCCCAGCGTTGTGTCAACTAGATTCTAAATTGGATATTTAGTGGAGTTTGTCACAATGAGTTTTCTACCAGGTGTGCAAATGTTTAAGTTCTGTTGGTCATGCTATTAATGATGCCATGGAGAAATGTGGTGCCACAGCTATGTTTTACCCAAAGAAAATGTCTTGCAAGGTAGAAGGTTGATCTGGAAGGTTGTTGATGGAGCATTTTGAATTCTTTTCTTTGTTCAGCAGAGCTTAGATGACTATTCTTCTTACAAAATCCCCTAACTACCTGTTGTAGGGGTTATGTATGCAGGAGACACTCTCATCCTGCAGAGCTACATATCAGTACCCATAAGAGATTAACAGTGCTGACTTTTATATTAGGAGAAAAATCTCATCAAGCTAATCTCAAACCCAGAGCATCTTGGAAGGTAGAGTTTTCTGTCAGTCTTTGCTCCCCATGGCACTTAACCTAAAGCAGAACCTTGCCTTCATTTTGCTGTGGTCACCAAGATAATAAAGGTTGACTTTTAGATAAACTGGCCTCACCATTTTAGTGTACCGATTGTTGATGAGATCTTGACTTTGCACAAGGCTCTTAACCTACAACGTCCCAAAAAAACTAAACGGAACGTTTACAAGTGATGAAGATTTTTTGTTTTATTGAGGTTTCCATCTTCTGCCTGGTTGGGATTTATATCAAGCCTCAGAGCCATACCTTTCCAGAAAGACTTTCATTACATTTATCAGGAGACTCTAAACCTGCAAAACCCAATGATCACCTGGTAGATGAGAACCCAACATGGTTGGCTGTGATGCTGACGGAATGGTGCTTCTGCTTGGCTGCGCTTAGCTTTGCTTTCTTTCCTTGCGTGATACGCTTCTTCCATCACCTGCTTGTGAGCCAACAACCTGAAAAGAGGCCATTCGTGAATAAACTGTTGTATGCACTGGTATAAACAGAGATGAGGCAAGGGGTAAATCCTAACCAGGCTGGAGCGTGAGATGAACCTCAGTGTAAAGCCAGATCCTACAAGGAAAACTATGACCTAAGACAACCTGTTTGAAGAGTTTTCTAGTAACCAAATCAGCAGCAACAATAGACCAGTAGAAGAATGAATGCCAATTCGCCCAGTGGAGATCAAGATGAGAGCCAACACGTTTTTAAAGCAGATTTGGGTGATCTATATGGGATACAGCTTTGGTCCGTTAGAATTGACCACATTGGGAATGTTCCCTGGGTAAATGACTCCAATCTCCCCCAATATGCACCAGGAACAGAGCTCTGATCTTTCAGCAGTTTGTGTGTCTGGTCTGCTCCCTTACCTACGATTATCATGAGAACAAGGCATGACAATGCTATCATAGGAGGTCAAAATAAAATCTGTCCATATAGGGATCCTGCAAAGCAGGTAGGAAAAAAGAAGCAAAATATGTATTAATTAATTAAAGCTAGATGGTGGCAGTGTTGACCATCCTTATTTGATTCAACCTCAGTTGAACAGTTTACACGTAAACCACCTTTGCTAAAAATGAGTCCATTTAATAGGACTTTTCCTAATCTTTTTTTTTTTTTTTGCCATTATCAAACCCTGATTTGAAAGTCAGACTATTTTTCTTGACCTTACCCCCACCTTTATAAAAAGAGCAATTTGCTCACTATCTACCTTTGAATAAAGGAGCTGCTCCCTTCTCTAAGCAGAAGCCTTTGAGCAGCCATTATCAAGGGCTTCTAGGTGGGCTGGAAAATTAGTTATTATCTTGCTCCTCTGAAGTTCTTTTGCATCAGGAAGTGCTAAAGTGAAACTGACTTCATATCCATGTTTAGTGCCAGGATTAACACAAATCATAGATGTTTTTTTGATGAAAACAACAGGCAGAAAGTATGTTCAGCACATGCCCCATTCATTCAGTTTATGTTGAAAGGGGTGCATACTGTCCCTTTAAGTGATCACTGCCCTGTACAGCAAATGCAGAGAATCAGAATTCAGTACCTGGCTATGTATTGGTTGTATTTTGGATTCGGTTACCCAAGGGGAGCCTGGATGTCATCCCAAGTGGACGTGCCTTTTTGGTTGAGATGAGCAGCCTGCCCAATGTATGATAAGCCCGATAAGCACATGAAGTTTCGGGAATGAATGGAAACTAAAACTCAGTTTAATGTAGGCCATATTTTTAGTAATGGGTCCTACCAAGAAATTGGTTCCACAAAAAGCTATACAATTGGTGGCAGTGGTGGGATCAACTAGGACCACTTTCTGTGCCGTTGAAGCTGCCAGTGCACTTTAGGCAGGATTCGATAGGTTACTCTGTTTTTCGTGTCAGTGTCTTTGCTAAAGGTTTTCTCTCCCGTTTCTGTGTAGATGTTCAAGTTTCAGATGTTGAGTGTTTGAAGAGGAGGATTGTAATTCGCGTTGCACTAAGTAAACCTCACATGCATGTGGCCTTTGAATCAAACCATGCATGCTGCATAGAGCCACTCCAGAGAGTTTTTTGCTTGCACGCCATGGCAGTTTTGACGCTGACGCAGTGCATTGTGAAATACACGCCCTCCTGCTTTTTTATTTTCTGATAGCCGTGGTCTCCTGGATGTATGTACGTGTCTATACGTCTTTCTTGCCACCAGGGTTTGATGACTGCATGCCCATGTCGTTTTATTGCAGACAAATCGGAGGAATCGGGTCCCATTTCAAAGCCCTTAAGACCACTGGACAACACACCAGTAAATTCCAGAGTTGCCACAGTAAAACAGCGCCCAACTAGTAGATGCTTCCCTGCCGCCTCAGACACCAATGTGAGTAGGGGAGCTGAGCTGTGCATGTTAGTAAAGTGATCAGGGCAGATCCCCCCTCAACATTCTACATCATTGGCACACTGCCCCCCACATGGACAATAGACCAGTTGATGGAGCAGAGGCGCCATATCCCTGCCCAGATAAGCTCTAGTGCCAAATACTTGTAACATTCATGGATACCATTGGCTATGGCACCATAGAGAGGAATGACCCCATCATGTGGTGCCAAGAGAAAGGTAGGAAGTATAGTTTTGGTGAGCCCTATTGGTCGGTGATGAAACTGGATCTATGACATCTACCCAACCATATCATCTAAATGTGGATATTTCAGCCTTATTGATGACTAAGTTGCTGTTGCCCATGATTTCCCACCCTGTGCAGAAGCTTAAAGGTCCCCCTTATTGAATCATAGCCAGGGTTGGACTGGGACACTGGGGAAAAAACCCTTGTGGACCCAGACCCACTCCCCGTCTGACTCCCAGTCGCTTTCTCCTACTTACCCCTGATTGCAGCTACAATGAAAAAGAATAAGGTACGCAGGAGGGGGCTTGTGGCGCCGATGTGTGGAAGACCCTATGACTGAGGCGGGGGAGCCCGGGGGTATGTGGGTACCCCTGAGGTGGAGTGGTGGCAGCCCCAGTGGGCCTCAGTCCGATGCTCTTTCAAAGCCATGGTGATTTCACCACTGGCAGTAGGGCAAATACTGAGTAGCAAAAGAATAACTAACAACTCAACTGCTTTTAGTTTCTGGGTTTAAATGAAGGAAATTTAGCAAAAACTTTCTTTCTATGAGTGGCCACAACCAACGGCAGGGTGAAATCAGGCCCAAACTCTTAACTGGCTGCCAGCAGTGCAGTGTTCAAATAAATAACCACTATATACAATCTCAAAGTGACTTTATGCTAGTGCCCCAAAGGGTCGGCACCCTCACTAGCAAGAAGTCGTTTTTTGGGTCCTTCAACCACCGACAACAGGTTTAGGAAGTCACCCCTATACTATTGAGGCCTTCCATCTCCAACCAGCCAATACCATCCCTGTAAATCGGCTTTATCCATGAATGTTACAAAATGTTATTTTCTATTTGGTCAAAGCACAGCGATGTTATACTATAGCTATAGGAGATAAGGGGCAGCAGTGCAGTATGTGCATGACATTTCATTTGTATATGAGCCCTACTCGGTGCCTCTGGGCTTGGGAGGATCCTCCTGAAGCTCAGCTGGTCCAGATTAAACTGAATTAAAAATGTAAGAACCAATAGCGGAAAGGTGTTTGTCGGTGAGGGTGGGTTTGGCGGACACCTCCATTAGCTGTGTCTTATTCTATTCTATTTTAGTCAATGTATGATAGGCAGGGTATCGCTGTAATCCCGCCCACTACTCCAGGAAGCCATCAAGGTCCATTTCTGGGTATACCCCGTGGCACAATGAGAAGGCAAAAATCCATAGGTAAGCCGCCTTTTTTTTATTTCCCTGTCATTTTTTTCTTTTTGTTTGTGGCGTTTATCCATCTCTCATGCTCCGGAGCTTTGAGTGTGCTTTGTGCATAAAGTCTGTAACCCCCACCATGGAACCAGAGTCTGTTTTAGGACTGTATTGTGATTGTAGCTATGTGTTATCCTTACATAGATTTGCTAATTAGAGTTTCATAACTTAAAGGGGAAGTAAAGTGTAAAATAGAATAAGGCTAGAAATGCTGTATTTTGTATACTAAACATAAACATGAACTTACTGCACCACAAGCCAAATCAAACAAATGATTTATGTTTTCAAAGTTGGCTACAGGGGGTCACCATCTTGTAACTTTGTTATACATCTTTGCAAGACCAAGACTGTGCACATGCTCGGTGTGGTCTGGGCTGCATAGGAATCGTCATAAATGATCAAAACAGCACAAGTCAAATAATATCTGCCAGAAGCCGATACAACAAGACTGATTAATAATTAGAATATACAGACTGCACTGGGTCCTGTGTTGTCATGTAACCTAATGTGGATTTTATAGTTTTTGTATTGTTTAATACAAACTTTCTCCAACTCTGCAGAACCAGTGGCTGCAGCAAAATAATCCTCCAAATAGAATCCCAGTTTATCTGTTTAAATCTGGCTCCATGATCTTTGTCCCTGCAGCTGGAGTTGGAAACAGTAAAAGGGAGGTAAAGCCAAAATAAAATCCAATACAAATCTCTACACAGTCGCCGACTGCTCTACAGGGAAACAAACAAAGCTGCTTGAGTTCTGCATGGCTGGGAAGTAAGGCGGGGGCTCCCCCTGCTGTTCATAAGTATGATTGTTTCCCTGCAGAGCAGTTAGGGACCGTCTGACAATTCTTATAAAAACAGTACACATTATATTGGAGATAAGTTTCTTTTTCATTAAACAATCTAAAAATGGTGTTTTATTTTTTTTTCCTTTAAAGGCCCTTTAATATCATTTACACATTCTTCAAAATAAAACCACATTCATTTGCATTAATATATAATCCCTTATCTCCTGGAACCTGACAATCTTAATACCCTGTTTAAAAAAAAAAATCTATATTCTACTTCCTGGTCCTGGCCTTGGCCTGTTCTCCTCCTCCAGGTTAATCAGGGGTGAGTACTTCTGGGCTGCTCTCCTCCTCCTTGTCAGACAGAGGTCAGTGCTCCTGGGCTGCTCTGCTCTTTCTGATTAACCTTGGACAGTGTTCTTGGCCACATCTCTTCCAATTTAGACAGGGAGCTGTGTCCCAACGTCCTATAAAGATCTGGAATGGGGAGTGTTCAGGCTTACAGACCTAGCTGGAAATATCTATGGGCATTCCCAACCAAAGAAAGGAACGTGAGGGAGCAGTGAGATGGAGCAGGAGCGCCCCCTTCTGGCACAGATATATAACTGCAGCTTGAAAGCAATACAAATGATTTTTCTAGGTTTTTTATCTGGAGGAAGAATCCGGTTGCGTGTCTTACTCCCACAAGTGCTCAGAACTAAGCAAGAGGCACCGTTTTACACAACGAATGAACAAAAACAACAATATTGTACACACAATATACACATTTCCATCATTTACAAATTGTTGGTGGATACTGCCCTTTGAAAGGTTGGATCCAGTGCAGTATATAAACATTCCACAACCCCCCAGAGCTCCAATTAATTAGCTCAAAGATAACGACACCCTTCATATGAAATGTAAGGGACAGGTCTGGGTTGAGCGAGTTTTTTTTTTTTGCTAAATCTAAACCTTCTAAACACCCACCCAGCCTGGTCTATGACTAGTACAGGGGTCGGCAACCTTCAAAAGAGCCATTTTGCCCCCTCTTCCACTAAAGAAAAATAGTCTTGAGCCGCAAAACATAACGGCTTATAAACGTTTAAAAGTTTAACCTTTTTTTAAATTTTAACTTACAACAGAATACAACAAACAGAAGTGCCGTGTGTAGGTGTAGGCCGACTTTTAGATAAATTAACACCTATTAGCCCTATTAAATGCTAGTGTTCTCATCTGTTTAATGTAGGGTTGCCACCTTTTCCAGAAAAAAATACCGGCCTTCCTATATATTGTTAATTTTTCCCTATTAATAACATTGGGATCAACCATAATATTTACCAACCAGGCCAGCCAGGTGGCAACCCTAGTTTAATGTGACTTCTATTTCTGAAGCTTCATGCTGATCTTCCCTCTCTTGTCTTGAGTGTATGAACTCGGTAAGGACCGGCTCGGTCTTGCCTGTCACTCCTGGGACGTATTTACAGCCCTCGCACCTGAACTCAAGAAGCCGCCAGCAGGTGAGAGGGCTGTATAGACGACGTGACAGGCAAGACTGAGCCGCAGCAAGCAGGATGAAGAGCCGCAAGAGGCTCCGGAGCCGCGGGTTGCCTACCCCTGGCCAGCATTCCCATTGTCATGCCAAACCCTGATCTGTCCCAAACTCCACCCACTCTCTGGCAAGCCTCAACCGCTTGAGAGGAACGTTCCGCCAGTGCCAACACTTTACTTAACGGATCTGAAGCCAATAATCCAAGAAGTTGACAGGGCTGAGGCCGACATTGTTGTGTTCTTATCCCAGTTGTTGTATTATGTAATTTAAATGTGTAACGTGAGCCAACCGCAACGCATTGTTTTTTCCATTCGACCCATTAGCTTCTGTGATCTCTCCCCCACCCCAGAGATTTATATTGTGAATCTGCCTGTCCTTCCCCTCATGTGTGTATGTCTGTTTGGCCATAGCGTATGTCTTTATGCCCATAGTATATGTCTTTATGCCCATGGCGAACATCTATATATCCATAGCTTATGTCTAAAGCCTGTAGTGTATGCCTAAAAGTTCCAATATCAATACCCTTTGTCTATATGCCCTTAACGTATGTCTATATGCCCATAGTATAGGTCTATATGCTTATAATATATGTCTGTATGCCTATAGTACAGTATATGTCCGTTTGCCCATAGTATATGCCTATATGCCTATAGTATATGTCTTTATGCCCATAGTATATGTCTAAATGCCCATGGTGAACATCTATATATCCATAGCTTATATCTAAAGCCTGTAGTGTATGTCTAAAAGTTCCAATATCAATACCCTTTGTCTATATGCCCTTAATGTATGTCTATATGCCCATAGTATATGTCTGTTTGCCCATAGTATATGTCTGTATGTCAGTTCATAATATATGTCTGTTTGCCCATGGCGTATGTCTATATATCCATAGCTTATGTCTAAAGCCTGTAGTCTTTATTTGGAAATTACAATATAAATTAGAGAAAACCAAATACTAGTAATGCAGTAGCCAGAATAATTATTAAAAACCAAGAAATCTTTATTAGGACATGTGTAGCCTAACACGTTTCATGCTAAATGGGCACTTACTCATAGCTACACAGTACACACCATTTTTTCTTTTTAATTTTAAACAGTGTATGTCTACATGTCCCTTTGTCTGTATACCTTTATGTATGGCTGTATGCCCATAGTGTATGTCTATATGCCCAAGGTGTACGTTTATATGCCCATAGCCTATGTCTATATGCCCTTAACGTATGTCTAGATGCCCATAGTATATGTCTGTATGCCTTTGGCGTATGATATCCATCGCTTATGTCTAAAGCCTATAGTGTATGTCTATATGTCCAACGCCAATACCGTTTGTCTATATGCCCTTAATGTATGGCTGTATGCCCATCATGTATGCTTTTATGCCCATAGTCTATATGCCCATAATTTTTGTGGCATCCTTGGGGTACTGTGTGTGTTCCACTATGTGCTGAAGTTTGTCTAGTGTCTGTGTAACGCTGAATATTAATGAGGCCTGTGTGTGTGCTGCCATACTGACGCCAAACAAACTGCCTAATGATTTCTGCATAATTACCAGATTGTTTCCTTTTGTCAGACAGCAGAATTCCTTTGTCAGGTTAGTAGCTTAGCCCATATTACCGGATGTTTAATAATCACATGTACCTGTCTGAGTGGCGTTTCATGTGAGCGGCACCAGCAAGACGACATTGGCCTATATTTCATTGGTGGCTTTTTATTGGCTGAGCCCTTCTTTTTAAGAGAGAAGGCTGTTCTTGTGCGTTGGTTCACTTGCTGGTGCCGTTGAGTGTGATGCTGTGGGCAAACTGGGCTGGGGTGGGAGTTGCCATGTAGACAGTACTGGGGCTGCCATTTCTCTTGCCATGGCATAAGCCTTCTCCATAACTTCATCACAGAGATACCGTCAGTTTTAGGCCACTAGAGGTGCTGTTTGTGATGATTCCATGGAGAATGCCTTGGACCAAGCAAGCGATGTAGCAACTCCTGCACCTTTGCTTCATTTCTATGTCGGCATTAGCAAAACATTCAGTAATTTACTGATTAAGTGACCTGGTGAAGAAACCGGTAGGAGATTAATGGCCCACAGATGACAAGGGAGTTAATTTTATAATTATAATAATAATAATAAATCCTTTTATCTATGTGCCCGTATCATGCAAGATACTTCCTACCCCTATCTCTTTAAAGGAAATGTAAATCCTCTAAACAAATGAAAGTAAAATGGGGGCGAGTGCTTTTCTGAGCACCTTTTCAATTCCCACGAACTATTATTTTTGTAGATTTGAGTGGTTTTTACACTGTATAATATACAATATAATGAAATTGAAACAGCGCCACCTTCTGGTCATTTCTGCAATCCGCCCTGATAGTTGGGAGAATATTTCCCAAGAAACACCTTGCGACTCATTTCTTAAACACTTGCCAAATTTACAAACGGGCAGTAACTCATAGTAATTGGTTGCCATGGGTTACTGCCCAAGTGCATATCTGCCCTGTGTGTGTAAATGAACCCCACTGACTCGTCTCTGTTCTGTTGGCATCGGGCACAGGGTTGCTATGGCTACGGGTTGGCGGTTATTCTTTTTGGGCTAAGTTCGATGAAAATTGGGCAATGCTTGAGTTTGAGATATTAGATAAGCCAATGCTTTCAGCGCAAATCTGAATGTACGTATCCTTTTTCCCCCTGCAGGCATCACTGAGGAGGAACGGCAGTTTTTAGCTCCCCCTATGTTGAAGTTTACTAGAAGTTTATCCATGCCAGATGCCTCTGAAGATATCCCACCTCCACCAGCAACCTTACCGCCTTCACCACCGCCTCCTTCACCGTCTTCATTCAACTCCCCTAAATCTCCAGCTCCCAGGGGGTACGGAACCATTAAGCCGGCCTTCACCCAGAATTCAGGAACAAAGTCTCCGTCTCCAGCCGTACGGTCGGACAATGTCGGGACAATTGCCAGAGACAAAAGTATGTACTTCAGGCATGAGGCCAACAGGTTCTCCTTGGACTCTGAGGAGCTGTACAATTCCAACATGTCAACCCAGCAGAACTTTATCAACAAAAGAAGCAAGATGCCTGAAAACCCTTATTCTGAAGTAGGAAGATTAGGAAATAAAGGGGTGTATGTGCCAGCCAAACCTGTCAGGAGGAAGGGAATGCTGGTGAAACAGTCCAATGTGGAGGACAGCCCTGAGAAGACATGTTCCATTCCCATCCCAACAATCATCATTAAAGAGCCTTCAACCAGTAGCAGCGGCAAGAGCAGCCAGGGTAGCAGCATGGAGACGGACCTCCAAATCTCAGAGCAAGTGGGACAGTTGCGGCCTGATGAAAGTCTTAATGTAAGTGGTCCATTTGCAGCTGCCATTGCTGGAGCAGTAAGGGACAGGGAAAAGAGACTAGAAGCCAGGCGAAACTCCCCAGCCTTCCTGTCAACAGACTTGGGGGATGAGTGTGTGGGTCCCAAACCGAGCCCAAGGTTGCAACATTCAAAGTCTATCGATGATGGAATGTTCTGCAGTGAGGAGAAGGCAAAGCATTTCATGGCCCCCAGCTCTTTGATTATCAACAGAGGATCTTCTAATGCCTTTACTAACAATGACTCCAGCCATCAGGGAGACGTGAGCAATGCAAGGATGTCTAAGATCAAAGGGCCTGAGAACAATGCAGCTCCAGCAAAAAGCACCAACGCCTCTGGTAATTACATGCATCCCGTCACAGGGAAGCTGCTCGACCCAAACTCGCCTCTGGCACTGGCCTTGGCTGCTAGAGACAGAGCTTTGAAGGAACAAAACCAACCCAGCCCTAGCCCTACAGATCCAGAAAAAGCAGATCTGAACAAGCCACTTTTTATAGATACCAAGTTACGCTCTGGCATGGAGACAATCAATGCAAATCGACCGAACATGCGAGGGATGTTAAAGAGACAGGAGACGGAGAGCAAGCATGAACCGGACTCATCCAAGGAGGAGAAACGGCAGGGAGAGAAAAAGAATATGCTGATCAACATCATGGACACCTCACAGCAGAAGACAGCTGGTTTGCTCATGGTACATACAGTAGACACCACCAAAGCAGATAATGTACTGACTGAAAGTGAAGAAGCAGAGAAGGACCCACCACCTGAGAACTCAAACTCTCCAGTACCAGAACCCAGGGAAGAGTTAGAGAATTCCATACCCAAGGCCAGTGAGTGTGGAACCCCTGCAGCTCCCCACATCAAAGCCATCGTATCCGTCTGTTCTGTGGAAGAGCCGGTTATCTTACCTTTCCGTATCCCTCCTCCTCCTTTTGCCTCAGTAGATGTGGATGAGGACTTTGTTTTCACCGAACCACTGCCTCCTCCTCTGGAGTTTGCCAACAGTTTCGACATCCCTGAGGATGCGTCCCAAATTCCGCCCGCTAGTCTGGCCGATTTGTTGATTCAGAGGAAGAACAGAGCTTTTCCTCCACCTTCATTTAATCCCAATATTGCCTCTAATTCTATAGAAAGTAAAAGGCTAGCGGCCCTGTCTAACTGCCTGCCCACCTCTTTCATGCAGCACCCTGAAAGCTTTGATAACGTGACTGACTCTGGGATTGAAGAGGTGGACAGCCGAAGCGGCAGTGACCATCACTTAGAGACCACAAGCACTATTTCCACTGTCTCCAGTATATCGACCTTGTCTTCTGAGGGGGGAGAGAACCTGGACACATGTACAGTCTATGCAGATGGGCAAGCGTTTCTAGTGGACAAACCCCCAGTACCTCCAAAGCCAAAAGTAAAGCCCATAATCAACAAAAGCAATGCACTTTATAAGGATGCTGTCCTGGAAGAAAACCTAGATAATTTTGCAGTCCCCCCTCCTGCTCCACCTCCTCTACCTTTAAGTATTCAGCCCAGTATGACCAAAGCTGGACAGCAAAGGACCTCCAAGTTATGGGGTGATAACACGGAAGTCAAAAGCTTAGTCATGCCAAGCCCCAAAGCCAATGTTATAAGTGAATTAAATTCTATTTTGCAACAGATGAACAGAGAGAAGGCCACAAAGACAGGGGAAGGGCTGGATTCACCCACTGGCATGAAAACTGCAAGTCTCAGCACAAGGTAATTTGTTTCTTGTTACCTGGTCTCCAGGTAATAAGGAAAGTAAAACTATATATTATTATCCTGTATGAGCATGCTCAGTACTAGAGAATATCATTGCCTGGGGATGTATTTGCTTTGCTGCCCATTGGTTACCACTAACATGTTTCTAGCGTGATAACTGTTCCAGATTAAATGTATAATATCTCCATTATGCGAAAAATCAAGGCATGGTGACTTTTGGCCATATAACAGTGGTTTCCAAACTGAGAGGTGCATAGAACAGTGGTATAAGGACTCAGCCTGAAGGACAGTTAGGATAAGATCTGGAAAAAATTTAGTTTGCTCTCCTAGATACCCCTGAAAGCCCAACTTGACTGTTTGCTGTCCTAGATGCCCCAGAATGTCCAGCTTGAAGGCCAGTAAGGGTGAGATTTGGGGAGAATGTCAGTTTACTGTCCTAGATACTTCTAAAGCACATTATGAAGGTCTGTTAGGGGGAGATTTGCACAGAATGCCAGTCAGCACTCCTAGAGACCACTGAAAGCCCAGCTTGAAGGCCAGTTAGGGCAAGATTTACGGAGAACGCCTGTTTGCTCTCCTAGATACTCCTGAAAGTCCAACTTTAAGGCCAGTTAGATTGAGATTTAGGGCTAATGCATGTTTCCGCTCATAGATACCCCTGAAAGACCAGCTTGAATGTCAGTTATGGTGAGATTTAGGGAGCGTGCCAGTTTTCTGTCCTAGAGACACCTGAAAGCCGAGCTTGAAGGCTAGTTAGGGTGTAATTTGTGGAAAATGCCAGTTTGCTCTCCTAGATACCCCTGAAAGCCCAGCTGGATAGCCAGTTAGAGTATGTTTAGGGAGAATGCCTGTTTGCTCTCCTAGATAACCCTAAAATCCCAGCTTGAAGGTCCGTTATGGAAAATGCCAGTTTGCTCTCCTAGATACGCCTCAAAGCCCAGCTTGAAGGTCAGTTATGGTGCGATTTAGGGAGAATGCCTGTTTGTTCTCCTAGATTCTCCTAAAAGCCCAGCTTGAAGGTCAGTTAGGGTGAGATTTGGGTGAAAACATATTTGCAGTCCTCGATATTCTTGGGGCCATGGCAGATACACCAATGTCTTTCCTATATCTGTAACCTTGTCTTGAGCAAAGGAGCGCTGACCAAGGGTTACACATCAAAGAGAGGGCTTTAACTAAGAAACTCTGGCAACCACTTGGATTAATGTCTATGATGTTCATTGTGATATGAAATAATGAAAAAAACGCATTATCACCAACCCTATTTGCTTCTAATACATTATTACTGGATGAAATGTGATGAGCAGAATTAAATGGGTCCTTAGGACTCCGTGTCCAGCTGAGAACATGCCATCTGCATATACTTTCTCCTGTCTGGATATGGTTTCACCTCCGCTCATGCTTATCTATCCATTAGGTCAGTTTCCGATATGTAAATCTGCTGGGCGCAAAAATAACTAGACACTACTCGGCTCCCACATAGCGGAGCTCTCTTTCCTTTGACGGGACGCCATTACACTTAATTGAGTTACCGCCTTGGGGACTGTTATTCTGAAAGAATGTTTTCCCCGTTACTTCTGAGAATGATAACATGTAAAATTAATAAAATTGCCCTTAAGACATAGACAGCATCAAATAAAAACCGACATTGGTTGCAAGGCAATCAGCCTCCTCTCGGGAAATCAGTTACTAGTTTATCCGGGAACAGCCTGTTCACACTTCAAATAATTCATATTAAACCTAGTGTAACCTCTTACTTGCCAAAGGGACAGGTATAATGTCTTCATGGCTCCCTCATTGACTCATCCACTCGGTGATTAGCAGCATTAATTTGTTTTTCTACCAGTTTGGGGGCATAAGGCGCCCATTACTTCATTGCATTCCAGAAGGCGCAACTTGTGCAAACCCTGCATTTTCTTTTTTGTCTTGCTCTCTTATCATCAAAGAGAGACGGAGCTTTCACTTCTAATTATACAACAAAGAGATCTCGTTTACCATCCCATATCAAGTCAGATAACTTTTAATTATTATCAAATGCCAGAGGGACAGAAACCCTTTATCAGCAAATGCTTCAAAGACAACTTTGTCTCAACATCAGTGAGAGAGAGAGAGAAACCATTTACTTGGTCTGATGCCCAAGCACAACATAATCAGTATCAAGTGTCAGAATAACAGGAACCAGAGTGACTGCAAATGACCCTAAATGTGGCCATACACAGTCCCATCCCATATGGCATCCGACAGATCAGCTTGTAGGATGACTGGGCAGACACTGTACTTGGTATGGCCAACTTTCATTGGGTAAAGGTGGCCATTCACGGAGAGATCCGCTCGTTTGGCGATGTCAACAAATGAGCAGATCTCTCCCCGATATGCCCACCTTGATGTCAATATCGCGCTGATTCAATCGTGGGCCCTAGGGCCCAATGATCAGATCCTAACGAATAGTAATAGGCGGTCGGATCGCGGGACCGCATCAACGAACAAATGCGGCCGCGATCCAACGGGATTTTTCGTCCCATCCAATCGAGATCTGACCGACTTTCGGCCAGATCTCGATCGGTGAAGCCTGTCGGGGGGCCCCATACACGGGCCAATAAGCTGCCGACACGGTCTGTCGGCAGCTTTTATCGGCCCGTGTATGGCCACCTTTAGACAGCCTTAGAAACCAGTTAGGCATGTAGATTTGGGGTAGATATTGCATAAAAATATGTAATTTCCAAGATCCAACTACAGAAGCCGAAGGATCATCAGCTACATTTAGCAAAAGAGGGAGTCTACTGTTGGGTTTTGGGTAATGTTCCTAGCTTCCAAAACCTTTTTAGCAGGATGGGGTGATCAAGCTCTTCAGTGCTTTGCCTATTTAAAGGAGAAGCTAGTTAAAACCTACTTCATCTATATAAGGCCTGTATGGGCACAAGGGCAAAAATGGTCTTCTAGAAAAGTTGGTGATGGGACAAGGATGCTCTGGATCACACCTGGAAGCTAGATAGGAATAATCTCAGTTGGATATGTGTATTTTTAATCCCAAGCAATGTTTTACTAAAATTTACTTTGCCATTTTTCTTGCTTTTCCTGCTGTCTGTACAACACAACACTATGTGACTGTGGTCATGGTTGTCCACAGTTACAAGTAGTGATGATTGAGTTCACTTGTAGTTTTACCCGCAGGTTGGGTGAGGTTGGGACAAGAAGGTTTAGCCCCTGTTGCGGGTTCAGGCATTTGTTGGGTCAACATTCCTCTAGTAGTACTGACTCCTCCTCTGTGGTGGCTGATCCCACCCATATACAGTATCGGACTGGCCCACCGGGATACCAGGAAAACTCCCGGTGGGCCCTCATGCTGCTAAACTTTTGGCCTATTTCATGGCCATTCCCTATTTCTAAGAGAACAAAGAGGCTAAATAGATGGAATAATTGATTATAGTATGTAAAGAAAACAGACTAGGAGAATAGAGGTTAATTGAGGAGATGAAGAATATTGAGTGGGCCCCTGGTCTGTTTTATGGTGGGCCCTTGGTCTAAGGTTTTTGGGTGGGCCCCTGGTGTCCCAGTCCGACACTGCCCATATATGAGTCATCAGAAGTGAATCTGGCCAGGTGCAGGTTATAAAGTACAAGAGGGCTTTGGTGTACGTTAGGGTCGGGTTTGAGCTAAAAAATTTCTGACCCGCCCATCATGAATTACAAGGTCCCTCATTTGTCTTGTGTTCTCTTTTCCAGGGGCACAGATGCCTTGAGTACAGTCTCAGGTAACCGAAACGCCGCGGTCACTTTCACCATCCGTCCTGGAGCCAACCAGCCAATCTCGTTACAGAACAGGACGCCTGAGTTTGACAGCCGGGTTACAGGAATGCGACGAGCCCCCAGTCCTGTGGTGGTATCACCAGCCGAGATCATAAGAGATATAAAGCCTGGTCCCCTGTCAGCTCCGCCAGCCTCCATGTCCGACGTCTTTATCTTACCCAGCCAGCCCCCTTCAGGGGACATGTTTGGAATGAGCATGGGAAGAAGTAGATCCCCTTCCCCTTCCATTTTACAGCAGCCAATTTCAAATAAGCCTTTTTCTGCAAAGCCAATCCACATGTGGACTAAACAGGACGTAGCAGAGTGGCTAGAAAGCCTCCATCTAGGAGAACACAGAGAGATGTTTATGGATAATGAAATAGATGGAACCCATTTACCGAACCTTCAGAAGGAAGATCTAATAGACCTCGGTGTCACCAGAGTAGGCCACCGGATGAACATAGAGCGAGCTTTAAAACAGCTTTTGGACAGATAAAAGTACCTAGCATTGCCTCGTCAACGTTTTTTTTCCCTTTGACGACCCTTGTCTTTCTGACAGTCGAATTTCTAAATGGGAGCCCTGAAATACTTATATTAAAGAGAAAAATAAACACTAATTTAATTATCTTTCTTTACTGCAAGTTTAAATAGCTGTACAGATAATTTATAAGCACAATATTTTAAGGAGATAAAAGTGGCTGGTCTACTGGGCTGCCATGGTGCCACTTTGGTTCTAGAAAGAAAAAAAAAAAAAGGAAAAAAAAAAAAACTTTTGTGATTTAATAATACTATTTCTGTGGAATAATTATTAAAAAAAAATGCAAAACAAAAAACAAACAAACAAAAGATTGACCTTTTTAAATCAGCCTCATTTGGATGCACCAGAACCAGCTGAGCTGTGTTTCATTTTTTTGTATCTTTGCTAGAACTTCTTCATAGAAGGATAAATATTTCTTCAACGATGGGTATAAATCATGCAGCATTTAGTAAATATATATAAATATAAATATATATATAGATAGAAAAAAAAAAGCAATTTTATGTAAAAGCCCCCTATGGAAACAAGTCATTTGCTCCTCTTCAGTATGAGAGGAACCTTAACGATTTGGCTACGTATTAACTTGGACAGGTTAGAAGTTTTGTGTCTATTCCTTTGCAGGTCTGTATATGAAAATTTCAAATATGACTAAAAGAAAATGAAAAAGATGTCTTTATTAGTACCAGGGCCGGTTTTAGGATATAGCATAAAGAGCATTTTCTCTTGGTGGGGAAACCACAGATAAAAGTACAAAGGACGTATTACATTTGCTTGAAAAATACAGTAGATACAGGAGGGATTCTGACAGTTGTTGGAAGACTTTAGGTTGGAACCTCTGCAGATGGTTTTTATGAGGATTCTCATTTAGAGGACTTTAAGTTGGACATCTATCCAACACTGAGTCCTCCACAGCCTGTTTCGATTGTTGCTGAAATTCTTAGTTGGAGGACCATTGGTAAGACAGCTGTTAGATGTGAAGTCTTCCAACTGTAACTCTCTGAATTCCAGCAACACATGGAGCTGGAGTTCAACCACAACTTAAGTATTAAAGACTGAGCTGTGAAATCACAGGTGATTGGACATCCATCTAACAAGGTGGAGTTCAACCACAGTTAAAAGACTACATGGTGGACACTTTGCTTCCTCAGATGGTCATGCAAACAGGCTGCGGACTTGTAATTGACGGACCTCGGGTTCGACATTTGCCTAACCCAAAGTCCTACAAATGCAACTCTTTGAATCCCAGTGACACTTGGATTTGAAGTTCAATCATAGCTTAAGGACAACAGGTTGGACATTTAACCTTCTTAAGTGTTCCAACCTGAAGTCCTCCAACTGCGTCTCTCAGAATCCCACCACTACTTGGAATTGGAGTTCAACCACAGCTTCAGGACTGCAGGTTGGGCATTTTACCTCCACAGCTGGCCATGCAGACAGGCTAAGGGCTCTTGGTTGGAGGACTTAAGGTTGGCCATCATTCCAGCCTGAGGTCCTCCAACTGCAAGAATCCCAATGACACTTGGAATTGGGTAGTTCAACCCCAGTTTATGGATTATAGTTTGGACATTTTACATCCACAGGTGATCATGCAGATAGGCTATGGACACTCAGCTGGAGGTTTTAAGGTGGGACATTTATTCACCCTAAAGTCCTCCAACTGCAGCTCTCAGAATCCTGCTGACACTTAAGGCTGGAGTTCAACAACAGCTTGAGGTCTATAGGTTGGCTGTAGCCTCCGCTTGTCTATTTCCGGCCCTGATAAATACCATAAATCATTTTTTTCCATGATCAACCGGGTAAAGACTGTACAAAAACATCTAAAGTTCTACGTTCGTATTTCTGTTTTATATAACCATTCTTTTGTAGTGGAACCTTCAGCTTTGTTACAAAGCGTACGAATGGTTTTTGCAGCCATCATTGTCTTCCACTTGGTGATGATTTCGGAATTAAATATTTCAACCACAATGGCCATGATACTTTTTTTTTTTCTTAGATGCATATGGTATTACCTCTCTACAATGTGCCAGAAAACGGAGTCTTGAGTTGGGGGCTCTGCTTTTGGTAAAGTCTCAGACTCCTCATCGTCGTTGATTGTGCTGATTAGGGCAAGACTATTTTTCCTTGTGTATGTTCAGGCACTTAACGCAAATATGTATTTAGTAGAAACAAGAGAAACATTTTAAAGAGCTAATTAAATAGTATATTTTTACATGGTGTCTTATGAAAGGTTGTATGGGGTGTAGGCTATGAATTGTTTTGAATTGTTCGCTAATTAAAAAGATTTGCCATAATTACTTTGCGTATGAACCATTTGGGGTGGGATCAGCCTCCAGCCCTTTCGCTGGTCTCACAAAAACAAATGGGGATGTAGAATTAGGAAGGGTACAAAAAAAAAGAAAAAAAAATGTTGGTCTTGGAGCTCGTTCAGTGGAGCTCCGATAAAACGCAACCAATCACAGTGCTTGTTGCGACGCGTAGGGATATAGGTTTAGAATTTTTTTGTTACATAGTGTAATTTAACACTTTTTTTCTTTACATCTCTACTTTGTCATTTTTGTGTCTACGACACCAACATTTTACAAAAGTTTCAAAAAAATATTGTAAATTGTGTACAATCTGCACAGCAGCCATTGACGGAGAAATTCTGTTTTTTTTGTTTTGTTTACTTTTTTAAATTCTCTTATACAGATGACTAGGTGTGACTGTTGATTTAATACTCAAGGGGGGGGGGGGGTTAAGTTTAATTAAAGTGATTGAAAACTTTGCTTTGCAATCAATGACATCAGAGCCAGGAATCCAAAATATGAGAATTCTTTTGCCCATGACAAAATTAACAAATATTTTTTTTTTTGTCTGTTCCTTGCTCAGTTTTGTATTACCAGCCTGTGTTCACATTGTTAATGTTTGCTGTAATTTTGTGCTTTAATTACCATGATGACGGAACAAATTTAAAAAAAAAAAAAAACCAAGCTACTGTAATTGCACTTTTTTTCTCCAAATCCTCGATACTATTGTATGGCAACCAAATTACTGTAAAAAATAAATAAATATCCTATTGCACTAAAGGTGTGGCTCTGATTACAGACTAATGTTCTGTTTGGACTCAATAAAATGACAAAAGTTGCCAAACACTGATTTGAATTTTTTTTTTCTTCTTAATCTGGTGGGAAAGGCTATTGTAGACTAAAGGGGTGGAGTCAGTCGTTCATGTTTTCAGGACCCCTGGGGGCCAGCTCTGCTCCTCCGTTTCCTTAAAATCCATTGTATGACATTTCTGAAAATCGGCTAAAAATATTGCAATTGGCTGCATTTATCTCACCCAATTTCTTACATATAATTGTAAAACACCATAAATATTGATGACACGGGTCTACTTAACAGTTTGATGCCCAATATGCATAGATAAACCAAAGCAGGTGGCATGTGCGGACCCCAAATAAAAATAGTGCATATGAATTTTCTCGCCTTTTGTGAACAAAGCTCCTTGACTGCGTATTATGTGCCACAAGACCCTCCTAACAGCACAAAGACGCCCCAAAACCATATATTTTTGTAAAGTACACATTCTGATGAATCCAAAATTGCTAAAATAATTTGACCTCCAAATGATCATAGTGAAAACAACGATAACAAAACTTAAGGGACAACAATGCAAGCATAAAACCGCAATAAAATCATGAAAATCAAATACAATTAGACAAATCAATGAAATAGTAAAATAACTGATCCAACAGCGTTGTAACACTACTACGCATCATAAATAAATGTTTATGCTGCTCCCTTTAGAGAACCCTAGAGAAGACACCAGGGTCGCTCCAATTCCATCATTTTGTTGTACGAACCCCAATTTGTATATTAAAACTGGAGGCACCTTTTAAAATTGCATCACAAAAAAAAAATTCACTTTCAGGTTTCCATGACTTTTTGAGGGTTCAGATTTGGATTAGGATTTGGCCCAAATCAAATCCAGGGGCATCCCAAGAAGAGACAAATGTGTCTTCTATCATCCCTATTTATGAATATAATTATTTAGGAAATTATTCTCTGCACAAGGGGGCTATGTAGGGACACCTGACTATGATCGATGAATTAATTCGCCAGACACGAATTCGGTGCGAATTTCTGAGTTTTGGCGCAAGTAAAAAATCCTCCATCAAAAAAAATTGTCGCTGCATAAAATTTGACACGCATCAAAATTATTCGGACGGCCATTGACTTTGATGCATTTGGACCAAATAGTCGTGCGTATAAAAAAATTGTCGCTCACATCAAAATTGATGCTCGTCAAAGATATTTTGACGCCCATCGATTTCAATGTGTTTTGCGAATTTTCAGTCGTTTCGCGAATTTCGCTATAAATTCGCAAATATTCCGGTGAAGATTCGACTGATACTGACCAGGAGGTCCTGGAGGTCCACACACCAAAAAAGGTTTAGTAGTAAAGATTTTAGATGCCAAACTTTTTACATTCGAGTTTTTTGGTGTTGTTTTTTATGATAGTTTCAAAAACTTGAATGTTTGGTATTTGTAGGTGTTGGTGCCAAAACATTTGATTTTGAATGCTGATGATAAATCATCCCCCTAGAGTTGCATAGAATGTGAAATCATTTGACTCTTCTTAAAGAATGAAATTCCTTTAGTTCTTTTTATTTCTCTTAAAGGGATACTGTAATGGAAAAAAGATTTTTTACAAAATGAATCAGTTAATAGTGCTGCTCCAGCAGAATTCTGCACTGAAATTCGTTTCTCAAACCGATTGTCAATTTCCCAGCTGCCCCTAGTCATGTGACCTGTGCTCTGATAAACTTCGATCACTCTTTACTGCTGTACTGCAAGTTGGAGTGATATCATCCCCCTCCCTTTCCTCCCAGCAGCCAAACAACAGAACAATGGGAAGGTAACCAGATAGCAGCTCCCTAACACAAGATAACAGCTGCCTGGTAGATCTAAGAACAACACTCAATAGTAAAATCCAGGTCCCACTGAGACACATTCAGTTACATTGAGAAGGAAAAGCATTTCTCTCCTAAAGTGCAGGCACAAGTCACATGACTTGGGGCAGCTGGGAAGTTGAAAAAATGTCTAGCCCCATGTCAGATTTCAAAACTGAATATAAAAAAAATCTGTTTGCTCTTTTGAGAAATGGATTTCAGTGCAGAATTCGGCTGGAGTAGCACTATTAACTGATGCGTTTGGAAAAAAACATGTTTTCCGATGACAGGATCCCTTTAAGGTAGCCATGGACGCACCGATAATATTGTACAAAACAAATTTTCGTATGATATTCATTGCGTGTGCGGTGGGAGATGAGCCGACCAATATCGGCAGAAGACTTGGATATCGGTCGGCTCGTTGATCGACCCAAGTGGACAATTTTGTGTGTATTGAAATGAATAATCTTTCTTGGAAACATCTTTTCCAAGAAAGATCATAATTGTTACGTCTATGGCTTCTTTAGTAAGTTTCCAGGGCTCTAGAAATGTGAATCTATAGAAAGGAGCTTAGAAGCCAGAAGTGAGCCTGTAGTATGTTTAGTGTGTTTATCTGCCCCCCAATACATACAATCTACGGCCAAAAGTATCGGGGTGTGTCCAACACTCACTGCCGAGTTCCAACTGTCGCTGGAAGTAATGGCGGCACAAGGACTATTTGTAGGGATTGTTGGGTTCTTATAGGGGATCATCACCATGCGTAATGCCAAGCATCGGCCAAAGTAGCGTAAAGTAGAGTCCTGCACAGGGTCGGGTACCCACAAGGTGGTTAGGATGAAGTAAACCAAAAATATATATAATGGTAGTCCAACCAACTTGCCAAGTTATGGAAGAGACCCAGGTGCACCGACCTGAGCCTTCAGCAAGGGGAGCGGCCCAAATCCAGAACTTTGCAGAGCAGGCAGTCAAAAAGGCAACCTTCCACCAGGCAGTAACAATTTGTGAAATATTTGTCAGAGAAGCATAGCCTTACATATTTTGTGTTACACACAGGCTCAGCCCATGACTAAGTGTGTGTAACATGAAACGCGTAAGGCAATGCTTCTCTGATTTTACTGCCTGATGGAAGATTGCCTTTTTGAGGGCCTGCTCTACAAAGTTCTACATTTCTGATTGCTGGACTGTGGGGGTCGTCTGCATGTAACCCGTCTGGGTACCAGCAAAGTTGCAGGACTGGTCCTTCCCTTGAGTTTGTGGTAAAAGTTCTTACCCTACTAGTGGAATAGGCTCCAGCATGACGTCACTTCTGGTTAGAATGTCCCGGGTTCAGGGTCAGACTGGGCTGACGGTACACCAGGAAAAACCCCGGTTGGCCTCCAGTTCTTGTGGGTCCGCTGGCCCAGATCCACACTGTTTCTTCCTGCCAGTTGTAGTCCAGCCGGTCGCAGCAAAAACTCATTCCACGTACATGTGCACACGTGTGGTGGAGGGGGGGCCATGAGGCAGTAGCCCCGGGCCCCCCAGTCTGACCCTGCCTGGGTCGTGGGGTAAGTGATTATTATGCTGGGCCCGGTAGCAGGTCTGGGTAGCGGAGCATAGTGGGTGCAGGTTGGCTTGCAGGTCAGTGGGTCCATGTTGGGCATGGGGTCTGCTTGATCGGATTTGTACAGGACTCTAGGGAACCAACATTGGACTCTGGAGCAGTGAACATTAGTGATGAGCGGCTTGAGAAAAGCTCGACCAACAGAAGCCAGCAGTCTACAGTTGCAAACGACGCAGCTACGTGGGCCCAAACTGCCAGGCCCAGGGGTATCGGGCCGGCTCACTAGTGGACACGTATCCTCTGGAGTGATAAATGGCAATTGACCATCTGGCAGTCTGATGGAAAAGTCTGGGTTTAGCCGGACAATACTAACCTACCTGAATGTATAACACCAATGGTGGAGGGGGGGGACTGGGTTTCTCCTCTTGTTTTGGGCCCCTGGTTCCATTGAAAACAAACCAGAAGGCTACAATGAGGTTCCCAACAATCCCATGATTTCTACTTTGGGGAAGGATCTTTCTTGTTTCAGCTCAATAATGTGCCCACCAGGTCCCCGACCTCAACCCAACTGAACCCCCTGAGATACATTAGAAGCCAGACCTGATCCCTAACATCAATGCCCAACCTCACTAATGATTATCTTGGATTGTTTCCCTGCAGGGCAGTTAGGGACCGTCTGACAATTCCTATCCACAGCAGTAAATGAAGGGAGAATTTCACTGCATACAGTCAGGTTTCTTATAAGAATGGTACATATTTTTTTAATTAAAGTAAATCGGAGAACGGTTTCTTTTTCATTAAAGAAAGTAAAAATGGGATTTTATTTTTTTGCCTTTACATGCCCTTTAAGTGACCTTTACGTATGTTATAAAAAGGCCAGTTCTAAGCACTTTTCAATTCATCTTCATTATTTATAGTGTTTGAATTACTTGCCTTTTTCTTCCCCCTTTTCCAGCTTTCAAAAAGGGGGTCACTGACCCCATCTAAAAAAAACAAAAACAAATGCTCTGTGAGGCTACAAATGGATTGTTATTGCTACTTTTTATTACTCCTCTTTCTATTCAGGCCTCTACTATTCATATTCCAGTCTCTTATTCAAATCAGTGCATGGTTGCTAGGGGAATTCAGATCCTAGCAACCAGATTGTTGAAACTGCAAAGCTTCTGAATAAAAACAGATGCATATTATATATATATATATATATATATATATATATATATATATATATATATATATATATATATATATATATATATATATATATATATAAATAAAAAAAAAGCAGGGGTAAGAATGTGCGCACACAATATATAGATCTTTATATATAACACGTGTCATGGTTGGAAAAAAACAACTTTATTGAAGCATCATTTACAAAATGATACATGAAGTGCTGTATGCAAAACCAGATAAAAGGAACTAAGAATAAAAAAAACCCACCCATGTTTATGTATTTCACCCCCTCCCTGAAAAAAAAAAAAAAGCTGGAAGGAAATCCCCCTACTTGGCTCACACTCTCCTCTCCTGCACCAGTTTATATCGGCCTAAATATTGGTCCAAAATCTGCAGCCAATGAATGTGAAGCAGCAGCCGATAGGCTGAAATGACCAGCAGGTGGCGCTGTTGTTTCACAGTCGTATTAACAGTTTAGGAAGTGAAAATGATTGGGATGAATTTGACTTTGATAAAATAGAACGCCAGTTGTTCAAGGACGACAACTCCCTGTAGCCTGATAGGAGGATGCTGGGGGTTGTCAAATAATAAGCTCAGCAGGAGCACAATATGTTGCGCTGATAATACTGATGGGTCCCTGTTTGAGAGAAGGAGCCACGAATAGGGGCCACGAATACGCATTGGCCAATCACAGTCTGATCCGGTAGAAGGATTCTATTTGCTAAAAAAAAAATGGCGGAACGCACAGTGCGTCTCTTTGTCGGCAATGATGCACAATGCGAGATTGGTCACTCTAAAGGGCAAGCAAAGAGCAGAAATAAAGAAGGGGATTTGGGGTTCATAAGGGGTCCCTCCTTGATCATCCAATTAGACGGCTCCCCTGCAGAATGTTCTGTATCTGGGGGTAACAATAATGGGGGGTGACAATCAGCCACTGATTACAATGAATGAGACGGAAAGAAAGAGGAGCCTCAGTCGGGCGCTGACGAGATGAGGAACCAAAACGCTGGCGCTTAAAAAGAGCACGAGATGTAAAGAGATTTGTCCCAGGAAGCGGAGGCACATCTGGCAGCGAATGGGTTAATAGTCATTAAAAGAACCGTTTGCCCACAGAGTAAACTGCTCGATAAAAGCCAGAGGAAAAAAACCCCAAAAACATTCTATTTAAAAAAAAAAAATCTAAACCCTCTCCAGAAACTCATGATTTGTAGTGTAAGGATCCAGCGTAGTCATGGCAACACTCAGCGCAGGGGGAGGAGCCTGCAAAGCAGCCGAGGGGGCCCGAGTGCCGCTGGTTACCCAAGGCAGCCAAAATAGAAAAAAAAACAATAGGGTGCTGTGTTGTAGGCCCCTCCCCCCCTTGGCTAACGATGAGAGCGCCGGCAGGCGCCTTACTGAGGACGCTCCACGTAATTGGCCGGGAAGAGGCCGTAGCGTTCCTTGCAGAGACCCCTCCACCAGCCCTCGTCGATCATCTCGATGTTTGTGATGATGTCATCAGGGTCGAAGGAAATTTCATCATCACCGGCTGGGGGCAAAAAAAAAGAAGCAAAGTGAGTTAAAGTAGACGTTCACCTTTAATAATTTAGTCTGCTATAAATTGCCCTATTCTTAGCAACTTTTCATCAGTTGGGCTTCATTTTTTTCCTGATTGGGGGTCACTGACCCCAGGAACAAAAAAAAAACAAAAAACCTATTGCTCTGTGAGGCTACAGTTTAATTATTATTTATTCCTTATCTTTCTATATTCAGTCCCCCTTCTATTCATCTCCCAGCCTCTCGTGGACACCACTGCCTGGTTGCTAGGGTAAGTCAGACCCTAGCAACCAGACAGCTGCTGAAATTCCAAACTGGAGATCTGTAGAATAGAAAAAAAACTAAATTGAAGACCAACTGCAAAGTTAATGTAAAGGTGAAGTACTCCTCAAATACTGTGGTCTTCATGCCCTCATCCAAAGCTTTGGGTTCAACCCGCTCCCTTGTCATCTTACATTGACTAATAGGTGGGTTACAGAAAAGGGTAAATAACCAGCTGCTTCCAGAATCTATTGATATTGCTACGGCCAAGAGGAATAGTTTTACAGCAGTTGAAAGATTGCTTTACTGCTGTAGGAACATGCGCATCCAGCGGCACCAAAAAACAAATCCTCTAAAACACACGTGGTGCAATGAATAAAGGTGAGACAATACATGAAATGGTAAAGGAAGGATAAATGGGGCCTGTGCCTTTATAAAAGGTCAGAGAATGGGCCGTGACTTATATACAGGGGGATAAAACATTGACTTTCTTTTGCAAACACATTGAATCAACTGTCAGTGCAACAACCTCCATCTGCTCCACTCGCACATGACTTCTACCCACTGCCATTTCCCAACTGCCCTTTACTCCTCACATTGACCTTTACATGTTCCATATGAGCTGAGCATGGGGGGGGGGTGAGCACCAAGAGAATGGGCGGCAGTCAGGCTGAAAATGCCAGCGGGGAGAATACAGGTGAAAGGGAAATGTACAAAGGCAAAAGGAGGAGGCGAGGGAACAACTCATCCAATGAATGAACTAGACAGGCGAGAAAAGGGGGAGTTAAATGCACTGGACTGGCCCAAAAATGAATAAATACTTTAGTGAAGTAAAACAGGACAACTGTTATTCTGGAATCTCCTGGAACTACAGGGGGGGGGATGTAAGGAGGAGAGGGGCTAAACTGACAATAGGCTCCTGAACCCAAAAAATATTTGCAGTATGTATAGAGCAGAAGCTCAGTTGTGTCATACATGGAAAGGAGAGCAGCTGTGCAATGAACAGGAAGGAAAGGGTTACTAATCTATCCCAGAGCAACTGTACAAGAAAAGGAAAGGGTTACTAATCTATCCCAGAGCAACTGTGCAAGAAAAGGAAAGGGTTACTAATCTATCGCAGCGGAGCTGTGCAAGAAAAGGAAAGGGTTACTAATCTATCCCAGAGCAACTATGCCATGATTGGGAAGGAAAGGGTGTTACTGAACTATCCCAGAGCAACTGTGCAAGAAAAGGAAAGGGTTACTAATCTATCGCAGAGCAACTGTGCAAGAAAAGGAAAGGGTTACTAATCTATCGCAGCGGAGCTGTGCAAGAAAAGGAAAGGGTTACTAATCTATCCCAGAGCAACTATGCCATGATTGGGAAGGAAAGGGTGTTACTGAACTATCCCAGAGCAACTGTGCAAGAAAAGGAAAGGGTTACTAATCTATCGCAGAGCAACTGTGCAAGAAAAGGAAAGGGTTACTAATCTGTCCCAGAGCAGCTGTGCCATAATTAGGAAGGAAAGGGTTACTAATCTATCCCAGAGCAGCTCTGCAAGGAAAGGGTTACTAATCTATCCCAGAGCAGCTGTGCCATGATTGGGAAGGAAAGGGTTACTAATCTATCCCAGAGCAGCTCTGCAAGGAAAGGGTTACTAATCTATCCCAGAGCAGCTGTGCCATGATTGGGAAGGAAAGGGTTACTAATCTATCCCAGAGCAGTTCTGCAAGGAAAGGGTTACTAATCTATCCCAGAGCAGCTGTGCCATGATTGGGAAGGAAAGTGTTACTAATCTATCCCAGAGCAGCTGTACCATGACTGGGAAGGAAAGGGTTACTAATATATCAATCCCGGGGGCAGCTGTGATGGAATGTGACTGTCAGCTCCTGTGATTAGGTTAATAAGAGTGTTTGGGCGCATAGCAACCAGTGGGTGGGACAGGGCACATGCTAATTGGCTGAGCAGTTTATTTGGCACACACAGTAATTAGGGTGCGGGTGTCACAGCTACAAATACACCAGTGGAATTCTGGGGGGGGGGTCACTTACCAGCCTGATAGTCGTACAGAGCGATGGCGGTGATGCCGAGGTCTTCGTTGTATTCATCGTACGTATTATCCACTGTGGGGGAACAAGGGTTCCATTACTTAAAGAGACAGTAGATTGGAACACACACACACATCATTACTTAAAGAGACAGTAGATTGGAACACACACATTATAGATCTTATAAACTATAGAATATATAAGAAATAAACTGTAGCAGATGTGAGACTCACCGTCCTGGTAATCTGTCGACTCATACACTGCCTCTGGCTCCGCCTCCTTGTGCCCCTCGGCATCTTGGTAGTCCGACTCCTCGGCGTACACAGGTTCAGACACAGGGGGTGCTCTATGCGGCTCACGCTCGTACACGGGGGAGGCATCCTGCACACAAACGTCTATTAGCACCCCAATAATTCACTTATAGGAAGAAACGCATACAACACAAGTTGCCTTTAAGGTGTAATATCCTGTGTGTGTACTGTATATAGCAAGCAGACAGCTGGCCACCCAGAAAGCTGACAGTTGAACTAATACACCCCCCTCCCACTTCCCAAAAGCTAGGACAGGGTGTGTGCAGAATTTACCTCGTAGATTGGACTCTCTGGTACTTTGACAGAGGCTTTAGGAGACGCGGGAGGGGTGGGAGGCTTAGCATTTTCCTCCTCCTGCAAAAAAAACAATTGGTAAGTTGAATATATATATATATATATAGAGTATGATGTAGAGAGTGATATTCTGAGACAATTTGCAATTGGGTTTCATTCTTTATGGGTTTTGAGTTATTTATTCAGCAGCTCTCCAGTTTGCAATTTCAGCCATCTGGTTGCTAAGGTCCAAATTCCCCTAGCAACCATGCACTGATTTGAATAAGAGACTGGAATATGAGAGAGACTAAATAGTAAGGTAAGTAATAAAAAACCAGTAGCTATAAGAATACATTTGTAGCCTTACAGAGCATTTGGTTTTTTTAGATGAGGTCAGTGACCCCCCCCCCCATTTGAAAGATGGAAAGAGTCAGAAGGAAAATAATTAAAAAGGCCAATTGAAAAGCTGCCACCCTTTAATGGCAAGCAGCACATTAGAGAGGGCACTGACCTCCTGCTTCCTCCGGGCCTGCTCTTGCTCCTGCTCCCTCCGGGCCTGCTCTTGCTCCCTCCGGGCCTGCTCTTGCTCCTGCTCCCTCCGGGCCTGCTCCTGCTCACGCCTCTCACGCTCCGATCTCTGTGCTCGCTCGGCCTCTGCCTTTTTCCGGTCCTCCTGCTCTTTATCTTTGGCCAGGTTTTCGAAGTTTGCTCTGATGCTGCTGGCTTTGCTTCCTTCTGCGGGGCAAACACCAAGCTGTGTTACTTGACTGCTGGCATGGCCACTGCCCTCATACCCAGGGCCTGGCCAACCAATGAGATTATTCTGCCTGCCATCTTTTTCACCTACCAACTTCTACCGGCCGGGTCTTCTGGTAGGATGAAGACACTTTCTCTACATCTTCAAAGGATGCTGCAGCCTGCAAAGAGGGGGACCAACAAGAAATAGGAGTATTAGTAGCCACCATTGACTCCATCTCTTTAGTCCTTTAAAGGAGAACTAAACCATAAATATGAATGTGGCTAAAAATGCCATATTTTATATAGTGAACTTATTACACCAGCCTAAAGTTTCAACTTGTCAATAGCAGCAATGTTCCAGGACTTCAAACTTGTCACAGGGGGTCACCATCTTGGAAAGTGTCTGTGACACTCACATGCTCAGTGGGCTCTGATTGGCTGTTGAGAAGCTAAGCTTAGGGCTCGTCACTAATTATCCAGCAGAAAATGAGCTTCCCCTGTAATATAAGCTGATGCTACAGGTTTGCTGATTATTAAATTCTGATGCTAATTGCACTGGTTTCTGTGCTGCCATGTAGTAATTATCTGTATTAATTACTAATCAGCCTTATATTGTGACATTTCTATTCTATGTGTACTGTATATTGTGAGTGGGTCCCTAAGCTCAGTAAGTGACAGCAGCACAGAGCATGTGCAGTGAATCAGCAGAAAAGAAGATGGGGAGCTACTGGGGCATCTTTGGAGACACCGATCTTTACTGCTAAAGGGCTGTGGTTGCCTTTGGCTGGTACAGAAGCACAAAACATCATGTACAACATTTCTAGCTACTTCTTTAGTTAGGCTTTAGTTCTCCTTTAGTGAGACAGACCATGGGGAGAAGTCCTCCCGCTGAACAGGATGGACACTACTAAGTTAAACATAGTTCATGGTTTTGCACTTTAACTCTACAATGCCCTTTTAATAAGGCACAGAGGCTTTATTTGTCCTTTAAAGGTGGAATCCTGCCATGTATAAACAAGTCACTGCTATACCTTATCCATACGATCCTTCTGCACGCCGTACTTTCCACCAAATCCCTGGGAGTAATCTGAAATAAGATGCAAAAGGCAAATTACAACTTGCTCTCGCTGTTCGCTCCCTCCCTCTCATGCCTAAAATTCCAAGCTCCAAAAAAAAAAAAAAATTACTTTATTCAATTAAAAACAGACAATGTGTTTCCCTTTTATAAAAGTCCAGTGTGGCCTTTAAAAAAAAACCAAAGATCTGCTTATTTTACTTTCAATACGGAGGAACTAAAAGGAGAAATGGCATTGTTCAAATCTACCACTAGGTGTCAGTGTTCTCAGAAAACAGAATTAAATGGACTAAATAATAGCTGTAATTTAACTGTAGAGGGTGGCACAATACAATGTGCAGTGTTTAATGAATCAGAGGAAAACCCATCGATATATGTGTATATAATACACAAGAGCGATGAATATCCTGTAAATTATATAGAGAATAAAGTCCCCCCTATTGTAAAATATTGGGATTTTATAAGTCACCAAGAAGTTCCATGACCATATAAAAGCACCGGTCCATGGAACTCCGAAGTTACTTCTAATATCCTCATATTTTCTAACATGGGGTACTTTATTATAATAGATGAGATTTAGTGAGTCATGTGACAAAAATGACATAACTACTCACCATTTTTAACTGATGACATCACTAGTCACCGTTTATAAGGATATAATTTACAAGATATTCATGGCTTTTGTATTATATCCTTATAAACGGTGCCTAATGATGTCATCGGTTATAATCAGAGCTTAGTGATGTCATTTCTGTCACATGACTCATGGAAACGTGTGTATTATAATAAATAAGGTACCCCCTGTTGCAAAATATGAGGATATTAAAAGTCACCTCGGAGTTCCATGACCTGTATAAAACGATTGTGCTTTTATATGGTCATGGAACTCCTTGGTAACTTATAATATTCTCATATTTTACAAGAGGGGGTACTTTATTCACTATATATATATATATATATATATATATATATATATATATATATATATATATATATATATATATATATATATATATATATATATATATATTATATATATATATATATATTTGCAACACATGAATAGTATAGATTATTGTTGCACTGTGGAGTAGTCGCTGTTTGCTGCCATTTGCCAGCACACGTAGCCTCTCTACCTGCATTGGCTGGTTTTGTCCATCCTGCAATCTGATTTGTCCAAACTGATGTTGCAGCTCCTCTTTCCTTCCTGCTGTTCTGATTATTCAGGTGCTCATGTGCAAGAGCCCTAAAGAAAATAATGTGCTGCTGGACTTTACAGAATCATGTGCTGCAAGTCTTCATTGCGTCTGAACAAGAATCATGTGCTGACGGCCTTGATTGCTTCTTAAACAGAATCATGTGCTGCAAGCCTTGATTGCTTCTGAAACAAAATTGTGCTGCTGATTGTTTAAGAAAAGTCAAAGCTGGCAGCACACAATTCAGTTTAAGGGCTCTTACTGATGAGCGTTTTTACCTGCGTTTTTCTGCGTTCAGCCGCAGGGGAGCGCAGGAATAGACGCATTACATTTTTTCCAATGGGGCTGTACTCACACAGTCGCGTGTAGGCGCCGAACGCAGGAAAAATGCAGCATGTTGCGTCTCAAACCTGCGTTCGCCGCCTACACGCGCCTGTGTGAGTACAGCCCCATTGGAAAAAATGTAATGCGTCTATTCCTGCGCTCCCCTGCGGCTGAACGCAGAAAAACGGAACGCAGGGGAGCGCAGGTAAAAACGCTCGTCTGTAAGAGCCCTTAAACTGAATTGTGTGCTGCCAGCTTTGACTTTTCTTAAACAATCAGCAGCACAATTTTGTTTCAGAAGCAATCAAGGCTTGCAGCACATGATTCTGTTTAAGAAGCAATCAAGGCCGTCAGCACATGATTCTTGTTCAGACGCAATGAAGACTTGCAACACATGATTCTGTAAAGGCCAGTCCAGCAACACATGATTTTGTGTAAGAAGCAATCAAGGCCGGGAGCTTGTAAGAAGCCCAGGAAGAAGTGAATGTGATCCTGCCTATAAACTCCTGCATTCTCAGTAGCACACATGAGCCTGTGAGGGAGAGATCCCAGGGAGCCCTATAAATGGCGACAGAGTAAGGAGGGATCCAAACAAGTACGTTTTTAACGTATCAAATCCCAGCAATGGTTAACTGAAGAGGCACGCCTAGGATACAGAAAAGGGCCATATATTGTGATCTTCCATTGCAAAGAGGAGAAATCAATATGGCAGCTCACCAATGGTATCAATAGAAACATTCCGAAGAGGAACATCCAAAGGAACATTAAGCTGCACCCTCCATTGTTTCTTCCAAGAGAAGATCAATAACTGTTGTATACTGAACTATTAGTACAGGAGCTGCATGTTGCGCTACACTCTTAGTCACCAGAAAAACCTGTATTGGACCGGGCACTGCCCATGAGAATGAGAGAGAAGATAGAACCCAGCTCACCCCTTTGGCAAAGTAACAGAGCAAAGAGCCCAAGAGGAGAAGAGCAGAGTAACACAGAGGAGAAAGACCAAGAGGAGTTAGAATAAGGGGGATTAAAGACACAGACACACTTAATGGATACGGTGTACCTTTTTGGGACTCGTGCAGCTGAAGCTTTTCCTGATGGTCCCAGCCAAGAGCACACTTGTCCTGTCTGTCTGTCTGCACACCAAACTTGCCTCCAAACCCTTTCACATAGTCTACACACACAGAAATCCACATGCTATTAAACAGTTAATGGGAAAGGGAGGCGGAGAACCCCAGAAGATACACATTGAACATGTTCGAAGATTGCCGACAATATTCACCGCTGCTGGAATGGCATAAGAACCTTCCAACAGAGGGCGCTAAAGAAAAACCATCACACAACAAGCAGTTTATAAGCAGCTTCTTCAGCGAGTTTGAAGGCCAAAAAAATTAAAATAAAGGGAAACTTGAGGTGCCTCATACCAGAAGCTTCTATGGGATGTTTCATTCCATTACAGAATGAGTCATAGAATGATTTATGCCAATTTACTATTAGATAGCCGAATGGCCTTTTACCTAAGGAAACATTATAGACAGGGTTTAGAGATATGAACAAGATATAGAGAGATAGACAGGGTATATATATAGATATAGAGAGAGAGAGAGAGAGAGAGAGAGAGAGAGAGAGAGAGAGAGATAGATAGGGTATAGAGAGAGAGAGGGTATAGAGAGAGAGAGATAGATAGATAGACAGGGTATAGAGAGAGAGAGAGAGACAAGGTATAGAGAGAGAGAGAGACAGGGTATAGAGAGAGAGAGAGACAGGGTATAGAGAGAGAGATAGACAGGGTATAGAGAGAGAGATAGACAGGGTATAGAGAGAGAGAGATAGACAGGGTATAGAGAGAGAGAGATAGACAGGGTATAGAGAGAGAGAGATAGACAGGGTATAGAGAGAGAGAGATAGACAGGGTATAGAGAGAGAGTCAGGGTATAGAGAGAGAGACAGGGTATAGAGAGAGAGAGAGAGAGACAGGGTATAGAGAGAGAGAGAGAGAGAGAGAGAGAGAGAGAGAGAGAGAGAGACAGGGTATAGAGAGAGAGAGACAGGGTATAGAGAGAGAGAGATAGACAGGGTATAGAGAGAGAGAGATAGACAGGGTATAGAGAGAGAGAGATAGACAGGGTATAGAGAGAGAGATAGACAGGGTATAGAGAGAGAGATAGACAGGGTATAGAGAGAGAGAGATAGACAGGGTATAGAGAGAGAGAGATAGACAGGGTATAGAGAGAGAGACAGGGTATAGAGAGCGAGAGATAGACAGGGTATAGAGAGAGAGACAGGGTATAGAGAGCGAGAGAGAGACAGGGTATAGAGAGAGAGAGAGACAGGGTATAGAGAGAGAGAGATAGACAGGGTATAGAGAGAGAGAGATAGACAGGGTAGAGAGAGAGAGAGATAGACAGGGTAGAGAGAGAGAGAGATAGACAGGGTATAGAGAGAGAGACAGGGTATAGAGAGCGAGAGAGAGAGAGAGAGAGAGAGAGAGAGAGAGACAGGGTATAGAGAGAGAGAGAGAGACAGGGTATAGAGAGAGAGAGAGAGAGAGAGAGAGAGAGAGGGTATAGAGAGAGAGAGAGAGATAGACAGGGTATAGAGAGAGAGAGAGACAGGGCATAGAGAGATAGACAGGGCATAGAGAGATAGACAGGGCATAGAGAGATAGACAGGGCATAGAGAGATAGACAGGGCATAGAGAGATAGACAGGGTATAGAGAGAAAGACAGGGCATCTTCATTTCCTGGTGTTACTGGCTCCAGAAGGTAATGGATCACTGCTTATAAACAACTATCATTGTGGTTTTTCTTTAACAAAGAGCATTAGAAACATTATGTCAGAGTTAGGCAGAGCCAGATTCAGGAAAGAGACCTGGGCCCTAAGCATGGGAGGGGCCCCCCTGAGAGAAAATGCCAATGAAAGCACAAAGGACACATTACTTACTGTTAGATCTATTAGTATATACATTAGGGCTGTCAGCTGGACGCTGGGAATCCCTGATGTATACACATTCCCCCCCCTCCCCTTAGAAATGGGCTGCCCCATCCATGTCCGAGTCTGGCTCTGCAAATGAGATGGGAGTACAAGGCAGGGTGGGACACGCATGGATGTCAGAAGATTCCACTCCAAGCTCCCCCTGCTCAGCAAAGAGATCATTAGAATAACACATACGATTATTCCATAGATCAGTAGGTCTCAGGAACAGGGAATCAAGACACGTTATAAAGTAAGGTTAAAAGACACCCCCAGAGCAGGACTTTGGAGAATGTAAAGGGCAAGTAGTAACAAGGCAGCAAAAACATGTTTGGAACGGCCTGCTCTTACAGGAACAGTGGGATCTATTATACAGTACATTCTTGTCCCCTTAAATAGACAGTAAAGTTTTAATGCAAGGACGGGACATTGGATTTTACCCTATAAGTTCCCCTTGGCTGTGGATTTATATGAACATGAGGGATCAGATGATCCAGAATATATGTGGGAGTCTGTCAAAAAGCTGGCAATTGCACCTTCATTGCCTTTAAAGGGGTGGTTCACTTTTATGTTAACTTTTAGTATGTTATAGAATGGCTAATTCTAAGCAACATTAGGATTGATCTTACTTTTTTTATATAGTTTTTAAATTGTTGACTTCTTCTGAATCTTTTCAGCTTATTGTTACTTTTTATTACTCAGCTTTCTATCCAGGCTTCTCCTATTTTCCCTGTCTCTTATTCCAATCAATGCATGGTTGCTAGGGAATTTGGATCATAGCAATCAGACTGCTGACATTGCAAACTGGAGAGCTGATGAATAAAAAGCTAAATAAGTCAAAAGCCACAAATAATAAAAAATGAAAGACGGTTGCAAATTGTTTCAGAATATCCCTCTACATCATAATAAACATTAACTGAAAGGTGAACAACCCCCTTTAAGTTGACCTTTAAAGGGCCACTACACCTTCTCCTTCTCTCTAAAAATAAAGCTTCACATCAAGTTTCTAGGACGAACTGGAATAAAGAATGATTCAAAAGGATACATTTATATGGTGAGCAAAGTTTTTTTCTTTTTTTTATGCTAGGCTCTCTCCTACTCAATAATATTGAGATTATTATTATAGCATAGGTTAGGGTGCCGCCTTATTCAACAGCTTGAATTTGCTAAGTGGATACTGAACCTTTCTGTGATTCGTGCTTCTCTGTTTTTCCTTGGTAGTCAAACCCAACAGCGCTCTTGTCCACGTTCTCTTTGTCAACGCCATATTTACCACCGAAACCTTTTGAATAATCTATGAGCAAATTAAACAACATATAAGCTTGGTGGGAACACTTGGGGGGGGGGGGGGAACAGAAGCTTTGAGATATGTAGGAGCCCAGGAGTCATGGGGAAGGGGAGGCAGGGTAACATGTTAACCCTTTACTTGCCACACACACACATATATATATATAATACACAAAAGCCATGAATATCTTGTAAATTATATCCTTATAAACGGTGAGCTCTGATGTCATTTCTGTCACGACTCCCTAAAACTTGTGTATTATAATAAATAAAGTACCCCCAGTTGTAAAATATGAGGATATTAGAAGTTACCTCTGAGTTCCATGACCTGTATAAAAACACTCGGCCTTCGGCCTCGTGTTTTTATATGGTCATGAAACTCCTCGGTAACTTATAATATCCTTATATTTTACAAGAGGGGGTACTTTATTCACTATATAATACACAAAAGCCATGAATATCTTTAAATATCCTTATAAACGGTGAGTACTGATGTCATTTCTGTCACATAACTCACTGAAACATGTGTATTATATAGTGAATAAAGTACCCCCTCTTGTAAAATATAAGGATATTACAAGTTACCGAGGAGTTTCATGACCATATAAAAATACGAGGCCGAGTGTTTTTATGCAGGTCATGGAACTCCGAGGTAACTTCTAATATTGAGGGCTAAACTCAACTGTGAGTAAAGTGAACACCAATGAGGGTGTTAGAATTCGAACGGTTAATGCTATGTAGTGAAGCCAGTAGCCTGAAGATTTTGTGCAAACAAAAGCCAGCAAAGTGGAAGAACCGTCCAACATTAAAGGTCTTAGAGCCGGACCGAAAAGTTGGCCGGTTCTTTTAAATTTATTTAATAAACATGGAATTTGGACATTGGATAATACAGCCGTTTAAGGTAACACCCAGGTAGATGGCTTACACACATATACACACACACACACATATACACACACATATACACACACACATATCCTGATGAGGGTCCCTTGAGGTACCGAAACGCGTAGATGTTTATATGATTCAGTAAAGGACTTCTAACAACCTTTATGCCGTGAGTGCTTCCTTTTATTTTTGGACTTTATATGGATTGCATGCTCGGGGCACCTACCTCTGCACATACAGAAAGTTAACGGAGACATACACAGATAAATCCAGTAGGAGACACAAATACAAACCTTTCTGCGACTCATGTTTCTCAGTTTTCCCCTGGTAATCATATCCGACTGCACTCTTGTCCACACGGTCGGCCTGTACACCAAACTTCCCTCCAAAGCCAGTGGTATAATCTGTTCCACACAGGGAAAGCAAACAATACAAGCAGCCTGTTAATGAATATGTACATATATAAGCAAGGAGCTATAGAATTTCTTCCAAGCAGCACTGAAACCATTTTCAACGTATGGTTTCACAATGTAGTATATGCCTGACTGTTTAAATTCGCTGCACTTCTGGCTCTGACTACTGAAACAATGTAGCTGGGACCAGCTAAATCATTCCAGCACTAACCTTTCTGGGACTCGTGCTTTTCAGTCTTACTCTTGTAGTCAAAGCCAAGGGCACTTTTATCCACTCGATCAGCCTGGACTCCATATTTGCCCCCAAAGCCAGTGGCATAATCTGAAAGAAAACAATGCTTTAACTGTCAGGCTGTAATGGTGGTGACTGGGTGTTACAGATGAAACATAGTTTAAAACTGTGTGCTTGGGGGGGTGTTGCTGGGTCCTTATACATGTATTATATTAATACTTTCAGTTTATGTTATGGGTAAAACACAGTTGCTACAGAAAGTAGCATTTGCCGGTTTCCTGCTATTCTCTGCAATTGCCAGTTCTGACTCCTGAAAAATGTAGCAGGGCTCTTCAACAGTCCCGTGAAAGAGCATGGAAGGCATTGTGGAAATCTGGCTTCAGCAACATTGTGAAACAGCAAAAGGTCGTGAGTTTTCTCCAAAAGTAAAGACCAAAATTAAGATTAAAAATTCAAATCATTTATTAGGACATGCAGGTGACCGCCTAACGCGTTTTGTGCCTACTGGGGCACTTACTCATAGGCTAATGGTGGCCATACACGGGCAGATAAAGCTGCCGATATCGGTCGTTTGGACCAATTTGACAGCTTATCTGCCCGTGTATGGGGGCTTCCGACGGGTCTTCCCGATCGATATCTGGCCACGATATCAATCGGGAAGGTTTGATTTTTTAACCGACCATACGGCCGAACGTTCGAATTACCCCCCGATATAGCCATGCCGTTAGTGGCATATCGGGGGAAAGATCCGCTTGCTTGGCGATGTCGCCAAACAAGCGGATCTTTGAGTCTATGGCCAGTTTAAGGATCCTAAGCATAGGATAAGTGTATGAGTAAGTGCCCCAGTAGGCACGAAACGCGTTAGGCAGTCACCTGTATGTCCTAATAAATTATATGAATTTTTAATCTTAATGTTAGTCTTTTCTTTTGGAGAAAACTCACAACCTTTTGCTGTTTCTGATTTTTTGCAGCCATGGACTCGGGTGAACTGAGAGTATTTTTCTCCCTTCATTAATTATTTTTTGATACATCCTTTCTGATTAATAATGGTACAGTTACTGGCACTGCGCACCAATTTATTTAATATTGTGCCACAAGTTTCAGCTACATTGCTGCAAGGATCAGAACCAACCAGAACCAGCAGTGCAGAAAGAGGCTGCGCCACTAAACAACAAAAAATGATGGATTTCCCCTGTAAGAGAAATGGGCAAATCAAGCACTTTCAAAGGGTCACTGGATTGAATGTCACAGATCTCTTTATACAGAATTTTCACTTTGGCCACTAGGTTTCTAAATAACGAATATCATGTCACATGTTATTTTTAACCCCCTAGGTTACATCTAGTTAGAATGTATTTCTTAATAAATATCTTTTTTTAGTAAACTCTTCCTTGTACTTCAATAATTTACATACACAGGTTTAGGGAGTAACTCATTTATGATGTCGTTCCTACCCGTACTTTATATGGTACTTAGTCTGCCCCATTTTGAAGATAATAAAACTCTCCTTGTATAAGAATTTTATAAGCTAGATAAATCTGTTTATGTCGTTTATCATTGTGAACAGGGCCTAGATCTATCTGTTATTGAATTTTGTTATATGACTGACTAATCCCTGTTTTTATACCTTAGTTTATTTTATAATTTATCTTTGTTTATAAATTGAATGTAGTGTCTGTCTTTATAAAGCTTTTCTTGATAAAGTTTTTGTTCATTTGGATTAACCTCGCAATTAGAGCACCAAGATGGCGCTTAAGCTGCCTATATTATCTTGTATACAATGATGTCACATCAAGAAGCTCCAATCACAATGCTCTATGATACCTCGTTTACTTGGTTGCATTATACTCAATTCTAATTGGTTGGATTTAAATAAGCCATGGGAAGTGTGAATATCTAGCCTATGATTAAGTATCTGAGAGATATGAAACGCGTAAGGTGGTGAGGTTGTATCCTTGAGTTCTACAATAAACTACTTTATGTTTTGACAAGCCTGCCTGGAAGACTGGTCTCTGCTAGTGCCTGCCCTTTTTCTTTATACGGTGGTCCACTACCTAAGCTGAGGGTTCAGGGCGGTGCACCTCTCTTCTAAACTGGTGGGTTCTACAAGCACCTAAGATTTCTTCGACTTTTGTACTGTGACTACTATCAAAAATAGTGTGTGATTTATATCTCTTTATACAGAAGATAGGTTCATTTATGCAGTTGGGAGCCCTGGTTGTGCATCACAATAGAAGTGCAAAAGGTTCATTGCCCATGAGTATGTGGGCAAGAGTAACCCTTTAGCTGCTTTTGGGTGTATCTAGAAAGCCACTCTCCCTAAAACTTACCCTGCAGCCACTCAAGCCCCCCCAACTCAACCAGATAGAACTTGCATCATACCAGGCATTTATTTACAAAAGGACAGAGACCATTGTGTGGCAAAGTATGGGATTTGAGTACAAGATGTGCTCACCTTTCTGGGATGCATGTTTTTCTGTCTTCCCCTTGTATTCAAAGTTCACAGCAGACTGTAAGACATGAAGTTTGTAAGACACATTACCAGCCTAGGAGGCAAGCGGAACATCTCACGTGGGACGTTTACCTCTATTTATGGAATGTACTGAAGGGAGAACAACTCTGTGACATTAGCGCTGCCCTATACCCTTTAATACGTGCACAGCAGCCCTAGTCTCCATGCATCAGTGTATGACATCAGTGTTTTAATAGTGTGCTTCTTTTAATAAGGACAAAATTATACCTGACCTAATTCCATAAATATGGGTGTGTGTGATGCCCAAGAGAAAAATGCAGGTTTCAAGATCACGGTGGCATCCCAATGGTTACAGGAGAAAGAAGGATATATAATATATATATTCAAAAACGATATTCAAAAACGGTAAAAGGCAGGTTTATTGCAGTGTCCTGCAGGTTACAATTGCCTTACCCTTTTTGGGAGTAAATCCCTTAACCATTGGCCTATTAAGCCTATGATTAAGGGATTCATTCCTAAAACGCGTGAGGCGATTTTTACCTGCCTTTTACAGCCTATGATTAAGGGATTAACTCCCGAAATGCGTAAGGCGATTTTTACCGACAGGACACTGCAAGAAACCTGCCTTTTACCTTTTTTGAATATGTGCAGACAGTGGGGACGCTGTGGACTGAGCACACGGCCATCTATTTGAAAATTATGTTGTTGTTTTTTTAAATAACCTGTTGAAAGTTTCCCAGTGGCACTCATTACTTTTGGACTATTATCGATATTATTGGAGTAGCACCTGGGTATTTCGTCAAATTCAGTGTAGTGCGGATAAACAAAGTTCTTTCTTGGGTGGGCCGACCTAATAACCGCAGGTTCGGGCCGACCCAATAACCGCAGGTTCGGGCCGACCCAATAACCGCAGGTTCAGGCCGACCCGATAACCGCAGGTTCGGCCGGCCTCGCAGGCTTCGTCACGGGTGGCAGCTTCTGGGATCGTCTTTTATAGACGATGCACCTGCTCGCCATGCCCCTTTTGTGATGTCATCGGCGAGGCGGGTCAAAAAAAGGAACCCGTAAGTGCGGATGCCAGCGGGCCAAGGTCGGGGAAATCCCGACACGCACATCACTAGTCAGGTGATCCCACTGGTGGCCAATAAAAGGGCAACCAAGTTTGGGAGTTTTAACCTTGAAAGCAGCAAGTAAGTTGCAGGTAAAACTTAGTCCGTGTAAAAAATATATAATAAAGTAATAGAATTCTTAATGAACCAGATGCAATTTGAGTGTAGGACTGGCCAGATATGGGATGACTGATGTAGTTGGCCAGCATAAATATATTGCAATATATGGACAAACAATCCCTGTTTTGTTTAAAGGGTAAGGCATTTTTTTAGTAGCTTAAAGGGGTTGTTTACCTTCCATACACTTTTTCCAGTTCAGTTGTTTTCAACATTGTTCGACATAAACAACAACTTTTTTAAATTGCTATCCATCTTTTATTTTTTACAGTTTTCCCCAAATTTATACAATTTAATGTTCCGGTCTCTAGTGTTTCAGTCTGGAAGCTGTGATCCAGGCGCATCTGAACTGTTACAATTTGCTACATTTAGTTGAAACACTACATTAAATACATTTCTCAGCAGTATCTGCGGAATATCAGCAACTATTGTATCAATTCTAAGGGTCAGGCCACACAGGGCGTTTTGGGGAGATTTGGTCGCCTGGCGACTAATCGGCTCGTTTTTGCTGCGACCAATATCCCCAAACACCTTCCCCAAATCTCTCGCCGGATAAAATGAAAAAATACGTCGCTAATCACACGCAACGGTTCGTTTTCCGAAGTCGCCCAGGAAACTTCGGGCGACTTCGGAAAACGAATCGCCGCGTGTGAATAGCGCCGGTGTTTTTTTCATTTTAGTCGGCGCAGATTCAGGGAAGGCGTTTGGGGAAATTGGTCGCCGCAAAAACAAGGCGATTAGTCGCCAGGCGACCAAATCTCCCCAAAACGACCTGTGTGGCCTGACCCTAACAGCGGTCTGTAATGAAACCCAGAGATTCTGCTCAGCAGGGACAAAGATAAGAAATGTATCATCTAAATGTATAACAGATTACAGGGTCGGCGACCCTCGTTCCCAGAGCTGCTTCAGAAGGTGAGAAATGACACTACAAATAGGGAGGGTCACAAATAGAAAATAGAAAGTAATTGGAAAAAGTATTTATTTCTGGTGAACTATCTGAAATCAACTGAACTGGAAACTGGTAAGTGTTTGAAGGTAAACAACCCCTTTAAGGCATAAGATGTCTCAACGTCCTAAATATATTGATAATGGGGTGAGTGCAGAGGACTTCTTGTATTTGTCTATATAAAAGTGTAAATGTATTAATAAACCACAAATTCCGGCATCCCACTCAAGAATGATAGGAGGTGCTGGGAGTTGTAGTTAAAGGGTAATGGCACATCTGGCTGTTTCTTGGCATACACAGAAATGCCGGTGGAGAAGAAGCCGATCCAAGTGGATCCCCACCCTGACCTATAAAAGGGAAACAAGCTATTATTGGCATGAGCTTACCTGATCCACTCTGTCGGTCTGAACCCCAAACTTTCCTCCAAAGCCCTTTGTGGAATCCAGCTGTGAGCAGTGTTTGGAGAGCTTGGTCTGATATTCATGGCCGACAGCCGACTAAGAAAAGAGGGGAAACGTTTAGTTGTAATGGCAACAGAAATAAAGCAAAGAAAAAAAAAAGAGAAGGATAATGTCCAATTATAAATAGTGGGCACTTTATCTTTTGAAACTACAAAACTAAATGATGTAGTGCACGTGTTTGCCTAGGGGGATGCAGAGACTTCCTGGGAAAATTAATAGATGGCAGCAGGATATTCGGAAAGAAAATACACCAAGACTGTATGTTTTTAAAGAGAAGAGAAGCACTGACCGGGGTAACATGTTAGCTATTAAAGGGATATTGCCATGGGAAAAATCTTTTTTTTTTTCAAAATGAATCAGTTAATAGTGCTGCTCCAGCAGAATTCTGCACTGAAATCCATTTCTCAAAAGAGCAAACTGATTTTTTTATATTCAATGTTGAAATCTGACATGGGGCTGGACATATTGTCAATTTCCCAGCTGCCCCCAGTCATGTGACTTGTGCTCTGATAAACTTCAATCACTCTTTACTGCTGTACTGCAAGTTGGAGTGATATCATCCCCTCCCTTTTTCCCCCCAGCAGCCAAACAAAAGAACAATGGGAAGGTAACCAGATAACAGCTCCCTAAGATAACAGCTGCCTGGTAGATCTAAGAACAACACTAACAATAGTTAAAACCCATGTCCCACTGAGACACATTCAGTTACATTGAGAAGGAAAAACTGCAGCCTGCCAGAAAGCATTTCTCTCCTAAAGTGCAGGCAGAAGTCACATGACCAGGGGCAGCTGGGAAATTGACAAAATGTCTAGCCCCATGTCAGATTTCAAAATTGAATATAAAAAATTCTGTTTGCTCTTTTGAGAAATGGATTTCTGTGCAGAATTCTGCTGGAGCAGCACTATTAACTGATTCATTTTGAAAAATGTTTTTTTCCCATGACAGTATCCCTTTAACATCACTGGGGATTGCCCAACAAACTAGAACTCCCCTGTGATTTTTTAGCTTTTCTTCTCCTTTAAACTAAAAGTAAAAAAAAAAAAAAAAAGTGAACTAAAATACCCAAACCATGTCCTACTCTAGAATAATGATTTGTGAGTGCAGTGCCCCTTTAAATACATGAAGAGAGACCCAGTCAGTGACTTGCACTCTGGGTGCTATTAAATACAAACGCTGATATGACTTGGCAGTGCATCTGACAGTCACATAAGGAGGCAGTCAGCGGGATGTCGGTTTCGTTTGCCAGAGCAGACTTGGAAAGGGAGCTGATTGCACTCAGCGCTTCCTGTTTCCTACACACACACAAAGAGAGATGCATGGTGCCGACTGATAAACTGGCACTGCAGTTGGCTCATTATGCTGGAAATTAGCCGTCAGCTCCTGCGCTGGCCTTCTTATTCCATGACCATTCCTTGGCTGGGCACCAACAGTGTGTGTTTGGCCTCTTCAACCTCCTACTCTTAACAGAAACAAAAGCCAGCACAGATAACGCAGCCACTACAGTATTCCGGAGCTGCCGAACAGCAACGAGGGCCTCAAGTATCAACTACTTTGCTCTTACCGAAGAGGATCAAGCAATGTAATTGCAGCCCTCTGTGTATATAATGGGACAGACTATGAAGCCCTTAAAGGAATTGCTCAGTGTAAAAATAAAACTGGGTAAATAGATAGAAAAAAATGTATCTAATATAGTTAGTCAGCCAAAAATGTAATGTTAAAAGGCTGGAGTGACTGGATGTCCAACATTTTTACTTTTCAGCTCTCTTGGTTTCCATTGATTGGTTACCAGGCAGTAACCAGTGACTTGAGGGAGGGCCATATGAGTCATAACTGTTTGTTTTGAATATGAGCTGAATGCTGAGCATCAATTGCAAACTCACTGAACAGTTATGTCCCACGTGGCCCCCCTTATAGTCACTGACTAACTCAGTGTTAGAGAGCTGAAAAGCAGGAAGTAGTGTTCTGGTTATTATGTTACACATCCAGTCACTCCAGCCTTTATACATTACATTTTTGGCTAACTAAAACATTTTAGTCAGATTTTATTTTTACACTGAACTGTTCCTTTAAAGGGATTCTGTCCTGATTTTTAGGATGTTGTTTTTATTTCTAAATGACACTGTTTAAAATTTCATTCCTGAACCAGCAAGTGTATTTAGTTGTAATATTGGTGTGTAGGTGCATCTCAGGTCATTTTGCCTGGTCATGTGCTTTCAGAAAGAGTCAGCACTTTAGGATGGAACTGCTTTCTGGCAGGCTGTTGTTTCTCCTATTCAATGTAACTGAATGTGTCGCAGTGGGACCTGGATTTTACTATTGAGCGCTGTTTTTAGATCTACCAGGCAGCTGTTATCTTGTGTTAGGGAGCTGCTATCTGGTTACCTTCCCATTGTTCTGTTGTTAGGCTGCTGGGGGGGGGGGGTGATATCACTCCAACTTGCAGTACAGCAGGAAAAAGAGTGTCTGAAGTTTTTCAGAGCACAAGTCACATGACTGGGACAGCTGGGAAACTGACAATATGTCTAGCCCCATGTCAGATTTCAAAATTAAATATAAAAAAAAAAATCTGTTTGGTCTTTTGAGAAATGGATTTCAGTGCAGAATAATGCTGGAGCAGCACTATTAACTGATGTGTTTTAAAAAACATTTTTTCCCCATGATAGTATCCCTTTAAGTCTTGCTTGCAGGCTACAACTAGAAAAAGGGGCCTTGTTCATAAAAAGCAATTTCTAGAGCACAAAGGGGAGCAAAATCATCCCTCTTAGAGCTCAGCTACAGAATCTAGAGTTTTTTTTAAGTGCATTTGCTAATGAACTTAGCAAACGAGGCCCAGGTTTACTTATAGAGGAGAGGCATTGCATGGAGTTGGAATAAAGGTTAGTCCCAGAGCCCACGCCTGGTTAATAAATCACAGACATTCCAAGCTCCTAGACAAAAAAAAAAAATGACCACCTGCAGGCAGCCATATCAAACTTAAAGGGGTGGTTCAACTCTAAGGTTACTTTTATTATGTTATAGAACGACCAATTCGAAGCAACATTTTAATTGGTTTTCATTTTATTTTGTTGTTGTTGCTTTTTATTACTAATCCTTCTATTCAGACGCTCGCCTATTCATATTCCAGTCTCTTATTCAAATCAGTGCATGGTTGCCAGGGGAATTTGGGCCCTAGTTACCAGATTGCTTAAAATGCAAAATGAAGAGCTGCTGAATAAAAAGCTAAATAACTCAAAAACCTTCAATAATAAAAAATTAAAACCAATTACAAATTTTCTCAGAATGTCACTCTCTACATGACACTAAAAGTTATCCCAAAGGTGAACAACCACTTTAAATGACGTGGAGTTTTACGTAACCTGGGCCAAAGCTAATCATGAATATATTAATTAAATTGGTCTCTTTGTATTTTAGGCTGCTGTCATTCTTTTGCATTTATCCATGGCAGGGAGCTGCCACACTGCTTGGCAGGCGAGGGTACTAAATGAATGTCTGTAACCATGCTATGAAACTACTCACCCTATCCATGCGATCCTTCTCCACACCGAACTTCCCTCCGTAGCCATGAGACGCTTTAGGCCCGGTCTCTAACTCCTTCTCCTTTATTTCCTGATGTTCATGAGACACATTATCCCGCAACTGATGGATACTAAACAAGAACCACAAACATGTCAGTATTACAACACCATGTAACCACTCGCCAAAAGTAACCACTTCTCCTTAGAATTCTCACTTGAGTACTGGTGATATGGGAGAGAGGCTGTCCCTCTAGTAGCCATTTCTTCCTCTGAGCTTTAAAGGAACAGTAACAACAAAGAATTTAAGTATTTTAAAGTAATGAACATATCATGTAGTGTTGCCCTGCATTGGTAAAACTGGTGTGTTTGCTTCAGAAACACTACTATAGTTCATATAAACAAGCTGCTGTGTAGCAATGGCGGAAACTGAAAAAAGGCTATATGGCACAGGTTAAATAGAGGATAACAGATAACACCATTATGTTCTACAGAGCTTATATGCGGTGTAACCTGAGCCTTTTACCCTTTAAATGGCTGCCTACTGTCTACTGTGTATCCTGTGCTTGAATGGCTGCCCCCATGGCTACACTGCAGCTTGTTTATATAAACTATAGTAGTACTTATCTGTTATCTACTGTGTATCCTGTGCTTGAATGGCTGCCCCCATGGCTACACAGCAGCTTGTTTATATAAACTATAGTAGTACTTATCTGTTATCTACTGTTTCCTGTGCTTGAATGGCTGCCCCCATGGCTACACAGCAGCTTGTTTATATAAACTATAGTAGTACTTATCTTTTATCTACTGTGTATCCTGTGCTTGAATGGCTGCCCCCATGGCTACACTGCAGCTTGTTTATATAAACTATAGTAGTACTTATCTGTTATCTACTGTGTATCCTGTGCTTGAATGGCTGCCCCCATGGCTACACTGCAGCTTGTTTATATAAACTATAGTAGTCCTTATCTGTTATCTACTGTGTATCCTGTGCTTGAATGGCTGCCCCCATGGCTACACAGCATCTTGTTTATATAAACTATAGTAGTCCTTATCTGTTATCTACTGTGTATCCTGTGCTTGAATGCCTGCCCCATGGCTACACAGCAGCTTGTTTATATAAACTATAGTAGTAGTACTTATCTGTTATCTACTGTGTATCCTGTGTTTGAATGGCTGCCCCCATGGCTACACAGCAGCTTGTTTATATAAACTATAGTAGTGTTTCTGAAGCAAACACACCAGTTGTATCAGTGCAGGGCAACACTACATTATGTAAGTATATTTTATTTGTATAGCGCTCCTTGAGGGCAAAGCACTATACTTCAGTCATTCCTTTAACACTTTCATTTTTTTGTGTTACTGTTCCTTTAATGTCATAAAGCTTAGTCATGTACAACAGCCTGATAGCAATAAAATCATTGGGAAAGCATCAGATGTAGGCTTTACTCATCACCAATGGATACTTGTGATATTGTTGCACAATATATTTAAATGTCTAGGAACAGTGGGCATCTGAGCAATGACTTATAAATCAAGAAAGTGTGTGACTTACTTGATGTGTTCTTGATGTCCAGACCCCTCCACAGTTTTCGCTCCCCATCTCTGTTCTTTCTCATTTATATCATTCTGCCCAAAAAAAAAAAAAAAAAACAAACAAAAGAAAAAAAAAAGCCTTAGTTTCCATCTTGCTGCAATGCTTCTAACTACCACAAAGACTTAAAGGGATTCTGTCATGATTTTTATGTAGTTTTTATTTCTAAATGACACTGTTTTCACTGCAAATAATTCACTCTACAATATAAAATGTCATTCCTGAACCAGCAAGTGTATTTAGTTGTAATATTGGTGTGTAGGTGCATCTCAGGTCATTTTGCCTGGTCATGTGCTTTCAGAAAGAGCCAGCACTTTAGGATGGAACTGCTTTCTGGCAGGCTGTTGTTTCTCCTACTCAATGTAACTGAATGTGTCTCAGTGGGACCTCGATTTTACTATTGAGTGCTGTTCTTAGATCTACCAAACAGCTGTTATCTTGTGTTAGGGAGCTGCTATCTGGTTACCTTCCCATTGTTCTGTTGTTTGGCTGCTGGGGAGGAAAGGGAGGGGGTGATATCACTCCAACTTGCAGTACAGCAGTAAGTGTATCAGAGCACAAATCACGTGACTGGGGGCAGCTGGGATCTACCAGGCAGCTGTTATCTTGTGTTTGGGAGCTGCTATCTGGTTACCTTCCCATTGTTCTTTTGTTTGGCTGCTGAGGGGGGGGATGATATCACTCCAACTTGCAGTACAGCAGTAAAAAGAGTGTCTGAAGTTTATCAGAGCACAAGTCACATGACTGGGACAGCTGGGAAACTGACAATATGTCTAGCCCCATGTCAGATTTCAAAATTGAATATAAAAAAATCTGTTAAAAATCTGTTTTCATGTTAAATGGATACTGTCATGGGAAAAAAATTTTTTTCCAAAATGAATCAGTTAATAGTGCTGCTCCAGCAGAATTTTGCACTGTAATCCATTTCTCTAAAGAGCAAACAGATTTTTTTATATACAATTTTGAAATCTGACATGGGGCTAGACATATTGTCAATTTCCCAGCTGCCCACAGTCATGTGACTTGTGCTCTGATAAACTTCAATCACTCTTTACTGCTGTACTGCAAGTTGGAGTGATATCAACCCCCTCCCTTTTCTCCCCCAGCAGCCAAACAAAAGAACAATGGGAAGGTAACCAGATAACAGCTCCCTAACACAAGATAACAGCTGCCTGGTAGATCTAAGAACAACACTCAATAGTGAAAACCCATGTCTCACTGAGACACATTCAGTTACATTGAGAAGGAAAAACAGCAGCCTGCCAGAAAGCATTTCTCTCCTAAAGTGCAGGCACAAGTCACATGACCAGGGGCAGCTGGGAAATTGACAAAATGTCTAGCCCCATGTCAAATTTCAAAATTGGATATAAAAAAAAAATCTGTTTGCTCTTTTGAGAAATGGATTTCAGTGCAGAATTCTGCTGGAGCAGCACTATTAACTGATTTTTGGAAAAAAAACTTTTATAAAAAAAGTGGTTCACCTTCCAAATACTTTTTTCAATTCAGTTGTTTTTAGATTGTTCCCCAGAAATAAAGACTTTTTTCAATTACTTTCCATTATTTATTTTTTTATGTTTTTTTCCCAAAATCTACGTTTAAAGTTGAATGTCCGTTTCTCTGGTGTTTGAGTCTGGCAGCTCAGTAATTCAGGTGCAGATTCTGAACTGTTACAATATTACAACATTGAGTTGATCCATTTCTCAGCAGCATCTCTGGAGTATTAGCAACTATTGTATCAATTCTAACAGCTGCCTGTAATGAAACCCAGAGATTCTACTCAGCAGGGACAAAGATAAGAAATGTATCAACTAAATGTATCAATTTAGAACAGTTTACAGGGTCGGCGACCCCCCCTCCCAGAGCTGCTTCAGAAGGCGAAAAATTACACTTTACACTTCAATATTAGAATAACAGTGACACATAGAAAATAGAAAGTCATTGGAAAAAGTCATTATTTCTGGTGATCTATCTGAAACCAACCCCTTGAAGGTCAATGATCAATGGAACTCCTTGGTGACCCAATTAGGAATGCACCAAATCCAGGATTCTGCGTTTTTTAGCAAAATTTGGCCGAATCCAAGTGCCTGGCCAAACTGAAGCCGAATCCAAAAACATTATGCGACTTATCGTCACACAATCAAGAAAGTCAAAACTTTTTTAACCTCCTTTTTTTTCCCTAATTTACATATGCAAATTCGGGTTCAGATTCAGTTTGGTGTTCGGATGTATTTTTCACAAAATATTTGGCCGAATACTAAAATAGTGGATTCTGTACATCCCTGCTTCTGGTTGCTAGAGTCCAAATTCCCCTAGCAACCATGCACTGATTTAAATAAGAGACTGGGGTATGAATAGAAAGATGAATAATAAAAAAAGTAGCAATAATAATACATTTGTAGCCTTACAGAGTATGTGTTTTTTAGATGGGGTCAGTGACCCCCCCCCCCCATTTGAAATCTGGAAAAAGTCATAAGAAGGCAAATAATGCAAAAACTATATTAAAAAAAATAAATAAATAATGAATAGTTGCTTTGTATTGGCTATTCTATAAAATACTAAAAGTTAACTTAAAGGTGAACCACCCCTTTAAGCATGATTTGGGGGTAATATTCCAGAACCATGAAGGGGAAACAGACATAAGCGATTGGCAGAGGGCAGTTTACATGAGCCCTGAGGTCATTTCAAAGATGGCTGCCCATTAGAAGGGATGATCCCACCATATAGGCCTTTCTACTTACCACAAAATCTGGATCAGTCTCCCAGTCGTCTGTCTCATCAGTGGAGATGGAGAGAGAGTGCCCAGCGGCGGATTTCCACATCTGGAAGAAATAAAATCCATCTTCAATAACTTTATATATATATATATATATATATATATATATATATTTTTTTTTTTTTTTTTTGTTATTTTATTTTGTATCGGTTGTATAAAAAAAATATATTTACATGTATTTGTTTTCCATTGGGTCAAAACAGATCTCAAACCCCTCTTAAATACCCTGCTACATCTAGATAAGGCAGAATAAAGTCAAAGAGTCTAACCTGCTTATTATTACAAAGCACAGTGGGTGGAACACATTGAAGGGGTTGTTCACCTTTACTTAACGTTTAGGGCTGGGACACACTGGGCGATTTGGGGAGATTTAGTCGCCTGGCGACTAATCGCCGCGACTTTCCACGACCAATCTTCCCCGAATGCCTCCCCTCGCTCTGCGCCTGGCTAAAATGAAAAATCGCCTGCGCTAATCACACGCGGCGATTCGTTTTTCGAAGTCGCCCGAAGTTTCCTCGTGAGGCAACTTCGGGCGACTTCGGAAAACGAATCGCCGCGTGTGATTAGCACAGGCGATTTTTCATTTTAGCCAGGCGCAGAGTGAGGGGAGGCATTCGGGGAGAAAAGTCGCGGCGATTAGTCGCCAGGCGACTAAATCTCCCCAAATCGCCCAGTGTGTCCCAGCCCTTAGTATGATGTAGAGAAGGATATTCTGAGACAATTTGCAATTGGTTTTCATTTTTCATTACTTGTGGTTTTCGAGTTAATTAACTTTTTATTCAGTTTGCAATTTCACATTGCTATTGTCCACATTACCCTAGCAACCATGCATTGATCTGAATAAGAGACTGCAATATGAATAGGAGAGCATCTGAACAGAAAGAGGAGTAATAAAAAGTAGAAACAACAATACATTTGAAGCCTTACAGAGCATTTGTTTTTTAGATGGGGTCAACAGCTTGTTTATATAAACTATAGTAGTACTTATCTGTTATCTACTGTGTATCCTGTGCTTGAATGGCTGCCCCATGGCTACACAGCAGCTTGTTTATAAAAACTATAGTAGTACTTATGTTATCTACTGTGTATCCTGTGCTTGAATGGCTGCCCCCATGGCTACACAACAGCTTGTTTATATAAACTATAGTAGTACTTATCTGTTATCTACTGTGTATCCTGTGCTTGAATAGCTGCCCCACGGCTAAACATCAGCTTATTTATATAAACTATAGTAGTACTTATCTGTTATCTACTGTGTATCCTGTGCTTGAATGGCTGCCCCCATGGCTACACAGCAGCTTATTTATATAAACTATAGTAGTACTTATCTGTTATCTACTGTGTATCCTGTGCTTGAATGGCTGCCCCCATGGCTACACAGCAGCTTGTTTATATAAACTATAGTAGTACTTATCTGTTATCTACTGTGTATCCTGTGCTTGAATGGCTGCCCCCATGGCTACACAGCAGCTTGTTTATATAAACTATAGTAGTACTTATCTGTTATCTACTGTGTATCCTGTGCTTGAATGGCTGCCCCCATGGCTACACAACAGCTTGTTTATATAAACTATAGTAGTACTTATCTGTTATCTACTGTGTATCCTGTGCTTGAATAGCTGCCCCACGGCTAAACATCAGCTTATTTATATAAACTATAGTAGTACTTATCTGTTATCTACTGTGTATCCTGTGCTTGAATGGCTGCCCCCATGGCTACACAGCAGCTTGTTTATATAAACTATAGTAGTACTTATCTGTTATCTACTGTGTATCCTGTGCTTGAATGGCTGCCCCCATGGCTACACAGCAGCTTGTTTATATAAACTATAGTAGTACTTATCTGTTATCTACTGTGTATCCTGTGCTTGAATGGCTGCCCCCATGGCTACACAGCAGCTTGTTTATATAAACTATAGTAGTACTTATCTGTTATCTACTGTGTATCCTGTGCTTGAATGGCTGCCCCCATGGCTACACAGCAGCTTGTTTATATAAACTATAGTAGTACTTATCTGTTATCGACTGTGTATCCTGTGCTTGAATAGCTGCCCCCATGGCTACACAGCAGCTTGTTTATATAAACTATAGTAGTACTTATCTGTTATCTACTGTGTATCCTGTGCTTGAATGGCTGCCCCCATGGCTACACAGCAGCTTGTTTATATAAACTATAGTAGTACTTATCTGTTATCTACTGTGTATCCTGTGCTTGAATGGCTGCCCCCATGGCTACACAGCAGCTTGTTTATATAAACTATAGTAGTACTTATCTGTTATCTACTGTGTATCCTGTGCTTGAATGGCTGCCCCACGGCTACACAGCAGCTTATTTATATAAACTATAGTAGTGTTTCTGAAGCAAACAGCAGTTTTAACAGGGCAAGGCAACAATACATTATATTTTTATTACTTTAAAACACTTACATTTTTTGATGATCCCGTTCCTTTAAAGACGTTGTTCACCTCCTAACACTTTTTTCAGTTTGGTTGGTTTCAGATGTTTCACCAGAAAAATGACTTTTTACAAACACTTTCTATTCTCTTTTTGTGACCCTTTTTCCAATATTAAAGTGTAAAGTACCATTTCTAGCCTTCTAAAGCAGCTCTGGGGTCGCCGACCCTGTAAACTGTTCTAAATTGATACATTTAGTTGATCCATTTCTTATCTTTGTCCCTGCTGAGCAAAATTCCAGAATTTAATTAGACAGCTGTTAGAATTGATACAATAGTTGCTAATACTCCAGAGATGCTGCTGAGAAATGGATCAACTAAATGTTGTAGAATTGTAACAGTTCAGAATCTGCACCTGAATTACTGAGCTGCCAGACTCAAACACCAGAGACACGAACATTCAATTAGATTTTGGAAAAACTGTAAAAAATGGAAAATAATTGAAAAAAGTCTTTATTTCTGGGGAACGATCTGAAAACAATTGAACTAAAAAAAGTGTTTGGAAGGTGAACAACCCCTTTAAGGAACTTAAAGGAGAACTAAACCCTAAAAATGAACATGGCTAACAATAGCATATTTTATATAGTGAACTTATTTCATGAGGCTAAAGTTTGAGCTTGTCAATAGCAGCAATGATCCAGGACTTCAAACTTGTCACAGGGGGTCACCATCTTGGAAAGTGTCTGTGACACTCACATGCTCAGTGGGCTCTGATTGGCTGTTGAGAAGCTAAGCTTAGGGCTCGTCACTAATTATCCAGCAGAAAATGAGCTTCCCCTGTAATATAAGCTGATGCTACAGGTTTGCTGATTATTAAATTCTGATGCTAATTGCACTGGTTTCTGTGCTGCCATGTAGTAATTATCTGTATTAATTACTAATCAGCCTTATATTGTGACATTTCTATTCTATGTGTACTGTATATTGTGAGTGGGTCCCTAAGCTCAGTAAGTGACAGCAGCACAGAGCATGTGCAGTGAATCAGCAGAAAAGAAGATGGGGAGCTACTGGGGCATCTTTGGAGACACAGATCTTTACTGCTAAAGGGCTGTGGTTGCCTTGGGCTGGTACAGAAGCACAAAACATCATGTACAACATTTCTACCTACTTCTTTAGTTAAGCTTTAGTTCTCCTTTAAGCTTTATGTATTCTTATATTAATGTGGCTCATAACAGCAGTGTCCAAAGCACCATCCTGCACAAGGACAGTAGGATCTCGGAATCCTCGTTTGGTTTTGCGTTCTTGTAATGATAGTTTTACAACCACAATAAAAGATGATATAAGACACATCTGGCCCGACAGCCTGTGAAAAGGGAAACCAAACGACACTGGAGCAGGAACTGATACAGGGAAGAGCAGTGTATATTGGAGAACACTGTGGAAACCTGAAAGAATGTTTCGTTAATGGGAAACACTAATGAGAGTTCAAAGTGAAAACCGCCTCTGATCCTGAGTAGCACAGAACAACCCTCCTCTGCACTGGCGCCCTCCTCTGTCCGTGTCCAGTTATTAACCCTTCTCACAACAAGATAGTTTGGGCATGCATATGCATTCCACTAAACTGGCACCCTCCTCTGCACTGGTGCACTCCTCTACACTACTCTGCACTGGCGCCGTCCTCTGCACTACTCTGCACTGGCGCCCGCCTCTGCAATGGCGCACTCCTCTACACTGGCGCACTCCTCTACACTGGAGCCCACCTCTGCGCTGGCGCACTCCTCTACTCTGCACTGGCGCACTCCTCTGCGCTGGCGCATTCCTCTGTCCGTGTCCAGTTATTAACCCTTCTCACAAGATAGTTTGGGCATGCATATGCATTCCACTAAACTGGCACCCTCCTCTGCACTGGCACATTCCTCTACACTACTCTGCACTGGCGCCCGCCTCTGCACTGGTTGCCCACCTCTGCAATGGCGCACTCCTCTACACTGGCGCACTCCTCTACACTACTTTGCACTGGCACTCCCCTCTGCACTGGCACATTCATCTATACTGGTGCTCCCGGAAAAGTATGCACATTTAATATTGAATATAAAAGCCACACAGACACTGCTTTTAACTCTTACAGGATTGTAGCAAGGAAAAGACTAACAATATATCCCAAGCCCCATAGCACAGACGGCAAGCACACGCCTAAGTGCCACAGAGTGATTGAGCGAGAGATAGTGGCAGGTCTGTACATGAAATTCTTTTACACCAGGAAACAGACCAGCTTGGTGAGAGCTGCAGGAGCAACTACACGTCACATACACTTCTGTGTTATCAGAAACCCTGCCCTATGCAGCAGCAACTGAGGGAGAACATATTGCTCTATGGCAAATAAATAGGCTCCATTCCTTATCCTGGTGGCAGGGTACAACCTTTTCAACCTGTTATTGCCTCGCTGCCAAAAAGAGACTGTAAGCTCTGCAGTACAGGGCTGTGACATTCCAATATAATGAGAGTACAGAGGTAGGTAGTGATAACTATATTACTGAATGACAACTGCTGCTCCATGAGTCTCCCCCCACCCTACAACCCAAACCCCACAAACGACTTTAGAAGGATTCCTTGCAAAGAGGATCTGCAGAATATTTGCATTTTAGGGCAGCTAAGTGAGCAATAGCTTTCTGAGCCACAACAGCATCAGCAAGGCAGGGGTGAATACCATGTTAGTCTAGAAAGGGGCATGTGCAAGCCTTTGGATTCCAACCTGGTGAGTTGGAAACTGAACTAGCAGTTATTGTTGAACCATGTGTCTTAACTGCCCAGTAAGTCTTAGAATATCTCATTTGTCACAGTCGGATACATTAGTTGCTGGCAGAACCAGCGCCTACATGTTGATGAGCTACTGAGCAATTACTGCTATTTAATATACGAGCCTCACTTCTCATCCAGCGCAGCAGTCTCACTAATTGCCACTTACACAACTGACTGATTTGTGACACTGGGTTGCCAGGAACAGGTTTTCTATAGAATTGACAGTGAGGGTGAGTAGAGGCAAGGGGAAAGCAACAGAGAAGGGAGGGGATTGGGGGAGCTTTAGCGGGTAGAAGTAGAAGAAAGAATTGAGCAGAAAGAAGCCATATTGGCAGAGAGAGAACAGCAATGGTTACAGGAGAGTAGGCAATGAAAGAGTTAACTGTATATGTGGGTATAAACTATAGGGGAGTAAAAAAAGAGAAGGCAATTAAAGAGTTAATATTATGGCCTAGATTCATAGGGGGAGCAAGAGAAGGAATAAAGAATAAGTCGAGGTAGAAGGCAATAAAGAGTGAGGAGGGGCAAAGGGTGTAAAGGGGAAGAAAAGCTGAGGAGGGGGAGGGGGGCAGAGGTAAAGAGGGAGGAAGAATGAGGAGGGGTAAAAGAAGGAAAAAGAATATGGAGGGGTAGGTGGGCAGAGGGGAAAAGAAAGAAAGAATGAGGAGGGGGAGGTGAACAGAGGCAAAGGGGGTGAAGAGAGATGGGGGTTAATTGGGCAGACTGAAAGGGGACAATAGGGAATAAAGGCTGATTTGGGGGAGGCACTGGCAGAGGCAGAGGCAAAGGGGGATAAAGAGTTCGAGAAGTAAGTGGGTAGAGGAAAAGAAAGAGGTAAGTGGGTAGAGGAAAGGGGGGCACTGGGGAAGGATGAGGAGGGTTCAGTGCAGTTGGGCAGAGGCACAAGGGGAGGGAATAGGAGAGAGAGGGGGAGAAAGAATAAAATGGTTGTTGGTGTGAGGAGGGGTCGGAGGAGGGGTCGGTGCAGCAGAGTCAAACAGACGGGGTAGAAAGGGAAGAGGCACTTGTGTCTCACCTTTAGGGGGTCAGGCTCCGGCGCTAGTCCTGCATCCCACTTCCTGTCTCTCCCAACCTGACGTCACCGGATCACGTGATTATCCCATTCGCTGATTCCTGCAGGAGAGCGGCCGGTCACGTGACGCGGTGAGTGTATCTCTCTCTGTGCGATATATTCCATTCTCCTCCGTGTCACGGGCGGAACCGAGTGCCGAATCCCGCCCTAATCCTTCCACTCGCGACTACAATCCCACTCACCTTTTCTGCAATGTCACGGGCTCCTTGATCCCCAACGGCGGCCTTAGTGGCAGTGCATGCTGGGAGTTGTAGTTCCGCACAACTGAATTCCGATTGTCCTGCCCTCTGGCGTTCTCTTGCCTCTCTATAATCGCCCTGTTTTGGGGTTAGTTTTGTATTTGTCCCAGGAGTTTCAACTGACCAATGGCAGGATGCTATTTCACTTCACAGGCCAATTCCAACAGAGTCGCCGACCCTTTACATCTCCCCAGGTATAATAAAGAAAACTACACCAAGAAAACGTTTGTCTTATGGAGTAAAGAGGATTTTAGTATGTGTATAGAAAGGGGTTCTTGCAACACAGGGCAGTCAAGCCCTAGGAATTAATTCATTGCTGGGGGTGGCTGCTTGCTGGATACATCACAAACGTTTAAATAGGTTGTTCACCTTTAAATTACCTTTTAGTATGATGCAAAAAGGGATATTCTGAGACAATTTGCTATTGGTTTTCATTTTTTATTATCTGTGGTTTTTGAATGATTTAGCTTTTTATTCAGCAGCTCTTCAGTTTGCAATTTCAACAGTCTGGTTGCTAGGGTTCCAATCACCCTAGCAACCATGCATTGATCTGAATAAGAGACTGGAATATGAATAGGAGAGGCCTGAATAGAAAGAGGAGTAATAAAAAGTAGCAATAACAATAAAGGTGTTGCCTTATAGAACATTTGTTTTTTAGATGGGGTCAGTGACCCCCACTTAAAAACCTGGAAACAGTCAGAAGAAAATGGCAAATAATTAAAAAAAAAAAAAAAACAATACAAAATTAAATAATGAAGACCAATTGAAAAGCTGCTTAGAATTAGCAGCTCCCTAACATGCTAAAAGCTGACTTAAAGGTGAACCACCCCTTTAACTTGTCAGACTTGTGTCTTTTTTTTCAGCCTCATTTACTGAAATGACTTTTTTGATAGTCAGAATGAGACCAGATATGAACTAGTTGGTATCAGTGGGGGCAGCGGACACCAACCATGGATTTTACTCCTTAGTCATTTCCTGAATTAGCTCCATGTGAAACCACTGCACATTCCAATGGCTCCTGTCAGACATTATTTATAAATGTACCGAGAAATGCACCAGCCAGCGATTAGGAAGTATCAGCCAGTATATTAGGTTATACCAGAGTTTTGTTAGCCCAGTATATAGGGTTTATATGAGTTAAAAGGAAAGCCAGGACTGTTAGGGGTAGCTTAGTATATAGTGTTGTTACCTGGGATATAAGAGCAACTGAGCAACGGTTTGGGTTGACCCAGTATATAGGGTTCCTACTCAAGATACAAGAGCAGTCACTTCTGTTTGGGTTGACCCAGTATATAGGGTTCCTACTCAAGATACAAGAGCAGTCACTTCTGTTTGGGTTGACCCAGTATATAGGGTTCCTACTCAAGATATAAGAGCAGCCACTTCTGTTTGGGTTGACCCAGTATATAGGGTTCCTACTCAAGATATAAGAGCAGCCACTTCTGTTTGGGTTGACCCAGTATATAGGGTTCCTACTCAAGATATAAGAGCAGCCACTTCTGTTTGGGTTGACCCAGTATATAGGGTTCCTACTCAAGATATAAGAGCAGCCACTTCTGTTTGGGTTGACCAATTATATAGGGTTCCTACTCAAGATATAAGAGCAGCCACTTCTGTTTGGGTTGACCCAGTATATAGGGTTCCTACTCAAGATATAAGAGCAGCCACTTCTGTTTGGGTTGACCAATTATATAGGGTTCCTACTCAAGATATAAGAGCAGCCACTTCTGTTTGGGTTGACCCAGTATATAGGGTTCCTACTCAAGATATAAGAGCAGCCACTTCTGTTTGGGTTGACCAATTATATAGGGTTCCTACTCAAGATATAAGAGCAGCCACTTCTGTTTGGGTTGACCCAGTATATAGGGTTCCTACTCAAGATATAAGAGCAGCCACTTCTGTTTGGGTTGACCCAGTATATAGGGTTCCTACTCAAGATATAAGAGCAGCCACTTCTGTTTGGGTTGACCCATTATATAGGGTCCCTACCAGAGATACAAAAGCAACCAGTTCTGTTAGGGTTGACCCAGTATATAGGGTTCTTACATTATTTGTTCTGTTAGTGTGGACAACACAGACGAGATTTCACAGCCAGTTTAAATCACATTTGCATTTAATGATTTCCAGCTTTTTATTGGCAGTGGAAAATGCTTCAGTATTTTATTGAAAGAAAGCAATAAATAATACTGTGATAAAAATAGTCCAAAAGTTACATATAGACTGTACATACGTTGTTACATAATCAGCAATTACACAAAAAAAAAAAAAACAGGATAAGAAAATGTAACAATGAATCCAATTTATACACAACAAATAAAAGTTTCAACATAAAGAGACGAGGCTGGTAATAAATAATATATCCTGATCAGAACAGATTGATTTCTAATATTTCTCATTGACGTCCTTTACGGAGTTCTGATTGGTTTAACACATGTACGAAAAAAGCGAACAGGCAGAAAAAAAACAAAGCGAAAAGGAAAAAATCGTAAGGCCTTTTGTAAATCAGGATGCGTCGGTGACATTGTGGAACAGCTGAGCGACGAGCTGCCGATTGGTCCTTAAGGGCTAGTCCACACGGGGAGATAGCCCTGCGTTTGCGGTCGCGGCGACAAAGCGCCGCGCCAGTCGCCGCGACCGGCGCAGGCGACAGTTTTGTATGGGCGCCTATGTAAAAACGCCTGTGCTAACCACACGAGGCGATGCGCTTTTCAACAGTCGCCTGAAAAAGCCTGGCGAGGCATTTTCAGGCGACTGTTGAAAAGCGCATCGCCTCGTGTGGTTAGCACAGGCGTTTTTACATAGGCGCCCATACAAAACTGTCGCCTGCGCCGGTCGCGGCGACTGGCGCGGCGCTTTGTCGCCGCGACCGCAAACGCAAGGCTATCTCCCCGTGTGGAATAGCCCTAAAACTCCTAACCTACCGCAAAGGCCGCGACATACAGACTTGGTACCACAGCCGGGGGGAGGGGTGGTCGTAGCAGGTTTTACTGATATGGAGTCACCACTTCCATAAAATTCTTCAATTATGGATTTTTTGGAATAGTATAACACCCCCAATTTGAAGTGACACGGATTCCTTTGCAGTAATATTGTCAGCATGCTACAAAACACTGCTCGTGCTGTTATTAAAGGAATACTGTCATGGGAAAAAAATTTTTTTTCAAAATGAATCAGTTAATAGTGCTACTCCAGCAGAATTCTGCACTGAAATCCATTTCTCAAAAGAGCAAACAGATTTTTTTATATTCAATTTTGAAATCTGACATGGGGCTAGACATATTGTCAATTTCCCAGCTGCACCTGGTCATGTGACTTGTGCCTGCACTTTAGGAGAGAAATGCTTTCTGGCAGGCTGCTGTTTTTCCTTCTCAATGTAACTGAATGTGTCTCAGTGGGACATGGGTTTTTACTATTGAGTGTTGTTCTTAGATCTACCAGGCAGCTGTTATCTTGTGTTAGGGAGCTGCTATCTGCTTACCTTCCCACTGTTCTTATATTTTGGCTGCTGGGGGGGGGAAAGGAGGGGGTGATATCACTCCAACTTGCAGTACAGCAGTAAAGAGTGATTGAAGTTTATCAGAGCATCAGTCACATGACTTGGGGCAGCTGGGAAATTGACAATATGGCTAGCCCCATGATTTCAAAATTGAATATAAAAAAATCTGTTTGCTCTTTTGAGAAATGGATTTCAGTGCAGAATTCTGCTGGAGCAGCACTATTAACCGATTCCTTTTTAAAAAAAAAATTCCCATGACAGTATCCCTTTAAGGTGAATTAGAGCTCCTGAAAACTGCCACAATAGGGCCCCAAAGTCACATGACTTCCCCAAAGTCACGCTTTCCCATCTTTGAGTGGTTTGTTCTTAGTAAAGGCCTGTGATAGGCTGGAGAAACTTTACATTGCTACTCTAGCCAATCACAGCCTTGAAGCACTCCCAGCCCTGAGGACAGGGGCAAGCACAGAGTAAAGACTGTAAACTATGGAGTGAACAAAAACATGAGGGGGCTGATGTTAAACCTCTATTTCACAGGAAGAAAATCAATTGAATACATCTACATTCAAAACACAAAGTGGTCCTAAAAATACCTGGGGACCTGCTACCCTCATAGTTAGGGTCAGGCCCTTATCCAAAAGGATCTTCAGTTTTCCCTTGCACTGCCCTTAGCTGGGGTCGGCTCAGTACAGCAATTAGGACTTCACCATACAGTATATGCTCAGGCCTACTGGGGTACAGGGAATCCTTGGGTAAAATTGATGAAGATGATGGAGTTGGTGAACCCCTGGAGTTCAAGATTAGCATTTAAAGTCAATCAGGGGTGCCTAACAAAATTGTTTTGGGTTAGGGGCCCTTATCCAAAGGGATCTTCAGTTTTCCCAGGGTTCCCTTGCACTGCCCTTAGCTGGGGTCGGCTCAGTACAGCAATTAGGACTTTACCATACTGTATATAGGCCCACTGGGGTACAGGGAATCCTTGGGAAAACTGATGAACATGTTGGAGCGTTTATAGTCACTCAGGGTTTCCTAACAAAGTGTTTAGTGTTGAGTTGGGGCCCTTATCCAAAATGATCTTCAGTTTTCCCAGGGTTCCCCTGCACTGCCTTTGGCTGGGGTTGGCTTAATACAACTAACAGGACTTCGCCATACTGTATATGCTCAATCCCACTGGGCTACAGGGAATCCTTGGCTAAAATTGATGAAGAAGATGGAGTTGGTGAACTCCTGGGGTTCAAGATTAGCGTTTACAGTCACTCAGGGGTTCCTAACAAATTGTTTAGGGTCAGGGTGGGGGCTCTTATCCAAAAGGATCTTCAGTTTTCCCAGGGTTCCCTTGCACTGCCCTTAGCTGGGGTCGGCTCAGTACAGCAATTAGAACTTTGTATACACTGTATATAGGCCCACGGGGGTACAGGGAATCATTGGGAAAACTGATGAAGATGTTGAAGGAGTTGGTGATTAGTGATTAGAGTGCCTAACAAATTGTCACCCTCCCAATAAACTGTCATTTTAACAGCAAAGCTAGCAGTAGACAATATATTGTAGCATGAGGACAAAGCCATATTACCCTAAATAGCAGAATCCCAAACAATTCATAAATGATGTGGACATGCACAAGAATTTAGATCTATGGCACGTGGGCCGTTTCTGACACCACCTGTTACGACTTGCCACAGCAAACGCTCTGCTTGTGGCTCCCCCTAGTGGTGACTGCGCATAAAAGCCCACAGCAGCTCCGCGTCCCATAAACCTAATAAGTGATTAACTGGCTTCGGACTCTATAAAAAAAAAATCTCAGAGTTGAGTTAAAAAGCTGGGGATCTTTGTACCAGGTAATACCTTTAAATTTACAATAGAACATTTCTCAATCTAATAAGACTGTACAAATATATTTATTTTTTATTAAAAAAAAAACAAAAAAAAAACTTTTTTTTTGCTCGGGTTCAATACGAAATATATCCATTAATTACAATACTAGAATCATTTACAAAGCACTGATGGCCGTCAGGGACTCGGTGGGGTGGAGCTACAGTACATTCCAAAGGGGAGGAGTAAGTAAAAAAAAAAAAACCACACACACGGATACAGGGGAGTCATTGGTAGGTGGAAAAATGAGGAGGTACAGAAATATAACAAACAGTAGACTCTAAAATCTTTACCCTAACTAAGATTTTAATCGCTAATTAAAAACTCTGTATTAAAATATCTCAAAGTGTCTGAACAGTTTGTTTCGTTTATTTTATATATATATATATATATATATATATATATATATATATATATATATATATATATATATATATATATATATATATATATATATATATATATATATATATATATATATATATATATATATATATTTTTTTTTTTTTTTTTTTTTTGTAGTGAGATCTCTCCCGGGTCTGGAAATGTAAAATCACGTCATGTTCCAACGTTGCATAATCATCTGTAGAAGTAGTGTGGGTAAACTGCAAGGGAAAGGGAGACCTGTTAGATATAGGCGAGGGCATGCACGGGTGCTGTGGTTCTACCCGGCTCAACCCAATTGCAGTTTCGGTGCTGAGTTGCTGGTTTTACATTGTGAAGGTACAGAGAGTTGCAGTCGCTTTATGACACCTTAAACACCACTTTGTGAGTGTCATGGAAATGAATAATGCAGCCCAAATAACTACTACTATAGTTTATATGAACAAGCTGCTGTGTAGCCATGGGGGCAGCCATTCAAGCACAAGATACACAGTAGATAACAGATAAGTACTACTATAGTTTATATAAACAAGCTGCTGTGTAGCCATGGGGGCAGCCATTCAAGCACAGGATACACAGTAGATAACAGATAAGTACTACTACAGTTTATATGAACAAGCTGCTGTGTAGCCATGGGGGCAGCCATTCAAGCACAAGATACACAGTAGATAACAGATAAGTACTACTATAGTTTATATAAACAAGCTGCTGTGTAGCCATGGGGGCAGCCATTCAAGCACAGGATACACAGTAGATAACAGATAAGTACTACTATAGTTTATATAAACAAGTTGCTGTGTAGCCACGGGGACAGTCATTCAAGCACAGGATACACAGTAGATAACAGATAAGTACTACTATAGTTTATATAAACAAGCTGCTGTGTAGCCATGGGGGCAGCCATTCAAGCACAGGATACACAGTAGGTAACAGATAAGTACTACTACAGTTTATATGAACAAGCTGCTGTGTAGCCATGGGGGCAGTCATTCAAGCACAGGATACACAGTAGATAACAGATAAGTACTACTATAGTTTATATGAACAAGCTGCTGTGTAGCCATGGGGGCAGCCATTCAAGCACAGGATACACAGTAGATAACAGATAAGTACTACTATAGTTGATATAAACAAGCTGCTGTGTAGCCATGGGGGCAGATACACAGTAGATAACAGATAAGTACTACTATAGTTTATATAAACAAGCTGCTGTGTAGCCATGGGGGCAGCCATTCAAGCACAGGATACACAGTAGATAACAGATAAGTACTACTATAGTTTATATAAACAAGCTGCTGTGTAGCCATGGGGCAGCCATTCAAGCACAGGATACACAGTAGATAACAGATAAGTACTACTATAGTTTATATAAACAAGCTGCTGTGTAGTCATGGGGACAGCCATTCAAGCACAGGAAACCTAGCAGATAAGCTAGTTAGAATCCCATTGTATACTACAGAGCTGACCTGTATCCTGTGCTTGAATGGCTGCCCCTTGGCTATACAGCAGTCTTTATATATAAATTACAGTTGTGTTTCTGATCATTTAATTTTTTTGGTGTTGGTGTTCCTTTAAGCAAAAATCTAAAGGTGATCTCCACCCAAAAACATTTTATTCCATAACAAAGGCAGATAGAATTCCAGACATGTTTATAACATATAACAAAAACAACCAGTGGTTTTAGCGTTTTTGTAAATGTAACAAATGGAAATCCCCCTTCTGGTTGTGACTTTTGAAACAATGTAGCAGAGTTCTGTTCCCCAGCTGGTGTCTGATACATTGTTCCAGCCAGATGAATACTGGTTGCAATAGCCATAACATTTTCAAATAACTTTTAAAGGGGTGGTTCACCTTTGAGTAAACTTCTTGTATACTATAGAATGGGCAATTCTGGGCAAGTTTTTAATTGGTGTTCATTTTTTCTTTTTTAAAGTTTTTGAATTATTTACTCTCTTCTTCTGATTCTTTCCAGATTTAAATTGGGGGTCACAGACCCCACCTAAAACAACAAATGCTCTGTAAGGCTACAAATGTATTGTTATTGCTACTTTTATTACTCCTCTTTCTACTCAGGCCTCTCCTATTCATAGTCCAGTCTCTTATTCAAATCAGTGCAGGTTAGAGTCTTGCGCGGGTCCATTTTTTGGAATCCGGACCCGCATTCTTACTTGCTACCCGACCCGCAAGTACCTTATCCGCAACCCGGACCTGCTGACCATCAAGAAATCAGGAAGTGCTGTCATTGTAAACCAGAAGTGACATCATCAGAAGTAGACATGATCAGAAAAAAGGAGTAAAACTCACCCGCGGCCCGACCTGTAACCGCAAACCTGCAGAACCACTGACCCGCGTCTATACACCCACCCGGAACTTCAACCCGCAGGTTTTTGTGGGTAAAACGCGGGTACCCGGCCCGCTGCAGGACTCAGGTTTCCTAGGGTAATTTGGACCCTAGCAACCAGATGGCTGAAATTACAAACTGGAGAACTGCTGAATAAAAAGCATAATAACTCAAAAACCATAAATAATAAAAAATGAAAACCAATTGCAAATTGTCTCAGAATATCCCTCTCTACATCATACTAGGAGTTAATTTAAAGGTGAACAACCCTTTTAAAACCTCAGTTAGAGAGTGTCTCACTGAACGCAGTGTGATTGGACTGTAATGCGTCAGGGAAGCAGAATCGATTTGTAGCTGCTCAGTGCAAGTGTTCACTTACCAACAGACATCGTTAGCAGGAATACGTCCTAACCGTGGCGGAATCCAGTCTTTGTATTCCAGACACATTGCCTATCAACAACCACAGGAGACATGCAGAACACGGCATGCAATTAGTCATCAGTTACTTGCCGTACAATTCCAAGCAATTAAACACACAAGAGGCAATGGTGCTTCTTAATATAGAAGACATATGTTATACAGAACTCAAAAACTCTCTCGGGAATGGAAATCTCCCGTGATCGGGGGGGGGGAATCCATGTCAGTTATTTTTGGTTAACCAGCTCATTGCGGCTTGTTGGGAGGTTCCCTAGGGTCAGCTTCCTAGTGCACACGTTTTACAGACTTCTAAAACAGGCATCAAGAATTTGCAGTGAAGCTAAATGATCATAGGTGTTAGATACCTATAAAAGCAATGGGCTACTGTACATTACATGCCCCTCTTCCTTTGCAATAGGCTAACATAGATGCATCTTACACATCCAAGGTGCCAGGAACCCCCCAGTTAAAGGAGAAGGAAAGCTACCGAAGCAGTTTATTGCCAATAGATTAACCACAATAGTGCAAGCTATAACACTATATTTATTCTGCAGAATGCTTAAGGGCAGAGACAGGTGGAGATTCAGTCACCTGGCAACAAATCGGCTCTTCTTTGGGCTACTGATCTCCCCAAACTGCCTTCCCCGCCGGCTAGAATATAAATCGCCAGCGGGATGTCACTCGGAGTGCTTCGTCTATCGAAGTCGCCCAAAGTTGCCTCATGAGGAAACTTCAGGCGACTTCAGAAAACGAAGCACTCCGAGTGACATCCTGCTGGAGATTTACATTCTAGCCAGTGGGAAGGCATTGCGGGGAGATTAGTCGCCCGAAGGAGAGGCGATTTGTCGCTGGGCGTTTAATCTCCCTGAATCTCCAAGTGTATCTCTGCACTTACCATACCTGAGTAAACAGCTCTAGAAACTCTGTTTGTTTAGAATAGCAGCTGCCATATTAACTTGGTGTGAAATCACTTTTGCGCGAGTCTCTCCCTGCTCACTCATAGCTCAGGGCTCAGATTACAGCAGAGAAGGGAGGGAGAGAGAGAGGAGCAAACTGAGCATGCTCAAGCCCTAGCCCTGGAGGTTTAAGCTGAAAACAGGAAGTCTGATACAGAAGCCCATGAGTACACAATAGAAGGAAAGAAATGTGGTGTTTCTTTTGACAGAGGACTCAGAGCAGCATTACTTTGAGGGTTTACTGGTGTATTTATATAGACCTTTCTGATAAAGCTTACTTAGTTTTAGCCTTTCCTTCTCCTTTAAGGCAGGGACCCAACTTCACCTGTCCAGTTTTCAATCTGAAAAGCTCTACATTGAAGTATAATTCAAAAGGAGAATTAAACCCTAAAAAGGAATATCGCTAATAACGTCATTATATATACTGAAGTTATTGCACCAGCCTATAGGTTCAGCATCTTTCTAGGAGCAATGATCCAAGCCTTTAAAGTCGTCACAAAAGCTCCCCATCTTGGTTATTGTTAGAAGTGTCACTGGCACTGCACATGCTCAGTGGGCTCTGATTGGCTGTTGAGAAGCTAAACTTACGGCTCGTCACTAATTATCCAGCAGAAAATGAGCTTCCCTGGCTGTAATATAAGCTGATGCTACAGGTTTGCTGATTATTAAATTCTGATGCTAATTGCACTGGTTTCTGTGCTGCCATGTAGTAATTATCTGTATTAATTACTAATCAGCCTTATATTGTGACATTTCTATTCTATGTGTACTGTATATTGTGAGTGGGTCCCTGAGCTCAGTAAGTGGCAGCAGCACAGAGCATGTGCAGTGAATCAGCAGAAAAGAAGATGGGGAGCTACTGGGGCATCTTTGGAGACACAGATCGTTACTGCTAAAGGTCTGTGGTTGCCTGAGGCTGGTTCAGAAGCACAAAACATAATGTACAACATTTGTAGCATACTTTTATAGTTTTACTTTCCTTGTCCTTTAAGGTCAAACTAAGCCACCTCTTCACATGCCTCTGGTTTCCAATCGTCGCATTAAATATGGTCTCCAAGGAAGAGGTTAAACACACAGTCTGGACACCAAGTCAACAGAGCAGGCAAATCAACCAAACTGCTATTCATAACCGCATGCATCAGGACACGCATTAAGGGTTATGCCAAGGGGAGTGGGACGTACCATCCATCTGCATTTTCTTTGGCTGCATAGAAGGTGAAGACATTGAGGAGTTGACTCTGAAGTTGGCAGGGAGAGTCTCTGCGGAGCCAGCGCTCAAACCTCGAACATCCTTTGGTCGGAATTTCTTTCTCCATGATGGCGCTCGTCTAAAGCTTTTATCATCATCCTAAAGAAACGAACAGGAAATCGCTGAACGTCCCGAAAGATATGGTAAACTATGTATAAATAGAATATTATAGCCTACAAATAACTGTTGCAGCCAATAGACAGCGTTACAATAAATATGCCCCCAACTGTGACTTCTAAGGATAGGGCCACAAGGGGGACAAAATCAGCTAGGGGATCTATCACCAAAATGAATACAGCATACTGAAATAAGAAACTTTCTAAATACAGGTACAATCAATAAAAAATTCTGTATTTCTTAAATAATCAAGTTTATCTTCACTATTCCTCTCTCAGCATCAGTTTCTCTTCTTTCTGTCTTCATTCAAGAGTTGAGTGTCAGATGAAGGATCCAATATACCTTATAGGGGGGCTCCTTTTGCCTAGAAGATGTATTAGAGCTCACTCTATTAAAATCACCAGACATTGTGTCTCTCTACATGCAGAATTTGTGCAAAAGGCAGTTATTTTGTTAGATTTTGTTTGTACTGGAATTGGTTATTTGAATGAGCTCTAATACATCTGCTAGGAAAGGAGCCCCCTATAAGATATATTGGATCATTCATCTGACACCCAACTGCTGCATGAAGACAGAATTAGGAGAACCCGTTGCTGAGAGTGAAGATAAAATTGGTTATTTCAGAAACAATGCAGAATTTTTAATAGATTGTATTTAGTAGTGATGCACCAAATCTAGGATTCAGTTCAGATTTGCCCTTTTTCAGCAGGATTCCGATTTGGCCATATCTGAATTTGCATATGCAAATTAGGGGCAGGGAGGAAAATCTCGTGACTTTTTGTCACAAAACAAGTAAAAAAGTTTTCCCCTTCCCACCCCTAATTTGCATATGCAATTTAGGATTCGGTTCTGTATTCGGCCGAACCTTTCTCGAAGGATTCAGGGGTCCGGCTGAATCCAAAATAGAGGATTTGGTGAATCCCCAGTATTTAGAAAGTTTCTTATTTCAGTATGAGGAAGCTGATATTAAATTTTAGTTTTCACAAGTTCCCTTTAAATATTTCAGGCTCAAAATGTAGAGACTTGCGGTTCTTCAGCGAAACCAGATGAGTCTGTTCGGGCTGTGTCGTTTCAATGTGGAAAAGAGAGGAGGCTACTGCCTGTGGAAGGGCTGATATCAGTCAGGGTATTTCAGATAGCTGAATTCGGCCCCATGAGTGGCCCTAGCCTAAAAAGCACTAATGAGATTCAGACGGATTCATGCCATGGCATAAGCGGAATCATACGTCGTCAAATCTTCTGTCTGACCCTCTGATGAGGAGGTTGTTGAACTCCCGCTCCAACATTGCACGTGCCTGAAATGAAAGACACAGAGATGGTTATATGTTGACTTGGCTCCCCCCCGACTTCATGCATCTCATCGTGACAAACGTACTCACCGATGTGTTCTGGGTGGGGATCTGTAAAAACAAAGCCAACGTGTTGTGGTCGAACGTCTCGTCTAAGGCAACCAGAGCACCGTGAACCCCACTTTCCAGAAGGTTGTTTGCATATTCTTTCAGGCCAATGGATTCCAGCCAATTGATCAGCCGTTCGTTGCTCCAGACGAGCACATCTGCAGGAGACAGAGGGTGAGAAATGCAGCAGCTTCTGGTAAATTTCAATCAAAAAATTGAGGGTTTCTGCTCCCATTGGAGGTGCTGGCGTCTCGTTTTTGGATGCCGGCGACCATTCTTGGACGCCGGCGAATATTCTTGGAGACTATTCTTGGACGCGGCCACTATTCTTAGATGCCGGCGACCATTTTGCGCTTGACCCGAGTATAAGCCGAGGTAGCGTTTTCAGCATATTTTGGGGGCTGAAAAACTCTGCTTATACTCGAGTATATACGGTATGTGCTTCTACAAATCCCACTGCATTCCATTGTCTGTGCCCCTTCTGACAAATAGGGATGCACCGAATCCAGGATTCGGTTTGGGATTGGGCCAGGATTGGGCCTTTTTCAGCAGGATTCGGCCGAATCTTTGTGCCTGGCTGAGCCGAATCTGAATTTGCATATGCAAATTAGGGGCAGGGAGGGAAATCGAGTGACTTTCAAAACAAGGAAGTAAAAAATGTTTCCCCTTCCCACCCCTAATTTACATATGCAAATTAGGATTCGGTTCGGTATTCACGGAATCTTTCGCGAAGGATTCGGGGGTTCAGCCGATACTGGGTCACTTTCATGCACCAGATTCGCCCATCATACAAATAATTGGTATGTGGAGCTCTCAGAAAATAAGTTGCCTGTTTGAGGTGACCATATGTGGCCAGACTATGGCTGCTTAAAGGGATTCTGTCATGAATTTTATAATGTACTTTTTATTTCTAAATTACACTGTTTACTAATAATTGACTCTACAATATGAAATGTCATTTCCGAACCAACAAGTGTATTAATTTAGTTGTAATATTGGTGTGTAGGTGCATCTCAGGTCATTTTGCCTGGTCATGTGCTTTCAGAAAGAGTCAGCACTTTAGGATGAAACTGCTTTCTGGCAGCCTGTTGTTTCTCCTACTCAATGTAACTGAATGTGTCTCAGTGGGACCTGGATTTTACTATTGAGTGCTGTTCTTAGATCTACCAGGCAGCTGTTATCTTGTGTTATCTGGTAACCTTCCCATTGTGCTGTTGTTTGGCTTCTGGGGGGGGGATGATATCACTCCAACTTGCAGTACAGCAGTAAAGAGTGAATGAAATTTATCAGAGCACAAGTCACATGACTGGGGGAAGTTGGGAAACGGACTATATGTCTAGCCCCATGTCAGATTTCGAAATTAAATATAAAAAAGTTGATTTGCTCTTTTGAGAAACGGATTTCAGTGCAGAATTTTGCTGGAGCAGCACTATTAACTGAATTTTTTTTTTCCCCATGACCGTATCTCTTAAAAAAGCCATGCAGGTGGGTGCTGACCTGAACACAATTTAGCGTGACACTCTAGAGGAAAGGATACCTTTAATCTCGTTCTGGCATTCCTCTCGTTTCCGTTCCAGCTCCTTCCTGTCATAGTTTAACCTTCGCAAGCACATGATTCCACACTGGAAACTGTTCCTGAATGGAGGACACAAAAGGAAACAATTGGATGGCATTTGTAGACAAAGAAAGAAAAAATAACATCTACGGCTACGAGAGAAGCCCCTTACCTGTGAAAGCTATCCACCATTTTTAGCTGCCCCCTGAGATCCTTCTTAGTCAAGTGATCCAGCATTCTGGCATCAACAAGGCACTCCATGAAATAGCTGCGGTACTGAGGCAACCCCAAGCTGGGCAGCCACTCATTTCCAATCCACTCGTGATTCATATCTCCATAGGCCAAGGTCTAGACGGGAAATTGTAATACACAGTTAGGGAGCCAATGAAGTAAAGCCTAACTAAAGAAGCTAGAAATGTTGTACATGATGTTTTGTGCTTCTGTACCAGCCCAAGGCAACCACAGCCCTTTAGCAGTAAAGATCTGTGTCTCCAAAGATGCCCCAGTAGCTCCCCATCTTCTTTTCTGCTGATTCACTGCACATGCTCTGTGCTGCTGTCACTTACTGAGCTTAGGGACCCACTCACAATATACAGTACACATAGAATAGAAATGTCACAATATAAGGCTGATTAGTAATTAATACAGATAATTACTACATGGCAGCACAGAAACCAGTGCAATTAGCATCAGAATTTAATAATCAGCAAACCTGTAGCATCAGCTTATATTACAGCCAGGGAAGCTCATTTTCTGCTGGATAATTAGTGACGAGCCCTAAGCTTAGCTTCTCAACAGCCAATCAGAGCCCACTGAGCATGTGAGTGTCACAGACACTTTCCAAGATGGTGACCCCCTGTGACAAGTTTGAAGTCCTGGATCATTGCTGCTATTGACAAGCTCAAACTTTAGCCTCGTGCAATAAGTTCCCTTTTTAAAATATGGCATTTTTAGCTATATTAATTAGTTTTCCTTTAAAATATCGGTGCATTCCAGACTGAAACAGCCTAGCTATAGAAATAGTATCTTCTTCAGTAGTATTTGTCTGTCCTATTTCCTGCACTGCTGGTCCTGACTACACTTAAACTATTTAACAGTAGTCAGCGCGGCTCCCATTCTCGCAATGCCTTGCTCACTTAAAGGAACAGTATCATCAAAAAAGTGTTTTAAAGTAATAAAAATATAATGCAGTGCTGTCCTGCACTGGTACAACTGATGTGTTTGCTTCAGAAACACTACTATAGTTTATATAAATAAGCTGCTGTGTAGCAATGGGGGCAGCCATTCAAAGGAGAAAAGGCTCAGTTTACACAGCAGATAAGCTCTGTAGAACATAATGGTGTTATCTGTTATCCACTATTTAACCTGTGCCATATATTATTTTTTCAATTTCCGCCATTGCTACACAGCAGCTTGTTTATATATACAATAGTAGTGTTTCTGAAGCAAACATCAGTTTTACCAGTGCAGGGCAACATTACATGATATTTTTATCACTTTAAAACACTTTAATTTTTTGGTGTTATTAATGCTTTAAAGGGGTGGTTCACCTTTAAGGTGACTTTTAGTATGTTATAGAATGGCCAATTCTAAGTATATTTTACATTGGTCTTCATTATTTTTATTTTTTATTATTTGCCTTTTTCTTCTGACTCTCTCCAGCGTTCAAATGGGGGTCGCTGACCCCCTTCTAAAAAACAAATGCTCTATAAGTCTACAAATATATTGTTATTTCTACTTTTTATTACTCATCTTTCTATTCAGGACTCTCCCATTCATATTCCAGCCTCTTATTCAACTCAATGCATGGTTGCTAGTGTAATTTGGTTCCTAGCAACCGGATGGCTGAAATTACAAATGGGAGAGCTGCTGAATAAAAAGCTAAATAACTCAAAAACCACAACTAATAAAAGATGAAAACCAATTGCAAATCATCTCAGAATATCAGTCTCTACTTCATACTAAAAGTTAATTTAAAGGTGAACAACCCCTTTAAGTGATTCACCTTCTTTATATGTCTTTATCACAGAACATGCAAGACATTGCGGAAAGTGGGGTCTTGGCTGGAGGGGGTGCTACAAATCACTGACAATTTCTAATTAATGCATGTAGGAAATAAAACTCCTTTATGTGAAATGCAGGGCCTGTGATTGGTTCAAACCCTGGTGGGGATAGGGAGGCTGAGAGGGGTCATTTTGGCAAAGGTGGTGATCCAAACCATAAAGGCTCTGATTTCATGCACTATTAAAAAGAATTCAAGTGGAAAAAACATATATTAGTGGAAAAGCTCCAACCTGAGCCCAGCTTCCCTCCTCATCGTCCTGGTGTTAGGTGTGTTAGGAAAGCAAAAGAACAAAGGTTAATCAAGGCAGTGTTAATGGTCGCACTCCATGCAGCACTCAACCCCCAAAATACATGCGAGGCACCCCAACACACACACACAGCAAACTCAGGAACCTCAATGAAAGCACTGGGAGGCTGCCGTTGGCCGACCACAGCACAAATTGGCCAGCGATACAGAATGGACCCAACTGATTGGGCTGCAAAGGTTCTATCATGGAGGTTAACCCATTTCTAGCAAATTCCCCAATTTAACCACTTCAATGCCAAGCCAGGCGGAAATTCTTAAGTAAATATTGTCCTTTTACATCTCATGCCTTGAACCCCCATTTCATGATGGTCTGTGTGCTGCCTCAGAGATCACCTGACCAGAAATACTGCAGCTCTAACTGTAACAGGAAGAAGTGTGGAAGCAAAAGACAGAACTCTGTCTGTTAATTGGCTCATGTGACCTAACAAGTAGAGTTTGTTTGGTATGTTTGTGTGCACAGTGAATCCTACGATCCCAGGGGGCGGCCCTTTTTTTTTTAAATGGCAGTTTTCTATTTAGGATTACCCAATGGCACATACTACTAAAAAAAAGTATATTATTATGATAATATTTAATATGGTTTTTGTTTTATGCAATATCTTTTTATAGAGACCTAAATTGTTTGAGGGTATAGTTTTCCTTTAAAGGGGTGGTTCACCTTTAAGTTTACTTTAAGTAGGTCATAGAATGGCCAGTTCTAAGCAAATTTTCAATTGGTCTTCATTTTTTCCCCCATAGTTTTTGAATTATTTGCCTTTTTCTACCGGCTCTTTCCAGCTTTCAAAAGGGGGTCACTGACCCCATTTAAAAACATGATCTAGAAGGCTATAAAATTATTATTATTATTGCTACTTTTTATTACTCAGCTTTCTATTCAGGTCTCTCCCATTCATATTCCAGTCTCGTATTCAAATCAATGCATGGTTGCTAGGGGAATTTGGACCCTAGGAACCAGACTGCTGAAATTGCAAATTGGAGAGCTGCTGAATAAAAAGCTAAATAACTCAAAAACCACAAATAATAAAAATGAAAACCAACTAAAAATTGTCTCAGAATATCACTCTCTACTTCATGCTAAAGTTAACTCAAAGGTGAACAACCCCTTTAAAGGAGAAACAAACCTCTTATTTAAAAAAAAAAAAAACCCTACCCCCATAGACCCCAGCCTAGCTGCTACCCCGGGGCAAATGCCCCTAACTTTTTACTTACCCCTCTCTTCAGATTCAGGGATCGGAGTTCACGGCAGCCATCTTCAAGGTTTTCGTGTCTTCTTCCGGTGCTTCGGCAATTTCCGTCCATTTCGGCGCATGCGCAGTTGTCGCAAAACGGGGAAATCGCTCCAACTCCGCATGTGCTGTTTCGCCGGTCTCATTCTCAGATTACCGAAAACCCAGAAGATGGCTGCCGTGAACTCCAATCCCTGAATCTGCACCGGGGGGTAAGTAAAAAGTTAGGGGCATTTACCCGTGGTAGCAACTAGGCTGGGGGGGGAGGAAGGGGGTCTATGTTGGGTGGGGGGTAGGGTTTTTTTAATAAGGGGTTTGTTTCTCCTTTAAAGGAGTAGCACCCCTCTTTTTACCTTTTATACTACGTGGTTTCCATGTGACTTCCTTCATTCATCATCCCAGATGAAGTCATAGACTGCCAGAAAGGGAGTCTGAAAAGCTTGTTAGATAGAACATAGAGCTCTGGCATGGCTACTCGCCTTCTTTCATTTAAATACACGTAAAAACCCTGTGCTGAACGGCTCATAAGATGATTTCTATCAATTTCAGCCTGGCTACGGAGCTAATAAAAAGGACTCATTGATGACAGTAGCATTGTACGGCATGCTGAAGTGGTTAAAAGAAAACAAAACACTAAAAACTAGTTATAAACATCTACAAATTCACTTGGAAAAAAAGAAAGAAACTAAATTAGAGAGGAGGTGTAAGAGGTATTTGGGTGGGTGGGGGGGGCAAGGCTACACAACGCAAGCAGTGGAACTACAACTAACCGTTTGTGGTGAGGCGGTAAGGGTTTCCATTTCTTCGTGAGTTACCCAGACATTTCCCGTGGACTAATACAAGCACATCCAGTGAGAGGGAAGCAGTAACAGAGAGGGAAGGTGGCACAGTATATAAGCAAGAGGTACATACATGGAGCAGGAATGAGCTTAAAGGAACAGTTACGTGTAAAAATAAAAACTGGGTAAATAGACAGACTGTGTAAAATAAAAAAATGTTTCTAATATAGTTAGTTAGGCCAAAATGTAATGTATAAAGGCTGGAGTGACTGGATGTCTAACATAATAGCCAGAACACTACTTCCTGCTTTTCAGCTGATCCACTGATTGGTTACCAGGCAGTAACTTGAATGGGGGGCACATGGGTCATAATGGTTGCTTTTGAACCAGAGCTGAATGCCTAGGATCAATTGCAAACTCACTGAACAGTTATGTCCCATGTGGGCCCCCTTCAAGGCACTGATTGGTTACTGTCTGGTAACCAATCAGTGGAAACCAAAAGAGCTGCAAAACAGGAAATAGTGTTCTGGCTATTATATTAGACATCCAGTCACTCCAGCCTTTATACATTATATTTTTGCCTAACTAACTATATTAGAAACATTTTTTATTTTGAACAGCCTATTTACCTAGTATTTATTTGCATATTGAACTGTTCTTTTAATGACACTAAGGCATTTGGGTTCAGTACCAGCTAAGAGCAAATAGAACAGGCAATATACATTTTTTATATGTACAACTGATTATACATTGATTTAAACAGACTTGCAATGTAAGGCCCTAGTTTACAGATCAACCAGTACACGTATGGGACCGGTTATCCAGAATGCTCGGGACCTGGGGTTTTCCGGATAACTGATCTTTCTGTAATTTGGACCTTCATACCTTAAGTCTACTAGAAAATCATATAAACATTAAATAAACCCAATAGGCTGGTTTTGCTTCCAATAAGGATTAATTATGTCTTAGTTGGGATCAAGTACAAGCGACTGTTTTATTATTACAGAGAAAAAGGAAATCAATTAAAAAAAAAAAAAAATCTGGATTATTTGGTTAAAATGGAGTCTAACTGTAATTCAGACCTTTCTGGATAACAGGTTTCTAGATAACAGATCCCATACCTGTAGAAACCTTCCCTGTATATTAGCTTGGACAAGTAGATTTCTCTACTGGTATAAAAGGAAAACCGAGAGACTACATTGCTGCCTGGAGTTCAACTGGGTTTACAGAAAGAAGGAAAATGCGGTGTATACCAACAATGTTGCCTTTAAATCATGAATCTGTCATCTAGCACTCTCATACAAACAGACACGCTCAGACAAGGCAAACGTATGGTACAGACCAAACAAGGAACTTATACTTGAAATGTTTCCAAAATATGCGGAAGAGCAAACAGATATATATATATATATATATATATATATATATATATATATATATATATATATATATATATATATATATATATATATATATATATATATAGGTGGCGAAGTAGGGGGTCGAAGTTTTTTTTAAAGAGACAGTACTTCGACTATCGAATGGTTGAATAGTCGAACGATTTTCAGTACGAATCGTTCGATTCGAAGTTGTAGTCGAAGGTCGATGTAGCCAATTCAATGGTCGAAGTAGGCAAAAAAACATTCTAAATTCAAAGTTTTTTTTATTCTATTCCTTCACTCGAACTAAGTAAATGGGCCCCCAAGTATGGTCTTCATTTTATTTTATTTTTTATAGTTTTGAATGATTTGCTTTCTTCTGACTCTTTCCAGCTTTCAAATGCGGGTCGCTGACCCCATCTAAAAAACAAGTGCTCTGCAAGGCTACAAATGTATTGTTATTGCTACTTTTTATTCCTCGTCTTTCTATTCAGGCCTCCCCTCTTCATATTCCAGTCTCTTATTCCGATCAATGCATGGTTGCTAGGGTAATTCGGACCCTAGCAACCAGACTGCTGAAATTACAAACTGGAGAGCTGCTGAATAAAAAGCTAAATAACTCAAAAACCACAAAAACTAATCGCAAATTGTCTCAGAATATCACTTCGTACATCATACTAACAGTTAATTGAAGGTGTACAACCTCGTTAAGAAAAATTATTTGAGGAGGCAGAGATTTGCTTAAAGAACAAGCTGCTCCTTGGGATGAACCCATGACGAAGAACAAAAAAAAAAAAACAAACCACAAACGCATCTCACACACCATTCCCAGCACTCACTAAATAATCAGTTTACTACAATTATTAAATTCATAATATTGGCATTAAATAGCATTGAAAGAAAGTGCTTAGTAAAGCCCCCTGAGCAATTTTATTTTTTAAGTTTACTTATCCTTTAGGGCTCTTACACACGGCCGTTCCGACCTGCGCTCCCCTGCGTTCCGTTTTTTGGCGTTCAGCCGCAGGGGAGCGCAGGAATAGACGCATGTCATTATTTCAAATGGCGCTGTACTCACTCAGGCGCGTGTAGGCGCCGAACGCAGGTTCAGACGCAACATGCTGCATTTTTCCTGCGTTCGGCGCCTACACGCGCCTGAGTGAGTACAGGCCCATTTCAAATAATGACTTGCGTCTATTCCTGCGCTCCCCTGCGGCTGAACGCCAAAAAACGGAACGCAGGGGAGCGCAGGTCGGAGCGGCCGTGTGTAAGAGCCCTTAAACTGAAGATGCCCAACTAGCTGTCCTTTGCTACAATATTAATTCCGATGAATGTTAGTCTTACCGTTCTAGAAGTGGCAGGAGCCGACGGGCTGGTTAAAGACATGATCTCTTGGATGGCGAGTCGAAGCTTGAGCCGGTGCAACGGGTTGCTGATGCCGATCTCCCTCTGGATCTCGGTGTCGGACAGAGCGGACATTATTGCACCACTTTTCACATTGGCCCTGCAAGCAGCCACATACCAGGCGGGCATTCCCACCCACAGCTGCAACAGAAAAATACACACATATTTAGTTACATTACGTTCAAGATACACAGTTCTATAGAGAGAAATAAAGGGGAACTATCGCGAAAATGAACATTTAATATAAGAGTCATCATACTGAAATAAGAAACTTTCTAAATACAATCAATTAAAAATTCTGCATTGTTTCTGAAATAATCAAGTTTATCTTCACTATCCCTCTCTCAGCATCTGTGTCTCTTCATTCTGTCTTTATTCTCGAGTTGGGTGCCAGATGAATGATCCAATATATCTCATAGGGGGCTCCCTTTTGCCTAGAAGATGTATTAGAGCTCACTCTATTAAAATCACCAGACATCATGTCTCTCTACATGCAGAATTTGTGCAGTTATTTTGTTAGATTTTGTTTGTACTGGAATCAGTTATTTGAGTGAGCTCAAATAAGGAAGCCCCCTTATTGGATCATTCATCTGACAACCAACTGCTTATTTCAGCATGTTGAAACTTATATTCAATTTTCATTTTTGCGATAGTTCCCCTTTTATAAATGCGGAATAGACTGACCTCCAGCCAGACCACCACTGTGGGCCCATCCCACTGTGCAAACGGCAAGCCCTGCCTGCGAGCTTCTTCGAGAAGTTCATGTCTGAGGAAGAGAAAAGATGGAGGAGTAGTCACACTCTAAAATCCAGACATCGTGCACCGCAAATAACAGGCCCGGATTTGTGGTGAGGCCACATAGGCCCGGGCCTAGGGCGGCAAAAAATAGGGGCAGCATGCCGCCCAGCCGCATTATGGGGACGTGTGCGTCCCCATTCAATTACACCAGCTGTGCCGGCGCTTTTTCGCCGGAGCGATAGGAAGGGGAAGTGTAGGCAGGCGCTAGGACCGCGCAGCCGCCTGGTCAGACCTCACGGCCTAGGGGCGGCCGGCAAACAAATCCGGCGCTGGCAAATAAACGGCAACCCTTTCCACTTCCAGGACAGCCAATGGAATCAAATGCCCACTGATTATCTAAAATTGCCTCTACACTCGTATGATGGGATGGCTGACATATTTGTTCAGCTAATTCAGAAAATTCAAGACAAGGCCAGTTTGCAACCTAACTGCCCAACATCTGGCCAACTGTATCAGACTGGGCCTCCTAGACCCCACCAGGGAAAGTGGCGTCACTAGATGTTACTGGGCCCCACAGCCAAGTAATTTTAGGGCCCCTAGAGATTATCCTTTTTTTTTACCAAAATATGAAGAAATCCCACATTAATTCAGGCCTCGCAGGGGCCCCTATACATCCTGGGCCACCTCCTGCAGCCGCAGGGTCTGCTTCCTCTGTAGTTAGTAGGGATGCATCGAATCCAGGATTCGGCCTTTTTCAGCAGGATTCGGATTCGGCCGAATCCTTCTGCCCAGCCGAACCGAATCCGAATTTGCATATGCAAATTATGGGCGGGAGGGAAATTGCATGACTTTTTGTCAGAAAACAAGGAAGTAAAAAATGTTTTCCCCTTCCCACCCCTAATTTGCATATGCAAATTAGGGTTCGGATTCGGCCGAATCTTTCATGAAGGATTCGGGGGTTCAGCCGAATCCAAAAAAGTGGATTCGGTGCATCCCTAGTAGTTAGGCCCCTGCCAGGGAACATGCCATTCAGGGCCCACTCTCACAACAGCACATTAATCAAAGGTCGACTTTCGAATTCACACGAGTTTTTAAAAACTCCCATACCGAACTCAAAAGGGCCTGGGCCACTTAGACAACCTCTGGTACACTGGCGAGTCCAACAAGGTCTCAAATTGATACCTGGCTTTCCCACCGTGTCCAGTCATTTGGGGCAAAAAAAAAAAACTGCAATAGTGTATTGAACCTGTGTGCACAGTTGAGGACAAATATAAACCACAATTCATTTATAAAACACTCCACAGCAAGCCACGGCAAGTACTCACCCTGCCTAGCATTAACTTTTGTCTGTCGAATCAAAGCATCCCAACATATTGTCTTTTTGAGCAAAAATGAAGTATCAGGGTATAAGGATATCACGGTTATAATAAAAGGGACATATTCCTTACTTCTTCTGTAGCTTGCGGTTCTTCTCAGTCTGCCCTCCCAGCTTGCTGAGCCCTAAGGATTCCTGGGAAGAGCTCTCAAATTCTGGAATCCCGCCTAGGAATCAAAAACAAGGAAACACATTTACACATTAAAGCACCCACATTAACCATTAGGCTAGGGCCTTAAAAGAACAATAACACCAAAAAAATAAAGGGTTTTAAGAGAATGACAGTATAATGTAGTGTTGCTCTGCACTGGTAAAACTGGTGTGTTTGCTTCAGAAATACTACTATAATTTAAATAAACAAGCTGCTGTGTAGCCATGGGGGCAGCCATTCAAGAACAGGATACACAGTAGATAACAGATAAGTACTACTATAGTTTATATAAATAAGCTGCTGTGTAGCCATGGGGGCAGTCATTCAAGCACAGGATACACAGTAGATAACAGATAAGTACTACTAACATACGTTCTAAAGAATCCCATTGTAACTACAGGGCTTATCTGTTATCTACTGTGTATCCTGTGCCTTTTCTTCTTCAGCTTTGAATGGCTGCCCCCATAGCTACACAGCAGCTTGTTTATATAAACTATAGTAGTACTTATCTGTTATCTACTGTGTATCCTGTGCTTGAATGGCTGCCCCCATAGCTGCACAGCAGCTTGTTTATATAAACTATAGTAGTACTTATCTGTTATCTACTGTGTATCCTGTGCTTGAATGGTTGCCCCCATGGCTACACAGCAGCTTGTTTATATAAACTATAGTAGTACTTCTGTCATCTACTGTGTATCCTGTGCTTGAATGGCTGCCCCCATGGCTACACAGCAGTTTATATAAACTATAGTAGTACTTATCTGTTATCTACTGTGTATCCTGTGCCTGAATGGCTGCCCCCATGGCTACACATCAGTTTGTTTATATAAACTATAGCAGAGTTTCTGAAGCAAACACATCAGTTTTACCAGTGCAGCATGACAGTACATTATATTTTAATTACTTTAAAATACTTTTTTGGTGTTAATGTTCCTTTAAGCTCTGGTGTTGAGACAGCATTAGGCAAGCAAGATAAGATAATTAGCCACCGGAATAGCCATGCTGAAAGTAACATTGTAGTAACTAGAGAACAGAACTGCCGTCATACCTGGTCCGAGTGACTCCTTTCCCATCTGCCCAGGCCGGCCCTTTTCTTTTTTTCCAAAGAGTCGACCAATAGAAGACTTAATCCCCTTCTTCTTAGGTGCTTTGTTTAAGGAATCCTGGCTACTGTTACTGCTGCTGGGGTTGCTCACCTGGCCATCCTGTGAACCTGTGGAACTAAGAAGTGTTTTGGCATTAACAATAAAGTTTGATGTTCGATTTAAGGACACATTTAGCTGGACCTACCAAAGTTACAACGTGCTGCTCTTGAGTAAAAAGGATTTGACTGTACATTCAGTATTGAAGAAACCCAAGACACAGACAACATATCTACGCCTTTAAAGGAGAAGGAAAGCTACCAAGGCAGTTTATTTCCAAAAGATTAGCCACAATAGTGCAAGCTAGACCACCATTTTTATTCTTTAGAATGCTTTTCCATACCTAAGTAAACAGCTCTAGACACGGTCTGTTTGTTTAGGATAGCAGCTGCCATATTAGCATGCTGTGACATCACATCCTGCATGAGTCTGCTCCCAGCTCAATCATAGCTCAGATTACAGCAGGGAGGGGAGGAGGGAGGAGCAAACTGAGCATGCTCAAGACCAAGCCCTGGAAGTTTATGCTGAAAGCAGGAAGTCTGATACAGAAGCCCATGAGTACACAATAGAAGGAAAGAAATGTGCTGTTTTAAGAAATTTAAGTGCAAACTTCAAATGTAAGTGGACCCCCTGGCCAAGCACATGTGAAATATAGAAAATCTGTAATTTATATTCACCCATGTTTGTAGAAAAAGAGTAAAGGATCCCTGGGTGATCCAAAAATATGGCTATGCGGCACTCAGCATAAAGATCCCAGGGCTGGTGCATTTTCTGAAGAAGAGGAGGGAAGGTACAGGGAAGGAAGCAACTACAATCAGTAGAGGCGGGTGCCTAACAACCGGGCACCCCTAGTGATTTTAGTTTCCTTCGCCTTTAAAAGAGAACTAAAGCCTAACTAAAGAAGTAGGTAGAAATGTTGTACATTATATTTTGGGCTTCTGTACCATCCCAAAGCAACCACAACCCTTTAGCAGTAAAGATCTGTTTCTCCAAAGATGCCCCAGTAGATCCCCATCTTCTTTTCTGCTGATTCACTGCACATGCTCTGTGCTGCTGTCACTTACTGAGCTTAGGGACCCACTCACAATATACAGTACACATAGAATAGAAATGTCACAATATAAGGCTGATTAGTAATTAATACAGATAATTACTACATGGCAGCACAGAAACCAGTGCAATTAGCATCAGAATTTAATAATCAGCAAACCTGTAGCATCAGCTTATATTACTGCCAGGGAAGCTCATTTTCTGCTGGATAATAAGTGACGAGCCCTAAGCTTAGCTTCTCAACAGCCAATCAGAGCCCACTGAGCATGTGAGTGTCACAGACACTTTCCAAGATGGTGACCCCCTGTGACAAGTTTGAAGTCCTGGATCATTGCTGCTATTGATAAGCTGAAACTTTAGGCTGGTGCAATAAATTCATTATATAAAATATGGCACTTTCCCTCAAATACATTTTTAGGGTTTAGTTCTCCTTTAAGTGGCAAGTAATAATGGGATGAGGTGGCAATACTATTTACATTACAGTGGATGAGATATAATATGAATCATGCTAATGTTTTTCTTTAGTGTGAGAATCAACACGTACTTCCTGATATCACGAATGTCTTCATGGCTCATTGTGTGCAGAGCTCCTTTATGCATGGCGCCCAAACGCAAGGATCTGGGAGAGGCAGGCGGGGAGGTTTCACATCTGATTGGGGCCTTGTCGTCCCGATTTTCATCTCTCGTACCTGGCGGCTGCCGCAAAAACAAAGGGAGAGATGATTAGTTCTGCGATGCACATTAAAAATAAGGTACAGCACCCTAAGCTGAACATGACAATGATATCCTCAGCCATGCCATGGAGTGGTTCACCTCTGAGTTAACTTTTAGTATGTTATAGAATGGCTAATTCTAAGCAACTTTTCAATTAGTCATTATTTATTTATTTTTTAATTATGTGCCTTTTACTTCTGACTCTTTCCAGCTTTCAAATGGGGGTCACTGACCCCATCTAAAAACAAATGCTCTGTAAGGCTACAAATGTACTGTGAACAAACACCTTTAAAGAATTGGTCATTCTATAACATAATAAAAAGTGAACTTGAAGGTGAACCACCCCTTAAATAAAAGGGCTAATGCACTCGTTGCACTCCACAGTACAGGTTCAATATACAGTACATCCAAGGTTTGCGGGTGCTGGAACAATGTACCCCTACTGTAAACTGCAGTATAATGCAACCCCTGCTGATATATGGGCATATATGGAGAACCAGATTTGCACTATACAGCGTCTGTGGTGAGCAAATGGATCACGTGGGGTTCACATGCAGAATCGCAGGCCAATAAAGCAACTGCCGTCTATGGATGACTGAATATTATCCAATCAGTAGCTGCCCTTGCCCCTGATTAAATACCAGTCCAAGCAAGGGCCACCGATATAGGTACCTTTATATGAGATACACAGAAACCATATCACAAGAGCCAGTAGGCAGATGACATCAAAAGAGCAGAAAATAATAATAATAATAATAATGGGAGCAAAACTGATGAAATGAGAATGCTGTGTGACAGTTGCATGCAAATGTACAGCAGGGGGTAAAGAGTTAAACGTTACCTTTCTACGGTACTTCCGTAAATCGCTAGGCTGATAGAGACGTGCAAAGAGAACATGTTAGTGCACAGGCAAGTGAGAACACAGCATTAGCCCACTGGCCAGCGGAGCAGTATTAAGGTAAAGCAAGCACATACACACATATAGGTTGTCTCTGAAGGCTGAAGAGTTTTAGGATCAGACATTAAAAGTTTAGATATCAGGTACGACTGGCTGAAAAGAGCAATACTGTTCGATGAAGGTCCCCCCCCCCCCCGAATTCAATATGAGAAACAGCCAAGGTGGGAAGTCACTAAAACATTGCCAAATTGAGCACAATCGGGCAACATTATCTGAGCGACTCCGCCACAGTTCCTTCTGCTCTCCGCCACCTAACACTTCCGGCTCCTCCATCTATAGATTTACGCTTGCCCTGCCCACTGATGGGCGAATTTGTCCCGTTTCGCCGGGAAAATAATCATATTTTCTGCGAAACATTTCCAACGTGCGTCCAAATTTTTTTTATGCTGGCGAATTTTCGCAAATGTATTCGCCGGCAGCTAAGTGTGGAAATTCATCACGAATTTGCACCTGGCGAATTTATTCGCCCATCACTAGCCCTGCCCCTTTTGTGACATCACTGCAGGGCGGGCGTGGGTCTTTAAAGGAGAAAGAAACACTTTTGGCGCAAAATCACTTCCCCCCCCTCCCGGGCAAATGCCCCCATTGTTGCCACTTACCCCTCGACGCAGGTCCTCTCCCGTGGAGTTCGCAGGCGCCATCTTCTCCCGTGCAGTCTTCTTCCTGGATTCCCCTGCGTTTGGCGGCGCATGCGCAGTAGGAGCATTTGCCGGTTCAGCTGTACTGCGCATGTGCCAAAAGTCACATCGTTTTCCGATTTATTTTTTCGTGACTTTCGCCGCCTGCCAAGCGCCAAGGAATCCAGGAAGAAGACCGCACGGGAGAAGATGGCGTCTGTGAACTCCACGGGAGAGGACCTGCGCCGAGGGGTAAGTAGCAGGGGGTAGGCTGAGGGGGAGGAGGGCCTACGGGGGAGGGGTTTTGCGCCAAAAGGGTTTCCTTCTCCTTTAAATGGAGAAGGCGAGCCAGGTCGGGCCAGGTGCAGGTTGGGTGACAATGCCAAGGATCCATTGCAAACTCACTGAACAGTTATGTCCCATGTGGCCCCCCTTATAGTCAGTGACTAACTCAGAGTTAGAGAGCTGAAAAGCCCTCACATAATCTTTGGGCTACTTTCTTTAAAGGAATTGCTCAATATAAAAATAAAAACTGGGTAAATATATAGGCTGTGCAAAATAAAATAAAAAATTCAATATAGTTAGCCAAAAATGCTGGAGTGACTGGACGTCTAACATAATAGCCAGAACACTACTTCCTACTTTTCAGCTCTCTTGGTTTCCATTAATTGGTTACCATTGATTGGTTACCAGACAGTAACCAATCAGAGACTTGAGTGGGGGCACATGGGTCATAACTGTTGCTTTTGAATCTGAGCTGAATGCTGAGGATCAATTGCAAACTCACTGAACAGTTATGTCCCATGTGGCCCCCCCCCCCTTATAATAACTAACTACTACCACCTGCTCTTCAGCTAGAGTTAGTGTTCTGGCTATTATGTTAGACATCCAGTCACTCCAGCCTTTATACATTACATTTTTGCTAACTAACTATATTAGAAACATGTTTTATTTTGCACAGCCTATCTTTATTTACCCAGTTTTATTTCTACGTTGAACTGTTCCTTTAAGGCCAATATATAGGTCATTAATTCCATACCACACCTTGGGTACCAGCACTGAGTCCTAGATCATCCGGGTAGTATCCAAAATGGCTAAAGAATCCTGCTGAGAGCTGGCAGACTCTCTTACATTTCAAAAGACTTACTTCTGTGTGCATTATATAAATATATTTAAGTACTGCTCCCTCTGCGTCTTTTACGGAACTCAATGAGAAAACTGCCACTTATTTAGCAATTATCTCCACCCCTGCCATTTCCGATGTTAGTGCCGGATTATTCAGGAGCCTGAGGAAAAGCGAATAACCCTGCTGTTTTATACAAGGCTGTCCTTCAGAGAGGAATAATGAACATTAGACAAATGACTGGCAGGGTGTGATGGGAATGGTGCAATGTGCTTGGGAAGGAAGATCCTCGCAGGCAGCATCAAATATTATTATTTACTTATGCAGCTCTATTGACTTTTTTCTGAGCTGGGATAGCCAAGCCTTTGGCAGAGGATTCTGGTGGAGACAAAACATGGCAATCTGTGCCTAACAGTCATTGTATTCTAACAATAGCAGTGTAATTCCTCTACAGTACACTATTTACTCTGTAGCCTACCAACAGCATGGTGGTTCCTCTTTGTAACATGCTAACAATATGCCTATCCTTCCGTGTAACCAATATTCAGTGGTGTTTCTCTATGCTCTGCCTCTTGTTGTTTACTAGAATAGCAATGACAATCTTGTTTCATATTAATATAAAACAAAAACTGTGGTACCGTGTTAGCCAGTAGCAAAAATAACAAATAAAAAAACAATTATTATATTAATATAATAATGTTGATCCCATTCTGTACCTATAATAAGTGCCTTAAAGGAGATGGAAAGCAACAAAAAGCAGTTTGTTGCAAATAGATTAGCCACAACAGTGCAAGCTAGAACACCATTTTTATTCTTTAGAATGCTTTACCATACCTGAGTAAACAGCTCTAGACACTGTCTCTGTTTGTTTAGGATAGCAGCTGCCATATTAGCTTGGTATGACATCACATCCTGCTTCTCCCCACTCCCTCATAGCTCTGGGCTCAGATTACAGCAGGAAGGGGAGAGAAGAGCAAACTGAGCATGCTCAAGCCCTAGCCCTGAAGGTTTAAGCTGAAAACAGGAAGTCTGATACAGAAGCCCATGTGTACACAATAGAAGGAAAGAAATGTGCTGTTTCTTTTGACAGAGGACTCAGAGCAGCATTACTTTGAGGGTTTACTGGTGTATTTATATAGACCTTTCTGATAAAGCTTACTTAGTTTTAACTAGGGACACACTGAATACACTATTTTGGATTCGGCCAAACCCCTGAATCTTTTGCAAAAGATTTGGCCAAATGCCGAACCCTAATTTGAATATTCATATGCAAATTAGGGGTGGGAAGGGAAAATATTTTTTACTTCCTTGTTTTCCGACAAAAAGTCACATGAATTCCCTCCCCGCCCCTAATTTGCATATGCAAATTATGATTCGGATTCAGTCGGCCAGAAAGATTCAGTCAATCCAGGCTGAATCCCGGACCAATGCATCCTTAATTTTAACCCTTCCATCTCCTCTATAGCAACACTGAACCCTCCTTTTGCACAGAAAACGCATTATGTAACAAAAAGAGCAGTTATGTTGCCACAATAGCCTTTTTTTTTGCTAGTCCATAATGCAAGATGCTTAAATGACAACTTACCAATGTCATGACACCCAGCCTATCCACTTCCCGGGCTGGACTATGGGGTATTCTTCTTGGAGTTGAGCGACCACTACCAGGAGGAGAGGATCCGGCAAGAGAAGTACCACCAGTATAAGGGGGAATCGAAGTGATGGACTTGAAACGGCCCAAATTATCTATGCTCCCACTCACAACCCGGGATTCAATCTCCTCTGCTCGCTGTTCTGTGGTCTCTTTCTCTTCCTGTATTAATCTATTAGGAGGGGAAAAAACAAGATCCTGAAAGTTAACTCAAGAGAAACTCCCATAACAGATGAGCATAAATGGCAAGTACTACTGTCAAATGTTCTTAAAGGGGAACTATCGCGACAATGAAAATTAAATATAAGCTTCAGCACACTGAAAGAAGAAGTCTTCTAAATACAAAATATTCTGTACCGTTTCTGAAATAATCAAGTTTATCTTCACTATTCCTCTCTCAGCATCTGTTTCTCTTCATTCTGTCTTCATACAGCAGTTGGGTGTCAGATATTCATTGACAGTTAGATCCAATATATCTTATAGGGGGGGCTCCTTTTGCCTAGAAGATGTATTAGAGCTCACCAGACAAGTCTAGATTTTGTTTGTACTGGAATCAGTTATTTGAGTGAGCTCTAATACATCTATTAGGAAAGGAAGCTCTGATGTTCTTCTGCTTAGGAGAGATTTGAGAAAGGTTTCTATTTTTTTCCCTAAGCAGAAGAACATCAGAGCAGCCTCTTTCTTTCTCCTGACAACTTCCTTGACTACTTGGTGGTCAGACTGGTGGGAAAATGACCAGCAGGTGGCGCTGTTGTAACAAAATTCATTCATATTAACAGCACATGTATCCCTTAATATCTTGGAATTAAAGAAAAATAAATAATGAATGTAAATCACAAGTGTTTGGAATAGCCCCCTCATCAATTTTATATTTACTTATTGTGAAGGTTTATTATCCTTTATTAACAACAACCCCCTAGGCCCACAGGGAGATCCTCTGTTACTCTGGCAGGGTCGTTCGACCCGGAGTTAGGGGATGATTTGAAAAAAATGTTTATTGCTGCAGCAAATGACAAAATCTCCTTACCTGATTTCATTATTGATGGCATCCAGCTGCTCTTGAAGCATGACGGCAAGAGTCTGTGCATCGGCCTGGCCGCAAGGTGACAGCAGATCCACTGAACTCAATATAGTCTCTCTATCATCCTCTATGTCTGAAATGTCCACGTCGCTCTCAAACGCTTGTGCCACGTTAGCGAGAACATTTGCCTGCTGAGCCCTCTCCCAGTCCTGCTCATTGAGGGTCTGTACCTAAACATGTACAGAAGAGCCAATTAAACACTAGGGCAGCTCCAACAACTGGGCTTTTCAGGTTTTAAAAGTAAATAAATGTGACATCATACAAGGAGAAAAGTGAAAGGGACACTTACGTGCTGAGGCTGGGGATCCAGAAAGCAAAGCAGGTAAAAACAAAACATATCTTTTTAATGTTCAGCAACGTTTATGTATTTGTGCTCTTAAAAGAGAAATAAACCCAAAAAATGAAAATGGCTAAAAATGGCGTATTTTATAAACTGAACCTGTTGCACGAGGCTAAAGTTTCAGCTTGTCAATAGCAGCAATGATCCAGGACTTCAAACTTGTCACAGGGGGTCACCATCTTGGAAAGTGTCTGTGACACTCACATGCTCAGTGGGCTCTGATTGGCTGTTGAGAAGCTAAGCTTAGGGCTCGTCACTAATTATCCAGCAGAAAATGAGCTTCCCTGGCTGTAATATAAGCTGATGCTACAGGTTTGCTGATTATTAAATTCTGATGCTAATTGCACTGGTTTCTGTGCTGCCATGTAGTAATTATCTATTAATTAATAATCAGCCTTATATTGTGACATTTCTATTCTATGTGTACTGTATATTGTGAGTGGGTCCCTAAGCTCAGTAAGTGACAGCAGCATGTGCAGTGAATCAGCAGAAAAGAAGATGGGGAGCTACTGGGGCATCTTTGGAGACACAGATCTTTACTGCTAAAGGGCTGTGGTTGCCTTGGGCTGGTACCGAAGCACAAAACCGAATCTGAATTTGCGTAGGCAAATTAGGGGCGGGGAGGAAAATCATGTGACTTTTTGTCACACAAGGAAGTAAAAAATGTTTTCCCCTTCTCACCCCAAATTTGCATATGCAAATTAGAATTTGGTATTCGCAAAGGATTCACCCAAAGCCAAAATAGTGGATTTGGTGCGTCCCTAAAATATTGTATCTCGAAGTAAAACGGACTCCTGTGCTTATATCCTTCAGCACTTGAAGAATAAGTTACACAATTCCCTGATTTTACATAGTTTTTTCTTGGTCCCCTGAAAAATGTATAACGGGGGTTCTACTGTATGTGCAAAGTAGAAATGTGCGGCCAAGCCTGAAACTCAAGGTTTACGCCGGCAAATCAGTGCTTTAGCTGATGACTTTAGAGGTAGGCAGGTCGGGCACAGGTATATAAATAATTATAGCTTGCCAGTTCAGAATGGGATCAGGCAAGTTAACTGTTAGTATGATGTAGAGAGGGATATTCTGAGACTATTTGCAATTGGTTTTCATTTTTTATTAATTGTGGTTTTTGAGTTATTTAGCTTTTTATTCAGCAGCTCTCCAGTTTGCAATTTCAGCAATCTGTTTGCTAGGGTCCAAATTCCCATAGCAACCATGCACTGATTTGAATAAGAGGCTGGAATATGAATAGGAGAGGCCTAAATAGAAAGATGAGTAAAAAAAAGTAGCAATAACAATATATTTGTAGCCTTACAGAACATTTGGTTTTTAGTAGGGATGCCCCAAATCCAGGATTCGGTTCGGGATTTGACCAGAATTCGACCTATTTCAGCAGGATGAATCTGAATCCTAATTTACATATGCAAATTGTGGGCAGGGTGAGATTACACGTGACTTTTTGTCACAAAACAAAGAAGTAAACTAATGTTTTTCCACTATTTCCTTTCCCGCTCCTAATTTGCATATGCAAATTAGGATTCGGTGTTCGGCCAAATCTTCCATGAAGGATTCAGGCATCGGCCGAATCCAAAATAGTGGATTCGGTGCATCCCTATTTAGACCATTCTAGAACACAATAAAAAATACCTTAAAGGTGAACCACCCCTTTTAAAGGGGAAGGAAACCTAGTCGGCGCAAAACCCCCACCCCCCCTCCCGTGTGTTGCCCACCCTCCCTCCTCCCCCCTGGCCTACCCGTCCCGCTGGGCAAATGCCCCTAACTTGTTACTTACCCTTCTGCGCAGGTCCAGTCCAGGGAGTTCACAGATCGCGTGGAAGAAGATGTCGTCTGTGAACACCCTGGACTGGACCTGCGCAGAAGGGTAAGTAACAAGTTAGGGGCATTTGCCCAGCGGGACGGGTAGGCCAGGGGGGAGGAGGGAGGGTGGGCAACACATGGGAGGGGGGGTGGGGGGTTTGCGCCGACTAGGTTTCCTTCCCCTTTAAGGTCAGGGTCAAGTCTTTGTCAACCCTCACTAGTGTGTTACAAGAAACGGGCACACACAGGTGCGGTTACTACCAGGGGCGCTTCGCCAATGAGGCGAGTTGAGGCTCTTGCCTCAGACGGCAGCGCCCCACTAGGTACCAGGGGCGGCAAAAGTGCAGATCCTGGTACTTTAAGAGCCGAATTTTCGAACCAGAAATTCATCTGTTCTAGCGAAGATAGTGAAGTTAGGCTCTCTGCGCTAGCGTCCTGGCCCTCTCTGCCGCCTCGTGGACCCCCTCAGGCACAAAAGGGTAAGCGCACGGGGGAGCGTCAGCAACTGCTGCTGCCTCAGGCGGCGGATGGGCCAGGATCGCCCCTGGTTACTACAACTAAGACAAGAGAAACCGCTAAAACACTGCTCTTTACCTTGGATGGCTCATCCCGCAAAGCAGCCAGACGGCCTTTCTGAGGCCTGCGCAAGACTAGAGAAGAGCTGTAGGAGTCGGTGTGAGGGTCAGACACGGAGGAAGGTGCAAGAGCAAAACGGAAGTCGGGCACACTGCCAAGGTGAGGTCGGCTGGAATAGAACAGGTTGGACAATTTTAGCATCATGAATCAACATGGCTGCCAGAGTATGCACTGTATTCCATGCCATAAATCATACCTGTGATGAAGGGAAGCTGCCCTTATTCTGACTTGCTCACATTCTGATCTCAGGGTGTCTATATCGAGCAGCAGCTGATCCTGTGAGTATTGATTTAAGGCAGAAGAACGATGAACAAACAAAAAGCTAAATTCAGAATATCCCTAAACATGCTTTGTGAAAGGAAAACCACGGCACTATGGCATTTCACACCCGCAGGCTTGACATTCTAATGAAAGTCGGAATGTTCCAAGCATGTGGAAGTTTTTGAAACAAGATTGCACATGTGGAAAGAGTAACTACTTTAGATTTTAGCATGTCACCCAACAGGTGTGTACTGATGCCTTGTCAACAATACTGCTGTATGATCCTTGCTGTGGCCAGTAGATGTCATGGGGTCATGGCATTACAATATGAGTAAATGTTTCCTCCAAATATTTCGCAGATTAAGCGGCCAAATCCTAAATTATAGATCTGACATGCAAAGTGTGATTGAAGCCATAATCGCTGAGTTACTGGGGCTCATTTAAAAACAGTGGGCAAATTTGCATCCCATAGCAACCAATCAGTGATTAGCTTTTTTCAGATAGCTGCTGTTTAAACATTGAAAGCAAATCATCTGATTGGTTGTCATTAGTTACTACCCAGGTGAAAATTTGCCCACTGTTTATAAATAACCCCCACTGTCTGCACCTCTGTCATGCTTTTTAGGTGTAGTTTTTATTTCTAAATGACACTTTTTTTTTTAATATATAATATTGGTGTGTAGCTGCATCTCAGGTCATTTTGCCTGGTCATGTGTTTTCAGAAAGAGCCAGCACTTTAGGATGGAACTGCTTTCTGGCAGGCTGTTGTTTCTCCTACTCAATGTAACTGAATGTGTCTCAGTGGGACCTGGATTTTACTACTGAGTGCTGTTCTTAGATCTACCAGACAGCTGTTATCTTGTGTTAGGGAGCTGCTATCTGGTTACCTTCCCATTGTTCTGTTAGGATGCTGGGGGGGGGGGAATGGGAGGGGCGATATCACTCCAACTTGCAGTACAGCAGTAAAGAGTGACTGAAGTTTATCAGGGCACAAGTCACATGACTGGAGCAGCTGGGAAACTGACAATATGTCTAGCCCCATGCCAGATTGCAAAATTAAATATAAAAAAAATCTGTTTGCTCTTTTGAGAAATGGATTTCAGTGCAGAATTCTGCTGGAGCAGCACTATTAACTGATATGTTTTGAAAAGAAAAAAAATGTTTTCCCATGACCGTATCCCTTAAAAGAGGTTGTTCACCTTAAAACAACTAGATGTTTTCAGATAGATCACCAGTAATAACTTCTTCCAATGACTTTTTATTTTCTATGCATGCGCGTTTTTGAATTTTTCTCCTTCTGAAGCAGCTTTGGGGAGGGGGTCATCGACCCTGTAAACTGTTGTAAATTGATACATTTCGTTGATAGATTTCTTATCTTTGTCCCTGCTGAGCAGAATCCCTGGGTTTCATTACAGGCAGCTGTTAGAATTGATACAATAGTTACTAATACTCCAGAGATGCTGCTGAGAAATGGATCAACTAAATGTTGCAAAATCGCAACAGTTTCGATTCTGCGCCTGAATTACTGAGCTGCCAGACTCAAACATCAGAGACAGGGACTTTAAACTTAGATTTTGGAAAAACAGTAAAAAATAAATAATGATAAGTAATTGAAAAAAGGTCTTTATTTCTGGGGAACAATCTAAAAACAACTGAATTGGAAAAAGTGTTTGGAAGGTGAACAACCCGTTTAGGGTAAGGCCTCACGAGAAAACTTCGGGCGACATCGGAAAACTAATTGCAGCGTGATTAGCGCCGACGATTTTTAATTTTAGCCAGCGCAGATTGAGGGAAGGGATTCGGGGAGATTGGTCGCCGCAAAGACGAGACGTTTAGTCGCCAGGCGACTAAATCTCCCCAAAACGCTCAGTGTGACCTTACCCTTAACGTGCAGCGTAACTAACGGGATGTTTCCATCATATACAAGGTGAATCAGGGCACACACAGTCCAACAATGACATTACACCAAAGCAAATGAGATTATGCCCTTCTTATCTGAATGCAAACAAACTCAGACTCCAAAATCTGAATGAAGGGAGAACTTGGGAGCTGTCCCTACAAATGAGTCCCAACAAGGTCAATATGTTGAGAACAAACAAGTTCATGGCAGCTTGAATGAAGGCGTCTGGAAAGGCAAGTGACTTCGTATGTAACATTTTCACAGCAGCGTCACTTACCTTCTCATGCTGGATTTCATCAATGAGCTTCTTGGCAGTGTCGACCTCTCGGATCAGAGCGTTCTATAATGAATACAAGTTGTACACAATGATAAATAAAATCAGATTGGAGCAGGTTCCAAAAACACTCAAAAGGAATTGCCCTTTTCTAATGGATAGTTTGACTTAAAGGAGAACTAAAGCCTAACTAAAGAAGTAGCTAGAAATGTTGGACATTATGTTTTGGGCTTCTGTACCAGCCCAAGGCAACCACAGCCCTTTAGCAGTAAAGATCTGTGTCTCTAAAGATGCCCCAGTAGCTCTCCATCTTCTTTTCTGCTGATTCACTGCACATTCTCTGCGCTGCTGTCACTTACTGAGCTTAGGGACCCACTCACAATATACAGTACACATAGAATAGAAGTGCCACAATATAATTGTAATTAATACAGATAATTACTACATGGCAGCACAGATTACCTTATCTTCCAGCGAAGCCATTCTCTCTTTAAGATGAAGCTGAAGCCTCTCGTTGGACTCTGAGAGAAGTTTGTCCACGGTGTCCGAGAGGCGTTTGTTGTGTTCTTCATTCATTTTCTCTCTCTGTCGGGCCTAATGTCAGTAAGGAATCCATGAGTCTCGGTTTACAGATGTGTCGGCAAATGCACTAATCTAATAATTATTGTCATTGGGCCCAAGGTAAGGTCCCATCATCAACCTTACCCTCTGTAGTTCCTGATTCTTTTCTTCCAACTGCGACTCCATCTGGCGTAAGCGTTCCTCAATATTACCGTGTCTCTCCTCCGCCTATTGTTACGAGAGATGGAAACACACATAGGGTTAGAGGGGAGCTTCAGCATAACCTAGCACCACACAGCTGAGCTCTTTGCAGGCACCCTTTTACTGGTTTAAAGGAGAAGGAAAGGTTAAAACTAAGTAAGCCTAATCAGAAAGGTCCATCTAAATATACCAGTAAACCCCCAAAGTAATGCTGCTCTGAGTCCCCTGTCAAAAGAAACACAGCATTTCTTTCCTTCTATTGTGTACTCATGGGCTTCTGTATCAGACTTCCTGCCTTCTGCTTATACCTCATTGCCCTGGGCAAGAGCATGCTCAGTTTGCTCCTCTTCCCCACCCCCCTCCCTTCTCTACTGTAATCTGAGCCCAGAGCAGGGAGAGACTCAGGCAGGAAGTGATGTCACACCACATTAATACTGCAGCTCCTATCCTAAACAAACAGAGAGGTTCTAGAGCTTTTTACTCAGGTATGGTAAAACATTCTACAGAATAAATATAGCATTCAAGCTTGCACTATTGCAGCTAATCTATTGGCAATAAAATACCTCCGTAGCTTTCCTTCTCCTTTAAGGAAAAAGTAGTGTCTATAAATTGAGTTTTATATGTATGCATAAATATACAGCTGCATAACTGCTCATCTTATCATAATTGTATTTATTCATAGGTCTTCCAACAGGCATACGGCTTACTTAGGTCACTGGCTTCTTTGGAAACAACCAATGACAGCTCAGCCTATGTATGACCACTCACAGATATTGCCTTTAAAGGTGCAATCCACATAGATGCAGTAAACACAGAAAAAGTAAAGGCCTGACCATCGAACGGCCTTGTTAAAGGTAAAGACAAATGGACGATAACATTTAACAAGACAACAATATATAGCTGGGACTTTGTACAAGTATTTTCGAATTGCAATGCTGTAGGTGCAAACTCAAGGGCATCCCTAGAACTTTTTTTTAATCATAATGTAACTGATCTCTAGAAGAGCCGATGGAAATTCCCCAACCTCAGATAATGGAAAATAACCCCATTTTAATGAATTAAACCTGAGTTTTAGATGGTAAAGATAGCATTAACTTCTGCAAATAGTTGCCTCTTTGAAGAGTTACAATGCAAAAAAAAAAAAAAGGTGCAATGTTTGCTCATGGTCTAACCACCTATAGAAGCCAATCAAAAGCTGGCATTTATGGGTCCCATGTTTAAAAGCAAGCATTTTATTGGTTGGTACCGATTACTGCACCAGGACAAACGTATCAGCTTTTATTACTTGTGGGACAAGATGCTTCACAGCTATTAAAGGAGAAGGAAAGCTACCAAGGCAGTTTATTTCCAATAATTAGCCACAACAGTGCAAGCTAGACCACAATTTTTATTCTTAAGAATTCCATACTTGAGTAAACAGCTCTACACACTTCCTGTTTGTTTAGGATAGCAGCTGCCATATTAGCTTGCTGTGACCTCACTTCCTGCCTGAGTCTCTCCCTGCTCACTCATAGCTCTGGGCTAGGGGGAAAAGGAAGGGGGTGAGGGAGAGAGGAGTAAACTGAGCATGCTCAAGCCCTAGCCCTGGAAGATTAAGCTGAAAACAGGAAGTCTGATACAGAAGCCCATGAGTACACAATAGAAGGAAAGAAATGTTGTGCTTCTTTGGACAGAGGACTCAGAGCAGCATTACTGGTGTATTTATATAGGCCTTTATGATAAAGCTTACTTAGTTTCAATCTTTCCTTCTCCTTTAAACTGCTGCCTTGGAATAACAGTGTATCTGAAACAATAGCTTCTGTGAAACAGTTCAGCTGTGGGAGCTGGAAAACATACATTTATACATTTTTTATTGCTTTGTTCATAGAATCGCTATGGGTCCTCAACGGCAGAGAACTGCACTGAATGATCGAGAGTGTTAGCAGAAGCAGGGCATGCTCTGGTGTGCAGCGAAGCAAAGCCTTCATTCAATAATACAGACAGCACCCGGTCATGGGATGAATGGTGGAGAGCATCTGCTTATGGGTAAATGGCTTCTCACGCTGCCCTTCATCAGAACGCAATGGAACAAGCATGGAATAGGAGCAGAGAGCCAATTCTACCTTCCTAGGCAGGGACAGTTGAGCCAACAGCTTGGCTTCCTTAGCAGCAGACTTTCCGGGAGGCAAAAGCTCAGACTACAGAGTTAGAGGACAAGAAAGGTAACAAACACACGGATTCAAGACAAAACTCACAGAACAATTAGAGATGGTCCCTGCAATGTCTCTAAGGGGTGGATGATGGATTTTATTTCATAAAAGGAAAGGTTTTGCAGGAAAAGTATTTAAATGGCATGGATTACTTCCTTTTATGTGACAGTCTCAAACCAATGGAACCTCTGCTATAGCAAAGATTATTTTTATTTGAAAGCATTTAACCAATCTTTAATAATAATAATAATAATAATGTAACATTTATAATAAAATCTTTTAAGAAAAGGTATTGTTGAATATGTATTGTTAGCTATTAATAACAACCGCACTGGGAGTAGGCAACTAATGTGGAGCAACACAATGTGTGTGTATTGTTATTCCCATCCAGAGTGCAGGCTATTGTGCAGGAAACTTCCCCTTTAAAAGTGCAGCGCAGACAACTCATAAGGCATGGATGAGATTCATTACATGGAGGAAGTGACGGGTATAAATAACAAAGGAGAAATTCATATCAAAAAGAAGGAAGTGAAAGACTCTCCAATCTGCAGGTTGGATGAGAACAGCAAACCAATGTCATAAAGTGCTGTGATCTTGTTTAAACAATGGTCACACGAAAATCCTCCCTGAATAGCAGGTTTTATAGTCCATCCATTTCCCAGTCAGTCTGTATGAGGACACACTTTGATCCATGTACAGAACATTCTTTAAAGGGATACTGTCATTGGAAAACATGTTTTTTCCAAAACACATCAGTTAATAGTGCTGCTCCAGCAGAATTCTGCACTGAAATCCATTTCTCAAAAGAGCAAACAGATTTTTTTATATTCAATTTTGAAATCCGACATGGGGCTAGACATATTGTCAGTTTCCCAGCTGCCCCAGGCATGTGACCTGTGCCTGCACTAGAGGATGGAACGACTTTCTGGCAGGCTGTTTCTCCTACTTAAAGGGATCCAGTCATCGGAAAACATGTTTTTTTCAAAATGATTCAGTTAATAGTGCTGCTCCAGCAGAATTCTGCACTGTAATCCATTTCTCAAAAGAGCAAACAGATTTTTTTATATTCAATTTTGAAATCTGACATGGGGCTAGACATTTTGTCAATTTCCCAGCTGCCCCTGGTCATGTGACTTGTGCCTGCACTTTAGGAGAGAAATGCTTTCTGGCAGGCTGCTGTTTTTCCTTCTCAATGTAACTGAATGTGTCTCAGTGGGACATGGGTTTTTACTATTGAGTGTTGTTCTTAGATCTACCAGGCAGCTGTTATCTTGTGTTAGGGAGCTGCTATCTGGTTACCTTCCCATTGTTCTGTTGTTTGGCTGCTGGGAGGAAAGGGAGGGGGATGATATCACTCCAACTTGCAGTACAGCAGTAAAGAGTGATCGAAGTTTATCAGAGCACAGGTCACATGACTGGGGCAGCTGGGAAATTGACAATATGTCTAGCCCCATGTCAGATTTCAAAATTGAATATAAAAAAAAATCTGTTTGCCCTTTTGAGGAACGGATTTCAGTGCAGAATTCTACTGGAGCTGCACTATTAACTGATGCGTTTTGAACATGTTTTCCCATGACAGTATCCCTTTAAATATAGATGGAGCTCAGCTGGCCTACTGCTGTCAGCAAATTGTGCCTCTACAAAGTAAATTGTAGGAGAATCCCCCCTTTATAGTAGTGTTCTGGGGTTTACCTGCCCTAGAGGTCAATGATAGTTTGGCAGATGGGCCAAACAAATGAAACAATGGAAAGGTGGCTATACACACATATACAGCTGTTTGTATGATACCCATCTGTTCGGTCGATGGGACCTTCAAAGGCACCCAATCAAAATTTTCCAGCCAGCCAGATCGACAAAGCCAACTTGCAGTCTTCTGCTAAAATTGGTTGGCTCGTCTCCCACCATACATGCACTGAATATTGTACAAAAATTTGTTTTGTATGATATTATTGGTGCGTCTATGGCCACCTTAAAGGAGAACTTAACCCCCTATTAAAAATTGCTACCCTACATAGCCCCACTCCCTGCTCCCCCCCAGCCAGCGGAGCTCACGGGCTCCATCTTCGGTCTTTTTCGTAAAGTGAGCGGCGTATCAGCGAATGCACAGTTGGAGCAGTCTTCCGGTTTGTGACAACTGCACATGTGCCGAAAGTGACAGAAATTGCCGAAGGGAAGGAAGAAGACAGAATCGCCGTAAGATGGTGCCAGTGAGCTCCGCTGACACCGCAAGCAGAGTTAAGTAAAGAATTGGGGCAATTACAGGAGTTAACACCTAGGCTGGGGGGGGAGCAGGGAGGTGAGCTATGTAGGGTAAGGGGTAGCGATTTTTAATACAGGGGGGTTTGTTTCCCCTTTAAGAGTTTGTCCATGTATGGCCACCTTTTGAAGTAAACGCAAGTCCAAGACTGCACAAAGTATTTTGAATTAGGAACCAATCTTTTTAAATCCTCTGCCTTTGTACCTAGTGCACCATAGGGCCATATCTCTCTCTTGTGTTTGCTCCTTTTTATCTGTGGTTTCTGCACTGTTAATGCTAATCAGATAATAGTCGGTGCTTTCAGAAGACCCAGTACACTGCCATGCTTGCTACACCTTAGTTTAGGCTTCTTATTCAAGCCTAACTACTTAAATCATCAAATGCAACAAATCAGTTCCTTAATGTGTGCACTCTACTCAGAGTGGAAAAGCACAGTTGTGTGTTCTATAAGAAACAAGGGATAAACATAAGGGCAGAGACACACTTTCAGATTCGGTGAGATAAATCGGCCGGCAACAAATCTCCTCTTCCCCGGGGCGACTAATCTCCCCGAACTGCCTTCCCACCAGCTAGAATGTAAATCGCCGGTGGGATGGCACGTGGAGAGAGATTGGTTTTCTGAAGTCGGCTGAAGTTTCCTCGTGAGGCAATACCGGCCATCCTGCCGGCGATTTACAGTCTAGCTGGCGGGAAGGCAGTTCGGGGAGATTATTCGCCCAGAAGAAGAGGAGATGTGTTGCCAGGCGACTAATCTCCCCGAATCTGAGCGTGTGTCTCTGCCATAAAGTGAGTTGAGGTGGAGAAGAAACACTGCAAAAAACATGAACAGAGCAGATTTTCAGAGAATATCAATAAGAGAAGCAGGGAAGCAGCATGTCGGAAAGGTAAGTAGTAGTTGAAGCAGAAAAGGGAAGAGAAAAACAGGGATGGAGAGAAAAAGAGAGAAGAGAAGAGTGACATAAAAAAGCAGAGAACATTTAGGAAAAGAGTGCAGAAAAGCCAAAAACAGATCAAAAGGCAAGAGAGTAAAGGGAAATAGAGAAGTCAGTCCAATAGAAGGAGAAAGTCAAAGTGAAACAGGGAAAGAGCTGAGCAAATTGGTGAGGGTCAAATGGAAAAAAGAAGGGTAGTGGAACAAACAGAGAACAAAAGGCTGTACACTAAGGGGCATAATTAAGAACATTGGTTTCTATGAGAATGTTGCTCATAGAACCAATCGGATCTTTGCTTTTGTTTTCTAACTTGTAGGCTACTGTAAAAATCTAATTGCTGATTGGTCTCTTTGGGCAACATCCCCGGTGAGGTTTGTTTCCAATGTAAATAAATACAGCCCTAAGGGTAATAACACAAGGGGTGATTTAAAGCAGTTTGTCACACCAGCATTTTTCAGCTTGGCAGGGGCAAAATCCCCCATTCATTACTGTACAGAACTTCTGCAGGTGATATTACTGCATGGAATGGCCCTGTGTGAGATTACCCTTAAAGGGGAACTATCGCGAAAACTTAAAATTTTATATAAGCTTCCTTTAGAAACTAAAAACAATCAATTAAATATGCTGCATTGTTTCTGAAATATTCTAGTTTATATTCACGGTCTCTTTCTCAGCATCCGTTTCTCTTCATTATGTCTTCATGCAGCAGTTGGATGTCAGGTGAATGATCCAATATATCTTATAGGGGGGCTTCCTTTCCAAGCAGATGTATTAGAGCTCACTCAAATAACTGATTCCAGTACAAACAAAATAACTGCCTTTTGCACAAATCCTGCATATAAAGAGACATGATGTCTGGTGATTTTAATAGTGAGCTCTAATACACCTTCTAGGCAACAGGAGCCCCCTATAAGATATAATGGATCTAACTGTCAAATATCTGACACCCAACTCCTGCATGGATCCAGTACAAACACAATATAACAAAATAACTGCCTTTTGCATAAATTCTGTATGTAGAGAGACAGGATGTCTGGTGATTTTAATAGAGTGAGTTCTAATACATCTTCTAGGCAAAAGGAGCCCCCCTATAAGATATATTGGATCATTCGTCTGACACCCAACTGCTGAATGAAGACAGAATGAGGAGAAACGGGTGCTGTGAGAGGAATAGTGAAGATAAACTTGATTATTTAAGAAACGGTACAGAAGTAAAATCACCAGATATCATGTCTCTCTACATGCAGGATTTGTGCAAAAGGCAGTTATTTTGTTAGATTCTGTTTGTACTGGAATCAGTTATTTGAGTGAGTTCATCTGCTACAAAAGGAAGCCCCACTACAAGATATATTGGATCACTCATCTGACACCCAACTGCTGCATGAAGACAGAATGAAGAGAAACAGAACCTGGGAGAGGAATAGTGAAGATAAACTTGATTATTTCAGAAACGGTAAATCATTTTTAATTGATTGTGTTAAGAAAGTTTCGTATTTCAGTGTGCTGAAGCTTATATTAAATTTTCATTTAAGCAATAGTTCCCCTTTAAAAAGCGAATTCAAAACTGGAGAGTAAACAAAATTAATTTGCACGAGGCAGAAAGGAGCCCTGACATGTCATCACTCTATTTACCTTTGAAAGAGCAGCCACGCGCTGTGCCAGTTCTGCTTCTACCTCAGGCAGTGTTTCTGCTTTCCTCAGAGTCTGCTGAAGCTTCTGCTCTGCCAGCTCAAGTCGTTCCTGAATTTGCCGGTTCTTCTCTTCACTCTGCACAAAAAGTGAGGCTGTTAAGGACACTTCTCTTTTCCTTCAGGTGACGTTAATCTAGAGGGATGTGTTACGAACGAACAGACCCAAGAATTACCTGTCTGAGAGCAGACTCTTTGTTAGCGATTTCATTTTCAAGTTTATCGTTGAGGTCGTGCACAGAGGTGGCTTCGCGCTGTGCGGAGAGGTAGCGTTTTTCAAGAGTGGTGATTCTCTCTTCCATGTCGTCCTTCTGGGCCATGGCCTGAGGAAAACCCCAGAAATACATTATGGTTGGTACACGAATACTAACAGATTTATGGGAGACCACAAAAATAAAAAAAGAAGTGTTTCTGGTTACTTTATTGAAAAATTTTGCCCATCTGTTTCACTTTCCACTGCCTCCTTTCCCAGGCTGGGCAGGGGAGCTGGCAGCACTCAGAACTGTAAGATAGGAACCAATCAGAAGCTAGGCTGACCTGATAGGGACCTGAAAATTGTATTTACTTGTGTCACTGCAGGGCTGTGATTGGCTCTCCCCCTCCTACTGTGCTTCTGGCAGGGACCTTAAAGACAGTGCCACGTCCTTCATTTGAAAATATGCGATCTGGTCTTTTGTCGGAACAAAAAAGGGCTGAAATGTTCACCTTCTATTCTTATTCCAAACTGCTTCTGGTCACACCATACTAAAAGTTCATTTGCTCAAGGTGCCAAATATGGGAATGCCTCTCTATCCCAGCTAGGGATGCACCGAATCCAGGATTCGGTTCGGGATTCGGATTCAGCAGAATCCTGCTTCCCGGCCGAACTAAATCCGAATCCTAATTTGCATATGCAAATTGGGGTGGGGAGGGAAATTGCGTGATTTTTTTGTCACAAAACAAGGAAGTAAAAAATGTTTTCTCCTTCCCACACCTAATTTGCATATGCAAATTAGGATTCGGATTCGGCCGAATCTTTCGCAAAGGATTCGGGGGTTCGGCCGAATCCAAAATAGTGGATTCAGTGCATCCCTAATCCCAGCTCACTGCTTCTACACATTAAAGGGGTTGTTCACCTTTAAATTAACTTTTGGTATGATGTAGAGAGTGATATTCTGAGAAAATTTGCAATTGGTTTTAATCTTTTATTATTGTGTTTTTTTTGTTTGTTTTTTTTTTTTAGATATTTAGCTTTTAATTCAGTAGCTCTCCAGTTTGCTATTTCAGCAGTCTGGTTGCTAGGGCCCAATTTACCCTAGAAACCATGCACTGATTTGAATAAGAGACTGGAATATGAATAGGAGTGGCATGACTAGAAAGAGGAGTAACACAAAGTAGCAATAACAATGAATTTATGGCCTTACAGAGCATTTGTTTTTAAAGTTGGGTCAGTGACCCCCATTTGAAAGCTGGAAAGAGTAAGAAGGAGGAGGCAAATAATTCAAAAACTATATATATATAAAAAAAAAAATAATAATGAAGACCAATTGAAAAGTTGCCTAGAACTGGCTATTCTATAACTACTAAAAGTTAACTTAAAGGTGAACCACCCCTTTAATCTACCATTACTTCTCAGCCGTCACCATTTCTTTAATCGGGCCCAGTAATTCATGCATCCATTCTGAGCTCTCACTACTTTCTGTTCTAAACCCACACCTGTATAAAAGCATTTCCAGCTCTCACTGCTTCCTTTTTTTTCCCAAACCAACACAGTTTGGAACTTTCCAAATGCTACACTTTCCTTAAAGCGAAAAAAGGAATACTGATTTTTCATAAAGTGCTTTTCTTTTAAGGGACTTAAATGCGCTTTCCGAGCTAAATCAGATTTTAAAGGGATCCTGTCATCAGAAAACATGTTTTTTTTCCAAACTGGTCATGTGACTTGTGCCTGCACTTTAGGAGAGAAATGCTTTCTGGCAGGCTGCTGTTTTTCCTTCTCAATGTAACTGAATGTGTCTCAGTGGGACATGGGTTTTTACTATTGAGTGTTGTTCTTAGATCTACCAGGCAGCTGTTGTCTTGTGTTAGGGAGCTGCTATCTGGTTACTTTCCCATAGTTCTGTTGTTTGGCTGCTGGCGGGAAAGGGAGGGGGCGATATCACTCCAACTTGCAGTACAGCAGTAAAGAGTGATTGAAGTTTATCAGAGCACAAGTCACATGACTTGGGGCAGCTGGGAAATTGACAATAGGTCTAGCCCCATGTCAACTTCAAATTGAACATAAAAAAAATCTGTGCTCTGATAAACTTCAATCACTCTTTACTGCTGTACTGCAAGTAGGAGTGATATCACCCCCTCCCTTTTCTCCCCCAGCAGCCAAACAAAAGAACAATGGAAGGTAACCAGATAGCAGCTCCCTAACACAAGATAACAGCTGCCTGGTAGATCTAAGAACAACACTCAATAGTAAAAACCCATGTCTCACTGAGACACATTCAGTTACATTGAGAAGGAAAAACAGCAGCCTGCCAGAAAGCATTTCTCTCCTAAAGTGCAGGCACAAGTCACATGACATGGGGCAGCTGGGAAATTGACAATATGTCTAGCCCCATGTCAGATTTCAAAATTGAATATAAAAAAATCTGTTTGCTCTTTTCAGAAATGGATTTCAGTGCAGAATTCTGCTGGATCAGCACTATTAACCGATTCATTTTGAAAAAAAATTTTCCCCATAACAGTATCCCTTTAAAGCAAACAGAGACAAAGCAAATTTGCATTCAGCATATGAGCAACTTTAAGCACAGGTCTGGGTGCAAAATTTCCTGCCATCCTCTATACCAAAGATCATTGCAAGCCCATGGTATCCCCAGAAGGTCCCAAGGTGGAGGGCCTGTTTAGACAAATCCCTTCCATTATTATATTCCCTTCCCCCCTCACCTCTCGTACGTCTCGTTGAAGCTTTGAGTTCATTTCTTCCGACTTGATTAAGTCTTTCCTTGCAGTGTCGAGATCTTCTTCGAGCTCCGTTACCCGGTTGGAAAGAACAGCCAGGCGCTCCTTCATTTGAACCTGCTCCTTGGTTTGCCTCTCTATGACATCCTGGAGCTCCATTATTTTAGATAGGTCTTCATTGTGATTTATAGAGCCGTCTGAGGATCTCTGTCATAAATGGAAAAAAAAAAAAAAAAAAAAATTATATATATATATATATATATATATATATATATATATATATATATATATATATATATATATATATATATATATATATATATATATATTTTTTTTTTTTTTATATATATATATATATATATATATAGACATTGTTTAGGATAGCAGCTGCCATATTAGCTTGGTGTGACATGACTTCCTACCCGAGTCTCTACCTGCTCACTCTTAGCTGAGATTACAGCAGAGAGGGAGAGAGGAGCAAACTGAGCATGCTCAAGCCCTAGCCCTGGAGCTTTAAGCTGAAAACAGGAAGTCTGATACAGAAGCCCATGAGTACACAATAGAAGGAAAGAAATGTGGTGTTTCTTTTGACAGAGGACTCAGAGCAGCATTACTTTGAGGGTTTACTGGTGTATTTATATAGACCTTTCTGATAAAGCTTACTTAATTCTACCCTTTCCTTCTCGTTTAAGTATTCACACCAACAGATCATCCTAAAGTATTTTCTTTTTGGCACCACACTATCTGGAGAACTGAATAAATCCCAACGTAATTGACAACCACAATGACATGCACCAAACTAACACAACTGACAACAGATAGGAAACGCTCGACATTCTCACCTTCCCGTTAGTGTTAAGTGCGTTTTCTTGCTCGTGGTTTACATCCGATGTACCGTCATTGAATATTTTCTTCTGATTATTCTGCTCTCTTGTGATCATCAGCTGAAAACACACAAAGTTTGGCAAAAAAAAAAATCAGTCTGACGCACTTGAAGGACTCCCATCCAGAACAGTGGTTTCCAAACCTCTTCCTGTTCTGTACTTACACGAAAACAGATGAGCATTTATTCCAATCCCAACAACAAAAAATGTACAGTATATTCTGCCAACTCGAAAAAACCACGGCTAATGTTATAAAATATTTACAGAATAACATCTGCCTGGGATCTGAAATGGCAGGGATATATACATATATCAGGTCCACATGCCTGGGAAACACACAGTAGGCTGGAGACTTATCGTTGAAACCGATGTCTAAATACGGAGAAAGTAAGTTCATGATGTGGACCTACCTCTTTGTGTGTTACAGCCAGTTCTTCTTCCAATAAGCTACATCTCTCTAATGCTACTCGTAACCTCTCTCTCACCTACAGAAAAACATTAAAAAAAAAAAAGTTGAAAAATTATATTAAAAAATGGTGTAAAATCCAGGAAAATGTAAGATCAGGGAAATGTAGTATGCATAATATATAAGTGGGACCACAAAACAGCAATGTAAAATAAGGTAAAACTTAAAATTAGGGGATGTAAAATTGAGGTTCCACTGTATAAAAGAACACGTTAAATTTATTTTGAAAAAAGTAGAAAAAAAATGACCTTTTCATCCAAAGCTTTGTGATGCTCAAACAGAGACTTGAGCGCCTTTAGGACTTCAACTTCACTGGACACCCCAGCAGGAGACTGCGCCTGTCTCTTCACAACTGTCATCCTGAGGGACCGTTCATGTCGGGAAACCAGGCACTCCAGATGTTCTAGTAAGAGCTTGAAAAACAGACATTAAGGGGTTTTTTTTATCAAAGGTGCAGTTGAGTTTTTCCCCAAAAAATTGGTTTTCAGCAAAAAGTAAAAAATTTTTTTTAAGCTTTATTATGTCCCGAAGTTGCAAAAAGCTTGAATCCGAAAATACTCCAGCTAAAACCTGTCGGGGTCAACGACAGAGGTCCCTTGAACCATTTGAAGATGTTTTAGCCTTCCTGATTTTCTGGGGTTTTTTTTAGGTGGATTACTTTGAAAACGCAATCAATCAAGCTATTACAGTTTTTTTTTTTTTAGCTGATGACTCGGTCAATTTGAATATTCGAGTTCCCCTCCCCCACCTGATTTCATTAATTTGAGTTTGTTTCATAACTAAGCAAACATTTAAAGGGATACTGTCATGGGGAAAAATTTTTTTTCAAAATGCATCAGTTAATAGTGCTGCTCCAGCAGAATTCTGCACTGAAATCCATTTTTCATAAGAGCAAACAGATTTTGTTACATGTAATTTTAAAATCTAACATGGGGCTAGACATATCGTCAGTTTCCCAGCAGCCCCAAGTCATGTGACTTGTGCTCTGAAAAACTTCAGCCACTCTTTACTACAAGTTGTAGTGATATCACCCCCTCCCTTTCCACCCCCAGCAGCCTAACACAAGAACAATGGGAAAGTAACCAGATAGCAGCTCCTTAACACAAGATAACAGCTCCCTGGTAGATCTAAGAACAGCACTTTATAGTAAAAGCCAAGTCCCACCGAGACTGATTCAGTTACATTAAGTAGGAGAAATAACAGCCTGCCAGAAAGTAGTTCCATCCTAAAGTGCAGGCACAAGTCACATGACTGGGGCAGCTGGGAAACTGAAAATATGTCTAGCCCCATGTCAGATTTCAAAATTAAATATAACGAAATCAGTCTGCTCTTGAGAAATGGATTTCAGTATCCCTTTAAAGGTGGCTATACATGGAGAGATACGCTCGTTTGGCAATGTCGGGTGGTCGGATCGCAGGAACGCATCAACGAACAGAAGCGGCCGCCATCCGACGGGATTTTTAGTCCCGTCCAATCGACATCTGTCCGACTTTCAGCCAGATATCCATCAGGGAAACCCGTCGGATGGCCCCATACACGGGCCAATAAGCTGCTGACTCGGTGTGTCAGCTGCTTTTATCGGCCCGTTTATGGCCACCTTAAATTGTGAGTTTATTCAAGTAAAAAAAAAAACTAACAAACTCGAACTTTGATAAATAACCTCCCTAAATGAAACTAGGCCCAAATCTCAACAGCCTACTGACTACAGAAATGTTACATGTACTAAATGTGCAAAAACACTACCTGAATTTCCAATAATAAATACAGTATACACACACACACACACACACACACACACACACACACACACACACACACACACACACACAAAAATGCAAACCCTACCATGCCTTGTTCCATTATGAAGTGATGGATTCTGGAACTCTGGTGCTTTCCAATTAATCTGTTCACCTACAGAAATCAGGAGACCTAAAGGGACAGTTTAGTGTGAAAATAAAAACTGGGTAAATAGATTTCCGGTACAAAATACAAAATGTTTCTAAAATAGTTAGTTAGGCAAAAATGTAATGTATAAAGGCTGGAGTGACTGGATGTGTAACATAATAGCCAGAACACTACTTCCTGCTTTTCAGCTCTCTAACTCTGAGTTAGTCAGTGATTGGTTACTGCCTGGTTACCAATATGAGAGCTGCAAAGCAGGAAGTAATGTTCTGGCTATTATGTTACACATCCAGCCTTTATACATTACATTTTTGGTTAACTAACTATATTAGAAACATTTTTTATTTTGCACAGCCTATCTATTTACCCAGTTTTTATTTTTATACTGAACAATTCCTTTAAAAGTCCCAGAATCCATCAATTCACAATGGAACAAGGCAAGGTAAGGACCGCATTATACGGCAAGGCTAAAGGCGCACCAATAATATTGTACAAAACGAAATTTCGTTCAATATTCAGTGTGTGCATGGAGGGAGACAAGCCGACTAATATTGGCAGAAGACCTGGATATCGGCCGGCTCGTCATTCAGGCTGGCCAGAAACTTTTGATCAACCACCATGACCATCGGTCATTGTTAGTGCCGATTCATCTGTATATCCGTCTGTGTATTGAAAAGAACAATCTTTCCTGGAAACATCTTTTCTAGGAAAGATCGTAATTGTAACGTCTATGGCCACCTTAAGCGATGTTGGGAAACAATTCTTACTTACTATATTCGTCTTAAAAAAATTGTTATTTTTGGAAGTTCAGAAGTGTTTTATGCCCCGTTTCTACATAAGTCCAACTGAATGAGCTTAGGTAAAAAAATGACATTTCCCTTTTAATGAGCAGTCGTGCGGCACACACGTTTTCCAAGCGGAGCATTCATGCTTTACTTACCCTGGTATTGTTTCTTTCTGCCTTTAGTTCAGAGATCTCTTCCTCCCTCTCCAGAAGTTGCTCTCGACAAATATTTAGCTCTTTTGTCAGTGCGGCAAACTCCTATAAAATAAACATCGATGTTTCAGAAAGCGGAGCACTTTGCAATCAGATCTTTATGCAGCAGAGTAACAAGTGGAATAATGATGCCGGCACTCAAATGGCTCGATAACAAATCAGCATTAGCTCTATTGTCCCTGTGCATTATGATATGTATGCAGAATTGTGGGTGTAGAGACAAGACTAAAGCTGACCATAGATGTAAAGATTTTTTAAAAGACCACGATTATCTCGAAATGATCGTTTATATGTACGATGTGTCCATCAACTAAAAAGACCATTTCAGGCAATATCGCCAGCAAAACTGAAGGGGAGCTGCCTGCTTGGCCCTGCAAACATAGATCGATTGCACTGGGACCGATAAAGATTTTTAAACCTGGGCGATCAACTTTCTGACAGAAGTCGGCCAAAAAATCGTAAGATGTACGATCGTTCGAATCCCACTAACAGCACGATAATTTGATGGATTGGTCTGGGCTGCACTGAAATCAATCGCTCACCAAAGAAGAATCGTCACATCTATGGGGACCTTAAAGGGATCCTGTCATCGGAAAACATGGTTTTTTCAAAACGCATCAGTTAATAGTGCTTCTCCAGCAGAATTCTGCACTGAAATCCATTTCTCAAAAGAGAAAACAGTTTTTTATAATATTTAATTTTGAAATTTGACATGGGGCTAGACATTTTGTCAATTTCCCAGCTGCCCCTGGTCATGTGACTTGTGCCTGCACTTTAGGAGAGAAATGCTTTCTGGCAGGCTCAGTGGGACATGGGTTTTTACTATTGAGTGTTGTTCTTAGATCTACCAGGCAGCTGTTATCTTGAGTTAGTGAGCTGTTATCTGGTTACCTTCCCAATGTTCTTTTGTTTGGCTGCTGGGGGGGAAAGGGAGGGGGTTATATCACTCCAACTTGCAGTACAGCAGTAAAGAGTGATTGAAGTTTATCAGAGCACAAGTCACATGACTTTGGGCAGCTGGGAAATTGACAATATGTCTAGCCCCATGTCAGATTTCAAAATTGAATATAAAAAAATCTGTTTGCTCTTTAGAGAAATGGATTTCAGTGCAGAATTCTGCAGGAGCAGCACTATTAACCGATTCGTTTTGGAAAAAAAAAAATTCCCATGACAGTATCCCTTTAACATGAAAATGGGTTTATACCCCCAAAATAAATTGCTGCATTCTGAACTATTGGATATACGTTAGCAATACGGCAAGTGTGTGCTTATCAGAATGTCGGCTGTTGTATTCATGTCACACAATGTTTAAATGTTTGACTACAGATTCTTGTTCTGCGAGTTTCTCGCAGGAATGTACCACCTTGGTAAATAAGAGGTCAGCCTCAGAGACACGAGGAAGAAAAAAGCAATGCTGGGAGCAGTACAGGCTTCGCTTTGTCAGAATGAGAATTTCAGTACCCTGGGGTGGGGAATATACAGAATTTCAGAGGAATAAATAACAAAAACAAGAGTCTTTGACCTTTTCTCAGGTGGGACGATCAAAACTATTTTACTGAAAGGTTTAAAGGGGTGGTTCACCTTCACGTTAACAGCCAGTTCAAAGTAACTTTTCAATTGGTCTTCATTATTTATTTGTTATAGTTTTTGAATTATTTGCCTTTTCTTCTGACTCTTTCCAGCTTTCAAATGGGGGTCACTGACCCCATCTTAAAACCTGTAAGGCTACAAATGTATTTTTATTGCTACTTTTTATTTCTTATCTTTCTATTCAGACCTCTCCTATTCATATTCCAGTATTCAAATCAATGCAGGGTTGCTGGGGGTAATTTGGACCTTCCGTAGCAACTAGATTACGGAAAATGCAAAGTGGAGAGCTGCTGAATCAAAAGCCAAATAACTCAAAAACCACAAATAATAAAAATTGAAAACCAATCGCAAATTGTCTCAGAATATCCCTCTCTCTGTCATACTAAAAGTTAATGTTAAGGTGAAAACCCCCTTTAAGACAGACTATAAACCAGGAGGTATTTTTCCTTCCATGGAATTTCATTGTTTTAATATAATCAGTATATGCCTTACGGCTAGTGTAACACGGATAAGTATTCATGCTATATTACTGCCACCCACACAAAGATCAATATTCTCCCATATGGGATCAAACAAGAAAGTGTGATCCAACTAAAGCTGCAGTGAACCTCCAACCTTTGTAGGTATGTTATCGGCATGTATATCAAATGGATACCACACAATGGGCAATACCCAGCATGGCCTCCTTTCTATTTTTCCGACTGATCGGGAAGCCATACAGGTAAATAAGGTGCATCAGCAGATAAGATATTCCAACCTTCCCAACCCCCCAACTGACCAATATCCATAGAACATAGATATGAGTCAGGAGTCCGAATCAGCAGGGGACACCACTTACGCAAGAGCAGCTGAATCTGACTGGCCAGGACCACAAGCCACATGGAGATTGATCTTGTTCCAACAAAGCCAATGACAACATATGATATTAGAAGTCAAATGTAAAAAGCAAACACCGCACATACCAGCCCGCCCCACCATTGACGTGTAAAACTCCCGCAGAGCATGAAAGACTTGCTAGAGCATTGATCTCCAAGCTGAAGGGCAGTTAAGCTGACCATATATATGGAGATCCGATTGTTTGGTGATCTCTCCCACGATTTGTCCACCTTGAGGTGGGCGATATGGGGCTGATCCTATCGTTGGGCCCTAGGATCATAACGAGGAGAAAAAATGTGCAGTAGGACCTAGGACCACATAAATGAACCAATGTGGTCCTAGTTCCGATGGGATTTTTAAGCCGGATCAACACCTGGCCGACTTTCTCCCAGATATTGATTGGAGAAGCCTGTCAGAGGGCCCCATAGACTGGCAAATCAACCAACCGACGTAGTCCTCAATCAGATGGGATTTTTAAGCACGGCCAATCGACATCTGGCCGACTTTCAGCCAGATATCGATTAGGGAAGCCTGTTGGCACTGGACAATAAGCTGACGACAATGGATCTTTTTAAAATGCTGAAATAAATATTTACTTCTTTTAATCGAACGGGTGAATGGAGTGCTCGTCAAATCTTTTCTTCTGACTGTGACTTACCTATAGCTACGGGCTTGGGGCGATGCACCCGGGCCACCCGTCTGATCTGGCGAGTTCCTTCTCGTTTGTTACCCATCACACTGTTTGAGGCACAAGTGAACCCAGGAGCGGGACCCGGGGTTCATGCACCTGGGTCACCATCTATTTTGGGTGAGCGGTTTAAAAGTGCATTTTTTGAAAGAGCCCGCTAAAGAAACCTGCATCATTTAGCATAGACTTAAAAAGGATACTGTCATGGAAAAAAAACATTTTTTCAAAATGAATCAGTTAATAGTGCTGCTCCAGCTGAATTCTGCACTGAAATCCATTTCTCAAAAGAGCAAATAGATTTTTTTATATTCAGTTTTGAAATCTGACATGGGGCTAGACATATTGTCAGTTTCCCAGCTGCCCCAAGTCATGTGACTTGTGCTCTGATAAACTTCAGTCACTCTTTACTGCTGTACTGCAAGTTGGAGTGATATCACCCGCTCCCTTTTCCCCCCCAGCAGCCAAACAACAGAACAATGGGAAGGTAACCAGATAGCAGCTCCCTAACACAAGATAACAGCTGCCTGGTAGATCTAAGAACAATACTCAATAGTAAAAACCCATGTCCCACTGAGACACATTCAGTTACATTGAGAAGGAAAAACAGCAGCCTGCCAGAAAGCATTTCTCTCCTAAAGTGCAGGCACAAGTCACATGACCAGGGGCAGCTGGGAAATTGACAATATGTCTAGCCCCATGTCAGATTTCAAAATTGAATATAAAAAAAATCTGTTTGCTCTTTTGAGAAATGGATTTCAGTGCAAAATTCTACTGGAGTAGCTCTATTAACTGATGCGTTTGGGAAAAAAAATGTTTTCCGATGACAGGATCCCTTTAAATACAAAGGTGTTTAGGAGCATATTACTAGCGGTGTTCAATATATGTAAACGGGACCAAACTTAACACACAAACTTTTGTATACGTTATCTTATATCTGCCCGTGTATGTGGGCCTTTAGGCTGAAACATTGGATTAATGTCTATTTGCTGTTGTTGATATTTCTGGAAGCCTGGTCACATAGGGTTTGGTGTGACCAGCAACATGGTGTCTTCTTTACTCTTGTAGCTGTATTAGATTGACTGATATTTTGTTATAAGAATGGGAGGACGCTGAACTTGGGGACAAATGTTAGCCAAATGCCAGAACAGATATGTAAACGCAAGCAAGATAAGTCCGCAGGGGGTTAAATGGATTCAACCTTTCAACTGCTGCGGTAAATTCCTAACACACTGTAGCAGGTTAATTATTGTACAGAGGAATAGCACAACAGGGCAGTGACATTTGCTGTCGGAGAACCTTCCTGGGGCACACGAAGGCCTCACGAGCACCCAAGCTCGTTTGTGGATCCATCCAATCTATACAAACTGTAACCACAGAAGAAGAATGTCCATTTGTGTTTCTGCTCATCTAACTTCTAAAGGATCCCACCCGAAGGACAAAAACATAGCGTTTAATAGTGACATTCCAAGAGAAGCCAGGGGCCGGCAACCTTTTCAGGCTCCCTTTCTCACACACTGAACATCAGCACGGCAGCTGACGCCAAGTTGTATTCTATTCCCATCTGGCCAATGGCATGGGAAATCATCAAGGTGATGGAGAGTTCAGCGGCGATGGTGGGGGAGAAGAAAGGCAAACTCTTCAAGCAGAACGCTGAACAAGTCTTTCGAGGGAAAAACATCAAGCGGCCTGGACCATTTGACTTTATTCAGTCCAATCATATCCGTTTAGGAAACCTTTACGGACGATTGTCTAACCCGATGTGAGTTTAGTAAATACAACAACACTCCGTTCTATCGCATAAAGCAAAAAATTGGAGGTTCCAAAATAGGGTTTTATAATAAGGTTCCATTCGTGGTCTCAAAGATGCAAAGTGAATAATTCAACCAAATTCAATGCCGCCTCGTAAAGTAAAAACCACTGTTTACTGTAAAAAAAAACAGGTGGCTGCTGTGAAATGTGAAACTAGTTTTGCTCTTGGGGACCCTTGTAAAAAGGAGAACTAGACCCCCGAACCAGAAAAGCCTCTCCTAACTGTCTGGCATTGCCCCCTCCCCGCACTTTGCATAAGTAAAATTAAAAAAAAAACCTGACCCTAAAATGCAGAGTAGCGCAGCTGAGCTCCAGGGCACCATCTTCCGCCAATTCGTATTAATTCGGGACTCAACACATGCACGGTTAAAGCCAACTGTGCATGCTCCCGCACACTTCATGTCGGAGTCTCGAAAGAATAACAAGTGGCGGAAGATGGCACCCTGGAGTCCCCACGGCGCTGCATTTTAGGGTCAGTTTTTTTTTAAAGTTTTTTTTTTAAATTAATGCACAGTGGGGGAGGGAGCGGTGACAATGCCAGGCAATTAAGGGGAGCTTTTTTGTACAGGGGTTTTAGCCCACTTTAAATAAGTACCCCTGGAATGTCCTGTCCTCTACCAACCCATCTCCAAGGCTGCTATGGAAATATCATCCACACTAGGAGTCATTTGCTACGACTCCGGGTTCTGGCCGTCAGAGCATAACACTAGTGTGCACAATAGCGGTGTATGGGTCGACAAAAAATAGAGTAATTGAGTAAGAGCTCAACCAAAACTCATCTGCGACCCCACAATCTTCTGCAGAAGTTGTTCCGAATGCACCTGACCCGCGAGTCCCAAAGCGGCCCGCACATCACTAGTGCACAAGGCAGTCCTGTACTTACCAACAAGTATAAGGACCCATTGTGCACTTCTCATTGCCTCTTTCAGTGAAAACATCTGAAGGCTCCATAGAACAGATGACAGGGCACCTTTATCAAAAATTGTGTGGTCAAGTCTAATAATCCCACATTATCTCCAGTAATTGACCGAATATCTCAAACAGATTAAATTCAATTGAGTCAATTGGATTAAAGAAATTATACTTCAAATTTGTTGGTAAATTTCTTGTGTCTTTAACACTTAAGCTGGCCATACACGAAGAGTTCCGCTCGTCTGGCGACATTGCCAAACCAGCGGCTGTTTCACCGATATGCCCTCTAACAGAAGGGCTATACCAGGGTAATCCGAACATTCGGCCCTAGGGCCAAACGATCAGATTACAACAAGGAGCAATGGGCTCGCCAGAAAAATTAAACCTTCCTCGGGAAGACCTGTCAGAAGCCCCCAAACACAGGCAGATGAACCGGAGTAGCGTCTACAAACTACAGGAACATTTTATTTAAATGTGGCCATACATAACCAGATACAGTCGGACTGCATTGCTGCTTGGGAGGAGTCTGTTTTGAATGACCTATTAAATTACCGTCAGTCACTCCAAATCCAAATTTCATCCTTCTCGGTGCAAGGATGGCATATCGACCATTTTGGAATGGTTCGCAGAATGGAACAATCCTATTTGGCCAACTAGTCAGCTAGCTGTAGGTTTGATCAGTGTATGGCCACAAAATTACTTTTCGCCAGACATAAGTAGAAGATACTACTCTCTCTCTCTCTCTGTTGGATGTCTACAAGATTCATTCAGAACTTTTCCTTCCCACAAATGATCATCATCTGGTTCAGCTTCCAATAATGTTTTGGTGCGACCCACATTCTTCCTATGACAATGCGATGGTTTTGTCCACTCTGTACAATAAGATCCAGTCCTTTCATGGCCCTCAGCTTGCCCAAGATCTCCATAGACTTCTTTGAATGGCACGGTAATTGGGATATCATCCAGCCAAGAAGCACAGGGAATGTCAAGAGAAATCCGCTTGATGGAAAAGTTTAGAAGGTTTTGGCAATGGCTGCAACAATATACATATAAAATTATGATGGACTATATCATGGTAATTGGATGTACATACTTTCCCCACGTGACTAGTTTGACTCAACCACAATTCAAATAAAAAATAATCCTTTTTTCCATATAAAAACAGATGGGTTGCAATTATGTGTAATCCCATCTCGTGACTGCTTGGAAGCATTAGACAATTTTAGAAGAGCTCTTTATACATTAAGGGCAGAATATAATGAGGACAGAACACTTTTTAGGACATACGAAGAAGCATACAAATTCCAAGCTCTGGAAAGGTTGCCAATGAGAGGAGCGAGACAAGCAGGCACTTTCCCCTCCCATACAAAGGGATCTCATTCCAATAAGAGACAGTTATCCCTTGGGTATAGAGTTACATTAGCATGCTCATGCATTTCCCATTTACACTTAACAAGAACCAAAAGGCAAGAGGAATTAACAGAGACTGTGTGTGATGTCCCGTCATCCTAAAAACCCTCCCTTGGAAACAGATGAGAACTGACGGCAAAAGCTTCCCCCATTATTATAATGCTGACAGCGGACCAACCCTTTAACCCAGACGTACCCAGGCTCAGGTTATTTGAGGTGATCCTTTACACCGCAAACAGATGTTGCTTTCCTGAGGAATTAATGCAATTGGTTTGGGTTTACACATGGGGTCAGGAATAGAAACATAAACGATTTGGTTACTTCACATTTAATATGGGACACTGAAGTACAGACCTGCCCATTCACAGGTGGATAAAGGCATCTTGTTTGGCCCATGTATGGGGCCCTTTCCAACAGCCTGATACAAGATAGAAAATGAGGACCACATCAACGGGTCTGCACTGGCCCAAATGCCTGCATTAGTCCGATTTTGGCACACAGTGTGGGAAGCCAAATTGACCAAAGAGGATCTTGCCCTTTATACCCAACTAAAGAAAGGCAGCAGTGCCACCTCTTTATGGCACAACCATTTTGGGAATGGGGTAATAGTGCCATTTGTGTATTGGTTTTAAGGTCAAAATGCAGTTCTCCCAGGACAGCAGACCAGTGATGTGCAGGCAAAACGAAACCCGCAAGTCAGGCGGTTTCGAGAAAAAAATCTTTGGGTCGCTCACTTCCGTTATCCACACCCACAACCTCACACTGCCGGCTTCCAGCCCTTCAATTCATAGACTCGCACCTGCCCCGTCCCTTTTGTCAGGCACTGGTCTATAAATACAGGGGATGGAGCGGGCCCGGGTTAGGGTTGGTAGGGTGCGGGTCGAGGAAAACCCTCGACAGCAGACATTCCAAAGTTTGTTATCTTTCAGTATTGGTTCCTCTAGCGGTACCAAAACTTTTTTACCCATGAACCACATTCAAATGTAAAAAGTTGGAGAGCAACACGAGAATGCAAAAAGTTCCTGGGGGAGGGGGGATACCAAATAAGGACTGTAAATGGCTGGTATCCCCTATGTGGACTAGCAGCCTACAGGGTAGTGGTGTGCGGACAATTCTCGACCCGACCCTCAGCCGCCCCCTCGCCCGGTTCGGCGTCCCCCCCTCTATTTATAGACACGCTGTGATGTCACGAAAGGGGCTGGCGTGAGTCTATAAAATTTAGGTGCCAGAAGCCGGCAGCGCTAGGACACGGGCGGGGAGAGCAGGAAAAGAGCTCAACCCAGACCCGCGACCCAAGATTTTGTGCAGGAGCCGACAGAACCTGCCCGACCCCGAGTTTTGGAAAGGACCGCACGATTACTACTACAGGGAACTCTGTTTTGCAGTACACCTGGTTTTTATGCTACCAAAATTTGCCTCCAAACCAGGAATTCAAAAATAAGCACCTGCTTTGAGGCCGCTGGGAGCAACATCCAAGGGGTTGGGGAGCAACATGCTGCTCAGAAGCCACTGGTTGGGGATCACTGCTCTAAAGAAACTGTTGCATAATACAGCCCCAGACTAATCAGTAGGTCTGCTTCCGCAGGATGTGAACATTTAAAGATCAACTATTGTATGAAAATGTTTCCCCCACTGGAGATGCAGACTAATAGAGAATGCACTCCATTTGGGGGGGAAACAGTATTATTCTGTCCAAAAAATGATAGTAGCAAGTGATATGCAGCCCACACAGAGGGGGAGATAACAATCAAGTCTACCCAGCTCACCCATTAATGCTCATGTGTTTGGCGTAGGAGCGGAGGACAGTAGAGGGGTCACTGTTTGCTCAAATCCAAAAATAATGGACTCTGGTGCATCTCTAAATTAGAGGGTGGATGTCTCCAGCAGCAAAGGAGGTAAGTCACCTAAGGGCAAGTATAATCTGCTTGTAGATATGAAACAAGGGGCCTAAATAGCAATGCTTCCAAATTCTACAGACATCACACCACCAAACTCGATAAAACCGCCATTATGAAACACGTATGTTGGCACTGCCCTAGAAGGAATGATGTTTTTAGAGAGATATTCGGCATGTACAGTACTCTGTTCCATTGAACTCAACAATCTGAAACTGGAATGCAGATCTGGGCTCAGAACCAATACATACACCAAGGCTTCCTAAAGATTTATCTCTAGCGACTCACAGAGTAAATATGTTTTTTTCATTCCAGGACAGGAAACATAAAACACTGTTAAACGAAGATCAAAGAACAAAATGACATTTTATGCCGTATGGAAAACGAAGAATTTAAAAAGGCATTTTATTTTCCCTTTCTGACTACTTAAACTGAATCTGGCACTAATATGGCAGACTATATGCACAAACTAAAAATTGGTGGTGAATGTTAAAACTCATCTTTAAAGGAGCATTTATTTTCAATATGACTGCAATAAATTAGACTTTAGCCGAACATACTTTTTGTGTATTGTTTTAATCACAAGTCTATGTGATTTGCTACTTCTTAAAGGGATACTGTCAAGGGAAAAAAATTTTTTTCAAAATGAATCAGTTAATAGTGCTGCTCCAGCAGAATTCTGCACTGAAATCCATTTCTCAAAAGAGCAAACAGATTTTTTTTATATTCAATTTTGAAATCTGACATGGGGCTAGACATTTTGTCAATTTCCCAGCTGCCCCATGTCATGTGACTTACTTGTGCCTGCACTTTAGGAGAGAAATGCTTTCTGGCAGGCTGCTGTTTTTCGTTTCCACTGAATTTGTCTCAGTGGGACATGGGTTTTTACTATTGAGTGTTGTTCTTAGATCTACCAGGCAGCCGTTATCTTGTGTTAGGGAGCTGTTATCTGGTTATCTTCCCATTGTTCTTTTGTTTGGCTGCTGGGGGAGAAAAGGGAGGGGATGATATCACTCCAACTTGCAGTACAGCAGTAAAGAGTGATTGAAGTTTATCAGAGCACAAGTCACATGACTTGGGGCAGCTGGGAAACTGACAATATGTCTAGCCCCATGTCAGATTTCAAAATTGAATATAAAAAAATCTGTTTGCTCTTTTGAGAAATGGATTTCAGTGCAGAATTCTGCTGGAGCAGCACTATTAACTGATTCATTTTGAAAACAAGGCAAATAGTCCGATTACCAGTGTGCGGATAAACATAAATCAATTATGCAGGGGGTTATCTGTGCACTGGGAATCTAATCATCTACCTCGCAAGGACCAAACATGGAGAAGCTTCAGTTTCCTGGTTTAGCTCAAGACAACAAAAATGAACAAGATTTCTGCAAAACATACTTTCTGTGTTTTTTGCTTCTTCTGGAGCTAAACAGGGATATTGAAGATACTCCATGTTTGGCCCTTGCAAGGCAGATAATCATATTGCCAATGTACAGATAAAACGGAAATCCATTATGGGGGGGGGGGGTTGTCAGCGCACTGGGAATCCAATCATCTACCTCGCAAGGGCCAAACATGGAGAATCTTCAGTTTCCCTCTTTAGCTCAAGAAATAACAAAAACCTTAGCTTTTTTTACGATTAAAACAAGAGGTAAAAAGATGCGGTCTAAGCCATATCTATTGAACTTATGTTGAACAAGGGGGGAATACAGCCCCTTTAAGGGAGCTTATAATAGGGATAGCACACTTCCCAGGCACATCTAGGTGAATGCCTGGAAAATTTAAAGGAGAAGGAAAGGCTAAAACTACGTAAGCTTTATCAGAAAGGTCTATATAAATACACCAGTAAACCCTCAAAGTAATGCTGCTCTGAGTCCTCTGTCAAAAGAAACCGCATTTCTTTCGTTCTATTGTGTACTCATGGGCTTCTGTATCAGACTTCCTGTTTTCAGCTTAAACCTCCAGGGCTAGGGCTTGAGCATGCTCAGTTTTCTCCTCTCTCCCCCTCACTGCTGTAATCTGAGCCCAGAGCTATGAGTGAGCAGGGAAACGCAGGCAGGAAGTGATGTCACATCAAGAAAATATGGCAGCTGCTATCCTAAACAAACAGAGAGCTTCTAGAGCGGTTTACTCAGGTTTTGGTAAAGCATTCTACAGAATAAATAGTGTTATAGCTTGCACTATTGTGGCTAACCTATTGGCAATAAACTGCTTTGCTAGCTTTCCTTCTCCTTTAAGCAAGTCAACTGAAGCCCTCTTTTTGACCTGTGGCTGCAACGCAACCAATTATATGTATAGGGCCTGCCCTCACCACAAGAATGTCATGTGCCGACTGCCGAGTCACATCGTAGGCAAAAAAAAGCTCTGAAATATATTAAAGTGCACATTGTTTTTAGCTGTATCATCTATGTCAGGCCAAATTCACATCAGACTGAATTTGCTCAGAAAAGGCAACAAAAATCCCCTTGAAAATGGTTCCTGTCCTTTTTCTTACAAATTGCACTTAGTATGAGTGTATGCCTATATGCAAACTGTTTTATGTTGTTTTTGGTACTGGCTATAATATATGAAATAGGCTCCTAGTCTGGTGGCATCACCACAAATACATATCTATGCAATGGGATAACAGAATAGGAGGCCTCTGAGCAACCAGCTTGAGACAGCTAGTACTGGTGAAGATTTGGCCAAACCTAGTGTGTCCTAGGATATTAGAATTCTAGAATATTAATATCAGAAGACAAGAAATAATAGATTTAAAGAATCTACAGGTAAAAATGACCAATGCAAAGTTGGTGTAGCCCGTGCATTGCTCACTGAATATAATGGATGCAAAGAAAGCCATTTCTTAAAGCCCCGAATTGAGATCATTATCAAGGTTAAAGCAATCCCTAAATGAAATAAATCACTTATAAATCAACAGACGCAATTCCGCAAACAGAGGAATTTCGAATGCAACTCTTAGTGAGCCAAATTGTTTCTTCATATAAAAAGTTCATTTGTTTTGGGTAAAGCTGGTTAATGATGAATATGATCCTACGGAGATGTAGGAAAGTTATAGGACATTAGATTGTAAGCTCCATGGAGGCAGGGGCTGACATGTTTAGAATCTCTGTAGAGTGCAGAGTATGCGTTGGTACTAAATAGAGGACAGTAATGATAAAATAAATCAATGTACACTCAGCACTGTTAAACTGTATTTTATTATCCGGTTGGAACAAAAATAGCCTTTTCCAGAATATTTGGGCAAAGCTCCATATAGGTAATCACATGACCTAGGTATGCTCTGTCTTACTTAGAAACAGATGTCCTGTATTATTTTATATCAGGAATTTTAATTGTCAGTCCATGATGGTGGTGGGGGGGAGACAGACAATAATAAAGCTTCCTCTCCCCCCACTTCCCAGTTGCCCACGCAGCATACTGGGAGCTGGGTCAGGGAGTCAAAGGGGTGAATTCTAATTTATGGGCTTGGATACCTCCTGAACATAGCAGGGGTTCCACCATGTTATAAGCCAAGGGAACCATACATGTATGGCTTGTGGGTTCGCTGTCATTTTTGGACACAGCTAGAGGAGCCCACCTGTATTAACCCATTTCTGGTTATACCAGCGACCTGATACCGACCCAATACAGGTACTTCTGTCCCATTATGGTGAGGGAAACAGTACTTCTGAAGAGAACTTTCAGCAAATGGACTTAAAGGACACGTAAAGGTTAATTCACTAAAGCACACGCGGCACTGCGTTTTCCGAAGTTGCCTCACGACGAAACTCTGGGCGGAAAACGAAGCGCCGCATGTGCTTTAACGCAGGCGACTTTTCATTATAGCGGATGGGAAGATACACGAAGGCAGTTTTGGGAGATTGTCGCCCAGAAGAAGAGGCGATTAGTCGCCAGGCGACAATCTCCCCGTGTGAACTAACCCTGCTGCCCATGTGTGGGGGCTCACAACGGGTCCTCCCGATCGATATCAGGCCAAAAATCAGCCAGATATCTATCGGTCAAGTTTGAATCTATTGAAAGATCCAGGACCGCATAGGCTAGTTGATGCCGTCCTGCGACCCATCTGAGCCCATTCGTAGTATTGTAATCCGATCGTTAGGCCCCTGGGCCGAAGGTTCAGATTAATGCAGCCGTTAGTGGGCATATCGGGTTAAGATCCGCTCGTTTGGCGACCTTGCCAAACGAGCGGATCTTATAGTGTATGGCCACCATAACCTGGTGCATAATGGTCAATCGGACCACACAAGTCATTAGCCAGATTGCACAGATCTGATGAGGAAGTGGTGGCTCCCGCAGCTCCTCTTATTCTCATTGGCTGAAACAGAAACTTTTGATGGGTATATCAAAGCTACAGCCATTGGATGAGACTTAAGTTGGCCATCTATATGGAGATATGGAGATCTCTCCTCAATATGTTAACCTGTAGTTGGGCAATATCGGGCTGATCCGATTGTGGGCCCAATGTACGGATCATACGGATTTTTAAGCCCGGCAGATCTTTTTTTCGGCCAGATATCGATCCGGGAAGCCCGTCAGAGGGCCTTAATTATTTGGCAGTATATATTTGCCCGTGTATGGGGGCCTTTAGAGGGGACCAACACATTCCGACTAGATGCAGTTTGTATTGCTCTGTGTGCGACCAGCTTTAGGCTCCCCTGTGCCTCCAAAAACAAGTGTACAAGTTCTACAGGTCAGAGACTCCCTGCCCCTGCTCATGAAAGACTGTTTTAAGAGCTGCAAATAATTAGTAGTGAAACAAAGGGTCTCTTTCTTATTGGTAAGACTCGAAGTGTTGATGGAAATGGTTGGAGATTGGCAGAGGATAAACGATGTCCCTAGCCAGAAGGTAATGCATAAATGCACAAGGACATACTTGTATTAGTATACAGGTATGGGACTTGTTATCCAGATTTCCCGGGACCTGGGGTTTTGCGGATAATGGATCTTTCCATACTTTGGATCTTCATACCTTAAGTCTACTAGAAAATTATTTAAATAGTAAATAAACCCAATAGGCTGGTTCTGTTTCCAATGAGGATTACCTTAGTTTGGATCAAGTACAAGCTACTGTTTTATTATTGCAGAGAAAAAGGAAATAAGTTTTGAAAATTTGGATTATTTGGATATAATAGAGTCTATGGGAGACCTTAATTCGGAGCTTTCTGGATAACGGGTTTCCGGATAACAGATCCCATACCTGTATTAAAAAAACATTGCAATATTTAATATTTGAAAACGAAAGAGACCCAGTGCCTTGTGTTCATTACATAATAAAGTCACATTAAATTAGGGATGCCCCGTATCCAAGAATCTGCCTTTTTCAGCAGGATTCGGCCAAACCCCAGTGCCTGACTGAACTGAATCCTAATTTGCATATGCAAATTAGGTTCAGGAAGGGAAATTATGCAACTTTTTGCCACAAAACAAGGAAGTAAAAATAGTTTTTAACACTTTTTCCCTGCCTGTCCCTGATTTGCATATGCAACTAAGATTTGGATATGGTTCGGTATTCGGTCGAATCTTTCATCAAGGATTTGGCCGAATCCCAAATAGTGGATTCAGTGCATCCCTACATTGTTTGACCTTGCTCTTGCCCCCTATAATCCCTAGGATTTATATAACTAACCTCCCTTTACCTAAAGTAGAGGAAACAAAAGAGTAATTGTCACTCTTTGAACAACAGAGAGTATTGGAAAGAACCAAAGGCAAGGCCGTATAAAGCCAACTATCTAGACGTCTATTCTAGAGCAATAACAATCAGACTAGGAGTTTGGGAAATTGGGTTCTTCCTATCAAATACCCAAGACTCCTTCAGTAACCACATCAACAAAAAGATTCTACTTCTACTCAAGAAAACATGAAACACTCTCAAGCCTACACACTTGACTGGGAGCTAAGAAGGTGTTAGTAGTGGGAACAGGAGGAAAGGTAAGGTGCATCTCAAACACAAAGGGTAAGTAGGAGAGTTGCTGGCTGCAGACTGGGCATATATAAAATACATTAAGGGATACCATTCTGAGACTTAGGTTCCAAAAGGCATCTACAGGGTGGTGGATCAGCCCCAACAAATCATCTGGCACTAGGGTAGATTATGGAAAATATTTAAAGTGTGTCATTTTATTGTGTACAATGGCAGCAAGTAGCAGTATTGCAGGCGATCGCATTTCTACGCTAAATTCCGGTGCCCCGAGGCGATGCGATTACTCGGAAGTAAGCAAACAATGCATTGTTATTCTCTTCACTAGGACAAGAAGTAGGTCAGGAGTCTGGCAAGCTAATAAAGAAGAACGACTACCGTTTTCCAAGGCAGAGGGGAGGAGCTTTGCAATTAAACATGTAAATATATTCCAATATATTACCAAAACTCCGCTTGCGCTCCTCCTCAGAAAAGGAGATCCACCATGCGGCGCTCAATTTTTCCTCCCTGCCTTCCTTATAGGAGATAGCCAGGCAGGAGAAATCGAGCGCCGCACGTTGGATTGTCACCCTGTCGCCGCTTCCGCAAGCGGAGAATCAGTAAGTGATTTCTTAACAGGGCAGTAACATAAAAATATTTTAGAAAAAAATAAATATTTGTTAGTATAGAACTAAAAAAAAACCACAAGGACAAATTCATCTTTTTTTAATCGCTAAGTCTTTATTAAGAAACAACTTAGCGAAACTCCGCTTGCGCTCCTCTTCAGGCGATCCGGCGATCCATCGTGCGGCTCTCGATTTCTCCTCCCTGCCTTCCTTATAGGAGATAGCCAGGAAGGAGAAATAGAACACATGTTGGATCGTCGCCGTGTCACTTTTTCTGAAGAGGAGCGCAAGCAGAGTTTCGTTATTTCTTAATAAAGACGATACTAACGATTTTTAAAAAAAAAAAAAAAAAAATTGATGTTACTAATCCTTTCATAAAGATTTTGCGAATTTAAAGCTAAAAGTGTCTTGGTGGTTTTTTTTTCGTTACGTACAAACAAATTTTTTTTCTGTTACTGGTCCTTTAATGAGATAGGGGTCTTTGATTGTAAGCTCCAGTGGGGGAGGGACCGATTGATGAACAATCCCTGTAAAGGGCTGAACAACGTGTTCTGCTACATAATAAAACAGATAATTGCAACTTAAATTGGTAAAACAAGGCCCTGTTTCATTAGCAGGTGGTCACATGCATGTAGGGTAGGGCAGCACCTATTGAGCAGTGATGTACAGGTCGAGAAAAACTCAACCCACACCCACATCGTCCCCTTTATTTATAGACCCGCAGAGCTCCGCCCAGGAAGTCACGAAAGGGGGGGGGTGAGTGTGCACCTATGAAACAGGAAGCAGAAAGTCGGCGGTGTAAGGTCAACCAAACCCGTCTGCGACCAGAAAATGGTGTGCTGAGATTAGCCAGAACCTGCGGGTATCGGGCCAGCTGCACATCACTACTATTGAGATCTAAACTTCGATTCAGTGCCTTTACTGGAATTACTGTATAACTCCTCTAAAACCCTAAAATTATCACATCAACACTTCCTGATCAGGCCCGGACTGGCAATCTGTGGGTTCTGGCAAATGCCAGAGGGGCTGCTATCAGGTGACATAGAAAGTCAGTATTTAGTGGGCTGCTGGGACCTGTTTGGGCCTCTATGTACTTGGAATGCCAGGGCCTATTTTGACTCCCAATCCAGACCTGCTTCTGATAAACAACCAATCTTAACGTATACAGGTATGGGACTGGTTATCCAGAATGCTCAGAACCTGGAGTTTTCTGAATAAGGGGCCTTTTCCGTAACTTGGATCACCATACGTTAAGTCTACAAAAAAATCATTTAAACGTTAAATAAACCGGATAGCCTGGTTTTGCTTCCAATAAAGATTCATTACATCTAAGTTGGGATCAAGTATGATGCACAGTTTGATCACTACAGAGAAAAAGAAAAAACACTTTTAAAAAATTTGAATTATTTAATTAAAATGAAGTCTATGGGAGATGGCTTTCCTGCAATTTGGAACTTTTAAGATAATGAGTTTCCAGATAGTGGATTCTACACCCAATCTGGCCATCCGGGACACCAAGAGGTTGCATGACGATGTGCAGGCCCAGATTTGTGGAAAAGCCAGGGTTTTAGGGGGGCAGCATGCTGCCCAACCACACCCACATTGGTTCAAAAACACTGGGGATACAATAATTCTTTTAAATTTCCCATGCGTCAATCCCCATTGCTCCAGTCCAGATGGTGAAAATTTGCACGAATAAAGGGGAGGGGACAGGTGTGACGAACGGCAGTGGGCCTAGCGGAGCCCACTATCTAAATCCGGCCCTGACGATGTGATGTGCGGGTTGTAGTGATGTGCGGGTCGGGATTTGCCCGACCTTAGCCCTTGCCCACATGCACACTTCCAGGTTGCTGTTATAGACCTGCGGCGACCCGCACTGCCGATGACGTCACGAAAGGGGCTAGGCAAGCAGGTGCATCGGGTATAAAAAAACACCCGGAAGTTGGAAGCCGGCATTTGACGGTGGCAGGCGGGGAGAGCAGAAGAGCCACCCACGAAGAAGCATGCAGGTCCGCCTGAACCCACCTGACCCACGGGTATCGGGCCAGCCCGCACATAACTAGCGGGTTCAGAAAACCTCGAACCACTCCCGGCGAACCCCCTCCATTTATAGACCTGCCCCGCCAATGATGTCATAAAAGGGTCGGGCAGGCGCGATCCTATAAAACATGAAGCCGGAAGTCTTAAGTTCGCAAGAGGGGAGAGCAGGCAGAAGAGCTTAACGCGACCCTCAAGAGGAGCAGCGAAGTTAGCCCGACCCGCAGGTATTGGGCCAGCCCACAAATCACTACGACATTGCCCAACCCGACTTCTTAGTCTGCTTGTATCGGACACAGCACAATTCTGATATTAAACGCCCAAACAGAAACATACAATAAATCCCTACTTACAAGGTGGTGCTCTGATATTGGTGCTCCAATAGTCTCATAACAGATCGTTTGGGAAGCATCCGCACCCCACCTACTGATGTTACACAGAAAGGAGAGCTGCCTAGAATTATATAACGTCATTGCCCAGTATTATATAATTGCATGCTGTCGGGTTAGGGCATTGCACGCAAGATAAATAGCTGAATTGGCAGTCCTTTCACACGCAGCATATGTAATATTTACCTCCTCATAAAACACATTTACACCTGTCAAGATTGGCCTCCTAGGGCCTGACCCCAAAGGCTCACACTCACAACAATGACTTGTATAAAGAGTGTTAGATGCTTCCTATTAGACCTACGGTGAAACAGGGAAAGGCTGATGGGTATTATAGAAGAAATGTATGAAATCTATATCAACCGCCTATAATCCTGCAGTTAGTCACATGACACATTTCCTTAAAGGGGTTGTTCACCTTTGATTTAACTTTGAATGTGCTGTAGAGAGTAATATTCTGGGACAATTTGCAATTGGTTTTCATTTTTTATTATTTACGGTTTTTGCATTATTTAGCTTTTCATTCAGCAGCTCTTCAATTTGCATTTTTAATCTGGTAACTAGGGTCCAAATATCCCTAGCAACCATTCACTGATTTGAATAAGAGACTGGAATATGAATAGTAGAGGACCTTACTAGAAAGATGAGTAATAAAAAGTAGCAATAACAATACATTTTGTAGCCTTACAGATCATTTGCTTTTTATATGGGGTCAGCGACGCCCATTTGAAAGCCGGAAAGAGTCAGAAGAAAAAGGCAAATAATTATAAAATTATTAAAAAAAAAAAATAATGAAGACTTATTGACAAGTTGCTTAGATTTGGCCATTCTATAACATACTAAACCTTAACTTGAAGGGATACTGTCATGGGAAAACATTTTTTTTCAAAATGAATCAGTTAATAGTGCTGCTCCAGCAGAATTCTGCACTGAAATCCGTTTCTCTAAAGAGCAAACAGATTTTTTTATATTCAATTTTGAAATCTGACATGGGGCTAGACATATTGTCAGTTTATCAGCTGCCACTGGTCATATGACTTGTGCTCTGATAAACTTCAGTCACTCTTTACTGTTGTACAGCAAGTTGGAGTGATATCACCCCCTCCCTTTTCCCCCCCAGCAGCCTAACAACAGAACAATGGGAAGGTAACCAGATAGCAGCTCCCCAACACAAGATAACAGCTGCCTGGTAGATCTAAGAACAGCACTCAATAGTAAAATCCCATGTCCCACTGAGACACATTCAGTTACATTGAGAAGGAAAAACAGCAGCCTGCCAGAAAGCATTTCTCTCCTAAAGTGCAGGCACAAGTCACATGACAAGGGGCAGCTGGGAAATTGACAATATGTCTAGCCCCATGTCAGATTTCAAAATTGAATATAAAAAAATATGTTTGCTCTTTTGAGAAATGGATTTCAGTGCAGAATTCTGCTGGAGCAGCACTATTAACTGATTCATTTTGGAAAAAAAATGTTTTTCCCCATGACAGTATCCCTTTAAAGGTGAACCACCACTTTAATACTGGCTGCTTTATCCTCATACGAGGGCCCCAATACACGAAACGACTCTGCTGCCGAGGGAGCCACAGTTGAAATGAAAATCATCACTTTTCGATTAAATTCACAGCAGCTGTCAGATGTATTTGTGTCACAGGTTTCTTATTTGGAATCAGAATGACAGCGAGCCTTTTATCCCCTCTGCGGGCATTCACACGGGGGCGCTTTAAACGAGAACTGCTGCCTCCAAAAGCAATTTGTATCATTATCGCCTCTTTATAGAATTAAATCTGCTTAACTGATCACCAGGCTACAGAAAATATAATGTAAATGCTGCAAAAGTAACTACTCGTTATTAGTTTCTTCTTTCACTTTTCAAACTGGGGTCGCCGACCAGGGTGGCCAAGAAATTATGTTCGAATTACGAATCCCCGGTGAAAGATTCGGCCGAATACCGAACCGAATCCTAATTCGCACATACAAATTAGAGGCAGGAAAGGAAAAAGTGGAACAAATTCTTCTTTTGTCAGGAAAAGACACATGATTTCCCTACTCGCCTCTTATTTAAATATGCAAATTAGGATTCGGTTCGGCCAGGCACAAGGATTCGGCCGAATCCGAATTCTTCTGAAAAAGGCCGAACCGAATCCTGGATTCGGTGCATCCCTAATTTTTACCTATCTTTCTATTCAAGCCTCTCCTTCAAACCATGGCCTGGTTGCAAGGGTAAGTCGGACAGTAGCTTCTGATGAAGGGCGGGAAGCCACGAAATGCGTAGAGCGAGCAGCCCATAATATGTCTGTGGCATGCTGATTTGAATTTTAACTATGCTCAATAAACTACTATCCTTTTTAACGAATGGATGCTGGCTTTATTGGTGCTCCGTGATTTTGAAATCAGTGGTGTAGGATCGCAGCTTACATGTAGCACGCTGGAGCTTCACACGGTCGGTAAGTGCTCCCACCATTGTTCAGAACCCTAGCAACCAGAGACCTGCCGAAATTCCAAATCAAATTAACAGTTAAATTAAAGGGTCAACTATGGGTATGGGAAAGGTTATCCAGAATGCATGGGACCTGGGGGTTTTCAAGATAAAGGATCTGTCTATAATTTGGATTTTCATACCTCGTCTAAACATTAAATAAACCCAATAAGCTGGTTTTGCCTCCAATAAGGATTAATTATATCTTAGTTGGGATCAAGTACAAGCGACTGTTTTATTACTACAGAGAAAAGGGAAATCATTTTTAAAAATTTGGATTATTTGTATAAAATGGAGTCTATGGGAGGCAGCCTTTCTGTAATTAGGATCTTTCTAGATAACGGGTTTCTGGATAGCGGATACCTGTACCAATGTAGCGTTGCTTGTTTTGGCAAGTGACACAGCAGACCTTTATCTAATACTATAAAAAAAAAATACTTTCAGATAGGGGTGTACCTAATCCAGTATTCGGTTCGGGATTCAACCTTTTTCAGCAGGATTCAGATTCGGCAAATTCTTGTGCCTGGCCAAATAAATCCTAATTTGCATATGCAAATTGGGGCATGGTGGGAAATCACGAGACTTGTTTTTTCCACTTTATCCTTTCCTGCCACTGATTTGCATATTAGAATTCGGTTCGGTATTTGGGGATTCGGCCTAATCCAAAATAGTGGATTGGGTGCATCCCTACATCCCAGCTATAGTTGCCCTTGGATAGTAAATTCTATTCTTATTATTCATCTGCTTGCATATAGGATTCTTTTGAACAGTGAATGGATTTAGTTTCCCTTTTAAACATTCCCCTTTTATCAGCCGTACCAAACAAACCCTGCTGATGTTTGGGAACAGAACAAGGTCCTCCCCGAATTCCACTAAACGCAGAACATAATGCAGGGGGTCGCCTACAGAATTTATCAGCAAAGGCAACGAGAGAGAGAGAGAGATAATTCCTGGCACACAAACCCATAACAGGGAAGGTCTCTCTGCTGGATCAGTGCTTCCGTCAGTGAACAGATCTTCTTATCTTCGGAACAATACATTGAAAAGTAGGGCCCCAGGCCACATCCTTCCTTTGCAGTCTCTTCTCCGGCCATCTCTCATCAAAAAATATCATCACAGCTCAGTGATTTCCCTTGGTACAAGGGGCATGACATATTATAGCGCAAGCCATGAAGCCTCAGATGGAATGTATAGAAAGATAGTCGAACTGCAGCTCCTATCAGTCTGATTAGGTCTACCTGTGCATGGCCATTTTTATAGTTAAAAGGGTTGTTCCCCTTTAAATTAACTGTTAGTATGATGTAGAGAGTGATATTCTGAGACAATTAGCAATTGGTTTTCATTTTTTATTATCTGTGGTTTTTGAGTTATTTAGCTTTTTATTCAGCAGCTCTCCAGTTTGCCCTTTGAGCAATCTGGTTGCTAGGGTCCAAATTAGGGATGCACCGAATCCAGGATTAGGTTCGGGATTCGGCTTTTTCCAGCAGGATTCAAATTTGCATATGCAAGTTAGGGACAGGGAGGGAAATTGTGTGACGTTTTGTCACAAAACAAGGAATTAAAAAAGGTTTTCCCTCTTCCCACCCCTAATTTGCATATGCAAATTAGGATTTGGTTCGGTATTCGGCGGAATCTTTGCGAAGGATTCGGGGGTTCGGCCGAATCCAAAATAGTGGATTCGGTGCATCCCTAGTCCAAATTACCCTAACAACCGTGCATTGATTTGATTAAGAGACTGGAATATGATAGGAGAGGGGCCTGAATAAAAAGTCGATTAATAAAAAGTAGCGATAACAATATATGTGTAACTTTACAGAGTGATTGTTTTTATATGGGGTCAGTGACAGCCATTTGAAAGCTGGAAAGAGTCAAATAAAAAAGAAGGCATTTAAGATTAATTGAAAAGCTGCTTAGAATTAGCCATTCTATAACATACTAAAAGTAAACATAAAGGTGATCTATCCCTTTACGTTTTAAACTAAAAAGGAGAACTAACAAAAAATAAAATACAGCTAGAAATGTAATTTATACACATCTTGTATGATCTAAGACTTTGGCCACAGCAGCTCGCCATCTTGGAGCTTGCTAGGCCATCTTCCGAGTGTATTTTATACAGATCTTATTTTGGCAGGACCAGTGTATATTTAAAAGACATAGGCAATACATATACATTAATTAGTGCATTGAGGTGTAACTGCTCAGCCAGTGCTTTAGGCAAGGGCCACACCAGGGCAGAAAATCCCGAACAGAAATCCGCTGGCTGATTTGTGCCATACCACGGGCAGTATCTTTCTCTCTCTTCCTCATTGAATCAAACTTTGGCTGATTTCAGTTCAAAATGCAGAAGCCCGCTAAGCCGATTCAATGAGGAAGAGAGAGGAGGCTACTGCCCACGGTAGGGCAGAAATCACCCAGCGGCTTTCTGTTAGGGTCAGGGCACACGGGCAGATTCGGGGAGATTAGTCGCCCCGGCGACAAATCTTCTCTTCTTCGGGGCGACAATCTCCCCGAACTGCCTTCTCCTACCTTCCCACCGGCTATAATGAAAAATCGCCATCAGGATGGCACTCGCTTTCCGAATGCGCCTAACGAGGAAACGTCGAGCAACTTCGGAAAATGACGCGCAGTGAGTGCCATCCCACTGCCGATTTTTCATTCTAGCCGGTGGGAAGGTAGGAGAAGGCAGTTTGGGAAGATTGTCGCCCCGAAGAAGAGGCGATTTGTCACCGGGTGTGACTAATCTCCTTGAATCGGCCCTTACCCTTAGAGGTTTTCATATATATCTGTGTGCAGTTTTCCACTGACGAGTTAAGCCTTGTGCAAACATTTCTCAAGAAAAGGGAACTCCAATGCCCTGAAAAGTTGGTTTCAGATAGTTCACCAGAAATAAAGACTTTTTTCCAAATACTTTCTATTTTCTATGTGTGACCGTCTTTCTAATATTGAAGTGTAAAGTAAATTTTTCACCTTCTAAAGCAGCTCTGGAAATGGGAGGGGGGTCGCCGACCCTATAAACTGTTCTAAATTGATACATTTCTTATCTTTGTCCCTGCTGAGCAGAATCCCTGGGTTTCATTAAAGGCAGCTGTTAGAATTGATACAATAGTTGCTAATACTCCAGAAATGCTGCTGAGAAATGTATCAATTAATGTTGTAAAATTGTAACAGTTCAGATGCACTTGGATCACTGAGCTTCCAGACAGAGACACTGGAGATAAGAACATTAAACTTAAAGGGGTTGTTCACCTTTGAAATAACTTTTAGCATGATACAGAGAGTGATATCCTGAGACAATTTACAATTTGTTTTCATTTTTTATTATTTGTGGTTTTAGAGTTATTTAGCTTTTTATTCAGCACCCTTCAACTTGAATCTTGAGCCATCTGGTAACTAGGGTCCAAATTACCTTAGCAACCATGCATTGATTTAAAGAAGAGACTGGAATATGAATAGTAGAGGGAATGAATAGAAGGATCAGTAATAAAAAGTAACAATACATTTGTAGCCTTACAGAGCATTTGCTTATAGGAAGGGAGTCAACCTGGCCATTTGAAAGCTGCAAAGAGTCAGAAGAAAAGGGCAAATGACTATAAAACAATAAAAACCTATTGAAAAGTTGCTTAGAATTGGCCGTTTTACAACATAATAAAAGTTACCTTAAAGGTAACCCACCCTTTTAAATTTTGGGAAAACTGTAAAAAATAAAAAAAAATGGAAAGCGATTGAAACTAAAAATCTTTGTTTGTGGTGAACAATCTGAAAACAACTCAACTGGAAAAAGTGTCTGGAAGGTGAACAACCCCTTTAAGAGCTACAAATACATATACAGCATAAAATCCATTTTACACCATTTTTTGTAGTCCCTCCAATATATAATACATGATTAATTCCCTGATTTTACACCATTTTTTTTTCTGGCCCCCTGAAAAACTTAAAACAGGGGTTGTGCTGTATTAGATACTACAGGTATAGGATCCCTTATCCAGAAACCCAATAGCCAGAAAGCTCCGAATTACGGAATGGCTGTCTCCCATAGACTACATTTTATCCAAATAGTGATATGTAAAGGCAGAAAACAACTCCTGGAGAGGAGAAGCAGTCTAGATGTGTGCATCACATTTCATTTCATTAGGTTCTTTCTGTAGAGGAAATCCCCAAAACTGATGCCAGTTATGATGTCACGTGCTTGAAGGTGCACACTAACCTATAAAGGCTCCTACCTAGTCATCTGCTAAACAAACAGATCAATCAGGGGTATCCTTGCAATGTATTCAACCAGACACTGAATATGTGGCCCAATGGAATCATCAGCTGAAAACCCTTTGGCAGTATGTCCTATCCAAACCTTGGATTATTTTGGTTAAATATAAATATTGGTGGGGCATATATAACCAGATAGCAGCTCCCTAACACAAGACAACAGCTGCCTGGTAGATCTAAGAACAACACTCAATAGTAAAATCCAGGTCCCACTGAAACACAATCAGTTACATTGAGAAGGAGAAACAACAGCCTGCCATAAAGCAGTTCCATCCTAAAGTGCTGGCTCTTTCTGAAAGCACATGACCAGGCAAGATGGCTGCCTACAGACCAATATTATACATTTAAAAAAATACACTTGCTGGTTCGGATATGAAATTTTATATTGTAGAGTGAATTATTTCCAGTGTAAACAGTGTAATTTAGAACTAAAAATGACATCATAAAAATCAAGACAGAATTCCTTTACTTATGAAGGTCGCACTGAAATAGGGGAGTGACATGTTCATCCAATAGGCTGAAGTGTTTTTCTTTATATCCCAATCTTAGGACATGAGTTACCAAACTATGGGGCTCTTAAACACACAGGTTAGAATAGGCATTAAATGTACACACACACCAATCTAAACTGATATGAAAGATAAAGGCAGCCCTGACCTGTGGAAGGGCCGTGTTCAGCTGCCTCTGGAGAGAATCCCGTTCATGGCTTGCTTCCTGGAACTTGCACTGACTTAATGATAGAGATTCCTGGGTTTCCCGCAATGTGTCAAGCAGTCTGTCTCTTTCCTCCAACATGGACACCATCAGCTGCTCAAAGTGAGAATCGGAGTCTGCCTGTACAGGAGACCCCGACCCATGGCCTCCGTTGCCCCCAGAAGGCATCTCAGCCTCGCTAATCGTTGGCATCACTTCGCACATCATCTGCGGAAATAAAAAAATATTGGTTAGCGGATTGGTCACCCTTAAAGGAGAACTAAACCCTAAAAATTAATGTGGCTAAAAACGCCATATTTTATATACTGAACTTATTGCATGAGGCTAAAGTTTCAGCTTGTCAATAGCAGCAATGATCCAGGACTTCAAACTTGTCACAGGGGGTCACCATCTTGGAAAGTGTCTGTGACACTCACATGCTTAGTGGGCTCTGATTGGCTGTTGAGAAGCTAAGCTTAGGGCTCGTCACTAATTATCCAGCAGAAAATGAGCTTCCCTGGCTGTAATATAAGCTGATGCTACAGGTTTGCTGATTATTAAATTCTGATGTTAATTGCACTGGTTCCTGTGCTGCCATGTAGTAATTATGTGTATTAATTACAAATCAGCCTTATATTGTGACATTTCTATTCTATGTGTACTGTATATTGTGAGTGGGTCCCTAAGCTCAGTAAGTGACAGCAGCACAGAGCATGTGCAGTGAATCAGCAGAAAACAAAATGGGGAGCTACTTGGGCATCTTTGGAGACACCGATCTTTACTGCTAAAGGGCTGTGGTTGCCTTGGGCTGGTACAGAAGCACAAAACATAATGTACAATATTTCTAGCTACTTCTTTAGTTAGGCTTTAGTTCTCCTTTAATGCACATTCACTGGCATGAGATCAGATCCACGCCTGATGTAGCAAATAATAAGCAGTAATAAATAGGTAACTAATCCGCTCTTGTTTAGCCATAAACTTGGAACTTTTATGGTCCTTTTGCACGGCTGTGTTGACATGATTTCATGCCGAGGTGTCAGAAAAGAGTAACACCCTCTCCTGCAGAAAAGCTGATATAACTGAAACAGGGGTGTGTGTTCAGTGATCTGTAAATCGCCGGCGGGATGGCACTCGGAGCAATTCGTGATCCGAAGTCGCGTGAATCACTCCCGCCTGCAATTTACATTTTAGCCGGTGGAAAGGCAGGGGAGGTACTTCGGGGGGGTTTAGTCGCACCGAAGAAGAGGAGATTTGGCGCCGGGCGACTAAACCCCCCCCCCCCCGAATCTGCCTGTGTGCCCTGACCCTAATTCTATGCTGCCCAAAGATTGGCTGATTTGGATTGGGCTGGCACCATGCCCCCTTTCAACACTGCTCACATCTACTGTAAGACATGATGTACCTCCCGACTTATTCCATAGAGAATATAGTGAATAAAGTACCCCCTCTTGTAAAATATAAGGATATTATAACTTACCGAGGAGTTTCATGATCATATAAAAGTACGAGGCCGAAGGCCGAGTGTTTTTATACAGGTCATGGAACTCCGAGGTAACTTATAATATCCTCATATTTTGCAACTGGGGGTACTTTATTTATTATAATACACAAATTTCAATGAGTCATGTGACAGAAATGACATCAGAACTCACCGTTTATAACTGATGACATCAGAACTCACCGTTTATAAGGATATAATTTACAGGATATTCATGGCTTTTGTGTATTATAATGTCATTTATGACAATGTTCCCCAGGATATAATGTACGGGGTTACTCATGGCTTTTGAGTATTATACGGAAATAAAAAGTCAACTCTGAGGACTGTGACCTATATAAAAGAATTTGGCCTGTGCCTTTATAAGGACAAAGAACTGCTTATTGACTATTTACTGCCTAATATCCTTATGCTTTAAATATGTATATTTGTTTCTGCATGCATTATATTTAAAGACACAGCTTCATGGGGATAGACATCCAATTAGAATATACCATACAATAATAAGCAGGGGTGCAGCAGAGAGCCTATACACAACTTGCAGAGTATATTTACTTTTGGCAGGACAGTACTCCAGTAACAATTAAACTGACTATTAGCAGAAACGGCCACAGAGCAAAGTCTTCAGATGAAACAGCTCATTATTCAGCTCCATAAAGAGCCAATTAAGCTTGAAATGTTGCCCGCCGCCCTTTTTTTTGCTAATAAAGGCAATTTAAGTGTTATTTGAGAGATGGCCAAAGGTTTGTTACGGAAATATATGGGTGCTGCTTTAATCTTTATGGCTGTTGCCTTTGTATTCCAATTGCTCAGGACCTGGGGTTTTCTGGATAACTGATCTTCATACCTGTCAGTGATCCCCAACCAGTGGCTCTGGAGTAACAAGTTGCTCACCATCCGCATGGATGTTGCTCTCAGTGGCCCCAAAGAAGGTGCTTATTTTTGAATTCCAGGCTTGAGGCAAGTTTTAGTTGTATAAAAACCAGGTGTACTGCCAAACAGTCCCTCCTCTAGTCTGCCAGTCCACATAGGGACAAGCAAATAGCCAATCACAGCCCTTATTTTGCACCACATGGAATTTTTTTTGCAAAAGGGTTTCCTTCTCCTTTAAGTCTGCTAGACAATCATATAAACATTAAATAACCCCAAGAGGCTGGTTTTGCTTCCAATAAGGATTAATTATATCTTAGTTGGGATCAAGTACAAGCTACTGTTTTATTATTACACAGAAAAAGGATATTTTTTTTTTTATTTGAATTATTTAAAAAAAAAAATGGAGTCTATGGGAGACGGCCTTCAATTAATTCTGAGCTCTCTGTAATATGTAAAGTTCTACATTATCTCTCCCTCTCTCTATACTGTGTATACAAAAGCATAAAATAGCACTCTATAATAGCAGTCCCTATACCAGGAGGGCCCATACTTTACTAATGCCAGGTCTACTTTTAGTGATGTTGTCCCATTATGATCTACACCCATAAAAGCATCGTTAGCATTCTGTTCCATGGAAAATATTACTTAAATATTATATTGATTCATGAGATAATTTATATTGTTATATTTAATGAACAACTATTTCTTATTATAAATCTGATGACAAGCATGAAATAGGAGGGAGATTTAGACAAGCTGTTTGCCGACAGTGTCTTGAGCTCTACTGATCACTAACTAAAGGTCTACTGGTAAACCCCGATCTATCTTTTGGGCACCCCTGCCCTATGCCTACTATTACACAGACCCAACTACTACACAGACCCACTACTACTACACAGACCTACTACTACTACTACACAGACCTACTACTACTACTACTACACAGACCCAACTACTACTACTACTACTACTACTACACAGACCCAACTACTACTACTACTACTACACAGACCCAACTACTACACAGACCCAACTACTACACAGACCCACTACTACACAGACCCACTACTACTACTACCACACAGACCCACTACTACTACTACTACACAGACCAACTACTACTACTACACAGACCAACTACTACTACTACACAGACCAACTACTACTACTACTACTACAACTACTACTGCACAGACTTACTACTACTGCACAGACTTACTACTACTGCACAGACTTACTACTACTGCACAGACTTACTACTACTGCACAGACTTACTACTACTGCACAGACTTACTACTACTGCACAGACTTACTACTACTGCACAGACTTACTACTACTGCACAGACTTACTACTACTGCACAGACTTACTACTATTACTACTACTGCACAGACTTACTACTACTACTACTGCACAGACTTACTACTACTACTACTGCACAGACTTACTACTACTACTACTGCACAGACTTACTACTACTACTACTGCACAGACTTACTACTACTACTGCACCGAATCCAGAATTTTCAGCAGGATTCGGATTCGGCCGAATCCTTCTGCCTGGCCGAATCAAATACGAATATGCAAATTGGGGGTGGGGAGGGAGATTGCGTTATATTTTGTCACAAAACAAGGAAGTAAAATATGTTTTCCCCTTCCCACCCCTTACTTGCATATGCAAATTAGGATTTGGTTTGGTATTCGGCCAAATCTTTAGCGAAGGATTTGGTCGAATCCAAAATAGTGGATTCGCTGCATCCCTAACACAAACCAACTACTACTACTCAGAACAACAACTACTACTACTACTACTCAGAACAACAACTACTACACAGACCTATCTGTACTACTACACAGACCCACCACTACACAGACCCAAAAACTACTACACAGACCCAAAAACTACTACACAGACTTACTACTACTACTACTACACAGACCCATATATAAAAGTCTGGCTTATAACTAACTATACACAGACAAATACAACAGTATATATTCTATACATTATTCTATTACTTCTATTTTCTATATATTTTCTATATATTTTCTAACACTGGGATAGATATAAAGAAATAAAAGCAAATGCTATATAAATACAGGGAGCAATAGAGTATATATGATGTAGACAAGACAGAGGATTCTATACACACACACACTACAGACACAATGTATATATATATGACAGTCCAGTTATAAAGAGCCTATAGTCATGTATATATCAGATTGGATTCCCAGGACCAGTTACCTTGGCGTCACCGTCACGTGATCCCAGGATTGAGAATTCTGCCACTCACACTCGGCTCCTTCTCTGAGCCCCGAACCGACAGGCACCGAAAGCAGCGGCAGGACCCCGGGAACCGCGCTCACCACAGCCGGGGGTTTAATCCTCAGCGGCTCCCGTGTCTCCTGCCGGCCACACCGGTATCCCGGGGAGAGCTGAGGGGGCGGAGCTCCGCTCTCCAGAAACCCCGGCTCAGTCTGGCTGCTTCAATCCTCCCGGCATCCACCGCGGCGCCTAGTCGGTGCGTGACGTGCCCGGCATGCATTGCGTCACGCAGGAGGCGTGACCTGTTGCCTGGCGACAGCGGGTGGTGACGGGCAGAATGGTTGCAGCCAATAGGAGAGGAGAGGAGGTGGGTCCGTGAAAGGATTAAGAGATACTGATGAAGAATGGATTTATGGAAAGGGAAAGAGGAAATTAGATAGGAGAGTGAATGAGATAGTGATTTGTGTGTGCATAGCGATAAGGTATATTGTGTGTGACAAGACATTCCGGAGAGAGAACTAATTAGGGATTTCATGTAATGAACTCACCATACTTCATATATTTCATTTATCTTACACAAGAGTCATACATTTCCTTGTAAAATATGTATTCAGTGGCCTATGATGTCACTCGAGTCACATGACCCCTTTTCAACCAATGAAGACTGATAGATGCTCTGGGCCCTGTTACTATTGTTGTAGAAGGGGCCTTGCAACATTTGGGGCTCAGTTATGTGCTGCATACAGATACAAGTTCATTTTCCTGGGGGTTTTCTGTCAAAATAGGTGTAAACAATGGCAGAAACATACTGTAGAAAAAGCAGACTATGTGGTTGTTGGGGTGGCACTGAAGGTACAGGCAGCCCTGGGCCGGCAATCAGGAGAAGAAACTGGCAAATGCCAGAGGGACTGCTGTGAGTCTCTGTAACGCAGGGAATCCCAAACCCAGAACTAACCCCAAGGTTCCGCTCTCGGCCCACTCTCCTGCCTGTAGCAGCTGCCTTTGTCTATGGGTGGCCAAAATGTAGGGTTGCCACCTTTTCTGGAAAAAAATACCGGCCTTCCTATATATTTATCTTTTTTCCCTATTAACAACATTGGGATCAACCATCATTTTACCGGTAAAACATACCTCCTAACATTTTGGAAGTAAAAAGAGGGACAAAATTTTTTTTCGCATGTAGCACAGCAACATTATTTGACCACGCCCTTTTCTGTGGCCACACCCCCTAATTACCATGTTCATTTTACAAAATTTGGCAGGTTATGCAAATTTGAAAATATTTCTCCTTATTTAAACAGTTTTTTGGTGTCTCAAAATTGTTACAAAGTATCTTATTTGCACCTGTTAGCTGTTCTGTGCTCTCTGCTTTAAGCCAATTAAGTTAGAAACTTTGTTTCTTTTTCTGACTGTTCAGTGCAGAGAAAATAGGGACTTTCCAGTACAAATGAGGGACAGCAGGTTGAACTGTCAAAAGAGGGACTGTCCCTCCAAAAAAGGGACAGTTGGGAGGTATGGGTAAAATACCAGCCAGGGTGCAACCCTACTCAGATGCCGCCAGGTCTTATTGTGAGAGAACCAAGGAGAGATTTCTGAGCAATCTAGGGAACTGAGCGTGGTGTTGTCGAACGGGAAACTAGTTCAGCAAGTGGTTTAGTCAGCACGCTCCAGGAATTGGCTTTAATCTGGTGCAAGTCATCCAATGCCCACTTTACACTGTTCTCTCAGATCGGCATACTCACAGACAGCACCAGCCACAAGATTCTTGGATTAATGTCCTAATAAAGGCATTTTAATCCAAGAATCTGGTGGCTGGTGCTGTCTGTGAGTATGCTGTTGTAGAACGGAAAACAAGGAACGTAGTCAAAGCCGGGCCAGTCGTAAATAGTGTTCCCACCTGGCCAGTATGTTACCGGCTTGGCCGGTAAAAATTATGGTTGGTCCCAATGTTATTAATAGCGAAAAAAGATAAATATATAGGAAGGCCGGTTTTTAGTTTTCCGGAAAATGTGGCAACCCTAGTCGTAAACAGTCAGACAAGCTGTACGAATTCAGGAGATGGGAGAGTAAACGGGGTCACAGGCCAGGTCAAACACACCAAAAAAGCATAGTACCAAAACAGGATCCAAGAGAATAGTCAAAAACACAGAAAAAGTCAGAACAGGCAGCTAACTAAACGTAATCAGGGACAGGCAGGATCAGTAATAGAACAGTAACACAGTAATAAACACACCCAGAAACTACAGATTAGACCTAACGTTGGGCAATGAGCAAAAGACACCTGTGCCTTTAAATATTTGAATCTCGCGCCAAGCACGATAACGTCACACGTGCCACCGCTTCAAAGCAGGAAACAAGCAGGACAGCTTTCCTTTCAGAGAGCATACGTCGGCACACTGGGAGGAGGACAAGGCGGGCATCCCCGTCACACCCTCACTAGCCCACAAGGGCTTACAGCTTCCATGGACTGGTGCTTTGTATCGAGGTTGTTTGGGCCTCTGTGTTTTTGAAATGCAACTAATATCCTTGCCTTGGGCTCCAATACTACCTGGTCTGGCTCTATTGGTCATAAATCTGCCTCATAGTTTATAAGTTTATTATTTAGCCTGTCGGACTGGTTATTCACCATGTCACTTGACTTGTAGTCTGTGTAATTTAGATCCTGTATCTGAGCATCAAAGGGGTTTTCTCCTTTAAATTAACTTTTAGTATGACGTAGAGAGTGATATTCTGAGACAATTTGCAATTGGTTTTCATTTTTTATTATTTGTGGTTTTTGTGTTATTTTTATTCAGTACCTCTCTAGTTTGTAATTTCAGCCGTCTGGTTGCTAGGATCCAAATTACCTTAGCGACCATGCACTGATTTGAATAAGAGACTGGAATAGGAATAAGAGAGGCCTGAATAGAAAGATGAGTAACAAAAAGTAACAATAACAATACATTTGTAGCCTTAAAGAACATTTGTTTTTAGATGGGATCAGTGACCCCTATTTGAAAGATGGAAAGAGTCAGAAGAAGAAGGCAAATAATTAAAAAAAACTATAAAAACAAAAAAAATGAAGACCAATTGAAAAGTTGCTTAGAATGAGCTATTCTATAACATACTAAAAGTGAACTTCAAGGAAAACTATACCCTCAAACCATGTAGGTCTCTATAAAAAGATATTGCATACAACAGCTCATATGTAAATAAACCGTTTTCATAATAATATAGTTTTTTATTAATATGTGCCATTGGGTAATCATAAATAGAAAATTGACATTTTTTTTGGATCGTAGAAGTCACGGTGCACACAAACATACCATACATGTTAGGTCACATGAGCCAATTAACGGACAAGTTCTGTCTTTGGCTTTGACACTTCTTTCTGTTACAGTTAGAGCTGCAGTATTTCTGGTCAGGTGATCTCTGAGGCATAGGGTTGCCACCTTTTATAAAAAAAATTGCCGGCTGCTGGGGGGGCGGGCCTCAAAGGGGCGGGACATGATGTCAGAAGGGGGGGGCGTGATGTCAAAAGGGGCGGGCCACGCCACGGACGCTAGAAGAGGCAAAAGAAAAGGTAAGTTGCTGGGGATTGGGGGCAGGCCGAGGGCTCCTTTTGATTGTATTACAAATTTACCGGCAGTTACATTGCCGGTAAATTTGTAATACCGGCCCCGGCCTTGGCAGGTATTTTACCGGCCGGGTGGCAACCCTACTGAGGCAACACACAGACCATCATGAAATGGAGGTTCAAGGCAAGATTTGTGAAAGGGCAATATTTGCTCAAATATATGTACCATTAGTTTGATAAGATTCTTTAATATGCCACTTAATTTGCTATAAACTATCTGTTGCTCAAGTATTTGTTTCGGGGGTATAGTTTTCCTTTAAAAGTGAATCACCACTTTAAATAGCAGCATATCCAGATCAACCTTGTCCTTGCACAGAGATGTATTTCTACATAGGACCCAACTGCTCTTTATTCTCCTATCTCAACCTGCCAAATGTATAAGAAGGTAATCACTGTAGCTAAGGCAGGAACTCAAATACTTCCAACACTTCGAACAATCTAAGTAGTTAAGCGCATAAAGAACCGAATGTGAAATGTTTAGCTTCCAACACAGATTGTTGTTTTATGCAGCAGGTTGTGCTTATATTTAGGACAAGGGCAAAGGTTTGTGCTTAGGTTAGAAGACTGAGAGAATGATACAGTGGATTCTGTAGGGTAAAAACAACACTGACTGTATGAAGGTGTGGCTACAGAACGACAGGGGTGCATGGTGAATCAATTCGACTAAATTCAGTGCGAATTATGGTCGAGAATTTAGGCCAGAAGCAATAGAATGGAAGAATGAATCAAAAGCATTTTCAGAAATGGGCTTATACTCATTTAATTTGCACTAGAAAAGCATTTTGGATGAGGAGATACACAGGTATATGCAAAGCAGAAGGAATTCTGGGAAGGAAGCCTAGGATTGCTCTTAAAGTTTCCCTTTACATGGAGTACCCTAGAAAGGGGTGGTTCACCTTTCAGTTAACTTTTAGTACGTTAGAGAATGGCCAATTCGAATAAACTTTTCAATTGGTCTTCATTATTTATTATGTATAGTTTCTTTAATTGTTTGCCTTTTTCTTGACTCTTTCCAGCTTTAAAACGGGGGTCACTAACCCCATCTAAAAAAAACCCAAATGCTTTGCAAGGCTACAAATGTATTATTATTGCTACTTTGTATTACACAGCATTGTTGAAGGTGGAAATATTTAGGCTGATAGATAGGCTGGCACAAACCGGACCACACTCTATTAATAGATGCAGTTAAAAAAGTATTTATTGAACCAAAAAACATCTAAAAAAAAAGCCTTACGCGTTTCATACCTTGTGGGTCATAGGCTCATTGTGTAAGGTGGCTATTGAATCGGTTATCTGGAAACCCGTTATCCAGAAGTCTCCGAATTATGGAAAGGCCATCTCCCATAGACTCCATTTTACTAAAATAATAAACATTTTTTTCTTATTATTTACTTTTTCTCTGTGGTATTGAAATGGTACCTTGTGCTTGATCCCAACTAAGATAAAACCAAATCCTAATTGGATGCAAAACAATCATAATAATAAATGTTTAAAGGATTTCTTAGTAGACTTAAGCTATGGAGATCCAAATTATGGAAAGATCTCTTATCTGGAAAACTCCCACGTCCTGAAAATTCGGGATAACAGGTCCTATACCTGTAAAGTATTTGGACTCATTCAGATATCTATTTATGAGGCCGGTAGGGATGCACCGAATCCATTTTTTTGGATTAAGCCAAACCCCCGAATCCTTTGTGAAAGACTCAGTTAAATACCGAACGGAATCCTAATTAGCATATGCAAATTAGCGCACAGTTGGAAAAAATGTAACTTCCTTGTTTTCTGTTGAAAAGTCATGTGATTTTAATGATTCGGATTCGGTTCGAATTCAAATCCTGCTGAAAAAGGCTGAATCCAGATGCATTCCTGCTGGAAAGTTCCATCATCAGTGGCGTAACTACCAGGGGAGCAGGGGGTGCAACTGGGCCAGGGCCCACACCCCCGCAGGGCCTCCCCCCGGCAGATCGCGTGCGCTGCAGCGTTCTGGAGTCGGCTGCAGCCGCAAAGTAAATGCACGCGGACGAGGGTGTGGGGGGGCCCGGCTGCACGGCCCACCTAGTTTGTTACTGTCCATCATCTGAGGAACATGCCAAGGCCAAGACGCAAATTAAAGCTTATTTGACTGCCGTAGACCAGTGCTTTATAGTGACCAGTTTCGGCCTTTGTGTACTTGAAATGCCAGGGCCTATTGTGAATCTCAGTCCAGACAGACAGCCCTGTGCATATATTTACTGAAACATGACTTCGCATCTCTTCACGTGATCACACAATACTTACCAGACTTGTGATCGCATGCCCTATATATAACCTACCCACGAAAAGCAATTTACATTCCAAAAACTAAACCAAACCTAAAAGAACTCCACTTTCCAAGCCGGGTCTTTATTTCAGTCCTGTTGAAAAAATACCAACTGGATTATTTCCAGATTCTCAGACTTTGCAGCAGTTCTGTACAAAATGACCTACTTGAAGCCACGGGGTAGCAAATTCCATAGGGCATAATGTTACCGCTTTGGAGAAAACAATTTAATTTTCCTGGATGAAGTTTGTTTGTCTGTGGAGGCTGAGGTTTTATTGCACAATGGAATGACTGACAGATTTTCCTGTGTAATCCTGGCTTTATACAGTGAAACAGGTATCATGCTGTTAGCAGAGAGTCCTAAAGGTGACCATAGACGTAGAGATCCATCTCTGCCCAATATTCCCACATTGAAGTGGGCGATATTGGGCTGATCCGAACTAGGGCCCAACGATCGGATAATAATGCAGGAGAACGGGCTGTCGGATTGCTGGACCACATACACGCAGAGATGTGGCCACAATCTGACGAGATTTTTTTAACCCACTCGATCGAGATCTGACCAACTTTCAGCCAGATATCGATCAGGACAGCCTGTCGGATGGCCCCACTTACAAACCAATAAGATGCCGACTCGGTCTGTCTGCAGCTTTTATCAGCCCATGTATGGAGGGCCTTAAGAGGTAAAGGGGCTTGGGACAAATGCAGAACCCCCATATTGATAAAGGATGCAGACAATTAGCAGCCCTCAATGTCAAAAACCTGAAACAACCAATGAATTGAAGTAGAAGTCTCCTATTCTTTCCACCCATGAAGTCCACTTTATACCACCTATAAACCAGCTTCTTAGATCAGTCTCCTCTTTTGATGACCGTCCTAATATGACTATGCACATTTTAATGTAAGCGGTAGTGGGCCAGTATAGCACATTCTGATGGTAACTTTTATTTGAAGGTCTTTATCTAAAGTAGAGATCCCCAACCAATGGCTTTGGAACAACATGTTGCTCATCAACCACTTGGATGTTGCTCCCAGTGGCCTCAAAGCAGGTGCTTATTTTACAATTCCTGACTTGGAGGCAAGTCCACATAGGGGCTACGAAATAGCGAATCACAGCCCTTAATATCCCCGGTAATTTTTCATGATTTTGTTCCCCAACTCATTTGAATTTGGCTTACCGGTAGTGATGAGCGACTTTTTTTCACCAGTCATGGATTGGCTGCAAAATCCCGCATTTTCTTATCTGCAAAATTTTGCCCAAAAATTTGCAGAGCAAAAAGTCGGCCTAAGAAAAATCACCCATAAGAAAAAAACACCCATAGACTTTAATGCATTTGGACAAAAAAAGTTGCCATAAGAAAACACTCCCATTGACTTTAATGCATTTGGACAAAAAAGCCACCATAAGCAAAAACACCCATAGACTTTAATGCATTTGGACAAAAAAAGTCGCCATAAGAAAAAACACCTATTGACTTTAATGCATTTGGAGTGAGAAAAATTGTCACGTGCGTAAAAAATTGTTGCGCGTAAAAAAGTGTGTTTTGTGAATCGCTCATCACTAAAAAAAGCTTGGGGACCCCTGATCTGAAGCAATAGAATAGATTACAGGACTGTCCAGCTGGAACCCTGCCACCATATATGGTCCTAGAAGGTCTTTTTTGTGGCCTCCTGTCTACCTATGGGCTCCATAGACATCATTGTGAAATACTCCGGCTCATAAACCTATAGCATATTTACTTATTGGTCCACTACATGGAAATAGTTGGACCCTGCCACCATATATGGTCCTACAAGGTATACTTTTTGGCCTCCTGTCTACCAATGGGCTCCATAAACATAATTTGTGATATATACTCAAGTTCATAAACCTATAGTAGATTAATTTATTGGCCCACTACATGGTAAGAGTTGGACTGAACTGGTGTGGAACAAGGTTCTACCTACTTAGAGGAGAAAGCTGATGATAGGTTGATAAAGTCCCATGCTTGGAGTAGGACGTTCTTGCATTTAATTCCCTCTAAAAAGACCATAACGTACAAAGGTATTGCTTATTCTGTACACAGAACATCCTTGTTCTGCATCGTTTTCCTGCATCTATTTGCCCAACAGCTCCCCTTTTGCTTGCCAAGTTTAATATAAAATATTCACCAACAAAACCCTCTGCGCATACCCACTAGGTTTGTTGCTTTTATTGTTGTTAGAGAATTGCTTCCAGCCGTACCTGTGCCCAGGCAAGATTCTAAATAATTTATCATTTCCTTAGGACCCATTCCTTTCCTGGCAGAGTGCAGCTGTTGTGGTTGCTCCATTTGTTGGGCCAAACTGATATTCTAGGCTGATATTATTAACTCGCAAATGATTCCTCGCTAGCAGCGCCGGCCATTCAACGGAAGGAATACCACTGTTTTAATATCAATCCGGCTTTTAAAGCCGGATTGATATTAAAACAGTGGTATTCCCTCCGTTGAATGGCCGGCGCTGCTAGCGAGGAATCATTTGCGTGCAGACTGGTGTATATGGGGCTAACACCCGAAGTCTCGCGATAGCTGCGACCAGGAAGGGATCGCTGAACGCCGAGGTGAGCTCCGCCACAACCGCTTCTCCAATCGAATAATGATATTATTAACTCCCCACTATTTGCTTGAAACAGGCAGCATCTGCAGCCAACGTCTCACGTTCCTCATAGATGAATTGTGTCATCAAATGGGCATTGGGCAGAATCAGCGGGAAGAATGTTTGGAACAGGCTAAGTGCATGTGGTTGCAGCTTCCCTCAAATCGAGGTAGGAAAGATGATTGACAAAAATGCTAGGGACAGCAACCAGATATCTATACACTGTAACTGGACTTTGTTTCCATTTTCTAATCCTGCTCGGAACTGAGGGTTGGTTTTCTGACTTTTGTGGTCCAACAAAAGCTCCTTTAGCTTATAAACATATCATTGTAATAGTTGCCCCATAATCATCTAAAGGGGTGCCATCTAAAAACAAAGCCAGCGCCAAAGGCACAGGGACAAACAGAGAAATATATATAGGGTAATATTGTTTAGTATATGACACCCTGTATGGTGCTGTATGAGTTTTATTAAAGGGATACTGTCATGGGAAAAAAAACATTTTTCAAAATGAATCAGTCGATAGTGCTGCTCCCGCAGAATTCTGCACTGAAGTCCATTTCTCAAAGGGCAAACAGATTTTTTTATATTCAATTTTGAAATCTGACATGGGGCTAGACATTTTGTCAATTTCCCAGTTGCCACTGGTCATGTGACTTACAACACCGCCTAGAGTCCTGCAGTGGGTCGGGTACCCACGGGTTACCCGCAAAAACCTGCGCTACCCTACTGGTTGCAGATAGAAGTTTTGGGAGTGGGTGTAGATGTGGGTCGGCGATTCTTTCGGGTTTGCGGGTTTTCTCAATAGCGAGTTTTACTCCTTTTTTTCAGATCACACCTACTTCTAATGATGTCACTTCCAGTTTACAATGACAGCACTTCCTGTTTTACTCCTTTTTTTCTGACCACGCCTACTTCTAATGATGTCATTTCCGGTTTACAATGACAGCACTTCCTGTTTCTTAATGTCAGCGGGTTTCAGATCGGATTGCGGATAAGGTACTTGCGGGTCGGGTAGTTGGTCCAAGCGGGTAAGTATGCGGGTCCAGGTGCAGGTTATGGATCTCAGGTCGGGTTTAACAAATTGGTTCCGCACAGGACTCTGAGTCGCCACCATCAGAGAAGAGGAAATGAGATCAACTTCCCTTTGTATAATCTTGTTTTTTTGCAGATGGGTACTCACAAACATGTTCTTTTATAACTTTCAAAAGGGGGACCCCCGTCTAAAAACAAATGGTCTAAAAGGCTACCAATGTATTGTTATTGCTACTTTTTATTACTCATCTTTCTATTCAGACCCCTCCTATTGATATTCCATATTCCCATTTAAACCAATGCATGGTTGCTATGGTAATTAGGACTTTTTATTCAGCTGCTGAATAAAAAGCTAAATAACTCAAAAACCACAAATAATATAAAGAATGAAAACTAATTGCAAATTGTCTCAGAATATCAGTCTCTGTATCATTCTAAACGTTAACTCAATGGTGAACCAACCTTATACGGCATAGTAAATTAGCACTCATGCTAAAAATTATACCCTAACTGGCCCTTAGGTTGAACTACCCTACCCTTCCACTGCTTTTGGCCCCTAAAAGGGGTTCCAAGCACATGGAATATTTGATCCAAGAGTTTCCATGTTGTGGGCCACATATTCTATTACCCATGTTTTGGGCCTTAATTATGTCATACAGGGAGGTCTTTGAGGACCTTGTTGCCATAAAATGTGGTCTACAGACTCTGATCTAGAGCTGGCAGCACAGAGAGTTACTCGCAAATTTGATCTGCATCTAGTAGCCTATGGCAACCATTTACAAATATCTGAAGGATGAACATTGATGAATCCAAATCCGCAAATACATTCCAAAAATATTTTTTTCGGCACAAGTATTTATTTGAAACTGTACGTCCCCTTTAAGTGGGGCAATTGTAGCAAATGAGAAAGTTTATTGAAATTTTCATTGGCTGTAAATCAGTTGTGAACATCCTTGGGGCGTTTTGGAACGTAGACAGTTCCTATACAGAGCCAGCCAATGACAGTGTGTGTGAAACTGCTTCCATTGTAGGCAACATTCACGCTCTTTAATTGTAGGATGTGCTCAGGGAAATGATCTCTTTTGTGCTCTTATTAAATACTGTTTGCTCGGAGATGTGAGACTGGTCCACTGTAAATCAAATGCAACATTTTCTGTACAGTCCACAAAATGATTCACACACACACACACACAAAAAGCTATTGGGGACCAGGGCCCCCATATAAGTTAAAAAAAAATATTGGTGCCAGGGCCCCCCATAAAAGTTTTTTTTTAAAAGAATTGGTGCCAGGGCCCCCCATACAAGTTAAAAAAATTGGGGCCCCAAAGAATATCTTTTTAAAAAAAACATTGGCGCCAGGGCCCCCCTTAAAAGTTAAAAAAAAAATTGGGGCCCCAAAGAACATTTTTAAAAAAAACATTGGCGCCAGGGCCCCCCTTACGAGTTAAAAAAAATGGGGCCCCAAAGAATATTTTTTAAAAAAAACATTGGGGGCAGGGGCCTATAGAGTATTAAAATAATACATTGGTGGCCAGGGGATTAAAAAAAACACACATTGGTGTTCAGAGGAAGTGAACTCTTGGTTTCAGGACTTCAACTTCGCCTCCTTTAGTGAATTCGGGTCTTTTCGCCGCTTCGGGATTTCGGCTGTTTGGCTTGACTTGACCCCCTGTGACAAGTTTGAAGTCCTGGATCATTGCTGCTATTGACAAGCTGAAACTTTAGCCTCGTGCAATAAGTTCACTATGTAAAATATGGCATTTTTAGCCACATTCATTTTTAGGGTTTAGGTCTCCTTTAAAGGATAAGTAAACCTTAAAAACAAGTGAAAATAAAACTGATGAGGGGGCATTTATTATTATTATTTTTTTCAACTCTGAGATATTAAGGGATAAATGTACTGTTAACATGAATTTTTTTTTACAACAGCGCCACCTGCTGGCCATTTTCTGACCACTACGTAGTCAAGGAAGTTGTCAGGAGAAAGAAAGAGGCTGCTCTGATGTTCTTCTGCTCAGGAAAGATGCAAGAAATGTTTCTAATTTTTTTCCTAAGCAGAAGAACATCAGAGCAGCCTCTTTCTTTCTCCTGACAACCTCCTTGACTACTTAGTGGTCAGACTGGTGGGAAAATGACCAGCAGGTGGCGCTGTTGTAAAAGAATGAATTCATATTAACAGCACATGTATCCCTTAATATAAAGGAGTTAAAAAATGAAATAATGAATGTACATTGCAAAAGTGATTAAAATATTACCCTCATCAATTTTACATTCATTTATTTATTTAAGGTCTTATTTAAAGTGTTTCGAGCAGGAATACGATTGCTTAGAACACAGTTGCGCCAATAGCTCCGAATTATCTCTTTCTTTCCCAATAGATGTGGCCTTGCTTCCTCTTTGCCTCTTACGCCGGGAAAGAAATTCCGGAGAAAGAAGTTTATGGCTTAGGAAATAAAGCAGAAGAAAAGCCGAGACCACAGGGCAGATGTAATTACTGTCCCTTTCCATTTAGACATGAATTATCTGTATAGAAATTTGTTTCATCCCCTGTGGCTGCAGAAGCAATGGCTAAGCCGGGATCCTATTCAATTCAGCAAGAAACGGCACCTTATCGTGGATTAAAAAGCCTTTATTGTTTCATGGCTTTCGACCAAAAACACAACAGCAAAGTTTCAAGCCATTCCCCGACTCTATTTCAATCGGGCTCACACTGGAAATAGGCTTCTTGTACGAGTTTCAATGCTCCGTAGGCTTACAGCTTCACTGACATCTTGCTTGTTATATCATTTAAACTGTCTCCAATGTGAGTTTTTTGGAGACAGTTTAAATGAGAATGAAATGTATCACTGGGGTGCCACCCCTCAGTGTTTATACCTCAATGATTGGCTAATGGCAGTGGTATAACTACTGTGTAGGGAGCTAGTGCAACTGCACCTTGGCTTGGTACAGACAGGACCGTCATCAGAAATCACAGGGCCCCATACGACAAAATTTCCTGGGCCCCCTGGGAAGCCCCACCTACAGGTCCGCCCTCCCCACCTCACAGGTCCGCCCCCCACCACACAGTAAAAAAACAAAAAACATATTGGTGGCTAGGGTTCCCACATGTTAATAAAAAATAAAAAGATATTGGTGGTCAGGGCCCCCCATAAAAAAACATTTGTGGCCAGGACCCCCCCATTAAAAAATATTGGTGGCTAGGACCCCACATGAGAAAAAAAAAATTGGTGGACAGGGCCCCCCCCCACATTATAAGAAAATTGGTGGCCAGGGCCCCTTAAACGTCCATGTCTTCCCGAAGTTAGCAGCTCTCAGAAAGATGGGGGGGCCTGTCTAATCAAGTAAGTGTGGTGTGGCCGGGCCCCCCTTACCCTTGGGGCCCCCTACAACTGTCCTCCCCTGATGGCTGCCCTGGGTACAGACTTGGGATCCATTATCCAGAAAGCTCTAAATTATGGAAAGGCCGTCTCCCATAGACTCCATTTTATCCAAATAAGCCAATTTATTTTTTTCTCTGTAGTAATACAACAGTACCGTATACAGGTATGGGACCTGTTATCCAGCATGCTCGGGACCTGGGGTTTTACGGATAATAGATCTTTCTGTGATTTGGATCTCATACCTTAAGTCTACTAGAAAATCATGTAAACATTAAATAAACCCAATAGACTGGTTTTGCTTCCACTAAGGATTGACTATATTGGGATCAAGTACAAAGTATTGTTTTATTATTAATTATTATGGTATGAGAACTGTCATCCAGAAACCCACTATCCAGAAAGCTCCAAATTACGGAAAGGCAGTTTCCCATGGACTACATTTTATCCAAATAATCCAAGTTATATTTTTTAAGTGATTTCTTTTTTCTCTGTAGTAATAAAGCAGTACCTTGTACAGGTGTAGGACCTGTTATCCAGAATTCTCGGGACCTGGGGTTTTCCAGATAATGGATCTTTCTGTAATTTAGATCTTCATACCTTAAGACTACTAAAAGATTATTTAAACATTAACTAAACCCAATAGGCTGGTTTTGCTTACAATAAGGATTGACTATATCTTAGTTGGGATCAAGTACAAGGTATAGGATCTGTTATCCAGAAACCCACTATCCAGAAAGCTCTGAATTATGAAAAGGCTGTCTTCAATAGACTACATTTTATCTATATAATCCAAGTTTTTTTTTTAAAGTGGTTTCTTTTTTCTCTGTAGTAATAAAGCAGTACCTTATACAGGTATAGGACCTGTTATCCAGAATGCTCGGTACTTGGGGTTTTACGGATAATAGATCTTTCAGTAATTTGGATCTCCATACCTTAAAGGAAAACTATACCCTCCAAACAATGTAGGGCTCTATAAAAAGATATTGCATAAAACAGCTCATATGTAAAACCCTGCTTCATGTAAATAAACCATTTTCATAATAATATACTTTTCTAGTAGTATGTGCCATTGGGTAATCATAAATAGAAAATTGCCATTTTAAAAAATAAGGGCCGCCCCTTGGGATCGTAGGATTCACTGTACTCACAAACAAACCAACAAACCATACATGTTAGGTCACATGAGCCAATTAACAGACAGAGTTGTGTGTTTTGATTCCTCACTTCTTCCTGTTACAGTTAAAGTTGAAGAATTTCTGGTCAGGTGATATCTGAGGCAACACACAGACCATCACGAAATGGTGGCTCAAGGCAAGAGATGTAAAAGGGCAATATTTATGTAAATATATATTCCAGTTTAGTAAGATTCTTTAATATGCCACTTAATTTGATATGAACAATGTGTTGCTTAAGTGTTCATTTTGGGGGTATAGTTTTCCTTTAAGTCTACTAGAAAATCATGTAAACATGAAATAAACCCAATAGGCTGGTTTTGCTTCCAATAAGGATTAATAATATCTTAGTTGGGATCAAGTACAAAGTATTGTTTTATTGTTAATTATTAATCATTTTTGTGTGATTCATAGTAGTTTTTGTGTAGTACCACTATGTTGTTTGTTTCAACCATTGTGTGATAATCTAGTTTATGACCTATGAATGCCTTTGAGCTCTAGAGAGCTGTTCCCCTTGCTGGTACTGACTTTTTTTCCTGTGGTTTTCTGACCAGTCTTAATGACAATCTATATTTGGGTCCCACCAGACAACAGAAAAGAGCAACACTTAGCCCGCAGAGTCCTAGCCTATTTGAACTCTGTGTTTTCAAAAGACAAGGAATTTGGGGAATGTTAGGAATGCTCTGCTGCTGCTGCTGGGAACCTGATGCTGTGCTTCCATGTTACCTGCAGTAAAGCAGCAGCCCTGCAGCCAGAGTCTTGAATATGGACGTTTGCTTTATTTCCCTATTATTATTAATAATATGTATTTTTATAGCTCCAACATATTGCGCAACGCACATGAATTACATACAAAAACATACAGTTACATACATAACGACCAGTATTTATAGGAGGAGCAGATTCTGTGGCCCTCTGTTAAAGACCCTGACCCCCATTTATTATAAAGGGTCGCTGGGGCATAGGCTGGAGGTCAGGCAGCATGGAACCTGCAGGTATGGGTGGCGTGGGACCCATAAGTGATGGTGGGGGTGTGGATGTAGGTGGCAGAGATGGGCCAGGGATCCTGTCTTCTATAATCTGGGGATTTAAAGGAGAAGGAAAGCTACAAGACAGTTTATTGCCAACAGATTAGCCTCAATAGTGCAAGATAGAACGCTATATTTATTCTGCAGAATGCTTTACCATACCTGAGTAAACAGCTCTAGAAACTGTCTGTTTGTTTAGGATAGAACCTGCCATATTAGCTTGGTGTGACATCACTTCCTGCCTGAGTCTCTCCCTGCTCACTTACATCTTAAACTCAGATTACAGCAGAGATGGGAGGAGGGAGGGGGAGAGGAGCAAATTGAGCATGCTCAAGCCCTGCCCTGGAGGTTTAAGATGAAAACAGGAAGTCTGATACAGAAGCCCATGAGTACACAATAGAAGGAAAGAAATGCTGTGTTTCTTATGACAGAGGACTCAGAGCAGCATTACTTTGAGGGTTTACTGGTGTATTTATATAGACCTTTCTGATAAAGCTTACTTAGTTTTAGCCTTTCCTTCTCCTTTAAGAGACAGAAATCTGATTTGGTGAGACAGTTACTAGAACAGACAATGACTTTTTATTCCATAACTGTTTCTAATCCAAGAAACATCCATAAATAACAATGGCTGCAATCAGCATGGTATAATTATCAGCCGTCAGTTCCGACAACAAGCTGACGTATGGCTGCCAGGCGCCCGAAACTGAAACAAGAGCTAATTGGGAGAGGCAGCATCCCTTTATGGATTGGTATTTTAGAAAAAAAGAAGTTTAATGCAGGAGAGAGAACAACAATGTGTGATTGGGAGGGTTTTTATATTTATTGATTGTGTTAAGGAGGAAAGAGGAAGCAGCTAATGAGTAAATGCACATCTGTGTATCACCCAGTGGCTTAACTAAAAGCTTATGGGCCCCAGGGCAAATCTTGCATTAGAGCTTTACCTATGCAACAGGCGCATGCAGAGCTGCACTTCAGTGGATTCTGCTGCAGTGATGCAGGTAGGGGAGTGGGCTCCAGTGTTGTCCCTATTTACCTGTTAGGGAACAACTACACGAGTGTCTTCAACGCGATTCCAGCTGATGCTGCGTCTGCATGTTGGATGAACACTGCTACACCATCCGGCATTGCTATAGCTTACCTTATTTTCCGTCGCATCTGACTCGATGCCTGCATCTGTAGTTGTAGCCTAAGTTACATCACTTGTGTTACAGCTTTGCACCCTAGGCACGTGCCTACTCTGCCTACCCCTAGTTCTTGCCCTGTGTAGTGCCATTGGCAGCAATCACCTGGTCAGTAGTGATGTGCGGGCCGGCCCAATACTTGGGGGGGTTACCCATGGGTTGTGCGGGTTTGGACCAACCTCGCTGCTCCTTTTGGGGGTCTGGGTTGAGCTCTTTCACCTGTAACCTTCGACTGCCGGCTTCCAACTTCACCTCCAAAAAGAAGCAGCAACCAAAGGAAAGAAACCGCCAGCCAAGTTCCCGAAGAAGCCAAAGAAGGTGTCGGCAGCCACCAAGAGCCCAAAGAAGGTCAAGAAACCCGCAAAGGTTTCTCAGCCTAGGTACTGGCGCTAGGACCATGCGGGCACGGGGGTTAGGCGTGCAAGCAAGTGTGAAGCTCCCGCGCATGGGACCTGCGGCCTCGGGGTGCCGCCTCTACAAATCCAGGCCCTGCTCAAGTCTATAAATGGAGGGGGGAAGGCAGGTCCGGGTAGAGTTTTTCTCGACCTGCACATCACTACTGGTCAGAAACACATTTGGGGCAGAGTTCCCCTTTAACCTCATTCGCAACTTGCAACTACCATGTATGCACATTCAGAAAGTAACACAAAGTCAGCAGCAGCAAATTTACTGTTTTTGGCTGGTTGCTTCAACGAACCGGGCAGCTATCCAGATTACTATTGGCTACACCTGCTTAAAATAGTGGAAATCATCCTAAAATGTGTTTTTGAAAGGAAACTCTTGGGTATGACACAGGCCAAAGGCATTTAATGATCGGCCGCAAACAATGTAAAGACTTGCAACATGTGACTTACCATATTCAGCTCCAATGCTTATTCCCTCCATGTTGCCCCATAGACACCTGGGAAATTGGCCAATGTTTATTATGTGGAGCACAAGGAGTGACTTTGCTGCTGTACCCAAAGGTAATTACTATTAACATCAACAAGCAGAAGAGGTATGTGCCTATCATCCCCCAATCTGTTGCTCCCTAGACACACACCTCTTCCCCAGTCACATGACTACTCATTTTCCTAATATAAGGGCTTTGTATAGTGATGGGCGAATAAAGTCGCCTGGCACTAATTTGCGGCGAATTTCTGCGTTTTGCTGCCGGCGAATAAATTAGCAAATTTCAAGGCGAAATTTCAACAGAATCAAAATCTTTTTGACTCATGTCCGAAGAGTCGTTCATGTCAAAATCCCGATTTTTTTCCATGAAAATTTCATTTTCCCAATTTTTTCGTGAAATTTTCAGATTTTCAGAATTTTTCGCTGTTTCGCGAATTTTGTGGGAAATTTGCAAATTTTTCGGCAAAACGGGATAATTCGCCCATCACTAGCTGTGTACATTGGGGCTTGTGTCAGGTTTTTATACAGAAAGGAGAGTAGTGGGAGGGTCAATAAGGTGTGGACTGGACTTTGACAAGTCCCTTAAAGGGGTGATTCACTGTTAAAGGAGAAACAAACCCTTAATAAAAAAAAACCCTACCCCCCTACCCTACATTGACCCCCTCTCCCCCCGGGCAAATGCCCCTAACTCTTTACTTACCCCTCCGTGCAGATTCTGTCCAGCGGAGGTCATGGACCCCATCTTCTTCTCTTCGGTAATCTTCGGAATGAGACCGGCGCTTTGGTAATTTTCAGCACTTTCGGCGCATTCACAGTTGTGGCGAAACCGAAAATTGCTCCAACTGCGCATGTGCCGATTCGCCGGACTCATTCCGAAGATTACCGAAGAGAAGAAGATGGTGCCCATGACCTTCGCTGGACAGAATTTGCACCGAGGGGTAAGTAAAGAGTTAGGGGCATTTGCTTGGGGTAGCAGCTAGGCTGGGGGGAGGAGGGAGGTGGGTCTATGTAGGGTAGAGGTTTTTTTTATGAAGGGTTTGTTTCTCCTTTAAGTAAACTTTTAGTATGTTACATAATTTTAAGCAACTTTTCAATCGGTCTTCATTTTTCCTTTTTTATAGTTTTGCAATTATTTGCCTTCTTCTGACTCTTTCCAGGTTTCAAATGGGGGTCACTGACCCCATCTAAAAAAACAAATGCTCTGAAAGGCTAGGTTATTTATCAAAGGCTGAGTTGTTTTTTTTCCCCGAAAAATTCAAGTTTTCGAGGGTAGTTTTGAGTAAAAACTCAAATATTTTTTTGGGTAGAATGGATGAAGATGGAATTTATTTGGCTACTGGAACTCTTTGGGTACAGGGTCGGGTTTGGATCCTCAGTAAAGCACCACTGGGACAAGCTCTGCTGTGAATAATTACACATTCTCTATAAATGACTGTAGCACACCCTGGTGCTTTATACAGGATTAGAAACATCATTTCGATTTATTATTTTTAGATTAGTTGAGGTTTTTTTTGTTGTTAAGTAGACGTTTGATAACTGCTGCCCTCTTGTGGAATAACTGGGGCCATGATTTTTCCTTTTGCAGTTTTCTTCTGATTTAGTCTGTTTATCCCAGGCAAAAGAAATGGTAACTGCATTTTATATAGTGGTGACTTCAGTCTATGCAATGCAGGGAGGAAGAAGGAAGGTAAAGTATACCATACACCCAGGATTTTCTTTTTTTTTTATTGTTATCGAAGAAATTTAAAAATGTAAAGAGGTGGTTCACCTTTTAAGTTAACTTTTAGTTATGTATGTTTACAAATGTATTGTTATTGCTACTTTTTATTACTCGTCTTTCTATTTCGGCCTCTCATATTCATATTCCAGTCTCTTATTCAAATCAATGTATGGTTGCTAGTTTATTTTGGACCCTAGCAACCAGATTGCTGAAATTGAAAACTGGAGAGTCGCTGGATAAAAAGCTAAATAACTCAAAAAATATCACTCTCTACATCATACTAAAAGTTAATCAAAGATGAACAACCCCCTTTAAAGGAACAGTTCAGTGTGAAAATAAAAACTGTGTAAATAGATAGGCTGTGCAAAATAAAAAATGTTTCTAATATAGTTAGTTAGGCAAAAATGTAATGTATAAAGGCTGTAGTGAACAGATGTCTAATAAAACAGCCAGAACACTACTTCCTGCTTTTCAGCTCTCTAACTCTGAGTTAGTCAGCGACTTGAAGGGGGGCCACATGGTACATTTCTGTTCAGTGAGTTTGCAATTGATCCTAAGCATTCAGCTCACATTCAAAAGCAACAGATATGACCCATGTGGCCTCCCCTCAAGTCTCTAATTGGTTACTGCCTGGTAACCACGGTAACCAGTCAGTGTAAACCAAGAGAGCTGAAAAGCAGGAAGTAGACTCCTTGTTATACATCAAATATACATCAAATCTCTCCAGCCTTTATACATTACATTTTTGGCTAACTAACTATATTAGATACATTTTTTATTTTGCACAGCTTATCTATTTACACAGTTTTTATTTTTATACTGAACAATTCCTTTAAAGCAGTATTTGCTTATCCCTTTCTGTTCTGGATCTGACTCTTGAAACAGGGTAGTAAAAGTCGATTCTGCTCCACGTCTGATAATCAGCTGGACATAATTTTTTATTATACACGAGTGACGTCACAATTGTGACTTTGCTTTTCATGGGAATGCTGAGAGTTGACATTTGCAGCACATGGAAAAGGTCCTCGTTGTATCCTTAGTGGGGATGCACCAAACCCAGGATTCAGCCTTTTTCAGACGGATTCAAATTCGGCTGTTCCTTCAGACCGGCCGAACTGAATTCTGATTTGTATATGCAAATTAGGGTCGTTGAGGGAAATCGTGTGACTTTTTGTCACAAAACAAGGAAGTAAAAAATGTTTTCCCCTTCCCACCCCTAATTTGCATATGCAAATTAGGATTGGATTTGGTTCGGTATTTGGCAGAATCTTTCGCAAAGGATTCAGGGGTTCGGCCGAGTCCAAAATAGTGGATTCGATGCATCCCTAATCCTAAGTAATTTGTACATAAATGATGTCACAGATTTTGTGAAGTTATGTGTCTTATCCAACAGTCCCTATGCTTCCATGACCCCCACGCATATACAGCCGTATGCAAGTAACTGTAGATCTCATTGATGACTTATCAAAAGCCTATGACTCTGCAGATGTTGCACTAAACTCCCAGCAACCCCGGAAGGAGACATTAGTAATTCATACATTAGTCCCAAGGGAAATATTCCTTTTACACCCCAGTGTATCTCTCCTATCTTATAAGCTTCTTGCATTGCATAGCAGTGATGTCATTATGTAAAAAAATTATATATATATATATATATATATATATATATATATATATATATATATATATATATATTTATTATGCAAATAGAAATGTTTTACAGTTCATCAGTTTGGGGTTTTCCTTGTCCCAGATGTTCATTGAGCCAAAGGGGAAACTGTGGAAACAAAGGGGAAACATATATCATTCATATTCCCTGATTTATAAACTGGCAGTATTTGAAATAGCTACATGGGTGGGCTACAATGTAGCACTCACGGGACCCCCGAGACGGAAAAGAATATCCTGTGAAAGGGGTGGGGCTTGGGTGTATCCAAATTGCAGGTTCAGACTAGGCCTGTGCACACCGGGACTGCTGCTTCAGGGGCCCACACACCCTCTGGGGCCCTAGCGCAAAGACACCTCAGGCCCCCCGCCCCAGCAGTAACCCCCTTCTTGTCCCCCCACGCATACTTTTTTTCTTGCTTGCGATTGGGGCCAGAGATGGAGGTCGGGTTTTCCCGTGTTCCACCGACCCAGTCCATCCCTGCCTAATTGGATGCGACCACGTGTGCTACTGCTAGGGGATTGTTTTTTTATTGGGTCCTCATTTTACTTGTCCTTTACACAGGGGCCCAGGAGACTGATGTGCTAATAATTGGGCCCCCCTAGGGGAAGGGTCTCGCTAAGTGCCGATTCCAGCATTACAGTGATTACCCCTAGGAAGTGGCATCAGCTTTCCATAACTTAAGTAAATCTGACTCTAACTGCCCTAATTCTTTCTTTCTTCACATCAAGAAGTGAGTACGTTAGTGCACGGTGCTGCTTGTGGTCTGCATTGAGCCCTGACACCCCGTGAAAAAGAATGGTGTTCTATTACTCAGTTAAACACAAACCGAAAAACTGGCATGAGGTTTGCCAAAAGAGTCAATTCATTCCCATCTATACTATAAGCAACATTTTCCCAAAAATTAGGGATGCACCGAATCCAGGATTCTGTTCAGGATTCGGCCAGGATTCAACCTTTTTCAGCAGGATATGGATGCAGGCGAATCCTTCTGCCCATCCGAACCAAATCCGAATCCTAATTTCCTTATGCAAATTAGTGGCGGGGAAGGAAATCGCGTGACTTTTTGTCACAGAACAAGGAAGTAAAAAATATTTTCCCCTTCCCACCCCTAATTTGCATATTCAAATTAGGATTTGGTTCAGTATTCAGCCAATCTTTCACAAAGGATTCGGGGGGTTCGGCTGAATCCAAAATAGTCAATTCGGTGCATCCCTACCAAAAATCAGGAAAGTTTTGATAAATTGGGAAACCATCAAACTGCTCTGAATCCTTCAGGCTTGAAACTGGATAAAACTGCCCCGGTTTTTCTAATTTAACAAAAGCTTCAGTTGATACTAATTGGAAATTGCAAAAATAGGCGATACAATGAAAATATCATCAACATTTTGCAGAAAATTCATTTTATAGAATTTCAAGAGCTTTGACAAGATTAATCAGCCATCGAAATATTTCATAATGGGTCTGGAGAACAAAATTCATGTGCATTTAGACAAAAAAAAAAAAGATTCCTAAGTTCTTTATAAACAGGAAACAGAAATGCCTCAGAAACTGAACATTTTCATAGCATTTATGAAATATTTTTTAGTAAAAAAAAAAATCAAGAATTTTCAAATGTTTTTTGTTACTTCAGTTTATAAATGGGGCCCACTCATTGCAATTGTTTTGTTAAGGCAGCACAGGGCGTATTTACGAACATCGGTACTGAATTGCACAGACACTAGCTGTCATCTGAAGAGGATGAAGATTTAGTTGGTTGCTATGGGTAACTGCACTGGTGCAATTCAACACCTATGTGAACAAATTAGCCAGTGTGTGTGTTTTGTATGTAACTGTAATAACTACAGGTACCCAGGGCTGCTCCGGCAAAAAGCCGCCTCTGGTAACTGTAAGGGCAGAGACACACGTGGAGATTTGTCGCCCGGTGACAAATCGCCTCTTCTCAACTAACCTTCCCGCCGGCTAGAATCGAAATTGCCAATGGGATGGCACTCTGAGTCCATTTTCCGAAGTTGCCTGACGAGGAAACCTCAGGTGACTTCGGAAAAAGAAGCGCTCTGTGTTCCATCCCGCCGGCTAGAACGTAAATGACCGGCAGGATGGAACCCAGAGTTGCAGTTGGGGGAGATTAGCCGCCTGAAGAAGAGGCGATTTGTCGCCAGTTGATATTAAAAGGACGGCTATGAATTGCCCGAGTTCTGCTTCTGTAGAACTTTTTCCCAAACCAATTTCATTTTACAACTCAGCAGAGCTTGGCACAGGTTCTCCATAGTGGCGCTGTCCCCCTTGTCCTTCTTCCAGCTCCTCAGACACTGATACAGCTGCTCCCGCAGGTTGTTTGGATTTGCCCCAACAACGCGTTCTATTGTCACATCTGTAATGCAAAGTCTCCGCATGAGCATTTTCCAGTCTTTCCCAACGTTATCGCATATGACATCAAAGGCGTCGTCCAACGGATCTGCAGTAACGAAAACAATGGAGCCCCACGTTATATTACTGGGATCTGACTTATTGCTGGTTGGGATTATTTTAACGGTAGAATCTTGTTGCACCTGCACAGTGGACGAAGTATCATGTCGGGTATGGGGGGCAACTGCCCTAGGGTCTGACCCCCATGGGGCCCACCAGGAGGAGCTCAGCGACAGTGCTGCCATATGAAGGGGCAATGGATGATTGGGTGCTGGTGCAAAATTTGCACTGGGACCTACATGATGCCATGTTTAAAGGAGAACTAAACCCTAAAAATTAATATGGTTAAAAATGCCATATTTTATATACTGAACTCATTGCACCAGCCTAAAGTTTATCAATAGCAGCAATGATCCAGGACTTCAAACTTGTCACGGCGGTCACCATCATGGAAAGTGTCTGTGACACTCACATGCTCAGTGGGCTCTGAGCAGCTGTTGAGAAGCTAAGCTTAGGGCTCGTCACTAATTATCCAGCAGAAAATGAGCTTCCCCTGTAATATAAGCTGATGCTACAGGTTTGCTGATTATTAAATTCTGATGCTAATTGCACTGGTTTCTGTGCTGCCATGTAGTAATTATGTGTATTAATTACTAATCAGCCTTATATTGTGACATTTCTATTCTATGTGTACTGTATATTGTGAGTGGATCCCTAAGCTCAGTAAGTGACAGCAGCACAGAGCATGTGCAGTGAATCAGCAGAAAAGAAGATGGGGAGCTACTGGGGCATCTTTGGAGACACAGATCTTTACTGCTAAAGGGCTGTGGTTGCCTTGGGCTGGTACAGAAGCACAAAACATATTGTACACTATTTCTACCTACGTCTTTAGTTAGGCTTTAGTTCTCCTTTTAGGCCATCATCAAAAGGTCTTGCAGTCACAAGTGACAAAGGTCAGCCCCAAAATATACAAAAGTGTGACCACAGAAGTAAAGGGACTAGTAAGGGTGTAGACAGGGTTTGAGTGGAGTGTGGGTGGGGTTCAGTGATGGACTGGGCTGTCAGGACACTGGAAAAAAACCCAGACCTTCCCTGGCCAGACTCAATCACTGCTGCAAATAAAGGTAGCGGTGTGAGGTTAGTCGAGAGGAGGGCCCTTAATGTCGTAGTCCTGGTGGTCCCCGGATGCCCCAGTATGACCCTGGTGGGGTTTCAGTACAACAGGGCTTGCCCAGCGCAGATCAGGAGTGTGGCTGTGTGTGTCCAGGCCATTTTTTCTCATTGTGGCTCCATTTAACTTGTTAGGAGGTGAGTTATTGCTAATAACGGGGTCCCCTATGGGGACCTGTGATGAAAGGCAATAGGGATCCCCCAGGGTTGCCAGGTAGTCGGTTTTCCAGCAAAATTGGGCTACTCATTTAAAGCCCAGGTGGGATTTGAAAGTACAAACTAGCCAAAGTACCAATTTGGGCTACTATTTGGGCCTTTGGCTGGTTTGTATTTTGGAAACCAGCCAAAGTTTTTTCTTGCACTAATGTGCCAAGCCTGCGTCTCCCAATGCATGTTGGGTAATATAATTTTTGTTTAACAATTTGCCAACTGCCAAGTTTAATGTAAGACTACAATACCCAGCATGCAATGGGACTGACTTGTGTAGAAGTCGGGAGTTACCAGATTTTGCGCTCTGTACCCCAGTCTCCCGTCACTCTTAAGCATTTTTTTTAGACTTTTTTCACTGCACATATTCTGCTTTTTTTGGGCTACTTCTGAAGTGCCTCTTGGCTAGTTTTGGGCTAGTTGGTTTTGTAGCTGGCTTTGGCTGATTTTGAAAATTAGACCTAGCAACCCTGGGATAAGGGTTGCAACCTTTTTTGGGTGGAGACCGAGCAGGGGGCGAGGCCGTGACATGGAGAGCTGGGACTGTGACGCGGAGGGAGTGGGATGTGACAGGGGCATGGCTATGATGCGGCGATTGCCGATTGGTTGAACGATGTGTCAATCATGGGGAATCCTGCCTGGTTTTCCTAATTTGAAAACCGATAAGGAAGTTTTGACCTGGGCAGCCCTTCAAATTACTGGGCTGTCCAGGTCAAAACACCGGGTCAACCCTACCTGGGATCCCCGCACATAGGGTCCGCTTGTGCTCATGTGAGCTGCACTCTGCACCTTGCGCCAGATTTTTACAATAATCCCCGAATAAAAAAACGTCACTTACCTCTTTCCGGTGTCCTTGGGGCCATGGCGTCGCCAATGCACGTTGTTTTGTATTCGGCCACTTCCGTCACGAGATCCTCTCTTTTGATCATGCTCAGCAACCTCATCAGATAATCGACGTTCTCCTCTGAGATTTCCCGCCGTTCCTGCAGCAGGCTGAACAGGTCGGTGGCGCTACGGACACTCTCCAGCCTTTTCTTGCCCAAATTCCCGCACAGGAACTTCAGGCTGCTGAGTTCGGTGTCATTTAACTTGTTGGAGATCTGGAGCAGCATGACTTGCAAATCCATGGTGAGAGGCCTCTGTTGATGAAGCTGGGCGAGGAAACTCAGTTTGTTTGAGAGATCAGAGTCACCAGGCCTTGCCTTTCACTTTCATTTCTCTCCTCTCCCTCCAGTGTCGCACTTTTCACAAGAGAAAAGGCCTTGGAATATAAATAAAGCCTTTTCTAACTGAGCAGGTTTGGGAACTAAGAGAAAAAGTACCGTCTCCCAGCCTGCCCTGCACTCTCAGCTGCAACTGACACACCAGGAAGTGTTTACCTCAGGACTGCCTCCGTTATCTCCGCCCCCAGCTCGGCTCTCCACTCACTTGAACACACAGATAGTGCTGCAACTTTTCTGGAGAAATATTACTGTCCCTAGCTGGCACCAAGCATCGTTTTTACTGGCTGTGCCAGGCAAATACCCACTGTAAGGGAACCCTACACAAAGAACATCTATTTACATGGGAAAAATGTAATATATAACTTATAATGTTTACAGTGGTGTTTGTAGATGTTACTGAGCCCTAAAACACAGATAAGTTGACCTGTTCGACCCACAGCCGATCCAAACCCACCATCCCTCCACCCGTGCCCGACTTCCGGGTTCCTTTTACAGACTGCCGATGATGTCACAAAAGGACGGGGCGAGCAGGCGCACGGCTATAAAAGCGGTAGTCGAAAGCTGGCAGTGTAAGGTGGCGGGCAAGGAGAGCAGGAAGAAGAGCTCGACCTGGACCTGCCCACCACCCGCAAATGGGGGTGCGAGGTCTGCCAGAACCCGCCTGACCCACGGGTATCGGGCCAGCCCGCACATCACTAGTTACTAGGCCCTCTAAACTCCTTGGCCCCCTACAACCACAGCAGGTTCTGCCTTCTCTATAGTTATTCCCCTGATATGAAGTGACACTACTAGAAGATACTGCTTCCCACAGCAAAATAATTTTAGGGCCCCCTAAATTTTGGGAAAATATTAAAGGGGTTGTGCATCTTTAAATTAACTTTTAGCAGTGTCGGAACTACCAGGGGTGCAATCGCATCGGGGCCCAGGATTGTATTTAGGTCCGATGCCGCCCTAGGTATCAGACCTAAACACTCCTTTACGCTGTGCGCGTGATGTCAAACGATGCATTTAAAGGAAGTGACGTCAGCACGTGATGTCACTTCCGCTTGCTTCCTTGGCCCCCCTACCCCTTGCCCCCTCAGCCATACATCCTAACATTCTGGAAACGGAAAGAGGGACAACAAAATTTGCACAAATTGTTTGACCGTGCCCTTTTTGTGGTCACACCCCCTAATTACCATGCCCATTTTACAAAATTTGCCAGGTTATGAAAGTTTGAACACATTTCTGTAGTTTTTATGTTTTATTACAGTTTTACTAATGAAGGTGAATTGCCCTTTAAGATGGGAGTCTTACTTCTCCCAAGTGACAAAACTGTTACAAATGTATCTTAAGTATCTACACAGGGCTCTCTGCCAACAGCCAATTAAGTTAGAAACATTGTATCTTTTTTGGCTGTTCAGTGCAGAGAAAGTCGGGATATTTCAGTAACAATCCGGGACTGTGGGCTGAGCTGTCAAAAGCGGGACTGTCCCACTCAGAATGGGACAGTTGGGAGGTATGACCATGCAGTGCATAAGAGGCTGGAATATAATATACATATATACATATATAGTGAATAAAGTACCATTACCATATAAAAGCATGAGGCCAAAGGCCAAGAGTTTTTATACAGGCCAGTGAACTCTAAGGTGACTTCTAATATCCTTATATTTTGCAACAGCCTAGTATGATGTAGAGAGGGATATTCTGAGACAATTTGCAATTGGTTTTCATTTTTTATTATTTATTATTATTTTAGGATAAAAGGCTTGGAGAAGGCATGCATGGATCTGGCGTATAGGGGGTTAGTGCAAGTAAGTTGAAGGGAGAGTGTTAGGCAGATTCTTTGGGATTAGGCCAAAAAACTGAAGATTGAGTAGGAAATTGGGACAATCAGGTGCAGAACAAGAGGCTATTACAAGTTATCAGAAAATACATTGCCGGAAAAATTTGCAAAACCGACCCTAGCCTTGACCACTATTTTAACGGTAAAGCCGGGAAAATACCATCAACGGTGGCAAACATAACCAAGTGGATCAGTCTCATCACTAACTATTCCCATTTTAGTAAACTGCCCACTACATATCTGGCCCATTTTTGTCCTGTATATTGGTCAGATAGGCTGTTGGGCCGGCCCTAGACACGGACCAATAAGCTGCCATCTGGAGGGGCAGTGTTGGACTGTATGTCAATCCAGCTTTAGTTCAGCAACATCAAGATTGTATGCTTAAAGCAATAGTGCAAAATTTAAAACGTGTCCCCGTCTGTCCATGGTCAACAGCCCCATTTCTGTGTTTAAATGGGCGGTTCACCTTTAACTTTTAGTATGTTACAGAATGGCCAATTCCATTGGTGTTTACCTTTCTTTTTTTATTGTTTTTGAATTATTTGACTTTTTCTGACTTTTTTCAAGTTTTAAACTGGGGGTCACTGACCCCCATCTAAACAAACAAATGCTCTGTGAGGCTACAAATTTATTGTTGTTGCTACTTTTTATTACTCGTATTTCTATTCTGGCCTCTCCTATTCGTATTCCAGTCTCTTATTCAAATCAATGGATGGTTACTAGGGTCATTTGGACCCTAGCAACCAGATTGCTGAAATTGGCTTGGCTTCTATATCTGTTCAATCCCTCCCATGTCAAATATAATTTCTATCTGCCTAAACTTCTCTTTTCCTTAAAATACATTTTAGGAATGTTGGCAAATATCCTTTGCCAGTAGATGGCAGACTTTGCTACGTTTTCAGGCATCCCTTACCCGTTTCAATGTCATTTTGCATCACAGCCAAGGTCCAAAACAATTGATAGTCTTCATGATGTTATTGGGTTAATATCGATCTGATCAGGAATCACAATAAGGCCCTTTCTACAGAAGAGAGAAAAGGCAAAACTGGAGAAGCAGATACAGGTATTCTGTTATCCAGAAAGCTCCGAATTACGGGAAAGCCGCCTCCCATAAACTCAATTTTAATCAAATAATTCACATTTTTAAAAATTATTTGCTTTTTCTCTGTAAAAATAAAACGGTAGCTTGGACTTGATCCCAACTAAGATATAATGAATCCTTATCGGAAGCCTATTGGGTTTATTTAATGATTAAATACATTTTAAGCAGACGTAAAGAAAGATCTGTTATCCAGAAATCCACAGGTACAGAGTGTTCTGGAGAATAGGTCCCATACCTATACTAAATATATTTGGCAAGACACATGGAGAAAAAGCACCTAAAATATAGAAGGAGGTAAAGGGGGAGCTGGAGGGAGAGTAATGGGGAAATTAGAAGATCATTCTATTCAATAGGAGAGGGAGTGCAAGTAGTTGCTGCAGGTGTCCCTAGTAACGCCCCTGAGCAAAAGCTGTTGCTATGGGTCGGGGCAATTGAAATCTACTCAGAGCAATGACGTTTTTCTCTTCTTTAATTAATTACTAAAAAGGGCTGAAGACATATTTTCCTCTTGCTGAGAGCACACGATGTAAGATATACCCCCCCCCCGTTCTACTCTCCCCCTTCCACCCCGGCCATTCACACGATCCCTAATCCCTATTGTCAACATGTAAGGCTGCCAAACCACAGAGACAGATGGCCAAGGGGTGATAGAAAGCCCCCCACATGCAGACACAGCAGCCACCTGAAATGGGGCGCTCTCCTGGGCTACACCAGCTCCCGTCTCCCAACCTCTCGCTCAACTCTCAGTTGCTAATGCTAAAGTGAAAGTTAGACACTTCCAAAGAGACCAAATTCCTTCAAGCGACTATTACATTCCAACTACTCTTAAAGCAGAAGCTGCTTGGCCAGTGTAGGACTGGCCCACCGGGATACCTGGAAAACTCCCGGTGGGCCCAGGTATCAGTGGGCCTCTTGCTTCTAACCATTTGGCCTATTTCATGGTCATTCCCTATTTGTTTATGTGAACAAAGAGGCTTTATATAGTGAATAAAGTACCCCCTTTTGTAAAATATAAGGATATTATAAGTCATGAGGAGTTCCATGACCATATAAAAGCACGAGGCCAAAGGCAGAGTGCTTTTATACAGGTCATGGAACTCTGAGGTGACTACTACTAAATGAAGGGCTACTTTATTTATTATAATACACAAGTTTTAGTGAGTCGTGATAAAAATGACATCACTACTCAACGTTTATAACTGATGACATCACTAGTCACCGTTTCTAAGGATATCATTTATAAGATATTCATGGCTTTTGTGTATTAGAATGGAATAATAGAGTATAGAATGTAGAGAAAAGAGACTAGGAGAATAAAGATGATATTGAATCATGCTTTCTGAGTCCTATCCGAAGGCATGGGCTCCGATGCCCAAGTGTCCCCGAAGAAACAGAATAAGCGGGTGGGTCCAACTTCGCCGAAGCTATCGTGAGCCTCCCCAAAGGTGTTTAGGGCCTCTTGGACTCCCCTTCACCGAAGCTAGGGGGAGTCCTGTCTACCCTGGATTCTGCCAAAGCTTCCCCCAGGGCGTAAGTCATGGCCTGGAGTCCAACCAAAGGGACTATGACACCCATCCAGGGTGCTCAAACCAAACACAAAAAAGGTGCTGGAGTGTGCGGTGCAATGTCATTGATTGCCTTGGTAAGGTTCCAGCTGGCGGCCAGAAAAAAGGCTTTGCCCCCGCCGAACAGCCGGGGTTAGGGAAGTGAAGCAAGATTGAGCAAGAAGTGCATGTGCATTGTGCAAGACCCAAAAAAGTGAATCAAGCACCCCTTCTGGGAGCACAGCGCTTCCGCTTTCATCAAGCTTCCATTTCCCGGCCTAGACCAGAGGACCAAGTGTGTCTCCGTCTTCACATAAGATCATATGAACGGATACCTAGCCAAAAGGCCAAGTGGGACAGCACTTGATCTTAGTCAGCCAGAGGACCAAGTGTTTCTCCTTCTTCACATAGGATCACAAGAACAGATACCTAGCCAAAAGGCCCAGTGGGACAACACTTGATCTTAGATACCCAGAGGATCAAGTGTTTCTCCTTCTTCACATAGGATCATAAGAACAGATACCTAGCTAAAAGGCCCAGTGGGACAACACTTGATCTTAGACACCCAGAGGATCAAGCGTTTCTCCTTCTTCACAGAAGATCATAAGAACGGATACCTAGCCAATAGGCCCAGCGGGACAACACTTGATCTTAGCCAAAAGGTCGAGAAGCGAATAAAGAGATTGAGTGAGGAGAGGGTGTATAATAGTTTGGAAAGTGGGCCCTCAGCCTAAGGTTATCTGGTGGGCCCCTGGCATCCCTGACACTGCCTATGGCTATGGCACAAGGGGTTCTATGTGTTCCATTGTATTGCTTTCAGCCTAATAGGGTGGCCTTTGTTTAAGACTGGCTGCCCACATCCCTCTTATTACCTCTCCTATAATCACATGTTTGCTACTTAGCATCTTTATTGGTGCCACCATTGCATTATGCTGGGATTTGGGGGTACAATGCATTGTGGGCAAAGAACATGGTAATTTGTGCCTGGGTGCAGGTGGTGGGGACGTACCATTGAAGAGGAGGAGAGGGACTGGACAGGAGCAATGGGAGTGACTGACAAGCTGCAGGAGGGCTGTAAAGGTATGGGACTGTTTAGTGATGGGGAATAAAAAGGAAAATTCGACGCAACAAAAAAAAAATATTCGAACGCCCATTGACTTTAATGCACAAAATAGTTGCACGTATAAAAATTGTCACTCACTTCAAAAATTGTCGTGTGTCAAAGGTAATTTGACGCCCACTGACTTCAATGCATTTATCGAATTTTCGCCGTTTCGCAAATTATTCGGCAAAGCGCAAACAGAAACAGGGACAGATTCGCCCATCACTAGACCTGTTAACCAGAATGCTCTCCATACTGTATGTCTGCTAAAAAATCATTTAAACATTATTTAAATCCAACAGGATTGTTTTGCTTCCAATAAGGATTACTTATCTCTTAGTTGGGATCAAGTCCAAGGTAATGTTTTATTATTACAGAGAAAAAGGAAATCATTTTTACATTTTTTAATCAGGTTTCCGGATAATGGATCCCATACCTGTACAGACCAAGTGGAAGCTGTGTGTGGGGAGTGTTGTGTGTGTATATAAGTGAGTGGCTTGGAGGGGGGCGGCAGGGCAGGCAGGGTAGATCTGCAGTGGGGACGCCTATAAAAAAATGGACGGGCTCTGCAAAAGTACAGATGCAAAATTTCAGCCCACAATGCACCTGGAATCTCTCCAAAGTTACCCAGCTGTCGGAATAGACAGTTGCACCTGTCTCTGTATGACTAACTGCTTGCACCTGCCAGCACAGATTACAGAAGAGGCGGTACATGAGTGGGGTGTGGGTGCCCCCATTGAATGCCCCTTTCCAGTGCTTCAGTCATGGCTCCAAGGGATGGAAGGTGGTCTGGAACCCAGTTATTTAAAGGAACAGTAACATGAAAAAATTTAAATGTTTTAAAGGAATGACAATATAATGCAGTGTTGCCCTGCACTGATAAAACTGATGTGTTTGTTACAGAAACACTACTATAGTTTATATTAACAAGCTGCTGTGAAGCCATGGGGGCAGCCATTGAAATCCGAAAAAGGAGAAAAGACACAGTATATAAGACAAGCTCTGTAGTATACAATGGGATTCTTCAGAACTTATCTGTTATCCATTGTGTATCCTGTGCTTCAATGGCTGCCCCCATGGCTACACAGCAGCTTGTTTATATGAACGATAGTAGCACTTATCTGTTATCTACTGTGTATCCTGTGCCTGAATGGCTGCCCCCATGGCTACACAGCAGCTTGTTTATATAAACTATAGTAGTACTTATCTGTTATCTACTGTGTATCCTGTGCTTGAATGGCTGCCCCCATGGCTACACAGCAGCTTGTTTATATAAACTATAGTAGTACTTATCTAATATATATAGTGTATACTGTGCTTGAATGGCTTCCCCCGTGGCTACACAGAAGCTTGTTTATATAAACTATAGTAGTACTTATCTGTTATCTACTATGTATCCTGTGCTTGAATGGCTGCCCCCATGGCTACACAGCAGCATGTTTGTATGATCTATAATAGTATCTATCTGTTATCTATTGTGTATCCTGTGCTTGAATGGCTACCCCCATGGCTACACAGAAGCTTGTTTATATAAACTATAGTAGTACTTATCTGTTATCTACTGTGTATCCTGTGCTTGAATGGCTGCCCCCATGGCTACACAGCAGCTTGTTTATTTGAACTATAGTAGTACTTATCTGTTATCTACTGTGTATCCTGTGCCTGAATGGCTGCCCCCATGGCTACACAGAAGCTTGTTTATATAAACTATAGTAGTACTTATCTGTTATCTACTATGTATCCTGTGCTTGAATGGCTGCCCCCATGGCTACACAGCAGCGTGTTTGTATGAACTATAGTAGTATCTATCTGTTATCTATTGTGTATCCTGTGCTTGAATGGCTACCCCCATGGCTACACAGAAGCTTGTTTATATAAACTATAGTAGTACTTATCTGTTATCTACTGTGTATCCTGTGCTTGAATGGCTGCCCCCATGGCTACACAGCAGCTTGTTTATTTGAACTATAGTAGTACTTATCTGTTATCTACTGTGTATCCTGTCCTTGAATGGCTGCCCCCATGGCTACACAGCAGCTTGTTTATATAAACTATAGTAGTACTTATCTGTTATCTACTGTGTATCCTGTGCTTGAATGGCTGCCCCCATGGCTACACAGCAGCTTGTTTATATAAACTATAGTAGTACTTATCTGTTATCTACTGTGTATCCTGTGCTTGAATGGCTGCCCCCATGGCTACACAGCAGCTTGTTTATTTGAACTATAGTAGTAGTTATCTGTTATCTACTGTGTATCCTGTGCTTGAATGGCTGCCCCCGTGGCTACACAGCAGCTTGTTTATATAAACTATAGTAGTACTTATCTGTTATCTACTGTGTATCCTGTGCTTGAATGGCTGACCCCATGGCTGCACAGCAGCTTGTTTATATAAACTATAGTAGTGTTTCTGAAGCAAAAAAAATAAACAGTTTTACCAGTGCAGGGCAACATTACATTAAATTTGTCCTCCTAATTTCGGTGTTGCTGTTCCTTTAATGAGCAGATGCCCATGTGCATGCAAGGAGTGCAACTTTCCCTGGATATGGGTATGCACACCCATAAGGACCCTAGTATTTGCGTCATGCCCCTTTATGTTTGTTCCTTGCAGTACATCTTGATGTACTTTAAAATACGAGTCTTCTTACCGTATTTAAAGGCAAAGTAAACCATTTCCCCGACATAAGCCTACTTTATACCAGATTACATTGGTTTCAAGCTCTGTCCTGTATTGTTTAGTTGGCTCCGGAGAGGCAGCTGAATTTAAGGGTATTTTGTCTAAAACTCTCCCCCCTCTCAGACCCTTCCAGCCGCCACACACACAAAAAATAATCAATTTAAAAAAAAAATTACTTTTTATGGTCTCTCAAAAAAATTGTAAAGATTGGGTTAATTTGCGACTCCTTTTATACTAAAGAAACTTTACGGGTGGGGGGAGGATGATATAAAAAAGGGAAAGTGTTAATCTTCTGCATCCTTAGAGCATTGGGAGAATAATGAGCCCAGTGAGGAATGTTCCTCTGAATGTAGGAGCTGTGAGTCAGCAGCCGTGTAATATCTAGGCCTTTGGCCATTGTTCCAGCTGAAAGCTTTGCTGCTATTGTCCCGGCGCGGCAACGGCTCACGTTTAGTGGACTGTGGGAACGGATTATGGTTTCATGCCTTTTTCTTCCCCCCTCTTGCATAAACTCCTGATCAAAGACATTCCTCGGATGACAAAACACTGTATACAGTGTCACATGGCCCGGGCCCACTGCACCAGCCATAGTTTAAAAACACTTAGTGCCATTGTTCCACCGGGCCGTGCATCTTACAAGCGTAATTGCAAAAGTGCTCGCGGTTTTGTTTCTCTTTCTCCGAAATGGCCAGGGGTAGCGGACGCAGCTGCCGTGGATTTATATCTAGGATTGGCTGGGAAACCGATGAAGCCATAGCTGAAGTTTTTAGTCACTTTGGCAAAATTCTGTCTTTTTTGGCTATTATTTTGATTAGTTGGAGTGGGAATTTGTAGGAAGGACACAAAGGCCCGGGCCTAGGGCGGAAGGATTTTAGGGGCGGCATGTCACCCAGGCACATCCACATTGTTCCTGTAGCACTGGGGATGCCCAGGAGATTTGATAGTTTTTAAAATTTCCCGTATGCCAATCCCTAGTGCCCCTGACCCAATGAAGGAACGGGAAGCCGAGCGGTGATGGGCGAAGGAATGCCCACTGTAGAGTCCTGCGCGGGTCCATTTTTTGGACCCTCTACCCACAACCTGCAATCCACAACCCGGACCCACAACCCACATTCTTACTCGTTTGGACCCGCTACCCGACCCGCAAGTACCTTTTCCCGCAACCCGGAACTGCGACCAGCTGACCATCAAGAATCAGGAAGTGCTGTCGTAAACTGGAAGTGACATTATCGGAAGTAGGCGTGATAAGAAAAAAAGGAGTAAAACAGGAAGTGCTGTCATTGTAGACTGGAAGTGACATCATCGGAAGTAGGTGTGATCAGAAAAAAAGGAGTAAAAATCGCTATTGAGAAGACCCGCGGCGTGACCTGCAAACCCGCAGAACCGCGTCTATACCCGCACCTGGAACTTCTACCCGCAACCCACAGGTTACCGAGGTTTTTGCGGGTACTCGACCTGCTGCATGACTCTAGCCCACTGTAAATCTGGCCTATGGCTAGGATCGCCACCTTTTCCCCTGAAAGAAATCCGGGGGGAGGTGGGGCCGTGACACAGCGGGGGTGCGATTTACCGGGTGGGACTGTGACATTGGGGGCAGTGCTATCTCTGGAAATCCTGCCCGGTTTTCCTAATTTGGAAAACCAGCAAGCCAGTTTTGACCCGAACAGTCCTTCAAAAAAACAGGCTGTTTGAATCAAAACCGGACAGATGGCAACCCTACCTATTGCCCATGTGCCCAATAGTCACACAGGGGGTTGGTTGCTTGCAATTTAGTCTTCAAGCAGCCATTAGGGTTCCCAGTACAAATCATAAGGCAATGACACCAAGGGGGTGGGGACTGGGATCAGGGGGAAGCATTTGGTGGATAGGGGCAGGCTTGGGGCATGGTTGGCTATAGCAGTAGGGTCGAACTGGGGGGCCTGGGGCTACTGGCCAAAGGCCCCCTCCGGCCCCTCTACCGCGGAATTGAGGAGAGAATCTGGGTGCCCAGTCCAACCCTGTATAGCAGAGACATAATTAGGTTGGCCAGATATAGAAGGATTGGGAAGAAAAATTAACCCCCAAATACAGTGTAAAATTGCCATATCACCCCCAACCTTAGCTGGTGTTTTAATGGACAAATAGCAAGCCAACCTTCCAGTAATGAGTAACTGCCCGGGAAATGAGCAATGGCATCACAGGGAAGGGGCATCTGCCTCCTCACTGTATGGATAATACAGTATCATCAGTTGAATTATGTTCATTGGGCATGATCAGGTGGATGATGGGCACGGCCTTAATTATCTCCTATTTTTGAGTGTTGAGAGGCTGTATTGGTTGCGTCGGGACCTCTAACTCACCAGCAGCTGAATGGCTGTCGTTTGGTCAATCAGGTGGCACCAATGGGGCAAGTAACACTTAATCATTCGGACAGATATCTGTCGGGCAAGCTTTGGGAGGACCCTGTACATGGACCAATAAATCTGCTGACTTAATCTGGAGGAGCCAACTTAGTAGGTCAGAAATAGGGCACCACCCCAGGGGCATTGCCTGTATCCGAACACTCATCCAATCAGCAGCGCATTCTCAGAAGTGTCCACTCGAGGGAGCACATCATCCATTTAGGACCTCAAAGGCAGCAGTTTTGTCTTCTATTGCTGCCTGAATTAGGGGCCACAACAAATCCTGTTCTTTTGTAAGAAACTGAGCCACAAATAATAGTTTGGATGTTGTTTTTTCAAAAAGAGTTTTAGAATCTACCCTGATGTTATATTATAAGGGCATATATATAAATATCGGTGGCTCTATACTGGAAAAGATATTTACGTTATCCTCTGTCAATGTATCTATTTTTGAAAAATAAAAGAGATTATAAAAAAAAAAAAAAAAAATATCGGTGGCTCATTCAACTCTTGGACCAATGAGCAAATGACAAGGGAAGACATCCCGGTATTTGGCAGATACAACGGATTATAGGGATAATTTACTTAGACCCTGGACAAGAAGTTCAAGAGAGGATGATCTATCAACGTTCACATTTGAATTTTTGCCACGCTTCGAAATTTTTGGCGTTAAAACTCCAGAATTTAAATTGTGCTTTCAAAAACTCGAATTCATGATATTTATTAAGCACTAAATATGTTAAAAATGTAAATCTTCGGCATCCAAAGGCTGATGAGTTCATGTAAAAGTCAACGAGAGCTTACGGCACATTTAAAGCATTTATTTTTCAACATGACTTTTTGAACTTTAATTACCATTGAAAATATGAGTACAATTTCAAGTTATTTTTCACAATTTCATTCAATGAATTTTTATTTTTGGAAATTTTTAATAAAATTAAAAAGTTGATGGAAGGTAACCCACTGTCACAAATTTTCCACCCCATCTATTGTGTTGGGTAGAATTTTCGATATAACATAATCATGACTTGGGTCAGAAAGTCCAGCAATATAAAACTTAGGGGCCAATTGAATTATGATTTTTTTTTTTTTTAAAAAAAAACTCTAAAAATGTGAGATTGATGAAGTGTAAAAACGCCAAAAACCAATACAAAAAGTTGTCGAGGTCCTATAGCATTGCGCTGATACTATTGGAATGTTTTAAATAAATTGGGAAGTTTTCGGATTTTTTTTCACTAGGAATTGTCTGGAGAACTAGAATTTTTACAGGTATTTACTTTCTTTTTTGTATAAACAGTTTTTCTTCCATGACATTCGTAGTTTTGGAGTTTGTGAATTTAAGCGTGGTTTCTATGGTTGCACCGAATCCACTATTTTGGATTCGGCCAAACCCCCGAATCCTTTGTGAAACATTCAGCCTTATACCAAACCCTAATTTGTATATGCAAATTGGAACAGGAACAATTTTTTTTCTTCCTTCACATGGTTTCCCTCCTGCCCCTAATTTACATATGCAAATGTAAATTAGAATTTGGTTCAGCCGGGCAGAAGAATTCAGACAAATCTGGCTGAAAAAGGGCGAATCCTGCCCGAATCCTGAACCGAATCCTGGATTCGGTGCACCTTAGTTGTCCGATGTTTGATAAATCCGATCTTTCATAAATCGGCCCACCCAAGAAACAGGGTTAATAAATTTTCAACTTTGAAATTCTTAAAGGGGGTGGTTCACCTTCAAGTTAACTTTTAGTATGTTATAGACTGGCCAATTCTAAGCAACTTTTCAATTGGTATTTATTTTACAGTTTTTGAATTAATTGCCTTCTTCTTCTTCTGAATCTCTCCAGCTTTCAAATGAGGGTCACTGACCCCATTTAAACAACAAATCCTCTGAAAGACTACAAATATATTGTTACTGCTACTTTTTATTACTCATCTTTCTATCCAGGCCCCTGGAGAGCTGTTGAATAAAAAGCGAAAATAACTCAAAAACCAAACCATAAAAAATAAAAACCAATTGCAAATTGTCTCAAAATATCACTCTCTACATCAGACTAACAGTTAATTAACCCTTTTAAGGGGGATTCCAGTCCCCATTTGTTCTCATTTAATTCTAAACAATTGTCATGAAAAATGACCGAAAGTCAGGAACTGATTGATACAATGATCTTAAACACCCCTCTGAATCGCTAATCCCTGATGGAAATTAAAGTGGACATCTGTGAATATAACTTAAAGGTATTAGCTAGGGATACACCGAATCCACTATTTTGGATTCGGCCGAACCCCCGAATCCTTCGTGAGAGATTTGGCCGAATACTGAACCGAATCCTAATTTGCATATGCAAATTAGGGGTGGAAAGGGGAAAACCTTTTTTACTTCCTTGTTTTTTGACAAAAAGTCATGCAATTTCCCTCCCTGACCCTAATTTGCATATGCAAATTAGGATTCGGATTCGGGCAGAAGGATTCGGCCCGAATCCGAATCCTGCTGAAAAAGGCCGAATCCCGAACCGAATCCTGGATTCGGTGCATCCCTAGTATTAGCCTACGTTGGTGTTGACCGTCCTATAGGGTAATGCTTTTTTTGCATACAAGTTCATACAATTAAAAATAAAATAAAAATCACAGTACACAAAAAATGTTTTTTTTAAAAATGTATTTTTTATTATAATTCATATAATTTTCATATGACTCTGATGTTGAGAGTTTGCGTTACAGGTCTGTCGATGACAATGTGCGTGTCAGACCATCAATGTCATTGAACATGGGAAAACAAAAGATAAAAGCACACAGCTGAAAGACTTTTAAATCAAATAAAAACGACAAAAAAAAAAATTGTAAATACCGTGACATATAACATAACTCTGTTGGAAACACAAACCAACGTCAGCCTTTGGCCTAGCAGTACACCCAGGATAAAGCTGTACCCACACTTGCCCCAGATACGGAACTGGGAACCACTGATGCCATTATCACATTTGGTCCAGGAAAAGAAAATTTTAAAAAAAAATTAGAGAGCCGAACACATGGACAGAAGCATTTGAGGTAAATGGAGGTAAAAAGAAAATATTCCTGAAATTTAGACAGGATGATCCCAGTGTTCTTTGCACCCTCGCGGTAATGAAATTCTTTAAGAAAAAAAAAATTCTAAAAATTTCTATTCCTTTCTGTGTCTGGATTTTGGTTTAGCAGCGTGCAAAATCCAGCTAATTTGCCCTTTAGCATCAATAATTAGCCGGCTTGCTATTTAATAAGGATAAAGTTCCCTGTGGGCAGTTTGGGAATGGAACAAGGCCCTCTCCTTGCCTGTGTAGCCAAATAAGAAACCAACGGCGTGAAATGCGTCAAGCAGCATTTCGACTACAAGAATAGCATCATGGTTCCATTTATCAAGCGGTAAACATTGCAGTATCATAACTAACTTTCCCAAATCTAGTCAACTTGAAGATGCAAACCAGGCTTACGGCAACCGATATTTTTAGTAAAAAAATTGCTTACGGAAAAACATTAAGGGGCAGATTTATCAATTGAATTGAAAATTTGAAACTTTAAATTTGAATTTTGAGTTTATTTTAGTGTAATTCGACTAGGGAATAGTCCATATTCGATTTGAGTATAAATTTTTTGTCCCTTTAAGAATTCGAATTTGACTATTCACCATCTAAAACCTGCCGTATTGGTGTTTTAGCCTATACGTGGTTTGGTGGACCTTTGAAAAGAAAAATTTTATTTTGGATGAAAAAATTAGATTCGAGTTTGCGGGTCGATTCTATTCCCACGAATTTAAAAAATTCTAATTTTTTTATTACATTTTGATTTGTCATTTTGTTTTCAAATTTTGAGTTTATGGGAGTTTTTTTTAAACTCTATAAATTCGACCCTTGATAAATATGCCCCATAGACAACATTTTAGCCAATGTTCATTTCCAAGCAATTTCTACCTGTGAATTTGGTTCTTCTCAAATTCTCAGCCCAGTTTGCATCTTAACATTAACATTTACTCAACATCGGACATAGAATTCAACTTTGCGTGCACATTCCTATTCTTGTAACCTCACTTGATAATCAAGCAACCCCCACAACGGGAGATTTTTTTTCTAAGTTCAAACATGATCTGGCTTCCGTCCCTACCAATATTCCATAAAAAATAAAAAAATAAAAAAAAAAAGAACACTGGACACCATACCTGGTTTATAAAATGTTATAAAATGTCACATGAGGTATTGTAAAGATAAGAACTTTCTTGTTTTTTTTTCTTCCTTTTTTTTTTTGGAATAGAGCAGTAATCACATTAAAAGTAAAAATTGATCACATAAAAAAAAAAGATCTACAAAAAAAAAACATGATGTCAAATAATATAATTTTCTATGAGAAAATTAAATTCTAGAAATGGCAGTAAATGACATTAAATCACAAAAAAAGTCTAATCCACAGAATAGCAGCATAACACGACAAAGATACAGAAAAGCACTGTTATTTTTTTTTTGTGTGTGTGTTTTTCAGACCATGTTGGGAATTCATTCAACTTTAGCAGCTTTGATAAAACAGGAGAATAGTCCCCAATTTACTTTTTTTTCCTTTCTACTCCCCCCCCCCATTCTCGACAAATGTTTTATTCTTCAAAACGTTTTTTTTTCCCCACGACCTCATCCGTTTCCCTTCAAAACAATTCTTTATAAAATAATAGGAAATAAAAAGGTACATAGGCAAGATGTGCAAATTTCCTATTTTTACCTAAAAAAAAAAAAAATGTTTAAAATTTGTAAAAAAAAACAAAAAACCAGGGTTATGCACTGAGATTATAATAATTTCAAGTACACCGCAATCGCGTTTCTGATAAAAACCCATGGTCAGGGTACTTTGTCTTAGGGCAGAGACACACTCTCAGATTCGGGGAGATTAGTCGCCCGCCCGGTATTTGTATGGTAGGGTTTTTTTTTCATTAAGGGTTTAGTTAGTTCTCCTTTAAATGGACAAGTCAAAGGGGGCGGGAAAAATTGCATTTTACAAATTATACTGGCCTTTTTGAGGATCTTCTGTAATAAATATCAGCCTTAGCTATAAATTATATAGTTTAGTGTTTAAAAAAAAAAAAAAAAGCTTCAATCTGACTCAATTTACTTGAGATAAAGCTTAAAAAAAAAACAACTACTCGCCAGCAGGCACCATAGCACTTCTAAACATTTTCTATGAATAAATGAAAAAACAAAAAACAATTTGAAAAATACACAGAAGCAGATTTGTGTTGTGTGTAAATGCAAATTTCCTAACCACTCTTTTTCCCCCTAACACCGTATTTAAAAAAAATTCAAAAACTTGAATTGCTAGTTGCAAACAAGCGCTAAAAAAATTAGAAATAAAATTAAACGATTCTAAACCATTCCATTTTTGTTGATTCCCACATAAAATAACATATTAGCTATAATGGACCCAAAGTGCTTTGAAATGGAATGGTCGTAGAATAAAAAAAAAAAAAACAGTCGCGGATACGAACCCACCATCGCCGGGCTTACAAGTCATTGGGGTTTTCCAGCATGTTATATAAAGGCAGCTAGAAAAAAAAACATGATTTTACAAAAATATATTATGTTCACTATGTCTGTATCTCTTAATAATAGAGTATAATAGAGGCAGTAAACTAATCTCAGGCGATACTAAAGCCGGTTTCCCCTGGTAAGCCGTTACGGGAGGGGGGCGGGCAAATCCGCAGACCGTATTCGATTAGCATATAGTGATGCGCTATACTACGATACGCTATTGTACGGAATACAACAACCATTGATAAGGCGAAGAGGATGAAAAAAAACTATAAAGAAATTTCGAATATATAAAGTGTCTACATGCAATAGCAAGCGGGATACAAAGAAGCCTGAACTGCATGGAAAAAAGGTTGGGGTTTTTTTTTTTTTTTGTTGCTTTTTTCTTTTTAAGAAAATAAAGGTCATTTTTTGTCATTTTTTTTTTAAAAAACAAAATCTATCTAGAAACCTCTTCTACTTTAAAAATGGCTGTATACAGGTAAGAAATCAAAAACAAAAAAAACAAACTAGTACCTCCCCTGGAGACAATTCTCTTGTGTTAATGCCTATTTTTATAACATACAGACACAAACACTTTCATATAAAACTAACTGATTATTGTCTTATAAAAATTATCTTTTTTGTAGCACAAACCTATAGAGGGTTTATACAAATACTATTTTTTTTTTTCCTCTTTTTTTTTGTTGTATGAAAAGTTTTTGGGAATTATTTGTTTTTTTTTTTCTTTTAGAGGTGAACCTGGGACCCACGAAGCAGAATTTTCCTCCCGGCAAGTTACAAGTGTCCAGAAGGTGTGGCCTTGTTTCACTTCCGCAAGTTATATCCCACCACACTCCAAAGCTATATATGTTTATATATAGGTATGAGCAAAAAAAAATGTCTGTGAGCCGTTTGATGTCAGATGTTGACGTCTCGGACATCGGTTGGGGTGCAGGAGATGTCCACTTCATCCACCATGTTTTTTGTGTCTGATGAAGCGTTGTGTTGCTGCTGTGCTTGGCGCAAACTGGACTCTAGAAGGGACTCAATCTGTTCTTGGCACGCCCGTAAACAGTCCTATTGGGAAGAGAATGTCAACTGTTAGGACATCTGGATGCATGTTTTGGACCAATAAAAGACATACATTTAGGCTAAATGTGGGTGTGGAGGATCCTCCATCCGCTTTACTTAGATCCACCCACGAGGAGCAGATTTCAGCCTGAAAACACGCAAGTGGACAAAATGCCTCAAAATCCAAAACACTTTGGATCACTTCTCAGTGACCACAACTGAAAGTGTCATCCCAAAGCCAACATGTATTCAGAAAACAATAGCTGACTTGGGAGTTTCCCATGGTGTAGCTGCCTACTGGGATGCTTATGTGCCCCACTAAAAACATAAATTAAAAATTTAGAACATAAATTCATTGGGCATCCTCTGTACTAAGCACCATAAGGTTGAGAAATATCAGCATGGAGAGGTCCTTTAAATCCACTGAATTTATACAACTCTAAATCCCATAGCTGACATATTCCAGCAGAAGGAGGCCCATACATTTCTGAGCCCCAACATAAATACAAAACATTCTAAAGGTCCCCATCCAAGGGCCGATAAAAGCTGCCGACAGACCGAGTCGGCAGCTTATTGGCCCGTGTGTGGGGCCATCCGACGGGCGTCCCCGATCGATATCTGGCCGAAAGTCGTCCAGATGCCGATCGGGCAGGGTAAAAAATCCAGTCGGATCTGTTCATTGATGCGGTCTCGCGATCCGACCGCCGTATGGCCTCCATTCTGATCCAATCATTGGGCCCTAGGGTTCATGATCGGATCAGCCTGATATCGCCCACTTCAATGTTGAAGAGAGATTCGCTCATTTGGCGACATCTCCCTGTGTATGGCCACCTTTACTGATATTTATGCTCCCGAGGAACTCTATCACAGTGCTCTATGGTGACCGGCATTTTCCACGAGTACAGTTTATTTGATATAATCCGAGCTGACTAGTTTACAGGTTCAGAACTACTGAACAATGATCTTCACACCCATGCAGTCCAACAAACCCATGGGAAGCTTAGGCTATGCAATTTCCGAAAACATTCCAAAACCCTATGAAAGGGTCCTCAATTTTGCTGCACAATGGTGCTCCGTTGCTGGGAATAACCATGCCTGCCAAGATTTATGGTATACCTAGGCACATGCTCCTTTTTTATTGACCCCCATAAAGGTCAGACTGTACTGCTTGACCACTAGGTAATACCCCAGGATATCGAAGAAAAAGAGGAACATAACACAACAGGATGGCTATGGGAGGTCATAAAGAAGGACATCTGAGACACCTTAGTAGGTTCTAGGTGGGACATATGAAATGTTAATTAACAAAGAGAACTACAGAAATTTAAGTGCACTGACAACTTAACACTCAACGGTTGGTAGACATATTGTATACTACTGGTAGCGGCACTACTGGAATGACAGGTTGATATTTACTAGAGATTATATATATATTTCTTATATGAACAATAAAGGAACAATGGCAGCGGCCAACAAGGAAAGGCAATATATTGACTGAGCAAAGGAAAGTCTAAAAAGTATACATAAGGATAAAATAAACCTCATTTCTGAGTTGGGCGTGCTATGTGCCTCAAATAAACAGCAAAAGACTAGAGCACAATAAAGAGAACATTCCATGTCTGTATATTCCATATATAGACTAAGTGCAATTAATAGCCTCTACATATAACTGCAACCCTGCAGGGCCGTAGACTGGGTCTGTGGTGGGGAGGGGAGCAGGGGCTTCAGAAAAACAAGCTCTTCTTTCTCTGATCTTCAAACATCTCTACTTTCAAGCCCTAAATGAAGCTCAATAAACATCGTTGAGGGGCAAGCTCCATTAACCACCCGCCTGTGAACCTAACAAGGTCCATTTTAAAGCGTTCTTCTGTAGTGGACTCCAGACATTGTTCCAGAACAAAGCTTGAAGCCGCCCCAACTTCACAGCTTTGAGATATGGATCATTGACTGCAGTCATTGCTTGTCCTATTCTTCCTGGTCGCTGTCATTGCCAGGAAAAGGTTTATTGCTTGCAAATTACTGAGGTGCATCTACTGGAAGGGCACTGAAGAATTGGTGGGGGGGGAAGAGAGTAAACCACCCAGTTAGAATACCAGCTACTGTAAAAGCACAGGAGATCATTAAAGGATGGATTCATAAAAGTCCATCACGCTGGGCAGGACAATAAAGACCCCACTAGCCTTTATAAACCAAGGTCAGGAGAAGCCAGAAGGTCTGTGTTTGATAAAAATCTTTCCAGCTACTGTTTTCCTTTTTTTCTTGGCTTTTGTTTCTTGCATTCGGTGGCATTCATTACATGCTAAGTGCCACCTATCCCCTTATTCCAGTGCAAGAATATTCAACTAGAAGACCCAGCTTTCACCGTCCAACCTTAGCTCATGAAATTAGTACAGAGATAGGAAAATAATGAAACATCAGTCATGTCATCATAGTTTAAAGAATATCTAGGGCAGCAAATACATAGTCACCCCAAAGTGGCCTTCAAACTAAGCTTTCAAGTCTATCTAGAAGAGCAATTGGCCAATCTCGCAAATTTTACCCTAACTGGCCTTCAGGCTGAGCCCTTCTTGCCACCATATCAAAGCCTTTACTGGTGGGCCACTGCATTAAAATGTTAGCACATTGAAGCTCCAACCAAACTTTAACAGGTAGCACCATTTTCCAGAACCACAAAGCAAATCCATAACTGCGCTCAAGGCAAGCAGCCATAATTGGTCCACGTAACTTACCGGGTCGCATTTGATGACCTGTGATAGGAAAAGTGTGAGGCGTTGGGTGGAGAAGACACTGTCGGCATTTCCCAAATTTAGTCCCTGAACAGCTGCTGCGACACTGCCAGCGGCGATCATGGAGGGTGGATTGGAGATAAAATTTACATCTGCAATGTAGGAATACAAGAGAAGCATATAAGATTTAGGGACACAGCATTATAATCACTTTATACATGGTAAATATACTGTATTAACATATTCATGGTGGGAACTGCCATATGACTGCTCCCTAGAGCAACGATAAAATATTATATAGGATTATTATTTTTTTTTTGTAAAACACAAGCTTCAGCCAACGTTTCAGCTATATTAACCTTCTTCAGACCCTTATGACAACAGGGTGTTCTACACAACTCCCTCAAACCTTCAACAACAGGGGCAGCCTTGGTGTGCCAGAAATGAAAGAACTGTTCCCAGTGCCTCCCTCCCCCCTGCCTGTGCCTCCGCTCCGGGTACAGTAGAAGTCATTACGCTTTTCATGTAACACAATCAACTCATTTTCGCTTCCGTGCACAAAAGAATTCCATTTGCGCGGCGCTTCAAAGTGACCTGGTAATGCTCTCTAAACTCCTGGACCCATTTCAAGGTTAGGAGCCAAGAATTGTCTCTGGGGTTCCAAAGTGACAGTGAGCAGTAAGCAATAAATATCGGAACACTGAAAAAAAAAGTCAGCACATGCCCCATTCTCCCCCCAAGATCACACCTCCAAAAATCCCTTTGTAATCATGGAGCTGCTAGCCCTTGGCTCCTATCCATCCCTAACAGCACGGAATGAATCCGATGTGGCAGAGCCAAGCGTCTGGGGTCCCGAAACACAGACAGCAATCAGTTACATTCTGATGTGGCATAATACTGCCAGAGCTTCGGGATCCATGCCAAGCTGCATTGCTGTAGGTCTGTACAAAGGAAGTCTCGTGTTTCTTGGAGAGGCAGAGCACCCCCCATCCATTCAGGGGACCTTGCCATTCTCTTGTTTTAAAAGGCTTAATGTCTTCCACCGGCCGCATGAGAATGCTCTTTATTTTAAGGATTGCACATTGCTGGCTCAAAAGGTGCCCAGTAAAACCCATTTCTAAAACAGGAACCAGTTGCTTTAAGAACTTAAATGACGTTATTCTAACCAATGACGTCCTGGCTTCCCCCAATACCATGCTTAACAATGCTCAGTAGATATCCTAACTCTTTCTGTTGCTTTAGCTGGCCATCCACTGGCCAATAGTGTATGGTATCTGACCAACTGGCTCAAAGCCTGCAGGACATACATTGGCACATTTCATCTCCAAACCCTCCAATATCCATAAACCAAAAATATGGATCAGGATTGTTTGATCAACTTACACATTCTTAAAACCATCAGTCAGCTTAAGAACACTACTTTGTTTGCACTCCACTATCTTCAGCCACCAACTGACCTTTAGTCATCAGTTGACCCTGCCCAAATAACCATAGGTGATTGGAAACCTGCTTAAGCATAATGTACAACAGTGGTTTTAAGACTTAAATTCAAGCCCCTCTTGGAGGTCCAGGCTTTGTTCAGATATCCCAAGGTCTTGGAGTACTACCATCTACCATCATTCCTTGATTATCTAGGGCAGCAATCTTACCAGCCTTCAAGCAGGGCTTTCAGGTGTATCTAGGAGAACAAATGTCTATTCTCCCCAAATCTCATCTTAACTGGCCTTTAGTTTGGGTTTCCAGGTGTATCTAGAGAACAAACTCCATTCTCCCCAAATCTCATCCTAGCTGGCCTTCAGGCTGCGCTTTCAGAAGCATTTAGGAAAGTAAACAGGCTTTTACTCCAAACTACAACTTCTCAAAGCCCTTCAAGGAATAGCAGCCCTACCCTTGCACATGGCCTATTAAAGTTGCTGAGTGAAACTAATAACAGAGGAAGATCCTATTCTCTGGAAAGTCACCAGGTGCATTGTTATTTGCACTAGAACATCTCATAAACCCGTGGCACATACATTCCTGGTTACTCACTGTCTATTTGCTGTTCCTTCCTGCACTTCCTAAATGTAATAAACCATTGGCCTGGCTCAGCGCTCATAAAGCAGCTGCCATTATGGGAAAGAACAGTGTTGATCTAACAATGACTATCATTATGGCTGGAAATGGGCATTTTCACTCATTGGAACACAAATTCTAGTAAAGTAGAAGAATAAATCTGAAAAAGAGAACCTTTTAACCTTTTTACACCTGTGCCCCTAAAGCTAAAAGGAACCCCTTATTTTTCGCTTGGAAAGGTATAATGGTTTCGGCCATTCCTCTACAGACCATGGGCAGGGGGTTATTATTAATAAGGTCTCGCAGGACTGTCTGTAAGCCATCACAGGCGGCATGCCCAAGCTGTTGTGCTCTATTGAGCGGAGACGTCTCTGTGGCAGAGGCCACTAATTTCAGCATATTAATCAAGGGGCCCCTCTGCTCTGTAATTGGACGCTGCGGATTGAAAAGCGTGGCACTATTGTCAGACTCCATCGCCTCATCGTGCCCTATTGAATGCTCGGGAACAAGAGGGAGGCAGTGAGATGAATTGAACCTGACACTGGCACAAAGGAGGATGGGGGCCACCCCCGTGTTCCCCCGGCAGCCTATCTGAGACTTCATCCAAAATGAATAAACAACTTTAGTGTTGTGGGAGAAAGGAATTGCGGCCAGCGGCAGGACAAAGCTGCGCCCAACAGTAATGCAAAGGAGGGGGGTAGCAGAAGATTCCCATCCAAGACAAGTTGCCCCCACTTTCCCTCCCTTTATTAAAAAGGAAAAATTAAGGAGCTGTTGGGTCTGTCTGAGAGCTCACGGCCATGAATGAAAACCCTTTCATTCAGCCCAATCAAAAGTGAGCACATCAATCAAGCAGGAACAGCCTGCGCAGGCTGAAGGTGCATGAAAGGCCGGAGCAGCAGAATAGGGCTCCTTGCAATGGTAATGACATTTGTTTCCAACAACGGGTCAGACAGAAGCCGCCGCTAATTGTGCTGTTGGCGCGAAACTTTCCATCATGTGAACAACGGCTATCATTAAAGGCCAACTAAAGCCACTGAGACAATAACAACAAAGAGTTGGAAGGACCTTTTTGACAATGGCTGCTGCTTATTTCTTACCATATACATAAGTCCAATATAATTAAACACAGTTTCTGTCAATACCTTTCTGGTCTCTGGGTCTGACTCTTGATACCACGTAGCAGATGTCAGTTCTCTTCCTGGTTGGCTGATCAGCTGGCTTCTGTTAGGGTTTCAGAAGTCAGAACCAACTGTACAGCCAGACCGATACTGCTTTAAATAGCAATGACAAATACCTTTGAAACTATTGAAACATTTCCTTTCATTAGGCAAAATAGAAAAAAAATTGACTTTGGGTGCAGTTGCCCTTTAATCAGCAGGAGACATACACACCTTGTCCCACAAACAACATCACAATGTCCCTTTAACTAAATGAAAAGGCCGATGAATGGACAACGCCAGCCGAGCGTCTCAGTACATTCCACGGGGAGGAGACTCTATTAAAGAGTATATGAAGAGTGGCATGGAAAATGCTTCCCCCCCCAGAAACAGAGACATGGTGGTATCTCCTGTGTATACACTGTCTTGGTGGCTCTATACATTCCCTTGAAGGGGGGGGTCAGCAGACAAGGAGCCTCCTAATTAGGAAGTGAACAGTGCAAAGGAAAAGGCTTCCTTCCATCAGCATTACACTTAATGTTCCTAATTAATTACTGACTGATATTGTGCAAAAATGGAATAATCATACAGGAGACAAATAATAATAATGCCAGTGTAATGCTTATTGATGAGCACCATGGCAGCTCCCACTAATTCATAAAAACATGAAGGTTCTGTACAGCTTAATAAAATCAATATGGCAGCTCCCATACCTGTGTATAAATACAAATATGCACTCCCATTGTATCATAGGAAACAAGAGGGCCAATATCATTATCATAAATGCAAATATATGGAAAAGGCATGGCCTATACATCACGGCAGAAATGTCAAGCAATATGGCAGCTCCCGGCATGCAATGATGCAGGAATGACAAGATGCACCTGTATGCATGTGTCACTATATAATAAGTAACCAGCAGCGACCTCAAAAATATGCACTTCCCCTTTAAGCCCATTGCCATAAATGAGAGGCTGGCAGAAATGTGATGACGGTGCAGCCAGGGCTGTAAACAAGAGAGAATCACAGATCAAAGTACCGGCAGCATAACAAGGGCCAACCTTTGCCCCATCGCTGCCTTCAGCAGGTTCACTGGTCAGAACACCACAAAGGCAGGTCAGGGCACAGTAACTTCACCTGTCGCAGAGCTTCGGGGCAAGGGACACAGTGCAGAGCTAAGGCACACAGAGGGTTAACTCAAACACACCCATGCCAGAACATGATCTGTGACATTCCACCTGGGGCTGGCACTGCCCCTGATCTAACCTACAGGGTCACCTAGTGCCACTATAATGCCCCACTGTACCCATCATGCCCCACTGTACCCATCATGCCCCGCTGTACCCATCATGCTCCACTGTACCCATCATGCCCTGCTGTACCTATCATGCTCCACTGTACCCATCATGCCCTGCTGTACCCATCATGCTCCACTGTACCCATCATGCCCTGCTGTACCCATCACGCCCCACTGTACCCATCATGCCTCGTTGTACCCACCATTCCCCACTGTACCCACCATGCTCCACCACACCCTACTATACCCATCATGCCCCACTGTACCCACCATGCCCTACTGTACCCATAATACTCTACTGTACCCATCATGCCCCGCTGTACCCATCATGCCTCGTTGTACCCGTCATGCCCCACTGTATCCACCATGCCCCACTGTACCCATCATGCCCCAACACACCCTACTGTACCCATCATGCCCCACTGTACCACCATACCCTGCTGTACCCATCATGCCTTACTGTACCCATCATGCCCCACTGTACCCACCATTCCCCACTGTACCCACCATGCTCCAACACACCCTACTGTACCCATCATGCCCCACTGTACCCACCATGCCCTACTGTACCCATAATACTCGACTGTACCCATCATGCCCTACTGTACCCATAATACTCTACTGTACCCATCATGCATCACTGTACCCACTCCTTCCCCTTCTGCTGGGCCCCAGGCATTTGCCCCACTAAGGGCACCTTCAGTCACCTCCAGACCATGCCACCTACTCCTTATCTGAGCAATCAGATTGCAGGATTGTAGGTTACAATGTTGTTTGTCATAACAATGACTAAAGGTTACAGAGTATCAGAATTCCACAATCTTAAAGGGATACATCATCCTCAATGCAGCGTCTATAGTTCCTATGAGCTGTACCCCTGCAAAGCAGATTGCCTTATCCACATGATTGCTGCCATAGTGCTTGCCTACAGTGTAGCCTTCCCCATACACAAGCAATGCCCCTCTGCTTATGATCACTATTCTTGCTCGGAGCTCAATTTCCTTTTAGCAGGGGCCCATGTCTTTCCAACAGGTTATATAGTGGAAAGGTCACAGGGTTACTGTTGTTTACACCAATACATTATATAAGGCCATGTCATATACTAATATCTTATAGTAGATAGAGATATACAACTGGGACTCAAAGTGCATAAGTGTACCGGTACAGTAACCCATAGCAACCAACACCAGGGCCTGTATGGCACAATATATAATATAAACACCCACCAAAAACCATCTCCAATGCTTTAGCATATGCAAATGAAAGGGATATAGGATATGTGGCCCCTGGGGTTCAGTTTGGGTTCTTCCCACAGATAACGATCACTACTGAATTAGGAGCCAATGCTTTCCCCCCTCAGACGTGCCTCCAGCCCAGCACAAAGCATGAGCCTCAGACGTCAGCAGTGGGTGTTGGTTTCCCTGACACTGGGAGAAGTGCGTGTGGTTCTGCTCAGAGGGGCCCCGGCGCTGACTGTCACTGCCCAAATAACACGCTTGGCTGAAGTCAGGCAGTTCTTAATGACCGGCCACACAAAAGCAGCAACGTGCTTCAATCAGAATTAAAAATCAATTAAATACGACCAAGTTCAATCAAAAGCCGGGGTTGAAACCTTTTATCGTTGGCCATTACCCCTTCACCGATCACTATCTTCAGCCACGCCGCTGCTTTTAGACACATTATACATTCCAGGGACAACATTTACTTCGCCTTTTTGGGTAAAACTTTGGAACGACCCTTTCAAAGCAACATGGCAGCCTCCCAAGCAAGCCCGAGTTTCCTACACAATCCGGCCACTAGAGGCCGACGTTTCCCTGGAGAGGTTGAACCGGTTTCCCTTGCAAGGAACAGCATGGTGGCTTCACTAGGCCTCTCTTTTTCACCGAAACACACAATTCTTCAATATAAATGCAAGGGTAAAAAGCATGCTGGGAGTTGTAGTCCAGCAACCTGTGGCGGAACCAAAAATAAACTAACAGAAGATAAATGCACAAATCCAGCCTTGAGTGATCTATAGAGCTCTGGGAAATATAAACTCAGCTCAATGTTATTCTATGGAACCTGTTGCAGATAGTCAGGCTTTTGTACAAAGGCTGCCGCGTTTTCAACTTACCTCTCACATTGCACCCCACTGCCAGTAATCCACCTTGTAACAACACAGGGCCGGGGGGCGCTCGGCATTAACAGAAAGTGAGCTTACAAGTATGTTTGGCACCAGCGATAGAACATAGCACCCATACCTGTAGCGCAGAGGGCAACAAATGTCTGGGCGTGTTTGCGGATGATCTGCTTGGTATCCTCAGTCAGTGGCATTTTGTTTAGAAAATGTTCAATAAAGTCATGGGGGGTCACAGATGCCAAGTCCCATTTCAGTTTGTTCAGAACCCGCAGTTCCATTATCTGTGAAGGGGGGGGGGGAGAGAAGAAAAGAGAGACGGGGGGGATGCGTTAGAACGGGGCGACGTAAGGGTGGGGGTAAGGGTGTTCATTCATGGTTGAGGGAGGGAGAAGGCTGCACTGTTTCTGTTCAACCTCAGTGATAAAAAAACATTATCAGCATTGCTTACATGGCATTAAAGGGCAACTACACCTGAAAACAACCACAAGCATTTTTGCACAGCTATCCCAAATGCCTTAACAACACCTCCCCGAGGATTTTAGCCTCAAAGGGGAACTATCGCGGAAATGAAATTTTAATATAAGCTTCCTCATACTGAAATAAGCAACTTTCTAAATAAGACATATTAACAATTCTGCATTGTTTCTGAAATAATCAAGTTTATCTTCACTATTCCTCTCTCAGCATCTGTTTCTCTTCATTCTGTCTTCATGCAGCAGTTGGGTGTCAGATGAATGATCCAATATATCTTATAGGGGGAGCTATATATACTTATAGCAGATGTATTAGAGCTCACTCAAATAACTGATTCCAGTACAAACAAAATAACTGCTTTTTGCACAAATTCTGCATGTAGAGAGACAGGATATCTGGTGATTTTAATAAGAGTGAGCTCTAATACATCTTCTAGACAAAATGAGCCCCCCTATAAGATATATTGGAGCTAACTGTGAATGAATATCTGACACCCAACTCCTGCATGGATCCAGTACAAACAAAATCTAACAAAATAACTGCGTTTTTCACAAATTCTGCATGTAGAGAGACACAATGTCTGGTGATTTTAATAGAGTGAGCTCTAATACATCTTCTAGGCAAAAGGAGCCCCCCTATAAGATATATTGGATCTAACTGTCAATGATTATCTGACACCCAACTGCTGCATGAAGACAGAATGAAGAGAAACAGATGCTGAGAGAGGAATAGGGAACATAAACTTGATTATTTAGAAACAATGCAGCATTATTTCAGTACGAGGAAGCAAATATTACATTTTTATTTCCGTGATAATTACCCTTTAATTATTGTAATTTATTTATATAGCGCCGACAAGCTACGCACTGCTTTACCTTAGTTATAACAAACAGGGAATAAATGGTGGATAATAAACAAGGGTTACTTGTATAATTGTGTTCTATAAATCTGACTCTTGAAACAACGTCGCAGCTACTTTGTTTCAGTGGTCGGAATCAGCAGTTTTTTTTGTTTGTTTTTTTCCATACCCCCCTTACATTTGTGTGTGACCTGCTGGTGCCTGGAAACAGGATGAATCAGAAAAGTCTTTAATGAATAGACCTGTTGGCACTTGAATTCCACAGGGGGGCGCCAGCCGCTAAGGGCAAGTTACATGTGGCACAAGCATGTTATTCATATGTGGAGACTGAGCCATGATTTCAGAGTTAGGAAAATGCATTCTCTGGCTTTGATATTTATATTTATATATTTATTTTTTACAAAAAGGGCCTCGTGTATGGAAACAACCACCCCACGCTCCTCTATATATACAATATAACCCCCCCCCAGACAGGCTAGAGTGGGTCAGGCTGCCACATATAGAATCTCTATAGAATAAAGAAGGAAATTACCAGTAACTCGTCTGGCCTGATGGAATTGTCGGTGTAAATGCAAAGTTTCTCTGCGGTCAGTGGGATGGTTTCCTTCATTTTAGAAGCCAGGAACATACAAGTGGCCCCCAGCAACTGCAACCAGCTCTTCCGGAGGGGCTCCACGGACAGGAATCGGTCCAAATAGTTCATAGCGAGGGGGAAAACTTCCTCTTCGCACTTCTGCTCCTCGCAAACCTTAGAGGGGGGCACATATAGGGGGGGCAGAGATTATAATAAGGAAGGGGGTTCATGATTATAACAATATGACAGTTGCATCCTGTCTGTATAATTCAACCCAACAGATTCTGAATAAACTGAGCTGTTGGGTGATAGAATGTAACCCAAGGATATCATTACATACATTGCTACTGGGGTGCAAACCACTGCACCCCACAAATGATCTCATTTAATAGGCTTTATTACAGATACATAATGACACCCTGTTGGGTCATGGTAACACTGAACAAACACAATGGGAGCTTTATGGATTTGGCATGTGGGACCCCAAGTTTATAAAGTTTCCAAACGTTAATAGCAAAAACAAAGCTGTGTTATTGGCCATTTACCCCCAGTATAAATAAGTTAAGGAGTTGGAGTTGAATCTTCCCCTTTCTTGTTGCCACTGGGGCAGAGGAAGGAAGACCCTGATTATACCCCAGGGCTGATATTTATTTTAGGAAATCATGTTTTAGGATGGAACTTTATCATGGGACTTTCAATGTCTATATTTGGAATCAACTAATGGGGTCAGACCTCCTCTGAATGGGTTTCTCTAAAGTCCCCCTAACCATTGGACTTTGTATGGATCAGAGACCCCCCTTTTGCCCAGCTATTCTGGATCTTGGAATCCACCAAGAAGGTTGTGGTTGGAAGGAACCCACAGAAAGATCAAATCTAGGCAGATTTTGGACTCCACCAAATGAGTCGGGCGCCCCCCAGTACCCCAGGGAGTTCTGGGTGAAAGTGAGAGGCGCACCAACCTCCAGCATCCAGGTGGCCACTATTTTGCGCATGTTGGGCAGGATCTCCTTCTGGACGCACTTGAAATAAGACATGCTGGGGCAGGAGGTCTCCTCTGCTTTGAGCATGGTCTGCAGCACCCGGTCGGTGATGAGGTTCCTGTCCAGATGGGCCCTCCTGATGGTGTCCACCTCGCAGCATAGAAGCTCCATGTTGTCTGTGCGTCTTTGCGCGTCTTTCCCTGCAGGAGCCTCTTTCTCTGTGAGCTCCCCGGCTCAGTGACGCGATGTTGCCAGAAGGAGATCAAAGTGGGGAATGAGAGAAAGAGAATGAGCCGGGCCAGGCTGAGTTTAAACCGGCCCCATAGTCCGGCCCCTCCTGAACAATGAGTCCGGCCTGGGGGAGGAGGCTGCTCAGCAACTGGCTCCTCTAATTGAGTCGTTTCTCCTGTGCCCCAGTGTGTGTGCGACTGCAACTAAACTCAGTGCGACATGTGTGCAACAAGGCGCCTCTCTACCCACCCCCTCCATTCATAGAGTGTAAGCTCTTCTTTCTCCTCCTCCACCACCCACCTGGAAAAGCCCCCGAACTTTTTATTTTTTTAATCAGCCTTGTCCATCATGCTTAGAGTGTAAGCTCTTCTTCCTCTTATGCACCTCCCCCTCCACCCCAGCCACTTGGAAAAGCCCCTAAACTTTTTCTTTTTTAATTAGCCCTGTCAGTGGTGTAACTAGATGTTACTGGGCCCCACAGCCAATTATTTTTCAGGCCCCCAAAATGTTTAGCGGTTGACCTGTTTTACCAATATTTATTGAAACTGTATATGAGTTAGGGTCTCATATACCCCCTGGGTCTGTTTCCTCTATAGTTACAGCCCTGAGCCCTGTCCATGCTTAGAGTGTAAGCTCTTCTTCCTCTTATGCACCTCCTCCTCCACCAACCACATGGAAAAGCCCCTGAACGTTTTATTTTTTAATCAGCCATGTCCGTGCTTAGAGTGTAAGCTCTTCTTCCTCTAATGCACCTCCTCTTTCACCACCAACATGGAAAAGCCCCCAAACGTTTTACTTTTTTAATCAGCCTTGTCCATTATGCTTAGAGTTTAAGCTCTTCTTCCGGCTCTAATGCACCTCCTCCTCCACCACCCACCTGGAAAAGCCCCCAAACCTTTTCTTTTTTTAATCAGCCTTGCCCGTGCTTAGAGTGTAAGCTCTTCTTCCTCATACACACCTCCTCCTCCACCACCCAACTTTAAAAGACCCTGAACTTTTTTTTTTAATCAGCCCTGTCCCTGCTTAGAGTGTAAGCTCTTCTTCCTCTTATGCACCTCCTCCTCCACCACCAACCTGGAAAAGCCCCCAAACTTTTTATTTTTTAATTAGCCCTGTCAGTGGTGTAATTAGATGTTACTGGGCCCCACAGCCAATTATTTTTCAGGCCCCCAAAATGTTTAGCTGTTGACCTGTTTTACCAACATTCATTGAAACTATATATGAGTTAGGGTCTCATGGGGCCTCATATACCCCCTGCAGGGTCTGCTTCCTCTATAGTTACAGCCCTGTCCATCCTTAGAGTGTAAGCTCTTCTTTCTCATATGCACCTCCTCCTCCACCACCCACCTGGAAAAGCCCCTGAACGTTTTCGTTTTGAATCAGCCCTGTCCATGCATAGAGTGTAAGCTCTTCAGTACTCTGCACTCATTTAACTGCACGTAATGGAATTAGCCCCTGCCCCACTTACAGAATAGTTCCTATATTATATCCATCTACTGCTGCTCATGGTTGGTTTAATGTGCTCCCCATAGATTGCAAGCTCTTCAGAATAGGGACACCCATCTTTATCTTATTGGGATATATTTACTGGACGTGCCAAGGTCAATGTGTGTTGGTGCAATATAACTGCTGCGCGTGGGTGTGTGGAACAGGGAATGATTACTCTGTACCTGCTGGGAGTTCAGTGGAACAGGACAAGGGGACGAGGACAGAAGGGAGGACAAGCAGAGCAGGTTTAGGTTTGGGGCCCCTATAGAACATGTGGCATAAAACCGTGTGCATATAAATAATATTTACCTCAGGCACAACAGGGGCTCCTGGGAAAACTGCACAGGTACAAAGGGCACATTGTTATGTTGATAATATTTATATCTCTGTTCAGATGTGTGTCAGTGAATGCTGGGAGTTGTGGTTTAACAACTGGAGTGTCACAGCTCAACTTTCTATAATCTCCCCCCCCCACACACACACAGACATGGGGCCCCTAGTTTTCAAGAATTTGAATAACTTCTTACCAAACTTTGATTTGGCAATAAAGATATAAAGCATTACTCCATCTTGTCCAACTGACTCCCCCTTTGCTACTGACTCCCATCTTGTCCTACAGATTCTACCTTGTCCTACTGACTCCATCTAACCCTATTGTTTCCATCTTACCCTATTGACGCCATCTTGTCCTACTGACGCCATCTTGTCCTATTGACGCCATCTTGTCCAACTCAGTCCCCCTTTTCTACTGACTCCATCTTGTCCTACAGATTCTACCTTGTCCTACTGACTCCATCTTGTTCTACTCACTCCATCTTACCCTATTGACGCCATCTTGTCCTACTGATTCCGCCTTGTCCTACTCACTCCATCATGTCTTACTGAATCTCCTTTATCCTACTCACTCCACCTTGTCCTACTGACTCCATCTTGTTGTAATGACTCCATCTTACTCTACTGACTCCATCTTGTTGTAATAACTCCATCCTACTCTACTGACTCCATCTTGTCCTACTCACGCCATCTTGTCCTACTGACTCCATATTGTTTTAACGACTCCATCTTGCCCTCTTGACACCAGTTTGCTCTACTGACTCCACCTTGTCCTACTGACTCGTCCCACCTTCCCTGAGTCCCACCAGTAATGTTCTTTATTTTGGCCCCTAGTGCACGGGGCCCAGAGCATTCACACACCCCAGTCATGTCTGGGGCAGGCAGTTAGTAAATTATCAGAGCAGCTGTTACCGAGTCGGAAATGTTTATCACGAGAGATAAGTATAAACCATCTGATCCTGTGAAACAGTAACTTCCCTCTGTGTGTGAATGAGCCAGAGAGCAGCCACTTCTTCAATGGGCCCAGTCATTTCATTCAGTCGCACACTCACAGGCGGCCACTTCCCTTCTGGCCACAATCACTTAAGTGCAGCTAAACTCAGCGATCCACCTTGTAGCCCAGGGTCACTTTGCTGTAGGGGCAGGTTAGGGATAAACAAAGTGCAAGAAAGAACCACAATGTGTGCTCAGTATCTGCCCCACACCCAGCCCAGATATCAGTACGTTTCCTTTTCGGGGGGAGCAGCCGTGCCAGGGAGGCCACTCTATACATTATTATAGTGCAAGCAGCTTGTGTTCAACTACAACTCCCAGCAGCACCCCCTACAACCAGGGCAGTGGCCCCCAATAACTTTTTTTTCTTTTCCAAAGAGTTAAAGGCAGCTCCCAACACTTCCCCTTAATGCAACTTCCATTCATAAAATCCCTCCACCCAATCACAGGGCCACCTCTCCCTGCCTGATAAGAGCTGAATGGGGGGGGGAGGGACTGGCTGACAGGGTGTGGGGACTAGTTTGGCAACTGGTTATAACTGCAACGGCTCAGCAAAAGAATGCTGAGAAAAAAAGGGAACTTTACTTTTTTTGCCTAATGAAAGTAAATGCAATTTTTCCGTTAAACTGTTTTAATGGTTTTACAGTGGCTGCTTTTTAATTGCATTAACACTGTAGATATTTAATGAATGAATATATTAAACTGGTACAACTTCCCCTTTAAAAATAAAATGCAAAGACTGGGATTAGTTGGCCTTTAAGAAGGAGGACTGGGAGGATTAGTGAGCAGGGGGCAGGAAAGGGTTAGTTCCTTATCAGGGTGTGAAGAGGAGACCAGGCCACCCTGCTGAGCACCCAGCATGCACCCATCACACAGCAGGATAATGAAGCAACTCCCTAGAATGAAGCTGCAGCCTACGGCCATGTCACAGGGCAGCGGCCAATGAGAGCGCAACTTTTGTTACCAGGCGGAGCAGGCAGATCTGAGCTGCAGACCTTATTGCTCTCACTTGGGGGGTGAGGAATAGGCTCTATTTTCTGTTTAAAAACTGTGAAAAGAAGCAAATTTCAGATAAAAAAAATATATATTTTGTAAAAAGTTAGTTTTTTTTTTAAAACTTTAAGGAGGAACATTAATGCGATCAGCAACCGCGATACGTAATAAGCGAATAATGAATGCTATAAAAATAGAATTAAAAAGGTCATAATGATATAAAATGACAAATACTGAACAAATATTAATTATGATGATTTTTAGATGTTTAAGGAAACACATTGTTACAGGTATAAATGTCCTGTTGATAAATAGGGGCAATTCCGCCTGATCTGCTGTTAAAGTCATGATAATTCATTAGTATTTTATCCCCAGGAGAATAAGGGAGACTTTGCACAACTAGTTTTCACCCTCTTATTCCTTTTTTTTTTATTTTCTTTTTTTATTGGGCCCCTAGTGACTCTAATTCAGCCCTATTTAACGTTTTTTTATGGAGGTGTTATAGATCTATTGAAGATGAGGAAGTAATTGGCCCTTTTTATGGCCCTGAGAGGGGGGAGGTTAGTTTCAGGCCTATTGCTCCAGGGCTCGTCACACAAATTTGTCAAGTTTGCAGTTCGCAGGGAGTTGCACGCGGGGCCCCGGTTTCCTGTGTTTGTCACTTGTTTAGCCACCGACTAGACTGGATCATTGGATTGGGGCAGGGGAGATGAATAACTGCCCTTTCTACCTGCCCTATTATTGGTATCACCCCCAGAGGCAAAGGCTTAGGGGCCCTGCCACCTAAATAGAGTCATCCTCTTATTTAAATCCTGAGATGCATCGGCAGGGCTGTATATTCGGCAGTGCAGGCTGCAGCATACCTCTTGCTAGTAAGGACATTATGCATTTAAAGGGGGTTGTTCGCCTTCAAATTAACTGATGCAGAGAGGGATATTCTGAGACAATTTGCAATTGGTTTTCATTTTTTATTATTTGTGGTTTTTGAGTTATTTAGCTTTTTATTCAGCGGCTTTGCAATTTCGGCCGTCGGGTTGCTAGGGTCCAACTGACCCTAGCAACCATGCACTGATTCCAACAAGAGACTGGAATATAAGTAGGAGAGGGAGTGAATACAACGACGAGTAATAAAAAGTAGCAGTAACGATATATTTGTAGCCTTACAGGGAATTTTTTTGTTTTCTTTTAGACGGGGTCAGCGACCCCCATTTGAAAGCTGGAAACGGTCGGAAGGCAAATGATTAAAAAAACTATAAATAATGAAGACCAATTAAAAAGTTGCTTAGAATTCTATAACATATTAAAAGTTAACTTAAAGGTGAACCACCCCTTTTAATATGTGCCCGGCTATAAAGGGTTGAGGTGGCATCTCTCTATATCTCAAGGTCTTTGTAGGAACCCAGGGCATTCCTCAAATAGGTAGGTGCGTGAGTATTGGTATCACCCCCAAAGACAAAGGCTTAGGGCCCTGCCACCTAACTAGAGTTATCCCCTAATTTCAGGGTTGGACTGGGTTGCTGCTACCCCAGTGGCGCCCCTGGTTAGCAGTCCTGGTGGGCCCCAGGCCCCCCAGTCTGATCCTGTCTGAGAGTGTGTCTCTGCCCTAAAAGATGCATTGGCAGGGCTGTACAGTAGGCAGTGCGGGCTGCAGCAGGACATCATGCATTTAATATGTGCCCGGCTATAAAGGGGTGAGGTGGCATCTCTCTATATCTCAAGGTTTTCCTAGGAACCCAGGGCACGGCATTCCTCAAATAGGAAGGTGCGTGAGTAATAAGGAAAATAATTGGTAACCAATAAACCCTATCAAAGAACTGGCGGATAGAAAGCCTTTCATCCTGTACCAGGGAATTCACTGATTATCAGGGAGGACTGGCAGTTGTGTTTGTCCCATCTGCTTTCCTGGATACAGACATTCCCTTCATCTTTCCCACAAACCCTTTGTTGGCTGGAGGAATGCGGCGAGAGCAGGAGGGCCGTCTCTGGGTGCAGGAAGCCTAAAGTTAGGGTTAGGCAAAAACAACTCGATGACACCAAATAAATCCTCCTGGTGAATTATCTTTATCATTGAGATGCATGCTGCGGACTACACTGATTTCAGTGCAGCCATACAAAAAAAAAAAAAAACTCGGGGCGACGCTGAACGCAGATAAAGAGCGTCAGATCAAATCACTCCGGCAGCGTCAGACTGGGGTTCCTAGGGCCCCCAAAATGTCCACAGGTGACTTGTTATACCGATATATAATTGCTAATAATTTAGGGGCTCACAGTTTCTCCTGGGCCCCCTTACATACACATTGTTTGCTTCCTGTGTAGTTATGACCCTGCTCCAACCTCAGGGGTCACCCTTGAGACATGGGGGGTCCCCCTTCTCCGTCTCCCCGTCCGACCCTGCAATCCCAATGAAAAACGCCAACGCCAAATTCCCAGGACACTTATAAGGGCAGAGACACGCGCTCAGATTCGGGGAGATTAGTCATCCGGCGACAAATCTCTTCATCTTCAGGGCGACTAATCTCCCCGAAATACCTTCCCACCTGCGATTCATTTTGCCAAAGTCGCCCGGTTTCCTTGTGAGGCAACTTTGGAAAAACGAAGCGCTCCGAGTGCCATCCCGTCAGCGATTTACATTCTAGTTGGCGGGAACGAAGTTCGGGGATATTAGTCGCCCCAAAGAAGAGGAGATTTGTCGCAGGGTGACTAATCTCCCCAAATCTGAGTTTGTGTCTGTGCCGTAAGGGTAATGGCACACGGGCAGATTCGGGGAGATTAGTCGCCCCGGCAACAAATCGCCTCTTCTTCGGACAACTAATCTCCCTAAACTGCCTTTCCCTGCCTTCCCATCGTTTTGCCAAAGTCGCCCGAAGTTTCATCGTGAGGCAACTTAGGGCGACTTCGGAAAAACAAAGTGCTCCAAGTGCCATCCCGATTTACATTCTAGCCGGCGGGAAGGCAGTTCGGGGAGATTAGTCGCCCCGAAGAAGAGGAAGAGTCGCCCCGGCAACAAATCTCCTCTTCTTTGGGGCGACTAATCTCCCCGAACTGCCTTCCCACCGGCTAGAATGATCGCCAGCGGGATGGCACTCACTGCGCTTCCTTTTCCGAAGTCGCCCTAAATTGCTTCACGAGGAAACTTCGGGCGGCTTTGGCAAACAAACGAATCGCCGGCGGGAAGGCAGTTCGCGGAGATTAGTCGCCCTGAAGAAGATGGGGATTTGTTGCCGGGCGACTAATCTCCCCGAATCTAAAAGGCAGATATCCGGGGCGAAGGGGGAAATTTTACATTTGTAAAATAAATAAAGTGACAGGTGCACAAACGCTCAGCTCCATTGGGCAAAGGAAAAACACACACACCTTGCAACACAACTAAAAAGGTTTCGTAACTTAAAAAAAAAAGTGTCTGTAATCTGCCCGGCAACATATAGATATGTGACCAGAGGAACTGCAGGGTTTAAAGGGAGGGACAACTCCAGGCACTTGCCATTGGTCTCCAGCTTTGAAATCAACCCCCACACTCCTTTCATTTAATTGCATGGCTACTTGGAAACATATGCAGTCCGCTGCCTCTGCTCTATTTATCAGACAGCTAAGTGTAATGTACATTATATAGGTCTGTATTGATATAGTGCATGCATAGTGTATACATTTAGGATGATTTAAGAGACAGAGGTCACTGCCCCCAAGAGCTTACAATCTCACATGCCATAAAGCAATAGAGTGACACAAGCACAGCCTGGGGATAAGCTCCCATGATGCAGCACAGACTTGTCCCAGCAGTGAGAGAGAGGGAGGCCCATGATGCTCTGCAGCAGCCTCCGTGGAACTCAAACATTCCTCGCATTCTTCTTTGTTCCCTTTTAACTACAGAACACGTGCTCTGGTCCTGCACTTCCTCGCTCTGCCAATAGGAGGCGCGGGAGGATGCGCGTGAGAGAGGAAGTGTGTGAGGGCGGAAGTGTGTGAGGGCGGAAGCGAGCAGCACGTGTAGGGAAGCGTCGGAGAAAGCAGGGGGCAGCGGTGCACGTGTCAGTCTGTAGCGCTGAGCGCAGTTGCTGGAGGGTTATTAGCAGGTCATGTGACTATATTAGAGGAGGCAAAGGCGCTGATAATGGATTAACTGCCGATCAATCAGAGCAGCTGCCCAACAAGGGATAGAACAAAATGCCTCTTATTGCTGCTTAAGGATCGTCATAAATGATCAGAACAGCAGAAGTCAAATAATATCTGCCAGAAGCCGATACAGCATGACTGATTAATAATCAGAATATGCAGACTGCACTGGCTCCTGTGTTGTCATGTAATCTAATGTGGATTTTATAGTTTTTGTATTGTTTAATATTTGTGACAAAAATGAAGGCTTTAAATCCCTGTATATAGGAAAGCTGGGGTACATGGGAAGCTAAAAGAGGTCCCTGCCCCAAAGAGCTTACAATCTTACACAGGGCTGGATTTACATAGCAGGCACCCCTAGACCCACTGCTGTTTGTCGCCCCCTCCCCTTTATTTGCACAAAATGTCATAATCAGGACTGGAGCAATTGGGATTGGTGCACAGGAAATATTAAAAACAATTGTCTCTCTGCGCATCCCCAGTGTTTCTGAACCAATGTGGGTATAGTTGGGCAGCATGCCGCCCCCCTAAAATTCTGCTGCCTTAGGCCTGGGCCTTGGTGCCCTTTCCACAAATCTGGGCCTGATCTTATCTGCTGTAAAGCAATAGAGTGGCACAAACACAGTCTGGAGATAAGTTCCCATGTTGCAGCACAGTCTTGTCCCAGCAGTGACAGAGGGAGCCCCATGATGTGGGCTATAAATATAACTATATATAGTAAAGTTGGGGTACTTGGGAAGATGACTATAAAGCAAGCTTTCATGTGGTCCTTGCTAAAGGGGATTCTCTGATAGATGATTGGTGGATTTTTGGCAAGACTTCCAGGAAGGGCCCCATAAATGAGCCGCTGACTGGAGGGGCAGAGTTGCCTCCTTACATTGGCCCATGTATGACCAGCTAAAGGCTGTTGGCCAAGTAATACTGGTCCCAATGCTCCTGCCTGTTCCCCCTCCTGCTCACTCAACTTCTGTAACCCCACGGACAGTCAGCCCACATGGCCCCTCTGCTTGAGACTTTCTCGCCTTCCAATGGCACCCAACCCCCATGTTACCTACCCTAGTTTCTTTTAACTACCCTACCCTAGTTTTGGCTGTATGGAATAATGGGGAACATATTAATTCCCAGAGCCCTTTCCTTTTGCCTATTTGACAGTATTCTGGGTCCATTGCTCCAACTGGGCCCCATAGTGGAATCCTGGCTCTTTCCAGAGCCCTCTGATGGTGACCCTGTGTTGGCCATACATAGGCAGATTCCATGCTTTTTTGACGAGGTCGAGGATCTGGGCCCGATTTGGCCACCCACATTCTGAGTTACATGAACTGATCCCTAACCCTTGGGGCCAATAATCATATTATGGAGATGTAGCCAATGCACTCCTCGCCCTGGAATTTTAAACCTACATGATAGATATCTGGATGATTGACAGGCCTATATCAGTCAGACATATAGGTGGGTTCCAAACAGCAGATGAGCTGCCAACTCAATTAGAAGAGGCCTGTGTATAGTCACCTTTACAGAACTGCCGGCTGGAGACACCACCCCTACGCTCCCCAGGAGAAAAAGTGAAAGAAGAAAGCAAAAATGTCTTGAACAGAAAATAAATGAATATTAATTTCAATTATACACCAAACAGAATCATTAATCAGGAGGCAATGCTGAACAAATCGAAAACTGAATTTTAAAAGCCCTAGACTAGATTTTATGTTTGGCACGACATCTAACACTTCCACCCCCCAGCCCGTAGGGAAAGGAAGGATTATTTACAAGCAAAATATTGACAAGGATAATGATACAGTCTGGCTCATTAATATTCTGCATAGTAAATGTGGGAGAAAGCAGCGAGGAGCACCTACAGTCTGTGCAACCTGTCTGGGATTATTCCTCGTCAAAGGGGTGGTTCACCTTTAAGTTAACTTTTATTATGTTATAGACGTGCCAATTCTAAGCAACTTTTTAATTGGTCTTCATCATTTTTTTTAATACTTTCTGACTTTTTCCAGCTTTCAAAAGGGGGGTCGCTGACCCCATCTAAAAAAACAAAACAAATGCTCTGTAAGGCTACATATGTATAGTTATTGCTACTTTTTATTACTCATCTTTCTATTCAGTCCCTCTCCTATTCATATTCCATATCAATGCATGGTTGCTAGGGTCATTTGGACCCTAGCAACCCGATGGCTGACATTGCAAACTGGAGAGCTGCTGAATAAAAAGCTAAATAAGTCAAAAACCACAAATAATAAAAAATGAAAACCAATTGCAAATCGGAATATCACTCTCTACATCATACTAAAATTTAATAGAAAGGGGAACAACCCCTTTAAGAGCTTCCTATAAATAAATTCAGCTTTGTAACAATAGGGGGGAGTAGAACCTATACAGGGGGGATACATAAAATCAGTGCAGCAAGAGTTAAAAATGATTTGCCAGGCTATTTAGAAGACAATATAAGGTTCCCATGAACTAAAATAAACCACTCCTTGGCTTAAGGCAGAAAGAGTAATGTTTACTGATCTGACAGGTCTAATATTACAAAATAGCCTCAGATAAAGGCACGTCCTCCCGAAATAAACATGTCCCGTATAGGGTAAAGCTTGGGAGCCACTGGGAAACAAATACAGCATTCAGCCAGGTATAATTAAGTCACCCTACCCCTTAATGGGACTTTGAAGTATGTCGCCCTAACAGGAAAAGCGAAAGCCAATCCACTGGGAAGTAACCCAACTATTCCCTTCATGTTATAGCATGTGTGTGGGATACATGGGTTCAACCAGACTGGATCTGGGATCTCTGCCTTAGCATGTTACTCCAGGAACACCTGTATTGTAATCCACGTGTGTGATCCACAACTGTACTCTGAGTATCACTCATGTATTATAAGGGATAATGTACCCCCTACTGTAAATGATAAGGATATTAGAAGTCACTGAGGGGTTGTTCTGTGACCATATAAAGGCACAAGGCTGCAGGCTGAGTTATACAGGGAACTCTGAGTATCACTCATGTATTATAAGGGATAATGTACCCCCTACTGTAAATGATAAGGATATTAGAAGTCACTGAGGGGTTCTGTGACCATATAAAGGCACAAGGCTGCAGGCTGAGTTATGTATTATATGGGATAATGTACCCCCTACTATAAATGATAAGGATATTAGAAGTCACTGAGGGGTTGTTCTGTGACCATATAAAGGCACAAGGCTGCAGGCTGAGTTATACAGGGAACTCTGAGTATCACTCATGTATTATAAGGGATAATGTACCCCCTACTGTAAATGATAAGGATATTAGAAGTTACTGAGGGGTTCTGTGACCATATAAAGGCACAAGGCTGCAGGCTGAGTTATACAGGGAACTCTGAGTATCACTCATGTATTATAAGGGATAATGTACCCCCTACTGTAAATGATAAGGATATTAGAAGTTGTTCTGTGACCATATAAAGGCAGTATCACTCCTGTATTATAAGGTATAATGTACCTCCCACTGCCATTACTTTCACTTTCAGGCATTTGCAATTCATGGGAATGGCATGAAGGATTTTGGGCGCGTCCCTGGCAGGTGAAATATGCTGACAGAGAGAACTACCAGCCTGAACTTTGCCTTTCATTCTCCAAGCCCAAACGAAAACATGCTAGTTAGTAAAAATAATAATAAAAGGGAATTAAAACGGACTTATAAATATATAAAGGGGAAACGTAAAAGCCACGTTTGGGTGCAGAACCCTGTGTCTGGAAGACTAAGATCATGCAATGTGATTTAACGCTGCACCCGCAGAGCTTACAGCTCCCAGCATGCCTTGCCATTCAGCTATTAGTAAAGGGCCCCAGTATGAGACAGACATGAGAGAGTTGCTAATGTAGCCTCATGCGACTTTCTGCCTTTGCTTTGAAGCAGTGGTGTGACTTTGCTACAGGGAATAGCACCGTTCCTTGAACTTTACATTTGTATGTGAAATTTGGGGGTGGGGGGGTTACTTTCAGCCGAAACCAGACTGCCCTTTACATTGTGCGTGAACCTTGGCGAGAGACGGGGGGGGGTTAAGAGACACTGTCTAACCGCTCTCTGACCGGACTCACTGAAGCAGTCAATTCTTGGTCAGTTCATCATCCCAAACCAAAGCTAAGAGCATGGATATAAAATGAGTGGAATTTCCTGCGAGTGACACAGAACATTCTCAGCTGCTCGGCGTGGATTTAAATGTGAAAAAACAGCCCCTCGGGGGTCTCTGCCTCGTCGGAAGGAGTCATTAGTCCCAGTGGCGTAACTAGTTGTTACTGGGCCCCATAGCAAATTCAATTTAGGGCCCCAAAATATTTATAAGTTTCTTTGAGTTTGAAATGCTGCAGTGAAAAACATGCAAATGAAACATTGTGTCCCCAGTAGGGATGGGCGAATTGTTTCGCCACGGAAATGAAGCTCATAGACTTGTATGTCGTCAAAAAAAAAGCTTTTTTGACGACCATAGACTTTAATGGGCGTCGGCGACATTTCACCGGTGGCGAATTTTTGTTGAAGCGAAATGGATCGAATTCGCCCATCCCGACTCCCCAGCACTGTTTCATATAATAGCACTGAACTCGCACCAACGCATTATCGGTATGTCGCATCTCGCAATGTCCCTGCAGTCTGTTGTATAGTCCATTAGTCCCCCAGGACAAGACAGTACGTTACACATTCCTCAACTGCATCATGTGTTCCCCAGTCCCCCACTTAATACTCTAGCAATAAACGACACAATCAAATAGAATATAGAGGTATGCAGGTCGACCCAAAACCTGGGGATTTGGGCCGACGAAGTACCCCAGATGTGGCCCCTAAACTTTAGCTTTTGCCAACTGCTGAATTCTCCACTCATACCCTGTCCTCTCTGATGTTGTCACCACCCATATCCCACCTTTTATAGTAATGACACCATCCTTACACTGGGCCACTCTAATAATATCAGAGGGGTCAACTTTAAAAATCACACAGGGATGCTGGGGTGGCTTTGGTTGACTTTGGGAGATTTCTTCTAGGTCATATGCAAGGCCTCTTTAAAGGAGAACTAAAGCTTAACTAAAGAAGTAGGTAGAAATGTTGTACATGATGTTTTGTGCTTCTGTACCAGCCCAAGGCAACCACAGCCCTTTAGCAGTAAAGATCTGTGTCTCCAAAGATGCCCCAGTAGCTCCCCATCTTCTTTTCTGCTGATTCACTGCACATGCTCTGTGCTGCTGTCACTTACTGAGCTTAGGGACCCACTCACAATATACAGTACACATAGAATAGAAATGTCACAATATAAGGCTGATTAGTAATTAATACAGATAATTACTACATGGCAGCACAGAAACCAGTGCAATTAGCATCAGAATTTAATAATCAGCAAACCTGTAGCATCAGCTTATATTACAGCCAGGGAAGCTCATTTTCTGCTGGATAATTAGTGACGAGCCCTAAGCTTAGCTTCTCAACAGCCAATCAGAGCCCACTGAGCATGTGAGTGTCACAGACACTTTCCAAGATGGTGACCCCCTGTGACAAGTTTGAAGTCCTGGATCATTGCTGCTATTGACAAGCTCAAACTTTAGCCTCGTGCAATAAGTTCAGTATATACAATATGCCATTTTTAGCCACATTCATTTATAGGTTTGTTTTCCTTTAAAGCAAAGATCTTATTGGTGGGCCCCTACTGCTCCAAGAAGCATGTAATAGAACTACCCTCAAAGATGTGGACTTCATTATAATAAGACACTTCATCACTACCATCAACCTGGTGGTGATTTCTGGATTTTATGGCCACACCCCTGGGATCTGTTGCCTCCCATCTTAACACTCAGCTGCACCTCATCCCCATATACATGCAATCAGATGGCACCACTCATATCTGGAGTGGAAAGGCCATTAGACAACACACACTTGGGCTCACTGTCAATATTCCCATGGAGTTCTAGTCTCCAGAAATGTCAGCAGAGTTGGACTAGAGCAGAGATCCCCAACCTTTCTTACTTGTGAGCCACATTCACATATATAAAGCATTGGGGAGCAACACAAGCATGAAAAAATCCCTGGGGTGCCAAATAAGGGCTGTGATTGGCTATCTGACAGCCACCATGTGGACTGTCAACCTACATTGAGGCCTCCAAGCCAGGAATTCAAAAATAAGCACCTGCTTTGAGGACCCTGAGAGCAACATCCAAGGGGTTGGTGAGCAACATGTTGCTCACAAGCTACTGGTTGGGGATCACTGGACTAGAGGGTTGATGGCCCACAAGGGCCCCCACCACCCCCACCCTCTGGGCCCTACTGCCCTACTAGCAGCCCCTCTACAGGCCCCCCACCTCAGTCACAACCAACGGGGCCTGGGGGGAGATCAGGGTGCAGTGCAAGCAGTAGACTGGTGCAGGTCTGGGTCAGAAGGCTCCTCTGGGTTTTTAACTGCTGTCCCACCAGTCAGGCCTGGACTGGCAATCTGTGGGTTCTGGCAAATTCCAGAGGGGCTGCTATAAGATCCCATAGAAAGTCAGTATTTAGTGGGCTGGTGGGAGCTGTCTGGGCCTCGATGTGGGGATTGGGCCTCTGTGTACTTGAAATGCCAGGGCCTATTTTAATTCTCAGTCCGGACCTGCTGCCAGTCCAGTCCAACCCTGAATTTCAGTATCAGTTGAATTCCTGAGAAAAGAGTGTATTTTCCCACCATTGAGATGCATTTGCCTGGCCACTCGGAGACACAGACTCCAGTCCAACAAGTGTTTTTTTTTTGTGCTCTTTTGTTGAATACCAGTGTTAGTCCTTGTTATCCCTGAGCTTTGAACTGGTCAACGTAGCCTTTAATTTAAACTCACAAATTATAGACTTTCTTGTACAATAAAAAACAGCCTTGTGCCTGTGGCGAGGCTCTTGTTTACTCCGAGCACTTGGCTGAGTCTCCTGCAAACCCAAACTGTCGGTCTCATAATGACAGAGTTCAGCCCTGGAGTTGGACTAGGTGCTTAGATGTTGTGTTGGGATTAAATTCTATGAAGTTGCCCCATTCCAGGCTGTACGGCAGATGCCACTCATTTGGGCACTTTAATGGGTTTGATGAGGCCACACAGAAGAGTGAATAATGGAGTATTGGTGAAGTCTGAAACTGCAGATGCACAAAATCAAGGATTTGGATTTGGTCAAATCTCAGCATTTTTTGCATTCTTCAGATTCCACAAAATTTCCAGAGGCATATTTATAAAAATGTGAATTTTTGCAAAAATAAACACCCTAGATAACTGGATCCCAACTTCTCCTGCGATCAAAATTCTCAAACAGATTAAAAAATCTTGATAGCATTGTGTGGAGGTGAGAATATGCTCTTGGGTTTCTTTTCCACCATCAAGAAGTAAAAAAAAAACTTTGAACTTTTGGGCTGAATTACTTTCATAGCAATGCACCAGGTTTAAGGCGGTGAGATCTGTATTCAAAAATATTCTCAATTGCCATTTTGATAAATTTTAAAATGTTGTGACGAAAAAATAAATTTTTTGTACACCACGGCTTTCGGAATTTTTCAACTGGATTTTCTCAAGTCCCATCAAAGAATCAAACTTGAATTTTGATAAACCACCAGATTTATTAACATTCAGATTCTATTTTTCTTTTAAAAATGTGATTCAAATTTCTTTTTGGAAAAAAAAAACCCCTCGATAACTGGAATAAAAAAATAGGCATCTAAAAGCTGGAGCGTTCATGTACGCATCAATGGAAGTCGTCTTTTGAAAATTCAAGATATTTTTCAAATCTGGTTTTTCGACAGTAATTCTAAATTTGTCTGACTCGTTAAAAAAAAAAAAATGACTAGTAGAATGTGAATTTGCCGCATTAGAGTTTTGTTACAATCGAGCTTTTGAATTTTGTGGTTTTAATAAATAAGCACACATTTAGGGGCCGATTCACTAACTTCGAGTGATGGATTCGAAGTTAAAAAACTTCGAATTTCGAAGTTTTTTTTTGGGCTACTTCGACCATCGAATGGGCTACTTCGACCTTCGACTACGACTATCGAAGGATTCGAAGTAAAAATCGTCCGACTATTCGACCATTCGATAGTCGAAGTACTGTCTCTTTAAAAAAAAACTTCGACCCCCTAGTTCGCCGTCTAAAAGCTACCGAAGTCAATGTTAGCCTATGGGGAAGGTCCCCATAGGCTTGGCTAACTTTTTTTGATCGAAGGATATTCCTTCGATCGTTGGATTTAAATCCTTCAAATCGTTCTATTCGAAGGATTTAATCGTTTAATCGAAGGAATTATCCTTTGATCGTTCGATCGAACTATCTGCGCTAAATCCTTCGACTTCGAATTCGAAGTCGAAGGATTTTAGTTCCTAGTCGAATATCGAGGGTAAATTAACCCTCGATATTCGACCCATAGTGAATCGTCCCCTTAACATTTTTTGAAAATTCAATATTTGATAACTCCCCTCTGTCTTCAGTTGAATCTGTTCTTTTCTCAAATCTGAATATAAATATTAGGGTTGAGATTTGGTTCAGTATTCGGCCAAATCCAAGAATTATGGTTTAGGGGCATCCCTAAAATCCATGAAGGAAAATAAAATGGGAAGCCCCGGTGGCTTTTAAATTTATGATCAAAATTCTAAAAAAGAAAATTTATAATTTGAGAAAAGAACAGATTGAGAATAAAAGCTAAAAATAAAAGTGTTAAATTAAAAAAAAAATAGAATAAAGTAGATTTTTTTTTTTTTAAAATAGACACTTCTCCTTAACCCAATTCTGTTGGATTGAATTCTCTTTGTTGATGTGCGTTTGTCACATTGGCCGGTTTCCCGGGGCTTTTATGTGCTGCATTCTCTTGCTCGTCCAGATTAGAAGTCAGGGATTATGACAGTCACTAAATAGGACACATATACACAGTTTCCTCAGTGACCAGTACAGATTCCCAGTGAATCAGACCTTTCTCAGCCCAGAGGGGAATCCACAAAAGGTTCTAAAGTAGATGTATGAAGCAATTGTCTTGTTTCGTGATCCTGGAAAAGGAAGGGGGTCTTCGGAGCAGGGGACCAACACTGAGTCTGACCTGACACCGCAGGAGGAAGACAATGAAAGGCCAAGGAGACTAACGAGAGGAAAGCGAAGACAAAAGGGTGGCACAGCGAGTGCACAGCCTGACCACGCAGATCGCATCGCCGCAACATTAACTGCTTGGGACATGTGAAGAACAATTGAGGCGGAATGCAACCCAAAGCTTCCTTCTAAAGATTTGGGCCACAATCTGTAAGACGTCCCCAGGCTCCACAAAGACGTTAGGGGGAATGAGGCCCCCTTAAATGAAGGAAAAATAACGAATAAATAATTGGGACGGAGAAAGGAGGAGGAAGGGGGGCAATGGTGGAACATTCATTAACCATCTGCCACCTTGTGTTCTTGGCTAGAACAAAAAGAAAACTCCAGAGTGGAGGTATTTTTGTGTCTCCTAAGAAGAGACCGAGCTGCATCAATGACAAATGGCAGCCTAAGAGACATCCCTAGGCCTCTCCAGAAATTATTTTAGGCCAACTGTCAAGCTCTCAAGCTCTGGGGAAGATGATCTGTTTCATATATTTCTTTAGGTACTTGTATAGTATGGTGACATAGCTCATTGCCTGCTCTCACCACTCACAACAAACCTGTTTTTCATACCAGTAATGGGCGCAGGTCACATCATGGCCACGTCCATCTGTATATCCAAAAAAGCTGATAACTGACAGCACCAACCAGGGGTTCTTTACAGCCATTATTGAGCTAAGTGGGGCCTGGGTCAGAAGCCTTAGCTCAATAAAGACTTTTAAGAAGATTTCCCCGGGTTGGTGCAGTTTATGATCAGTTTTCTGCTTTCACCTTCTGTTTTATGGTGCCCATAGCAACGAAAGGTGGAACAAGAAGCTTTGCCAAGGGTGACAGTCTGCACCCCACCCCCCACAGTCCGGCACCACAACACTACCCACTGTCTGGAAGAGTTATTGACAGTTGTCGGTCAGCTGACATGAGAAGAATCAGGAGAGACAAGATGATGTGGCATTCTCGCTGTGCCCAACTGGATACTAATCCTTTGCTCTTGGGATGTTTGCCAATTAGACCACCATTATGGTGGATCATCCTGATGAATGCCAATCCCGGGGATCAAGTCACATGAGGCACACCACAAGTAGGCATTTTCAATGTGCTACATGATTTAGGTACATTGTTATTACATTTTAATTAGATATGGGCAACACAACTACAATGAACCCCAAGAAACAGTTGGTCTGGAATTTAGGGGAATGGAGGAAAACTTGCAAGGGTTTTGCTGCCTGTCTGGGTGCCATAATGCTGGCTATTGTCCCATGTGCCTATTGTCTTTAGAATGTATGGCCTTTAGGGCAGAGACACACAAGAAGATTCGAGAATTCGACTAATCGCCTCTTCTTCGGGCGGCTAATCTCTCCGAAAAGCCTTCCCGCAGGCTGGAATATAAATCGCCGGCGGGATGGTGCACAGATCGATTAATTGTCCAAAGTCGCCCGAAGTTTCCTCGTGAAGCTAGTTCTTTGGAAAATGAAGCCGCCGAGTGCCATCCCACCAGCGATTTAGATTCTAGCCAGCGGAAGGGCTTTTCGGGGAGATTAGTCGCCCGAAGAAGAGGCGATTTGTCGCCGGACAACTAAATCTCCCTAAATCTTAGCATCTGCCCTGACCCTTAATCGTTATGAAGATCCAGCATTTAGTCCCCTAGCCCTTATGCCTTATCTTATAAAAAGGTTACAGACACATTAGCCGATCATGCACCCTGCTACAGTTCTACAAACAACCCTCCCACCAAACAAGTGCTGATCCTGATCAAACAAACAAATCCCATCCCATTGCTGATTGTCACATTAACGGGGTAATGTCATAAAAAGGGTGACGTTTACCCACATCTTGTCGTCCACAGCAACTAAACCGATGTTTGTCCAGGTACCATTAAATGCTATCTGCTGCTGGTTGCTAAAGACTATTTATTGCATTACCCCCCACCACTTCTGTGTTCTCCAAATGCTCAGTGCAGTAGTCCACCAGCGGCAAGTAATTAATCATAGAGGGTGGTGGAAGCACAGAAATAGCTCCCTCCACCCTCTGTGATCACTTACCCCTAAGACTTCACCCTAGCACCTTAACTGCATTTCACAATGAGCTTCCACCTTGGGGGTGAAGCCCACAGTTTGGAAACCTCCCATTGAGGATTTGGATTTACTTTTGCTTAATAAAAGTATATGGTTGGATCACAAAAGTATTCTGGATGCATCTTGGATTCAATGCAGGTGGAACCTCTAGGGAGAAAATGTGATACAGAATCTCGGTTTGGCAGATATTTACCCTTTCCAATTGCTAAGGTCAAACCTCAAGTCACATAGCTGGAAGCACAGAAATGCCCTGTTGTTTGCTGCATGTTCTGCCACAATGGCCGCCATATTGGTTCTTTTGGAATCTTGAATACTGTATCTCTTTCTGATCTGCGGTGTCATATATGACGTCCATGAATAACGTTAGACAATTGTTGGTCAATCCAAGCACTCATTTTCACCTTTTTATCCTTGACCCACCCCATTGTTACATTGCCCTTGAGTTTAAAGTTGTCCTGCCCAAATTTGATCATTCTCCCAAGAATCCTAAGGATGTTTGTTAGGCCACTGTGCCGGCTGCCATTTGTAATTGATGCAGCTCAGTTTCATTGGGAGACACAGAAATACCTCCACTCAGAAGTTTTCCTCTAGCCAAGAACAAGGTGACAGATGGTTAATGAACTCTCTACCATTACCCCATCCTTCCTCCATCTCAATTATTTATTTGTTATTTTTCCTTCATTTAAAGGGGCCTCATTCCCAATACATTTTTCACCATTTTTTAAAATCCCACCTCTCTACTCCTCAACCCATCAGAAACCCAACCTTTTCTTTAGTGGCCAGCGTAATTGTAACATTTGGGGTCCCATGTGACATACAAACCCATGCAGAATATTCATTGTATAACTGTATCACTTGTAGACCATGCTGGTTGCCTTACAGGCCCTACTTGATAGAATGGCCCCTGGGGCAGACCACTTGGTCCTGGTGTGGTTACAACTCCTGCCAGTCATGGACATTTAAAGTTGGTTGGTGGCTCTCAGGCCGAAGTGTGTTTTGGAAAATGCCAGTGGGGCTCCAGTATGGTGCCATAGAAAATTACCATTTAGTGGGCTGGTGAGGGTCTGTTTGGACCTTTGTGTACTTGGAATGCCTGGGCCAATTTTGACTCCCATTCAAGACCTGGTGACCTAAAAGCCACAAGATCAGAACAGAAGTGATGGGGTATCAGGAGAAGTGGGGTGCAGCCAGGCTCTAGTGGTTAGATTGTGGTCCCATACTGTTTCCAAGACATTTTCATGAGATCAATTGATTCAATATAGTAGCAATAGACACCTTGAAAGCTTTTTGGTAGGGTCTGTTTGGACAAAGTCCTTACTATTTGAGAAGAATTTCAGTGGCCATGTTGAAACAATCCAATGTAATGATGGCCAACAAGTGGATAATTGTTACACATTGTTATTAATAAAAGCTGCACCAATATGGTCACAGAGACAAAGCTAAGGCTTAGGCATTTCTACTCTAGTAAAGCCTTTTCTTTCTCCCCAAAGGAGTCTATTCATGCCCCTTGTTTTGACTGTGTATACAAAAGGAGAGTTTCTAGTAGTGGCCCTTCCAAGGTACCTGCGAGATGCTAATTCATTCTTTATTATGGTCCTTTGTTGGTGTTAGTAGGAACTGCTCTGTCCCATACTGAGCCCTTTGGGGATGGATATTTGTGGACTTAGCACCAATTTCCTGCCTTAACTTCCCCTTCACATGCAAAGCGATTCCTGCTGTTCTCCCTGTAACTTGGAAAATGTTTGAAAACAAGGAGCTTTTTTCTCCCCGTGCTAAAAAAAAGCTTTTACTGTATATGTGAGTCTATTAAACAACCTCCGATTGTAAGGGCGGGCGGTGGGCTTGTATGCAGATAGTTGATCTGTAGGGGCTGCGAGTGTGTAAATACAAACATATGCTCCATAAATGGAGTCTAGTGTCACTTGGGCAAGGGGAGCTGCCATGATGTGACCAAAGACACATTGGTGCTGTGCTGTATGTAGAACCCTCACCAGGCATGTGTAGGGCAGTTGAGTGAGGGCATATGGAGGGTGCCTGGCAGATACAGAACCATCGTTGTGCCATAGTCCCATGTTGTATCTCCATGAAAAGATACAGCAAACAAATATTTTTGGGTGGCAGGCCTTTAGTTGTCCTTAGAAAACCATTCTGTCTCTCTGAAGGATCCCTTGATTCTAATGGAAGGCTCCTCCATCTGTTAGGGTGTCGCTTACTGCGTGGGCTCACTAGACCTCAACATAAAGTTTGGAATGCAGAGTTAAACCGAAACGTCATTTTGGCTCTTGCATTTCTGAGGTCGGCACTTTTCCTTCCAAAATCTGGAACTACTTTCAGCTGCATAAAATTATGAGAAATCTGTTAATTTTATTATTTTTTCAGAGGAAGTGCCATGGGTTCTAGCTGAATTTTAAAAAGTTACTATCATGCACCTCTTTTGCTTGGCCTACAAATATACAGTGGCCAAGGAGGTAGCATTATGCAGTCCCGGGGCAATGGCCATTGCTCCAAACAGTCTCTCTATGGTTCCCCACTTACCAATGACACCCCTGCTTAGTTTTTTGGTCTCCAGCTGGAGTGAGGAGTAGCTGCATCATTGAACAAGGTTGTGATCTAGGAAAACATTGATGTAGCTGCCACTGATCAGTAGTTCCAAGAATATCTAGGGCAGCAAAGAAGCATTAACTCCCCACATTTCTACCTAATTGAGCTTTAAGTTGGGTTAAAAGTGTATCAAGAGAACAAAGAGGCATTTTCCCCAAATATCCCCTAACTATCATTCAGGCTGTGTTTTATAGCAGGGTTACAGATATATAGAAACATTGGGGTAACAGTCACCCTGCTATAGTTCCAGGGGTACCCAGGGCACAAATAAGCACTCACCCCAAATCTCCCCCTAACTGACCTTCAGACTGGGCCCCCTTAGCTCATAACAAGGTTACAGATATATAGAAACATTGGGGTAACAGTCACCCTGCTATAGTTCCAGGGGTACCCAGGGTACAAATAAGCACTCACCCCAAATCTCCCCCTAACTGACCTTCAGGCTGGGCCCCCTTAGCTCATAACAAGGTTACAGATATATAGAAACATTGGGGTAACAGTCACCCTGCTATAGTTCCAGGGGTACCCAGGGTACAAATAAACAATCACCCCAAATCTCCCCCTAACTGGCCTTCAGACTGGGCCTACTTAGCTCATAACAAGGTTACAGATATATAGAAACATTGGGGTAACACTCACCCTGCTATAGTTCCAGGGGTACAAATAAGCACTCACCCCAAATCTCCCCCTAACTGGCCTTCAGTCTGGGCCCCTGCCTCTGCTCGGGAGGGGAGCCATTCCTTTATTGTAAATAACCAGTAGCCTCATACAGTCTGTGTGTTTCAAACTTAATCTCAGATTATGCAAAGGTTCTACTTTACAGAATTGCAAATCCCTATTGTATAAAGGTGAGTGGGGCCTCAGAGCCCCTGATTTGCCTGTGAATGACTAACCTGTATTCAAATAACAATAAGTATATTTCCAACAGAAAGTCTTTGTCGTGCACTTTGTACTCCCATCAGTAAAGCAGACACTTTTGTGTTTGTGCTAATTGGCTAGAAGTAAACCAATATAGACACACACAGAGGAATTTACATCCCATATAGTCCCAGACACAGCTACGTGAAAACTCAGATCAGGGTAAATAATTCCCACAAAGCTTCTCTCTTCTTTTTATCTAATCTATCCATCTATCTATCTGCCCATAATCTATCCATCTGTCTATCTATAATCTATCTATAATCTATCTATCTATCTATCTATCTCATTATCTATCTATCTATTTATCTCTCCATCCATCCATCCATTATCTATCAATTTATTCATCCATACATTATGGAATTATTTTGATGTGTAATAAAACTGTATACTTTTTTTAGTTACCTAGTCTTAAATTACACTATTAATCTTATCTTTTCTTCATTTTCTATCTATCTATCTATCTATCTATCTATCTATCTATCTATCTATCTATCTATCTATCATCTATCTATCATCATCCATCCATTCAATCACACTTTTAATCTTATCTTTTCTTCATTTTCTATCTACCCATCTATTTATCCATCTATTATCTATCTA